>NC_134600.1:33513810-34255060 GCF_037038515.1 Microtus pennsylvanicus
AACTCATCATAGATCCCTCTATTTGTATTCCTTATTTCCCAATGAATTTTGGTACTATACAGTGAGTAAGGAGAAAACTGGTGCTTAGGATAATCCAGAATGCCAAGAAAGTCTGGATGTGTTTGTGATTTACGTCCATTCTAAGCAGAGCACACACGCAGTATTCAGATCTCCGGAACATCTTCTCCAGCAGTTTCAGCACTGGAGGCTCAAACCAAAGCCCTGCACCTTTTTTTTTTTTTTAAAGCAGCAATTAAACTTGTTAAATGAGAGCATAAACAGAAATCTTCACACAGTTTAAAAAAGACAGATAATTTCAGAAAATAGTACAATTTCTTGAACCTAATTTTATACTGAAATCAAATACTACTCTAAATGGAAAGGTAAATATTGAATCGTACCTGAATTTAGATCAGTCATGTTAGGCAGAAAACTCTTGAAAGTGTTTTGATGCCTCCCATGTTAGACTTTTTATTACTGTAATAAAAAAAAAATAGCTTAAAGAAGTGGCTCATGGGAGCAAAGACTCATCTTAACCAAAAGGTTCCCAAGATGGCCCAGTGGTGAAACAGAATGTCAGAGTGGTGAGGGCACAGTAGAGGAGAACCACCAACCTCACAGGAAGAAACAGACATCTGCCCAGTGTCCTGCAGCACCCCTAAATATTCCCAACATCTTCCAATTAAATTATGCCATCCAATTATGAGTCCCGTCATGAATCAATCCATTGATTAGGTCAGAACGCCCAGGATCAAATCATCCAATGATTCCAGGAGGGAGACGGGCTCTAACAACAGGAGCCGCTAAGGTAACTATAGTGTAGCATCTTTTGTAGTTATGATAATCTCGTTCTAAACCAAATGCTCAACCGCATCTGCCCATCACCTGTGACCTGTCTGTTGTATGACCTCAGTCTCATCTGTTTGGGGTCTCCTACTGCCACAAAACTGGCCTGCCGGAAACGGAGCTCCTGGACCATTGCTGCGAAGGTTAGAGCTATCTGGGGCTCCAAATTGCTGAGGAAAAATAAATACAAAAATTGTCAGCAAGGCACCCAGGGGCCTCTGCTTCAGGCTCTGCTCTGTCCATGTATGCAGCCCGTGCTCTGGCCATCCCACGGTTTCACTTCCCACATTGTGCCTGATCTCTTGGGTCTCCATGTCATGGATCTGATTCCATTTTTTACACTCTGTGCACATATTGGTCTGCCCACTATTTACGTATGCAGAGAACTGTGATTTTGCTTTCTGTCCGATCTGGCTGTTAAGTGCGGTCTCTAGTCTTTTTAATTGTTGTTTCCCATTGCCATGGTTCCCCTTTGCTGTCTCCTTTTTCTCAGCAAAGCTATTATCACATCTTGCATTAGGGAAGTTCCTCGTTTTTTCAAGTAGTGTCTTCCTGGGCACTGCCTTTGGACTTCGACTCAGGGGTGAGAATTCTTTGCATCCCAGCCCATCACAGGGTCTGTCCACAGCTTCGTGGGGATGCAGCCACGCCCATTCGTTTACCCATCATCCCTCACGCTATTGCGCTACACTAGAACAATAGAGTAAGTACGGCAGACACTGTTAGCCTAAAAAATGGATTAGTTTTTCCTCTCTAGTCCTTTACTCAAAATTTACTGATAAACTTAGCTAGGCGTACTGGTCCACACCTTCAATGTGAGCATTTGCGAGGCTAAAGCAGGTGGATCTCCATGAGTGTGAGACCAGTGTGGTCTGCAGAGTGAGCGCCAGGACAGCCGGGTCTACATAGAGAGGCCCCTGTTTCAAAATTCAGAACAATTTCTGCCCTGACCCTTGGTCCAGGTCCTCTGAAATTTAGGCGTGTGTATACTATTTTAGAAGCGGCTTTCATTCCAGGTCTACAGCCGATTTTTCAATTTCAAGACACACTTTTAAATTCTAGAAAACAATTCTTTTATACACATGTACAGAGTACCATGTCAATTTTTATATGTACTTATTTGTATAATGTTAGAATCCAGTCAAGTATATTTGTCTTATCAAATATTTATCATTTTATCATTTATTTATCTGGAAAGCATGAAAATGCTCTCTTTTGCTTTACTGAAATACACAGTACTTCATTTTTATGTGCGGTCCCCTCATGCACAACAGCACACCGGACCTTCTTCCTTCCAACTGTAACTCAGTACCCTGTGGTCATCCCTTTCCCTGCCCTCTACTCCCCCTTTGCTTTCCCCACCCTTTGGTGAGGACCATTTGGTCTCAACTCTTAGGAAACTGTTTTTCAAAATCCACACTGAAGTTAGAGTATGCAGGATCCATCTTCTTGTCTCTGACTTGTCTCTCTTAGCCCACCGATCTCCGGTCCCATTCATGCTGTTGCAAGTGACAAGATTCCATCTTTCTGTGATCAGATAGCATTCTCTGTGTATGTGGAAGGCATTTTCTTTATTGAATCATTAGCGGGTAGACATTTGGATAGTTTCTATTTGGAGGAGGCTGTGAGTCCTCCTTCAATAACCCGAGAGTCCCAATGTCTCTCCAACACAGTGTTTTCATTTCCCTTGCATTTAAACCCAGCAGTTGGGTTGATGGATGGTGAGGTGGTTCAGTTTAATGATTGAGGAATCTCTGTATGTACAGCTTCCACGATGTCTGTCCTAATATACAGCGCACTCACAGACTGTAGGTCTTTATCTCCTCCACTTGCTCACCAGCATTCCTCATCTTCGGTCTTTTGAGTAATCGCTGTTCTATTAGGATGCGACCACGTCTCTCTAGTTCTGAAATACATTTTCCTACAATTTGTGGTGTTCAACATTTTCACATACCTGTTAGCCACTTGTCTGTCTTCTTATAACAGGATAGCATCATTAATATAATTTGCTAAAAAGTTCTCGTGTATACTCATGTATGCATACTATGTATACTACTAGTTCTGGATTCTAAGTCCTTATTAGATGTGCATTTTGCAGGTATTTTACCTGTTAATTAGGCTATTGCCTCATTCTGTTGATTTCTTTTTCTTTCCTTCTCTGCAAGGGGGATTTTCAACTGTAAGTTCCTCATTGAATATTTCTTTGCAAACGTCTTCTCAATATGGTCTTACCGGAATGACTCTTTTTATCATGTCTTTCCTCCCCTTCCCCTTTCCTTTGTTCCTTCACTCCCTCCAATCGCCTGTCACCAGACTCTTCAATTTTAAGTGTTTAAAATGTACACACCACACTCTTTCTCGCCAAGAGGCATTTCTTTGGATGCTTTCTGTTTTGTTTGTTTTATTTTTAGTGTTAGTAGTACCTTGATCTGGTGACATTCTCCTGGCCCATTTTTCTCCTGCTCTTTCCTTTTATGTGTTTGGCCTTTCTAAAAAGAAGCCTAATGCTTCGAGGCTTGTTGACATTCAGGAATGAGGCAATAAGGAAACCAGCTGTGATCTCTAAATCCACACGACAGCTTCAGTTTAGTGGGAAGCAGTCAGAGAGCCTGACTTAATTTTTCAGGTCCCAAATGCGCCAGTTAGAAAGGGCTTACCCGTGATCCGTAGCCTGGATTGCTGTCCCAATTCTTACCAGGGAGGACAGTTCATGTGTTGTTTGGCTAGAGGCTGCTTGGATGTTAGGGCTAGGCTGTCCTGTTCATAAATCTTCCTGACCTCATTTGCTTAGTGTCTTCTGAGTCTAAGTTTCTCTCAAGTTCTGTGGAGTATAGGACACCACCCGCTCCGATTTGGGCGTAATCCTCTCCAACATCCTACATCTGTCTTTGTAAGTGACTACACTAACTATTACTCCAGGCTTCGTTTCGCCTTCCAGAATTTTAATTTGCCTTATGCATTTTTGTTCTCTGTCGTGTGTGTGTTTGGGGGTTTATGTGCTCAGAACATCTGTAAGCTAATGTCAACACTGTATGTCTTCCTCTATTGCTTTCCACTTTTTTTTTTTGGTAGAAGTCTCCCACTAACCTTGAACTTGATATTTTGTTTAGGCTTCAGTCATCAGTTCCCCAAATTCACCAATCTCTGCCACCCCCCTCGCTTAGGTGAGACACACCTGGCTTTTGTGTGGGAGCCGGAGACTTGAAATGATGTCTTCATGCTTATGCAGCGAGGCCTTTAACCCAGTCAATCTTTGTAGCCTTACACTTTCCTCTCATTATTGACCTTTCAAAGTCCTTTGCCGAAGACTAGGACCTATCTCGCTTCGTAGCTTTCAATCACAAAGCCCTGGATTAAGTCCTTCCGTTGTACAGTCCTGGAGTTTCAAGCACTAGAAAGGAGAGGCAGGAGGATCAGAAGTGCAAGGTCACTCTCTGCTATACAGGGAGCGTGAAGCCAGCCTCAGTAAGAAAGAAGAGAGAAGAGACGAACCACTGTATTCAATATTCCTTTATGGGATAGAGCTGCTATCTCCATAGCTACTATGCTCTAGCTATGAGAGCATCTTCCAAAAAATTCCCTACGAATTGTTTCAGGGCAAGGTGCTTCCATCGTTTGTGGTCATTTTCTATTTTTCTACATATTCCAGCTCTTTTTTTTGTTTTATTTTATTTATTTATTAAAGATTTCTGCCTCCTCCCCGCCACCGCCTCCCATTTCCCTCCCCCTCCCCCAATTAACTCCCCCTCCCTCATCAGCTCCTTCCTCCATTTGGAGACTAGGCATAGGAAATGTTCTCTAAAACACTTGTTGAGAAACAAATGAATAGAGAGAGAAGCAGAAACAAGGATACTCTGAAAAAAAGACAGACCGCTATTTCGTTAGACTTTTGCAAGCTAAATACTCCTTATCCCCAGCTTTCCCCCAGAGACACAAACAATCCCAAGACCTGGCTAACTTTCCTACCTTTGAAGCAACTCTAGGGAAAGAAAAGTAAATTGTATTGCCCCTAAAGGACACAGGAAGACTTTTTTTTATTTGCCGTGAATCCATCACCATGACGTATCAACGAGATCAATACAAAATGTATTTCCTAATGGAAAAGGTAAATGGCCTGGTGGTGTTCTTGTGGTTTCTGGGGTGATGATACCCTCAGTTGAAACCATTTGCCCTGTCAGAATTACCAAGAGGAGTCAAGCATCAGAAGCAGACCGGCCTTTAAGTGAGAATTATGTCTCATCACCCCTTTGAAGACCTTGTGCACATCAAGGGGAGAAGTGGTGGAGTTTGTAATGACTCCAGCTTCTAGAGTTACGAGACCTTAATGAGACCTCTGACGTGGGTTCCAGAATCCCCCTGCTCTCCCGCCCAGGGCTTACTGCAAAGGTCCTGTCCAGATATGGAGACAACAGAATTGGAATTCGGGAGCATATCATTCCTCAGTGACTTCCTGCATGGCTGAATCTTCAAATTACTATGCTAAACCCATCAAGTAATTCACAGAAGTGATAAATTTACAGGCACAACATTCTTCCGGCAAATCTTCTCTCTTCTGCCTCTCCCTAAGAAAGAGAAATATAATTTCAACTTTGTCTTCTCTCTTCAAATTGTTTATCATTGCTTTAGGGTACACAAGTGAATGTGTTTTATTGCTGATCTCAATTTATGCTCTTTCCCAAGCTGCGATTCCGGAGCAGTTTGTCAATATTATCTTTCCAAAAGGAAACAAGCGAACTGCCAGGATGCATTTTTAATGGCCTCCTGGTGGTAATTAAAATGTCATTTATGAAATAATAGCCCGTTTGTTTTACCTGAGATGTGAAGTAATTGCTCAGTTTTACTTAGGTGGCATTGCTCTTTCCATACTGAAGACCTGTGCTTAAAGTAATAGGAGAATTATGTATATACTAAAGTATATTGAAAACACACACACACACACTCCTGCCAACATGCCTTCATATATGAAGCGTTCACTCACGGCGCAGTTTAGATCACACCTAGTGGCTTTTGGTTCCCCATTCTCCCCAGTTCACCCCCCACTCTAGGAAGTAGAACAAGAAGTTGAATCCAACAAAGCATTTTAATGTGACCACTGTGGCGGGGGACATCTCTCACTTCAGTCGTAAGGAGTGGGTGTTGCTGCCGCTTGTTTTCATTTTGCTGTTCATTTTGAGATGAAATGCAGCATTTGAGAGGTAAGTGGGTAGACTGGAGGAGCAGATGACAAGTCCATCACTTGTCAACCGTGAGCATTCTGTACAGACTGCTCAGCCACTCTGGGCTCAGCTCACTCTATATAAGACACAGCCAGAAGAGCTTTCTCCTCGGGGGCTCTCGAGAGTTACCTCACACCAAATACTTAGATAATAATCACTGCGTTAGTGGCAAACGTCATGCCAGTAAGATTTATTTAGTATGTTTTTAGGGGTCTTCTTCAACACACGTTAGGGAATATTGAAAATTACCAAGGAAAGACGCAGTAAGTAGCTTAGGAATCCGGGGAAAACAATAGCAATTCATTTGGGAGAGAAAATACATGAGAATTCTGTGTGATCTGGGAACAAGATCCTCTCTCTGCTAAGGATGCTTGATGATTCCTGTTTCTTCAGCATCCTGATGATGCTCAAGTCACAGCCCTGTCTTTATTTGTAAAGCAGAGGTGTTATACTAAGTGGACTGAGAGGTGTTCCTCAGGAAGTATCTGAGCCCACAGATGTGGATTCATTCCACCTTGGCCAAAGGTCAGAGAGTTCAGACCTATCCCTCTTGCTCCTTCAAGGTTATTAACAGGAAGTTTGACCCAGAGTGTGGATACTAACAGGATCTTGAGCTCAGGTGTGGTTACTTGATGCTTTGGGTATTTGGGAAGATGATCACTTCGTTTGCTCCTTGCATTTTGGTAAAAAGGTCTTCCCCCTTCTCTTTGGAACGGGGAATAGAAAGCCTATGAAAAATAAATGGGTATTTACATTCAGTATTCACTGGTCTGCCCTCCCAATTCTATCCTGTGTCTCCTTCTTTTGTGGCTGTTTTTCATACCTAACTTTTCTAACCCACATGCCCCTACCCTGAAACATATAAACTCCTCGAGGCTGGACCCTGACAAGGAAGTCTGTCTTTTTGACCAGTTGTTTCTAGGTCAAGTCTCATTTTGAGTGTGTATGAAAAGTTGGCCACTTGGAAAACTATGACAAGTGGAAAATGCTTAATTATAACAAATGTTCCGTGCCCGTTGTGAAACATAATTGAGAGTGTCCAAAGCCAGTTTTAGCTGGAGACACACTTCAGCTGTAGAGAATTGCTGACCATGTGCAAGGCCCGAGTGTCTCAAAGTCAAGTTTATCCAATTCAGCACCCGTATCTCTGTTTCAGCAGTGCCTGAAGCAGGAAGACCAATGTTCTCGACTCAGCTCCCTTCAGCCTCACAGGCTCTAAGTTCCCCTTGTACGTACATCCTCCACCTCTGCCTCCCGCTGAGACACGTCCTCCACTGCGCAGGCATTGGCTCCCAGTAACCATGTCATTTTCACTCAAGGGATTTTTGACGTTATTAATTAAATTCAATTCTTGTGGGAGAAGCCCATACATATGTATAATAATTCATAATTCTAAAGGAAGCGTTCAGCTTTTCTATGCCAGTGAAAATGAAAAGAGAGGAAATATGATAATTGAAGTGCATCCTCCTCGATAATTGTGGCATAACAAAGACGATAATTAAAGTGCAGGATGTGGAGGGAAAAGAACCAACATTGAAGCGTCTCTTCCTAGAGGCCAGTACACCTAGATGTTGCTCAGGGATTTTATTCCATTAGTAGATGATAAGCATTAGATTCCCTACTTTTTTGTAGAAAATATATACTTTTTTCTTTTAATATTCCTCATTGGAGTCTCAAACAGTGCATAAATACTGAAACTCAAGACTATGGAATTATCAGAGGAAGCTCTTTATGCTTTCTGGAGGCCTTCAAGATACACAGCCTATATTTGATTTAATTCTGTTGTGTTCACCTTCCACAGATATAATAAAAAGCCATTTCATATACAAATTTATGCTTTTGCCGGCCAATAATATTATAAACCCTAGAGCTTGATAAGAGATGTCACTGGGCAGACAATGCTCTTCTCGCCTCCTCAGCTCCACTTTTATTCACTCTGTGTGTGTGTGTGTGTGTGTGTGTGTGTGTGTGTGTTCCTGTGTGCACGTGTGTGTATGTGTGCATGTGTCTGTGTGTTGTGTGTGTGTTTGTGTGTGTGTATGTATCTGTGTGTGTTTGCATGTATGTTTGTCTCTCTGTGTGTGTTATAACATTTAACATTTTAGTAATTTGTAAGCGTGAATTTTCTCCCATTGTTGTATAATCATTACGGCCTTCCATCCCCAGAGCCATCTCTTAGGACAATTACTTGGAATGTAGCATATTCTGGTTTGAAGTTTGGAGAGGCATCTTTGATGCTACCGACAGATGTTTGTTTCAGTCTACAGCTGAGACCTGGATATGATGTAGAGACGGTGCATTGTTCTAGCCTATAAGCAAACAGCTGGAGTTTATCTGCGGTTGAGTCTGGCCAGCTGAGCTTGGGATCAACCTGATCGGCCCGCTATAAACCTGCTGTAGCACGGAAATCTCACAAAACCCAGTGAAACACGCAACATTATATCTAAAGATTAGGGAACCGGGTAGCTGAGTATTTGCCGTTCAAACAACTATGCTGCTAACATTAAACATGAAAATGTCTAGTTGGTGGCAGATCAAGATCTGAGCCAACACCAGCCCTGGTACTTTAAAATCTCCCTGCCTCACCTCCTGAGCTCAGTGTAGAACTCAGTGACAGTCACCTGCTTTAAATACCCAGCGCAGTAGAGGGACCATCGAGGCTGTTGCTCTCAGTGACCCCAAACTGCAGCTCCTTGTGTCTATCCTGCATTTTTCTTCATTGCCCATATGTCCTGTGAGCTCTGTGATTATGCCCCACAAAGAGCTTTGAGGAACTATAACGTATTGTGGCAAAAAGTCTCTTCCCTTCCCGGATGCTAATCAGAAAACACCTTCCTTAGTCTGCTTAATGTCCCTGTCTTAAGGTTGACTCCTTCTCTAGTTAGAAGTTTCTCCTCAAAGGAGCCAAATGTCCTCAGGAGTAGAATGACTTCAAAGTCTCTCCACTGATCTGGGACACTGATGTTCAAGGACTGTTGATTATTATGTTTTTTGCTGTTTTCCTACCACACCCAGATTATGTAAGCTTCCTATTGTTAAGCTATGCTTAGTGACCTCTGCTATTTGGTAAGACTTGTATGATTTATTCTGTAAGGGCATTTGGGCCCAGTGCAGAACTGAAATTGTCTCCATCTAGCTTCCACCGAATTCTCCATCATAAAGACTCAATTACCACAGACAAGAGAAATGAAACTCACCTTTATGCCAACACATTCTTTCCTGCCAGGACATGACCGTTTGCTTCAGTGCTGTCTGGACATTACTGATTCTAATTATAAATGTATCAAGGGCAGGTCTTCATTTGGAACTTCCCCCAAGGCTGTAGGCTGGGAATTTTAGACTGTGGGCTGCTCTTTCCAGCATGCGCCATCGATCTAGCCTTGCCTTCCTCCTCTGTTTGTGACAGAGGCTTTCACAGAGATGTGTTGGCAGTTCATTTGGGGAAGAGTTTCGATTTTTAAGGAGTGGTAGAGAAAGGTATGTTTACCCCTAAAGGCTGAGTTTTATTTTTGTATATTACTTTACAAAGTATTTCAGTAAGTTATTTCAAAGTGAGCTATTAATAAATATTCCCTATTCATTTCTGTACTCATGCTTCTTATTTAATGACTTGAGAGCCAACTGGCATTTCCTTGGAGTTTCTACTTATGCCAAGAGAACCTCAGAATTTTAAATCTAGGAAATGTGAATAAAAACTAACATGGGCAGCTTCATGCAGACACTAACAAGCAAGGAGCAGGGTCTGGATGCGTGTTTGTAATTCCAGATGTTGAAGGCAGAGACAGGAGGACCATGAGGTTAAGGACAACCTCAGCTGCAGAGCAACTTGGAGTCCATCCTGGGTATATAAGACGTTGTCTCAAAAACAAAACAAACAAACAAAAATGGCTAGGAAACTAAGTGAAACTAGGTGTGTTAATTTATGTTGTTATTGCAAAAAAGAATACCTGGAGTAAACTGTGTAATGAAGGAGGTATTTAATATAGTTTGTAATTCCAGAGGTTTTAGTACCCCATGATAGAGATGGCAAAGTGTGATGCAAGGCTGCTCACCTAGTGAACGTGGGAGGGGAAGAGTGTGTGCATGGATAAGAATGAACATATGGATGGATGAATGGATGGATGAATGGATGGATGGATGGATGGAATGGAATGGATGAATGACGGATGGATCGATGGATGAATGAATGATGGATGAATGGATGGATGACAAATGGATGATGAATGGATGGATGTATGGGATGGATGTATGGGATGGATGTATGGGATGGATGGATGGATGGATGGATGGATGGATGGATGGGATGGATGGATGGATGGATGGGATGGATGGATGGATGGATGATGGGTGGATGATGGATGGATGGATGGATGGATGGGATGGATGGATGGATGGATGGATGGGATGGATGGATGGATGGATGGATGGATGGATGGATGGATGGATGAATGAATGAGCAAACAAATGAGTGAACTGTGCCTGTACTGGTAACCTTCTCTAGAAAACCAACAGACCCCCAGAGATGTGCCTTAACAGGGTCTCATTCAATCAAGTTGAAAAAGATTAGGCATCACACCTCGTCATATTGAAGACTGAAGAAGCTATTGTCTTGGCCACATTCAGAAAAAATCAATCTTTCTGATTTTCCTACCAACAGTCGCTCTTATTGCTGCTGTTAGCACAATGCTAGTCACTACAACAAATACATCTTGAAAATTCAGACTCAGCAAATGTTATCCCAGTAACCATCTAACATCTCCTACAGCAACATGACAAGCATGTCGCTCTCTCCAGGGTACCAGATGTCTCCCATACTGACCGTCGTCTTAGGAGTCCCGGTGTCAAGAAATTGGTACAGGATTGCTTATGACGTGTGACATCGTCACTAATACGTACCACTTGTCTATGCCCCATTCCCCTTCTCCTACACTCTGGATGTCACAGTCCCCTTCACTTTATACTGCATGGTCACCTCACAGATCTGAATTAACACAATTCTACCAATGTGGAGGACAGGATTCATGTGCTAATGTTAAACAGTGATGTGTTCTGCTAAAACCGATAGGAATTCATTACTCTTGGACCTGATAAGGTCCAGAGCACACCCCTCAGAAATACAAATGCTTGGTATTTAATAAAACAGCACAAACATGGAAAGGAAATGAGAGTGACTCCCCTTCCCTTTCTCTCCTAAAGCAAGAAGTCCTAAAATCTAGAAACGATTTTTCGATCTTCACCTGGAATAATTCTAAGACTCTCATGTGGCACGTGCCTGACGTGAACTCAGAAGGACGGGGTGCACTTATCTCTGAAGACACAGGAGTACAGGTTATAAACAATCAAGTCTCATGAGCCTCTGTCTCACAGTTAAATCAGGCCCTTGCATCCAATGACACTTCTGCCCACTTCTTTCCACATCAGTATAAAAGAAATGTGTCTCTGGTTACTTGGTCCCATTTCCACGTGCAGGCTCTTATGCCACCTAAATATATGTTATTTTATTATATTACATTACATGTTTATAAAAATTTTAATTCAATTTATTTTCTAAAAAAATCTTTTTCATTTTACATACCAATCCCAGTACTCTCCCCCTCCTCTCCCCCCATTTTCCTCTACCTATCCCTCATCCCCCATCTACTACACAGAGAGGGTAAGGCATATTGTTTGGGGGAAGGTCAACTGTCAACCACATTGACATTGACAAAGAGGGTCTACTTTGGACCTATGTTAGTTCCGTCCTTGTTTGGCTAGAGTTGGTGAGCTCCTATTAGCTCAGGTAGACTGTTTCAGTGGGTGAAACCATCATGGTCTTGACATCTTTGCTCATATTCTCCTTTCCCCTTCTTCAACTGGACTTTGGGAACTCAGGCCAGTGCTCCAATGCAGGTCTCTGCCTTGGTTTCCATCAGTTGCCAGATGAAGTTTCTATGGTGACATTTAAGATATTTGTTAATCTGACTACAGGGCAAGGCCAGTTTGGGTCCCCTCTCCTCTATTGCTTAGGGTCTTAACTGGGGTCATCCTTGTGAATTCTTAGCAATTTCTCTAGTGCCTGGTTTCCTGCTAGTCCCATAGTGGCTCCCTCAATCAAAATATCTCTTTCCTCGCTCTCATCTCTGTCCTTCCTCCACCTTGACTATTCTGTTCCCTCTAGTTTTCCTTCCCCCCGTCCTCTTCCCTTCCTACCCTCCCTTCTCCCTGCACCCTCATGCTCCCAATTTTGTCAGGTGATCTTTTCTATTTCCCCTTTCCAAGTGGATCTATATATGTTTCTCTTAGGGTTTACCTTGTTACTTTGGTTCTCTAGGGTCGTGAACTATAGGCTCGTTATCTATTGCTTTACAGCTAGTATCCATTTACAAGTGAGTACATGCCATGTTCAGCTTTCTGGGTCTGGGTTACCTCACCCAGGATGTTTTTTCTGGTTCCATCCATTTGTATGCAAATTTTAAGATGCCATTGTTTCTTACTGCTGAATAAATGTATAAATGTGCCACATTTTTTTATCCATTCTTTGGTTGAGGGGCATCTAGGTTGTTTCCAGTTTCGGGCTATTACAAATAATGCTACTGTGAACCTAGTTGAACAGATGTCCTTGTGGTATGATTGAGCATCTTTTGCTTATATACCCAAGAGTGGTATTGCTGGGTCCTGAGGTAGACTGATTTCCAATTTTCTGAGAAACTGCCATACTGATTTCCAGAGTGGTTGTACAAGTTTACATTCCCACCAGCAATAGAGGAGTGTTCCCCATACTCCACATCCTCTCCAACATAAGTTGTCATTGATGCTTTTGATCTTAGCCATTCTGACTAGTGTAAGATGGTATCTTAGAGACATTTTGATTTGCAGTTTCCTGCTGGCTAAGGATATTGAACATTTCCTTAAGTGTCCTTCAGCCATTTGAGATTCTCCTATTGAGAATTCTTTGTTTAGTTCTATACCCCATTTTTTAATTGGATTATTTGGAATTTTGATGTCTAATTTCTTGAGATCCTTCTATATTTTGGAGATCTGTTGTCTGTTTGATATGGAGTTGGTGAAGATCTTTTCCCATTCTGTGGGTTGCCTTTTTGTCTTGTTGACTGTGTCCTTTGCTTTACAGAAGCTTCTCAGTTTCAGGAGGTCCCAATTATTTATTGTTGCTCTCAGTGTCTGTGCTGCTGGTGTTATATTTAGGAAGTGGTCTCCTGTGTTCATGCATTGAAGGCTATAATATTTTTAAGTTACATTGAATAGGATGACTAAGGATACAGCTACATCATTACAGGAAGATCCTCAAGAAAGCATACAAAGATAATAGCGCCAGTGAGAAAATAATATTAGGTAGCCCTTGGTGAGCTCTAGGGAAAGCATTTGTTCTGTTAATCTACTTTTGTTATAGAGAACTCCTGCTGAATCTCCATGTAAATATTGAGAAAAGCCTTTATCCCTATTATAATGAGTTTGTGACTTTTCTCTTGAGCAGCAGCCTGGGAATGGTCTTCCTCCTGAAGAACTAATATTGTCCCCATGTTCTCTGTTGCTTTCTGCCATGCTCGCATGCCCGTACCACCTTTTGGCATTATATAACGAGAAAACATGTGTGGTTAGGCTATGACAGTGATGACAATGTGTGTCTGTTTCTGTGAGAGAGTGTGTTTGTGCCTGTGTGTGTATGTGTCTGTGGGTGTCGATGTGCGTGTGTCTGTGTATATGTCTGTGTGTATGTGTCTGTGTGTGTGTCTGTGTGTGTCTGTTTATGTGTCTGTATGTGTCAATATGTATATGTCTGTGTCTTGTGTGTTGATGTGTATATGTCTGTGTATTTGTCTGTGTGTATCAATGTGTCTGGGTCTGTGTGTGTCTATGTCTGTATGTGTATGTGTGTATGTCGATGTGTATGTGACTGTGTATGTCTGTGTATGTGTCTATCTGTGTCTGTGGGTGTATGTATCTGTGTGTGTCGATGTGTATGTGTCTGTGTGTCTGTATATATGTCTGTGTGTATCTTTGTATCTGTGAGTCTGTGTATATGTCTGTGTGTGTCTTTGTATGTGCCTGTATGTGTCTGTGTATATGTCTGTGTGTTTGTGTGTGTCTGTGTATATGCCTGGGTGTGTCTGTGTGTGTCGCTGTGTACGTGTGTTCCTGATGTCATCAGCAGCAGAAACCTTGGCATTAGAAAGAACATGCCGAGAAGTTATGTCTTTGTTCTCTGTGCTGCAGACACAGGAGGTGTGGTTTTCTGGGAAGAGCTGTAGAGTTCCTAATGCTTCCCACTGGTCCACTTTCCTGCCACATATTCTCCAGGTAAACACCTGCCTCGATCTCACGTTCGTTAGTGTCAACTTTTTAATGTCTGTTGCTATCTCTGGACTTCTTTTCAGGATTTTGCTGTTAAAGGTGTAGCTAGAATTCTGTATTTCCAGTGACCCACTAATAGAATTAAAATAGTGTGATTGATAACTAGGTTCCTCTTCACTGATTGGAAATCTTAGTGGCATTAGGACTGACATGTCCTTTTCACTCATGTCTCATTCCTTGCTGGGGAAGGCTGATGTCATTAGATGTGTGTCTACTCAGTGGATGTGGATAGGCCAGCCTCACGTGTTTAAGTTAAAATAATTTCAAAACAACATAGAGTGACATGTCTGATATTTTCCCTACTCAGATGCTTGCTAGAAACTGATTCAAAAGAAAATTTTTGTGGCCACTCTATCCTAAATCAACTATTTTAGTGGCATTTTTCTCCTGAGGATTCTTACAGAATACTTCAAGATCCATCTCCTAAAGTAGTTCAACTTTCTCTTACTAGGCTACACTGTAGATACCCAGGCCTTGGGCATTTCTACAAGAGGTAGCTTTGAATTTCAGTTTATATGGTGTTGTCCACAAAGGACAATAACTCTGGGGACATTGTGGAAAGGCACAAACAGTAATAACTTGTGGGAAGGAAAACAAGTACTTGCTAAAGCTAGTCGGTGAAGCCCAGTGATTCCTCTGGCACCATCTTCAGGCCTAGAAAGGCTCACACTTGTGTTTGGTGTTTAGTCTTTGTTCCTGGCCGGAAGACAAAGCATGCTACATTTTGCCTTTGCAAATCTGTGTCTTCCTTTGCAGTGAATAGAGGGAGGTCAAAGATTTCATACACATGTTGCTTCTTTACCTTCTTTGGCCCAGCTCTCTCTCTTCTTTTAGGAAGGAATACCTGGTTTCCCACACTATTAGTTCATGTGCGTATCTTGCCATCCCTTCTTGCATTCAGTGTGTACTGGACAAATTTAGTTGTGTTAACCACTACAGGTACGACTGGGAACATAGTTGTGATTCTGGTCAGTACGGATGATTTTATACAGTTTCTAGTCTAGAACAAAGAATGACTGGTCCTGAGGAAAGTCTTTTAATGGCTTTAGCCACGGAGTTGAGACTGGTCAGGCGACTTGGGATGGAAGCCTGCTAAGGATGCTCCAGTCTGCAGGACCTGCATAGAGACCAAAGGCCATGAGGAGAAGCCTCCCCAGAGCCATGTAAGATGTCTCCTTGGAGAGGAAGGCGTGATGGGAAGAGAGAGGTTTCTTGGGAGTACTGGGGCATCATGCTTTGTTTAGATTTCAGGACCACAGGAGCAGCCCTCCTTCCCAGGGAGAGCCTAAATGGTGGCTAATAATCTAATTAGCATTTCAAACGGAAGAATAAAAGGTGCCAGCATCCCAGTGCCCTCCAAAGAAGTGACAGCCATCCCATTCAGCCTCCCTTGAGAAGCCCTTTCTCCTTCCTTTTCACTCTTCCTTTGTCCTCTCCTCCTGCCTGTGTGTAAATCATGGTTCCCTCCTGGCTTTCTCAGCATTTGAAATTTATCCTTTATTGTTTTCTAACAGTTTCTCCTTTCTTATTTATAATCCTTTGCCACCTTCTGTATGAATGTCCTCATTATATTCATATGGCTCTATATGGGTTTCCATTTGTAACGTATATGTATTTTATCTTTATTATATACACTATTTCCATTTCATGACACACTCTCTCAAAAGCCAAACCAAACCACCAAAACAGAAGCCTCCTTCTTTCCATATGGTCTTTTCTCCTTATGGTATTCTTTCTTGGTGTTTATTGACTTTGAATTTTTAATTCTCATCATAAACACAGTCATATACTTTTAGTAAGCTTTAATACTGTTCTATGGCCATTTAAATGAATACACTTCCATTCCGTCGAATTTTCAGTACTTGAAATGAAAGCTAATATAATATTATTAACTAGAGGGTATATAATTGAAAGTATTTTACTTTGGCCTTTTATATATAATTAGTAACCATTTTGTTAATGAACCCTAATTTATAAATATATATACATATATATATTTCTAAATAACTTGAAATTTAAAAAGTTTATGATACAACCTAGTTCTTTTTTAAAAAGTTAATTCTTCTAGAGACATAGTGTTATGTATAAGTTCTGCTTTATTATAAAGCAATAAAAATTCCTACAGCTTAGCAAGTTTCCTTCACAAATGTTGAGCTAACTCGCTGTGCTCTCTGCCCTTCTCCCCACAACTGTTCCTCCTGCTGAGCTACACTCACCGCAGTCCGCCAAACTCCTCACCTGTCCTGGTCATGGCTTCTGCCCTGCTCACAGCCACAGTGGTTTTTATTGTCTAATCGTTTTGGTCACATCAGTCAGTGTGAGTTGTCTTCTAAATGGTTTCTAGTCATTGTGTTTATTTGTGTTCTATCTTTGTTGTATTAAATGATACAAATGCTTCGCACAGGCATTAATTTGCCCCACCAGAGCCAGCTGGACAGAAAGAAGAGTAGTAACTGCTCTCCAGCCCCAACTGATACCTTTTCAGATGGGAAACAAAAGATTAAGAGGAGAGAAGCATAGCAAATTTATTTACCAGGGCTTTTGTGGTGTGGAAGCCGTCAGAAACGAAGACCCATTTAAGGCCAGAAGTGAATCATTCTGGAGAATGTGCCTGGGGAACAAACTGAGGTTTTCATGGTAAGAACCTGAAGGGAGCCTCCCAAGGCTACTCGCTCAGCTGCTCAGACTCTTCCCGACCCCTCTCTGCAGCTCTCCTTCTTAAGGCCTGGGGCTCCCAGAAGTCTATGGGAGCACCTTTCTCTGCCTCGGGGCTGTCTTTAGGGGAAAGGCAGTTCCTCAGCTATGACACCTTTCAGGGCAAAAAGAAGGGCAGCAAAGAAAATAAGGAGAGGGTCAAAGAGGCCTTGCTTCTGACCTCAGAGTCTCCTTCAATCAAATGCTCAGCACACTAAGGTCCCAGCTCGAAGCTGTGTGCACCCAGAAGGACAGGAGCATCAGAGAATAAATTTAGACACAAACTCCCTTTGATTGCTAGCTCCCTAGGGAAAGAAACCTGTGCGTGTCGTGACGACCCCACATGCGAGTAACCCAGGACACTAGGCCCATGTGTGTCCCCAACACTAACGAGCTGATCTGGAATCTTGAAATAGTTCTTTAATTGTCTACAGCAAAAGAGAAAGCAGACTCGTTGTGCGAAGGCTTATTGTTTTATTTGTCTTTAAGTCCCTCCTCCTGGATCTAAAACTGGCTTCGTTCTCCTGCTGTGATAGTTTTTATGTCTACGTTGTATGTCGAATAAGAAGCCGACAAAACCATTACATCAGTTATGTATTCCTAGATCCAATTTTCCTATTATGTTATTAAGGATGATATGTGAGTGCTGACGTGCACATGCTGATACATACTGATTAGTTTATACATACATGATTCAAGTACCCAGTGTCCTTCCTCCAGCCCAGAACATCGGACAGGAAGCCATACTGTGTTTGACTATATGTCTCCTTAAATGACTGTGTAGCCACTTGTCAATAGACTATATGTTCTACTTTATTTATTATACATGTCATGTATTAATATGCATTATATTATCTGCACTTACATTAATAGTACAGTTTGGGGTTTACTAAAGGCAATTTCTTTCAAGTATGTTATGTACTTTGACCATATCCACTCACACCCAATACCTTCCTTTTTCTTCACCCTGACTCCCTCCTCTTGGTCTCCTTCTTTCCCCTTTCCTTTCTGCTTATGCACTAATTGTTAAAAAGGCCCTCTTTTCAATGTATGTAATAAGAGATGGGATTATGCTCAAAGTACATAATTTACATGCATAAAAATGTTCAAAAGAAATCCTGGGTAATTTTGGAGCCGGGCAGTGGTGGCACATGCCTTTAATCCCAGCACTTGTGTGAGTTCAAGCCCAACCTGGTCTACAAGAGCTAGTTCCAGGACAGCTAGGACTGTAACACACAGAAACTCTATCTCGAAAAAAGAAAAGAAAAGAAATCCTGGGTAATTTTTAAAGACCAGAGGGCAATTGTTGTATCACACTGTATTTTATTCAACTATGTATCCATTTTTTGTGCAAGTTTTGACCCCCACGTCTCTGTAGTATGCCTTCAAATGGGCACTGTGAATACTTCAGTGTTCTGCTTTCTACTCAGGATGCTCTGACCACCCAAGGCATTTTTGTGGTTCCGTATAATTCAACGGTTTTTTTTTTATTTGTGTGAAGAATGTCACTAGAGATTTGCTGGAGACTGCATTCAATTTATGGATTACTTTAAGTAATGTAGCCATTTCCATTACTTAATCTGTCAATCACTGAGCATATAGAAGATATTTCAATTCTCTAAAGTCATCTTCAATTTCTTTCTTCACTATCTTAAAATACCTATTCAGAAGTCTTTCATTTCCTTGGTTAGGTTTATTCCTTGTTCTTTTGGGTTGTTTTGCTGTGAGGTTATTTTTAATGGACTTGTTTATCTGACTTCTTCTCAGAATATTCATTACTGGCAAATAAAAAGCTATTAATTTGGGGATATTGATTTTGTAACATGATTCATTGATGAAAATAAGCATCAGATCTCAGAGGTTTCGGGTGGAATCTTGAAGTCTATTATGCACAAAATCTACTAATGGTGAAGATTTTACTTACTTTCTTATTTGTGTTTCTTTTATTTCTTTCTCTTGTCTAGTGAAGACATAACGTCATCTTCTGAATAATAAAGAACAGACACCCTTGTCTCATTCCTGATCAGTGGAACACTTTGCTTTTCCTCCATTTAATATAATCTTGGTTATAGATCTGCCCTATATATGCTTTTCTTAATGTTCCTTCTATTCTTATTTTCTTTAAGGCTTTTTATGAGGAAAGTTGTTTGACTTTGTCAAAGCCCTATATTAGTTACTTTTTCTGATCCCATGATAAAAATACCTTATCCAAAGCAACTTAAGTAGAAAGAGCTTATTTGACTCCCAGCTCAAGGGTAAAGGCCACCATGGTGAAAAATCTTATCTGCAGCAGCATCAGACAAGCTGGTCACCACATATGCCTCGTGAGGAAGCAGGAGACGCATGTTCTTGTCCAGCTAGTGTTCTCTTTTCGATAAACAAGTGAGTTTTAAAAAAAAATCATTGTATTTATACGTAAGTGTGTGTGAGTTTATGTGCACACCATTGGGTCTCTTATGTAGTCTCACGTTCTCAGCCACTTACCAGAGAAAGTTCTGGCACTGAGAAGGGGGTGTGAACACAAAGCCCCACCTCTAGACAAAATGCTATTTGCAATTGACGCCTGCTGGGAAAGAATAGTTCAGCTTTCTCCAGTGGAGTGTCCCTGGGTGTATCAGCCGCGCTCACAGAAGGTTCAACTCTCGGGTCAACCACAGAGACCTTGTTTATTTGTATTATTCTTTTGTGGGATTTTCTTTCATTTTTGTTTTGGTAATTTTTATCGTTTTGGTTTTTTGTTTGTTTTGGCTTTCATTTTTATCTGGTTATTTTGAAAGAGGTATGGGGAGAGAGAGAGAGAGGATCTGGGATAAGTTGGAAGAGGGAATATATGACCAAAATACATCGCATTAAAAAATAATAAAACTGATCTGACAATGGAGTGGATTGTCTAAGCTTCCCACATTGCATTGGTCTACGGTTTAAACCCTCTGCAGTTGCTCTTACCCTGAGAGAAGACCACACCTTATCCGAAGCTAAACCCTAAAAAAGGCTTCTGAACTCAGTCTGTTTCTCTTCTCCTTCCCAACATCCGCTTTCTTTTCCCGCTGCTGAACACGTCTTCCTCTGCCACGTATCGCGTAGGGCAGCCCTTCTCCAAATATTTTCCATGCATCCCCTATTCTATCAGCTCAGTGTTCGGGTGTTACGACCATCAAAGACCCCAGACGTCTTATTTTTCATTACTGAACATTTTTGAGAGGTTTTACTCAGGTATCATATAGAATAACTCCCAAATTGGGTTGGTTTGCTGGTTTCTCATGACGAGGTTGGTTGCAGCTCTGAGGAACAAGACAGCAGGTTTCCGTCTCATCGTATCATCTCAAAGGGATAACGAAAAGCGCGACCTACAAGCGGGTGTTGACATTGTACATGAGGGTCACACGGCTGAGCTGTGCTGTTCAGGTTTCTCCACCACAATGGTACTCTCATTTCCATCCATTTTAGCCTTTTCCCTCCTGGAGTCTTCGAGAAACCTAGGTTGTGCAGACACATAAGGGAAGTGGGGATTACCCTGCACTTCCTCAAGGGAGTTCTATATGCATAGATTGCTGGACTACTATATGGCAGATTTTAATATAATTAAATTAAATTAAATTGAGGTATTCAATTTAGACTTTGGTGTCTAATCTACTATTTGGTTGTTTACTTCTTTCCTCTCAGTTTGTTCTAGCTACTAGCCACTTGCTTGCTTGCTTGATTCATTGATTGACTGATGGATTGCCATTTGTGAGGTTGATCCCATAGCCTTATACAAGCTAAATATCTACACTACTACCGAGCTTCGTCTTGAGTTCAGTATCTTTTGTAAAATGAGAGGCTGGAGAGAAAGCTCAGCAGTTAAGCACACTGGCTGCTCTTCCAGAGGACCCAGGGTTGATTCCCAAGACCTACAGAGTGATTCACAATGATCTTTCCTTTCCAGGACATTTGCGGCCCTCTCTGAGCTCTGCCAGGAGCATGCATGCACATCATGCATATCCGTGCATAACAGGAAAAATACCTGTACACATAAAATAAGTAAAAAATGAATTATAATGATAGTTGGTTGTTGTTTTATTTAGTATTTTTTATGAGGCCAAAATATCTAATAATCCTATACTATTGCTTTCATTGGAGAAGGAACTCCTTGGGGATACATTTCTTATCCAGCAAAACTGATCATTGTGAGCTTCAGTGATAGACAGCAAGCATTTATAGAAAAGGGGCTGAGGTTATTTCTGACAAAGAAGTCATAGATACGGCATTCCAGAGAGAGCAGAATTTAAGTATAACGTTGAAAAATTTTGAAGATAATACTTAATCTATTTACTGAAGGTGATTGCTTGAGTTGATAGCCATTCACCGCAGACAATGATTCCGTTTCATCACCTTGCCAATGTCTAATATTATATTTGAAGTTCAATTCAATACCACCTTATCACCAACATGTCTCATAACACTTTATTGTAAATCATGTTTATCACTCTCTGTTTATGGCAAAGACTGTAATTCTGCTTTAGAGGAAATTCAGAGTGGGTCAGACGTTTGCTACTTCAGGAAGCTAGAGTGGATGCCAATTGCTTGATGGTGTACCCTGGCGCTTCCCCGGTGTCAGGATTCACATATATTCAGCAAGTCATGAATTCCATTAAGTAGCTTTTAATCAGCGTCAGCTCCATCCTTATCAGCGGCGATTGTCCCTGGGTCGGAAATAAAAGTCTTGCCGTCAGTTCGGCACAGTGAATACGTGTAAATTTCTTCACGTTCCTCAAACTGAAATGATAATGGAAATGGAAAATATACAAATCTATTTAAAAAGGGTAGATGAGAAATGATGAGACCAGCACACACCTCAAGTCAGGAACTGGGAGGAAGAGAGTTTCTGACTGACAGTATCAGCATCAACAGCAATGCATTTTAAAGCCCGCTAGCAGGAATGTTATCTAGGGACAGGTCACCGGCTCCTCCTGCTTCCTTCCATGGAATCCTGAAAGGTCATGGAAAGGTCATGAAAATGGGAAGCACCAGGGCTGTTGAAGGTGCAGTTATCTGTAGTGTTCGAACAGGATTATGGAAAGCCTGCAAACTCACCAGATGAACCCATCCATGTCTCCCATAAGACACTATTTTTTTCCTTAATATAGCCAAAGATTATATGACAATTTTCTGGAGAAATTTCATTTCAGAAACTAGAGCCAGGAAATAGGCATTGCAATAGTCGGGACTTAGAGCCCACCTGAACTCATAAGAATGAAGGAAAAGACTGCTTTAGACAGTCCCAGGAGATCTAAAGTCAGTCTTAAAGCCTGCACCAGGGAGCTCAAAGGCCAATTGTTTGTGATCCTCGGCGTGGCTCCCTCTGCCGGTCAAAATGCAGCTCTCATCCCAGGGAAGGTCCAGGGGAAACTGTGGGCACATCCCACGTGTTCCCATCATTCGGCCAACATTTTTCTTATCCAGTTTGAAAGCCTTGCAAGGCTCATTAATTTGATGAACCCTCGAGTTTGAAGGACAGAAACCAAAATGCAGATCCAAAGGAAACTTAGCATAATTGAGCATACCTGACAAGAATCAAAGGGACAGGGAAGCTTTACAAAGCCAGCTAGGGCCATGAGAAAGAAACATTCGCTCCAGAATAAAGAGGAGCAATGAGAACCATTTCAGAGTGGAACTTTAAAAAATTATAACAATTTTGTTGAGATAAAGTTAGGGTCACCTGTCAAAAAGTGAAAAACGAGTAGGTAAATCATAAGTCTGCTCTGGCCTGGGAGTCCATGAAAAAGAAATACCGGAAAAAGAAACTGAACTAAAGCCAGTTATCACAAGAGCCCATGGCCAGTAAAAGCCAGGGAACACACCCCCAGGGCACATCTGTGTGAAATTTTAAGATATCGAAATTTTCTAAATATTTCTAGAAAAGCAAACACGAGTTATGCATATAATGCTGAATGAAGGGTTGTATTGAATCTGAAGAACACTCAAAATGAGAAACCAGAGCAAGAAGGACTGTTCGATTCTTACAGAATCAATTTTTCATCTAAAACCATTACAACAAAATCTGACAGGTGTAATAGTATTATATAAACCTAAAACATATTTTCAAATATATGAATATTTGCTTAGGTTGTTTAGGAGACTGCAGTGACCCCCCCCCCCCCCCCCAGGACAGAAGTTACAGACAGGATCCAAGAGTTTCCAGAAAAAGGTTCATTCATTGCAGAAGCCATCAAGGAGGCAGTGAAAAACTGAGGCCCTTTAACCGTGCAACAGAGAGGGTGAGCAAGCCAGCTGAGAAACAGGAGCCAGACAGGTCTGTGGAGGGTCTCGGAGGGAAAGCGGAACTGCTGTTTACCTGCTGAGCATGACTGTGCAGAAAGCCAGTGTTCAACAGATAGAAGTAGCAGCAAGTTATAGGAAATAAACATGAAACAGGAAACGAACGAAGGTGTCGTTTATAAAGTGTTTGTCTAACAAGCACAAGGTCTTGAGTTAAATTCCCGTGTCGAAAAGAAACTTTCCACTAAAAGAAAACTGTAAAACCAGAGAAAGTGGAGCGAACGGCTGAATAAAAATGGAGAGAGCACAAAAAGAACGAAACTATTTGCTGCTCTTACAGAGGACATGGGTTCAATTCCCAGCACCCACATGGAAGCTCACAACGGTCCGTACCTCCACTCCAGCAGATCAGACTCCCTCCTCTGGCCAACAAGAGCACCAGGAACACATCTGATACACATGTGTACACGAAAGTGAAAAACTCATACACATAAAATAAAAATAAACTTTTAATACTGCAAATCTTATATCATATGTAAGATCAAATTAGTGTTATAAGATCCCAGAAATACATATCATCTCAGTTCATTATTATTGTTGATTAAATCATTCTAAAACATGTACCTTAAAACAGTGTTATTAAAAGTTTTCCGTGACTCAGGACTGGAGCCATGGTTCAGTAGTTCGAGCACTGGCTACTCTTTCAGAAGACAAAAGTTTGTTTCTTAGTGCACACATGGTGGTTTACAATCAGCTGTAACTCCAGTTCCAGGGGATATAGCCCCTCTTCTGCCCTCCAAGGGCTTCTTCATGCTCATGGCGTGCATACATACATACACTCAGGCTCACACATGTATGCATGAAGTTAAATAAATACTTAAAATCTTTGTTATGATTCCATGAGTTTCCAGCACTTCGATGAGATCAATCGGATTAGTGCTGACACATACTGTGTTGATAGAGGCTGCCATGTCGTCTGGTGTCTGATTTTTCTTTGCAGATGACATCCAACTTCCGCTTGGACCCACCCACATAGTCCTTTTCAACCAGAACAGCTCAAGGGGCACCCTTTGTTATGGTAGCTGGGTTTTAGGAAGAATGCTATAAAAAGGTGTGCCCAGTGACCAAGAATGATCATCCTGCTATGGCATCTACTGTCCCAAACAAATCAAAGGTCAAATTAGAGTTCCTAAAGTAAGGTTCTTGAAAGAATGCAAGAGGCGTGGTCCTTGAAAGAACACTACAGACTTCCGTTTCACTCTGATGTGCTTTATCTGATTTGTTTGAATGTTCTTTAAGGATTTCGTAATTTACAAAATATGATACACTCTGCTTCTATCCATAGCTAATTAAATATTAATAAATCAGTTACAAACTCTGCGAATCTCAGCAGGGGCAAATGTGTTCAGCTTTTATTGATTCTCTAAATTACCACAAGCAACAAAACAGATTTGTTCTTCCTACTGATTTCCCCCACGCCCGTTTGGCCTCTTGTTTGGTCTTCTCTTTTCTTCTCTTCATCATGTACAGATCATTTGTTAGCCTATCCCATCTTTGACATTTTTAATCTGCATGTGTTTATCCAAATCCAACGAGCTGTGATATGTGCTGACTGTTTGGTGCATGACGTGACTTTGGCACATATGAAAATAAAGTTGAGAATCCTCTGGAAACTTCCCAGAGCTGCAAAATGAAAACCTTTAGATACCTACAAAAATATGCAGTCTGGTATTGCAAAAGAATTTTCAGCCCCATCTTTCATAACAGAAAATTAGGGATTATATTAATTCATTACATAAACTGGAAGCTTATATGAAGAATTAAGGTCTCATCTTCCCTATATACATTTATACTAAACTCTTTACATTTTCTTCTTTTGTTATTATGAACAGATATCAAAATACCTTAGAATTAATTTAATTGTCCATAAAATATCTTGACTGATATCTGTCTTATTAAGCTGTCCTTGTCATTTCAGTACACCCACCATGGCTGTTGTAAATGACTGAAACCACTTTTCAAACACAAGATGTCCTACACTCATTCCCATGGTAGTCTGCAGCCCATTCCAGCGGCATTTCATCTGGCAGAAGTTCCTATTCCAAGCATCTTTGAGCCATCATAAATTTGGATGCCATCCTTGCTTTCTGGGTTTCAAATTCCCCAAATGTTCTTTACTGAAATCCAATATTCATTCTAAAGTATATTACACTAAATTCAACTTAACTGAGACCAGAAGCCAGAACGGCCACTTCCCCATCACTCAGGTGTTAATGATAAGAACTAGGCCTTACAACAGCACTTGATTAGATTATTCTCTCTTTCTATGGAAATGGTAAAACTGCAGGAGACTCCCAAGGTTTCTCTATCTATAATTCACACATTGGGAAGGGAAGGCGATCGTAATTCCAAAACACACCAGGGAAACTTGTTTATTTCAAGTAAATCAACGCGATGGAGGGCATTTTACCTCAAGAAGATAACACTGATTATAAAAGCAGCCGGTAAATGAAGACATGATTAAAACGTGGGCAATTTTATTTATGCAGACTAAAATATGTGCAATCATAAGCAACCAAGATTTGCTTCCATCCCAGAACGCTTCTTTATTAAAAGCAGTTCGGTCCTGAATTGTTGCAGCTCAACTTGTAATGTCAAAAAAATTAAGACTTCTCCCTGGCATTGCCTTTGTGAATGCGTTGAAGGCACAGAATAATGGAAATGAAATCCAAAGATGGATCACCTCAAAATGCACCAGCAAGAGAATGTAGAAGTCAGCTGGAAAAAAAAAGATTTTTATTGCACTTTGTGTTGCTATCGCTTGAGACAGGTCAGTCTTCAGGGACTAAGAATGTTCCTGGGAGTCACTCTTACCCAGCAGTTCTCATAATGTGGTCTGTAACAGTCAGAGCCAGATAAGACCCTCTAAGAGGTAACAGGGCTTCCTGTGACACCCCCCACTCTTACCACGAACCTTGTTCTACATCCATAGTTTTAAATTTAAAATCTGTAAAAAGTTGTTAATGTTTTCGTAATAGTCACATCTATTGACAGGCAGGTAATGAAGTTGAGAAAATGATGTGCTTTCCTGCTCGTCAGTATAAAAACTCTCTTGACATTTTCAGTGAGGAATGTATTCTATCGTGCGTATGTATGGTGGAGATGATCCAGCAAGGACAGGGAAACTATTTGTCTCCCATACCTATGAAGTTTGAAAATATGATTTCTACTTTATCGTGCAAATTAGTGTGGTCTGCATCATATACGTTATGAATTAAAAGGAAATCATCGAAAAACATTTTTGTTCATAGTTAAGCTGTTAATACTGCAAAGTCCATAAAATTTAGAAAAGTCTTGTAGACTTAGACCTTTTTGCAGACTCGCATACCCTGCCTGTGGTGCAATCCTACTGCTGAATGTTTGGCCTGTTATCACAGGCATCACATAGACTCTATGGTCCCTGCAGCGGTGGGAGCAGGCTTTGCGCGAACGTCAAGCGTTTGATAGCAAACGTGATTCTTCGAATGGCGCCTACGGCCTCTGCCACTGGAATTTACTGACGCTCTCAGGATCCCTCTGAGAAAAATCATCTGTCTGGGAATTTAAAAGACAGTCATGGATGACTGGGGTCTTCCGGCACCGAGTTAATTATGCGGGCCTTGGCTCTGGCTCATTTGCGTCTCTCTTGTGCGGCGCTAGTCTGTTGCTTTTTCACGCTCCTGATTTCCCAAAACGAATAATCCTAGAATCGGTACTGCTTTGCATCATAAACCTAATGGTCAAATGGTTGAGGAGATTCAGCTAATCGTCAGGGCTCAGAATCAGGAGGGTGTGTGTGTGTGTGAGAGAGAGAGAGAGAGAGAGAGAGAGAGAAGAGAGAGAGAGAGAGAGAGAGACAGACAGACAGACAGACATACAGACAGACCTCATGGGAGCTGCGAGCCTTGACCAGAGCCCCTTTGGTCTTTGGGTAGCAGTCTTCCAAACGCAACTGAGATTTTTCTTGAGCTAGTGTTTTTTTTCGGTTTTGGATTTTTTTTTTCTTTTTGCGTACATCACAATCATCTTTGACCTTTTCCTCTGGCAAGTTGTACAAGCTTGTCAGTTGTACCTGATCATCTGTTCAGATCATCTCAGCAAGACAGCAGAGCTGTTGGAGAAATTTCAGTCTCCCTTCTAATGTGTTTGTAAATTCTGTCTCTTTCTCACACCCGTCTGACCAGCACCACCACACTGACATTCTGTGAAATTCCTGGCAAGCACCCCACACATGTGGTCACTGAGTAAGAAAAGAAAGAAACAGAAGCAATGGCCAAGGCGAAGGGAAAAGGACGTATTTTCACACAGAGCTGCGAGGACTTCGAGCTTACTATATCAGGACTGCTAAAATTGAAAACTATAAAGCAAAAACTTGGCAGCAGAACACTAGAAGAGGCATACATCCCAAGAATTCCTTCCCTGGGGTGTGGCGAGAAACAACAAATTCAGGAACGTTCTCTGTGAACAACAGCAGTGGCAAAGATTCTTTCCGCAAACGCGTTCTCTGTGGCGCACACATCCCTTTGCAGCTAGACAGATGATCTGATAATGCCTCAGACGCTTGCGTGCGGCGATCACCTTTCAGTAACAATATCAGGATCCTGAAGAGATGCATTTTATTCCACTTAACCAGAAGCAGTGTGATTTTAATTTTGCCGGTTCCCCTGAGGGAAAGAATGCATCTTGGTGTCACTTTGGTCACTTGAAGTCTTCATAAGCAGAGCCGATGTCCTCTGCCGCATCCCACCCGACTCCATTACGACACATTCCAGTCATGCATTTATCATTCCTTCCTGATGTTTAGATTCCTTAGTCTACTGCAACATCACATAAGTAGCAAAAAAAAAAAATTCTGCTGGCTTTTGTGTGGTTATCGTTGCTAAGGAAACCCTCCCCTTTCACTACCGTGTGGGACATTTGTGCCACATTGAGCCTGCTGCAGAAGCTGCCTGACCTCAGACACAGAGCGGGGAAGGATGGAACGTAAAAGCACAAAACAGAAAAAAAATTAATGCAAATAGAATTTCTTTTAGATAATGCTCACACGGACTCTTTTATTTTCCATTAAGGAAGATGGAGGATGGGCATCTGCAGACACTTCTAGGTGATACTTCCCAGCGGAGTCTCAGGGTCCCTCCCAGGGACTGATGGGCATGGGTTCTCATGGGCCTTCCTTGGACATCATGGTCATAGACAGCACTCATAGAGTGGGGAGCAGGTGTGTCCCAAAGCTAGTGGCAATGTGGTGATAACTGAGATACTACATCTTCCCTGTGGTCCCCGCACTTCCTTGTCTCTCCTATCTCTCATTTCCTCATTCGCTGACTTTTCTGACTCCTCTGTTCTTGCTTTAGACGGCCTCCTGCAGCTCGCTCCGTCCTCCGCAAATGTTTGTTTCTTAGTTAACAATTCACGCAATGGCCTATCAACTCCTACCTTAGTTGGAAGCTCACCATCCTTGAGGGTATTGCCTATTGCTGAATACTCTTACAGCCCCTCTGCCAGGAGGAAGAAGAGCTGGGCTGGAGCATGCTCACCATGGCATTTCTCTTCCACACTGAATTAAAATGTCCTCAGTTGTAGGGTCCTTGTTGTGACTGTAGGCATCTCACCATCCCCTGCCTCCAAGCCACATTCTTTACTATTAACAGTTTGGAGCCTGACTTTCATTCTTCCCTTATGCTAACCTAGGACATTTCAGTGCTCTTATAAAGAACCCAACTAAGTAATGGGATCCTCATGTAACTAGTGCTTTAACTCTGCTGACCGTGCTATCTCATCCCATTCTGTCTGTGTTGGCCATCCTCTTCAGAATCTTGTATCTGCCAGAGACTTAACTCTGACCGCTCCTCCACTTCCACTTCAGAGACTACCAAGCCCTCCCAGTTTTTCTGTCTCTTTGTCTCTCTCTCTCTCCGGTTCTGTCTCTCTCTCTCTCTCTCTCTCTCTCTCTCTCTCTCTCTCTCTCTCTCTCTCTCTCTCTCCAGTTCTCTCTCTTCAGTTCTCTCTATATATATACATAATATATATATATACATATACATATATATCTCCAGTTCTCTCTCCAGTTCTCTCTCTAGTTCTCTCTCTCTCTCCGGTTCTCTCTCTCTCTCCAGTTCTCCAGTTCTCTCTCTCCAGTTCTCTCTCTCTCTCTCCAGTTCTCTTTCTCTCTCTCTCTCTCTCTCTCTCTCTCTCTCTCTCTCTCTCTCTCTCTCTCTCTCCAGTTTCTCTCTTTGTCTCTCTCTCCCCCCCTCCTTATACAAAGGTGCTCACTTCACTACACCAACAACTTTATACAGGAGAGTCTTCTTCTTCCCAAGTTTTACCAGTCTGTGCTCCTTCGCCTTCAACCTTGCTCTCAAACTCTTCGACACCACCCACCTGAGATCCTTGACTGTGAGTCAGTTCCCAGTCTTCCACTGCTGCTTTCTCCAGGGCAGTCAAGCATAGAAAGCGAGAGAAAGCTTCAGGTGGATGCAATGTAAAACCTTTATACACCCCAGCTCTTCCCCTTGGGGTGGCTGTGCTAGGCTTTGGCTCCGCCTACCGTACAGGCTCTACTTTATCCTTTATCCTCTCTCAGATCAAAGCAGCTGCTTTCAGGACATATTTCAGCTTTATGAGCGGCAGGATGACTGTGTAAAAATGAGAGTCCTGCCACTACACACTACATTAAGTGACCTATAGATCGAGTAGTGTGTGTATGTGTGTGTGTGATGTATGTGCATGTGTGTGTATATATGTAACAACAATTGAAGAAAAAGAAGCTATGGGTGTGAATGAGGCAAAGAGAGATGTCATGGAGGGTGCTGGAAGAAGAGCAAAATGCAGAATTGATGCAATTATATTGCGATCTCAAAGTACATTAAGAAAATTTAGGAAGTGCCTCTGCTAGCAGGAAGTAGACAGAAGGCTGACCACCAAGTAGAAGATTAAATGCAAGCTCCGCTTTACCTGAAAACAGGAATTTACTCTTCTGGCTGATTAGTATTTCCATAACCACCACTTTCCTTTGGACGGTATAAAAGAATTTTGTGGGTAATTTTATGAACTAGCAATGGTTTACATGAAAAGTCACTAGATGGAGGCTTGGTTAAATAACGAATTATAGAACATGACCATTTAAGAGTTATAATTATTGCATTTTTTTTCACATCACATTTGACATTTTCAATGGCATTTCATTCATTCTCCCTGGGAAGCCCTAGTCACCTTTGTGGCTTCAATTATCACCTCACAAGGCTCATCCAAACCGAGCTGTAACTCCTACATTTTCCTGGACTAAAGCCTGACTGAATATCAGCCAGAAGCTGTGAATGACAATTCTACTGTCACTCCCGACTTACCACATGGGAAACAAATGAGTATTCCTACAAATGAGTATTCCTAACTCTCTCTAACCCCCACCTCCTTTATTCTAACCTCATGTCCCGTTCCAGTTTCTGGCAGTGATGTTCCTGTCCAGGGTCCTTTCTTCTCCCAAAGATGTTCCTTGTTTCAGCTCCACTTTGCACAAACTTGCAACCATCTTTTCTTTATCCCTGCTTTGTGTATGGCAGCATATGAAATTTATTAAATTATTTTTAAACTTGTGTTTATTTTTTTTTACATATACACACACAAACACTCACACACTCACTGCTACAGACTAGGTTCCCATTGACTTTTGCTCATCATCATCTCCCATACCCCCTGCTCTCCCTTATCCTTCCGCCCCCTACCCCACTTGACCCCACTCTGCCTTCTCCACTCCCACTCTCTGCTGCCTGCCTCACCTCCCTTCAAAGCCTCTCAACCCTATGCCGTGGTGAACATTACTTTGAATTTCTAAGCCTCCCAAATATCTTGACTTATTTGCTCATCCATTTAGTCCCTCTTGATTTAAAATAAATCTTTCTATTTTGTATAAGATTGCTTTTCAGTATCACTAAAAGTTATCAGAGGTGGCAGTGTGTAGCAAAGTAAAATCAAAATATTCACGTACCGCTGTACACCCCTGTATGCAAAACTTAGATGTGTTATCCCCCCCACACACACACTTTTTTTTCATTTTTGTTAACCGAACACTTCCCAAACCAGGGTGTGACAGTATGAAGTCATGAATACATTGTCTCTGACTCCCCTTATAAGAAAATAACAAATATACTCAAGGAAAAAGGCTCTTAACCTCTATTTATTCCACGCAAACGTCACAGCAAGCAATTTCAGACTGCTTTATTTGTATGCAGCAAATACATGCCAAATATTAACCATGCTCCATGGTTCTGTGGGAGTTGTTCAGACAAATGAGAACAAACACTCAAAGAATCTATATTTAAGCAGGAGACCTTAGTCACATATATAATAAACTGTATTTTAAAAATGGCATTTCAATGAAGAGCTAGGCAGGACCAAGTGGTCACTTCTATTTTTCCAGAATCCACTGAATTAAACTCTAGAGAGGAAATAGCATTTGAACTATCCATTTGACATCTTTTATTCATACGGACATGTTCAAATATATTTTAAATAAACAAAAATCAACCTGTACACCGATTGTACATAAGTCACCTTGGTGGGGATGAATAGTTTTAAAAGAACAGTTAAATATTTGTTTAGTGCTTCTTTTCCCCGTAGAGGAAGCTTTTGTCTCTTAGCTGTATGTTATATCTTTATCATGTCTGTCCAAGATAGATCTAATAGAATCTCCTGGTTTTAGTCATAGTATTAGGAACCAGCTGCTAGATGGAGTTTGATGGTTGTATGTAAGACCCGGCTAGCAGAGTAGAGACTTGGGAGCCGGCATGTCTGCTTCACAGTGAACTTGCTGACCACAAGGCCAAGAACACAAAAGACAGTGGAGAGGAGACCTACCAAACATTCTGTTCCTTTATGAGTGCTTTATCTGGACCAACAGCTACGGAGCCCGCATGGGACTGACTTAGACCCTCTGCATGCGTATGACAGTTATGTAGCTTGGTCTTTTTGTAGGGCTCATACCAGTGGAATCACAACCTGCCCCTGGATCTTGAGCTGCCTTTGGGGAACCCATTCCCCATAATGGGTTGCCTTGCCCAACCTTGATGAAGGGGAAGGAGCTTGGTTCTGCCCCCAACTTGATACGCCATGCTTTGTTGACACCCATAGGAGGCCTGCCCCTTTCTGAAGGGAGACAGAAGAGGAGTGGATGGAGGGATGGATAGGAGGTGGGGGAGAGAAAGGATGGAGAGGAGGAAGGGGAAACTATGGTCGATATGTAAAAAAATTAAAAATTTAATAAAAATTTTCTGGGGTCGGGGAAATGATGCCATTTTCTGCACTCAACATTCCCTGTGTAAAAATGAAACTGTGGCAAGGCTGGAGAAGAAAAACGAAAGGATCTATAAAGTAGCTATGTTGAGGAGTTCATATATATGTGTGCATGAGGAACATGCATATATCGCATGAGGAACATGCATATATCGCATCCGCAATGTACATGGTAATAACTGTGAATGGAGGAATGAGTACACACACAGGTGGTTTGGTGTACAGGTAAGATGTCAAAAGCCTAAAGTCACACGTGGTGTGTTAGTGAGCATCCTATCGGCCCCGTTAGCTGTGAAGCACATGACCGGGAAAAGTCAGCCTTCCAGTGCCAGCATAGGAAAGGTGTGAGCTCAGGCAGGGAGCGGAAGACTTGACGAATGCTGGGGAGCGCAGCATGTGAAGTAGCAAGGCCAGGCAACACGTATGCTCATTCTCCGTGGCATTGGCTGTACGCAGTTGCGTCCAGAGATCCTGGCTAAGGAGCTGACCGATGACAGATGCGGGCTTTGCTTCCTGACACCATCCCCACACAACTGCAAGCCTCCAACCCAAAATTTCTAGGGTTGTCATCACAACTGCAGGCTATGGTGAGATGTGGTGTTCTGGAATCAGACCACGCTGGTGCCTGGGAGGAGTCACACCCATCTCAAACAGTGTATCTTTTCACCTACTGGGCCAGGTTTGCCAGCACAGGGCACATATCCCTCAGGCAGAAGTCAGAGAACTGTTTATGTGGTACCCAGTACAGCACTCAACCATGAACTCCTCTCCCGTGAGCCCCTCACCCTCCCTGGGGTTAGCTTCGTCTACTTCTCCATTTTTCACATGCCCGTACTGTCTTTCCTACCTCAGGCAGAGAGTTCCTATGAAGCATAGCATAAGCTATTTAATGCATATGAAACCTTTTTTTTTTGAAAACCATAAAGTACTAAGCAAACACGACGCATGATTCTGATCAGAGAGTCTTCCAAATAGGCTAACATCTGCTGAACTTTAGGCTTACAGTGCTTTCTAGATTTCCCCTTTAAAACACCGTAATAGTTTACTGGTTTTACTCCAATAACCTCCCCCAAACATTTTGCAGGGTCGTGTCTTTTCGGTGTGGTGATAACTCTGCCTACCCATCCTGGATTAGTGGTTAGGATTGACATAAAAGTTATTAAATGTGCAATGACGATCGGCAAAGAAGAGGCCATAAATGGTCATGAGAACAGTGGGGGTGCCTGAGAGAGGATGGAGATAGGAAAGGAAAGGGAGAAATCATGCAAGTAGATTGCAATCCTAAAACTATATATAAAGTATGTATGTTATAAAATGATGCACAGACATTCAAGCTGAAGTAAAGGTTTAGGTAAACATTTGGGGGTCTGAGTCCTGTAGAATACTGTATCAATGAGTAGCCACTAAATAGAAATCCAGCCAAGAAAAATATTTTTAATTGTTCTCATATGTAGGGATAGTAAGCTTTTTTCTCTTGTACCAACCTATACATAATGATGCAGTGTGCTTTTACCAGCAAGTAGCAAGACAGCGGGCAGGATGAACTCGCTTCCCAAATATGAATAGTAAATTTCCAGGAATAAGTTTGCGATCATCTCTGCACTGTATGTTTAATTCCCGTCCGTTGTTTTGATCTCACAATAATATGATTCTCGTTGTAGTTCCTTAGACACAAACCCTTTTGCAGGCAAAATCGTTCATGTTATGTGTGTTCCTGTATCCCGTAGCTAGTACAAAACTTCTAATATTTGGTTATTTATTGCACATGAAAATGACAATTTTGTGATTCAAGCTAGCGAAGTCTAGTCCTTTATTTTATGCCCATGCTGAATAAAATATAGTTTAAATTAAAATGTCCTATCGTGTTTTATGAGTAGCTGCTGTGGAATGTGAAGATAGAACGTTTGCTTTTATGTTTAAATGAGAACAAAAAGAAAGCAATCACCAAGCGTCAGCTACGTGTAGACAAACAGCTGGAGAATAGCCCCAACACCGCGGTCCATGTAGAAGGCTATGGAAAGTACCTATTGGCCTGGAGAGATGGCTCAGTGGTGAAGAGCCCTGGTTGTTCTTCCAAAGGACCCAAGTTCAATCCCCAGCACCCACATGGGAGCTCACAATTCTAAGGACCTCGTGCAGACATTAATGCGGGCAAAACACCAATGCATATGAAATTAAAGGAAAAGATAGTTTGTTTTCTTTTTTAAAAAAAATTAAGAAGAAAAAAGAGAAGCACCTATTGAGTACTTCAAGGTATTTGATATATGAGACCATTAACTGTGATGACTTAAAACCCCACATGCACTTGGGCCTCTGTGTGTTGGTTTTCCAACTGCCCAGACCTGAATAATCACACAAAAACTATATTAATTACAATACTGTTTGGCCAATGGCTCAGGAATATTTCTAGCTAGCTCTTACCTCTTTAATTAACCCACTTATATGAATTTATGTGTTAACATGAGGGTGTGGCTTACCAGTAAGGCTCCAGCGTCTTTCTCCTTTGAGAGCTACATGGTGTCTGCCTGACTCTGCTTTCTTTTTCCCTGCATTCAATTTAGTTTTCCCACCTGGCTTTATTCTTCCCTGTCATAGGCCAAAGCAGCTTCTTTATTAACCAATGGTAATAAAGCATATTCACAGCATACAGAGGAAAGTCCCACATCAGGCCTCTTTCTACTAAAGAGATTTGCAGACACATTGTGTCTCTGGCTGAATCAGACAATGAGCTTAGAAATACAGATTAACAGAAGCAAAAACATGCCTACTTATCCAGTAAATTTTCTGTGAAATAGGAAATTTCCTAAGGAAAAGGGGACCCAATGAAATAGCAGAAATTCAGTAGTTTATGCTATGTTTGAAGAATAGACAGAAGTCAAGGAACATAATTTGACAGTGGGACTTGGGTTAATGCTTGTACACACTGGGGCTTGGCAAGATGTCTGTTGAGAGTTTGCTCCTTACCCTTGTATTGTTCAACTGTGGGGTGATGGGTTATTTAGGGGAGGTTCTTGGGTCTCTTTCTTGGGCCTGATGACCTGTGTAAAAGGGGAAGGACAGGGAGGAGAATGACACCCCTCCTCAGTTCTTCCTCAATTGTTTCCAGGGTACCACAATCACGAATTACTCATATTATTGGTACTATGCTGAAAAACTAGACTTCATTTAAAAATCAGCTTCAAAAAGAAATTGTCCTGTTGAGGTATGTCAGCCACCCTGGGAAGATGCGTGAGGGCCTGGGAAATTTACTGGAGTTTACAAATGTAGAAGTGAAGCCGAAGGAGCTTAACAGATCCATTCAGACCTGAGCTTCCCAGAGCAGTTTGACTTTGGACAGGGCTTGGTAGCTCTGGCTCTCTCTGTAGATTCACGGCTGTGCTCTGTGTTGGCTTCCACTGAATGGGTCAGCGAAACAACATATCTCTAGTCTCTATAAAACATCCGGGATGTATTTCCTTTAATATTAGAGTAATAGCTCATCGCTGATTGTTTTATTTTTTATTAAAAATGCAAACAGATTAGAAATGGGAAGGAAACAAAGCCCGCAACAGATTGGATAGAGCACTAAACCAATAGTTCCATGGCCAGCCTCATGGCCAAGGTACTCACCTTAGACACTGAGCCACACCTCCCTGTGAGGATCATTCCCCTCTGAAATGGGAATCTTCCCCACCAACCCTTTCCATCCGCCTGAAGTAGATCAGATTCATGCTGTAGGAATCACCTACTCTCGGTAGGTGAAAGTAAGCCTTTAGAACTGTCCCCGGGCTTGAATGCATATCCGTCACTTAGTAGCTATGTAATCTGGGGTAACATAATTTTCTGAGCTGCAGTTTACTAATTTTCAAAATTTGATACTTTTTTTTAAACTACAGAGCATGCTACTGGTGGCATACATCATGAAGTATGGTGTTGGAACAGTGTAAAAACATAATCCTTAGTAGCTATCATGGGATAAGCCTGTAACATGGTTCCTGAACTATTAAACCTGATGTGTTAGATTTATGACCAAAACACATTGTATTCTGTTCATAGACTTGAGGTTGCATTCCACCAGTTACCTTTTTAGCAACAGAAGTCTTCAGGTCATTTTATTATTATTATTATTATTATTTGAAGGGCACTGAGCTTACCTTAGCATTTCCCTGCTGAAATTCAGCACCTCGGACAGCGAACTCAGTTGTATTCTAACCTCTTGCCATTTTATGTATCTAGTCATAAACGTATTTCTTCCATCCAAGAGAAACATTCATGTACTGTAAATAGTTATTTCAATTCTTAAATGTGAGAGTGTGTTGTGAAATAGAACGGAGAACATGCACATGCAGTCAGCATGCATCATAAGTGACAGACTAGTCACTTTTCAAACCCAAGTGATGTGGGATTCCCCTCTGTATGCTGTGGATATGTTTTATTACCATGTGGCAGGGCCGACTAAAACCAGGTGGGAAATCTAAATAGAGATACTAACCCATTTCTATTAATCTATGTCTTGATTACATATATCTATTATATGTATATACAATATATATATATATATATATATATATATATATATATATATATATATATATATAGAGAGAGAGAGAGAGAGAGAGAGAGAGTAGGTCTAGTCAAGGAGATGCCATGTAGCTGCCGAAGGAGATAGACGGGAACCTTACTGGTAAGCCACAGCCTCGTGGCAACACATAGATTAATAGAAATGTGTTAATTTAAGATGTAAGAGTTAGTTAATAAAAAGCCTGAGCTAACAGGCCAAACAGTGTTGTAATTAATATAGCTTACGTGGGTCTGGACAGCCAGGAATGAACAAGCTGTCCCTGATGACACCTAAGGAATGGTTCTTCAATGAAAAGCAAACCTGAGCTCTAGGATTCACAGAATGTTTGTTGCACTTTAGTTTTATAATTCAATTCTGCATTTTCCTCTGCATTAAACAGTCTCTTCCTGCTCCCTCCTTTAAGAGCCCAGACCAGACACCTTGCTGTCACAACAAGCACCCAGAGCTCACTGGTCCTGCATGGCCAATTTGTACTGTGTTCTGCTTCCCTCAGTCTTTGACCCCTGGCCCTGTTGCTCTGCCTCTGAGATTTTTCTCACTTTTGCATTTGCAAATGTTTTTGCAATGCCCAGCACTAACCAGAGTTTCAACAGATTCTGGATTCATGTTCCTCTTTGACCCAAGGCACACTGGGTGGATTAACTGACATACCCCACCTTTTTCAGTGTCTCAGGCACAAGAAATCACTGTGTGTCTGGCAGTAATCATAGGTCTACAGTTATGAAAATAAGTCATCGAAACTTGGCAGCTACAGCTGGCCTTTTTTGGGTCACACTTCTGCGCGTACTCTTTTTAACCTGTACAGTTTCTTCATAGGCTTGTTTTTAACATCCACAGAGGCTAAATATTTTTATGGATGTATTTCAGAGTCAAAAGGAAAATAAATGTCTACATAAGAACCTGTGGTTATTTATCTTTATAACTTTTGCATTAAAAACAAACCCTACAAATTGCCCAGTAAAGTTGCTCAGAGGAAACTGGGCTTTCACCTCGTGGGCAGAGTGAACTGGTAGACGCTCTCTGGACTTGGCCTCCAGATGCATTTTACATTTCCATGTCATTCACTTCAAGCACAGAAGCTGTATGGGAAGTGACACTCAGGCCCCATCAAAGTCTGGAAGGTCCTTCAGGAGAGTCTCCTCAGAACAGCCTGAGCAAAAGGTCGCCATGAAGCAGGAGCAGTTTTTAAGTAGGTGGCTCTTCGGGCAGCCATGCTGAGAATATGAATCAGATGCAAAGTAGATGTCAAGAGGAACACTCTAACTAAGTGAGCAAGCGGTAAGATCCCCTGAAAGAAGGCGAAAGCTAGGCAGCTGACTTGGCAGCAGATTGTGTGGAAGAAATATGGAAGGTCTCAAAGCCCACATCCTTATGTAACAAGACCTCTGAGAAAGAAAAAGAAAATGCCTCAAAATAAGGTCAATTTCCTATGCATGCGTCCAGGAGAAAACTCGAATGTTTTCAGAGTTTCAGTGCCCTTTAATTATTACACTAAAGCAATAGGAGGTGGTTCAGCGTGCACACACCCGGCTGCATCAATGACAAAAGCATGCTGTCCAAACTGTGATAAAGCTACTGAGTGTTCACTGTTGCATTCTCGGCAATGTCCTAGAATGCTGAGTAAATAACCAAGTATCTGTTAATCTGCCCAACATTTCCGCAGTACAGGCAATTTCTGCTTAGCTGATGTGTAAGCCAGAACTCAGAGAAGTTAATTGTGCCTCTTCGACTCCCTCAGGCACCAAAGGCAGAGATAAAATTTGAACCCTAGAATAAACAATATTACTACAGGAATTTAGAAGTGAATGTAGAACAAAGTGAAACTCCTGTATGAATTCAGGAGCGGTGGGCTTCCTATTTTAGCACTGGCATCTGAACACCTCAGTTTATGCACAGCCACTATTTTATATTTATTCTCCTCATCCAGTCTAAAAGGAGTTAATACAGTTTGCAAAAATTCATACAATAATGAAAAAGGTCAAGATAAAAAGACTAATAATATGAAGAGATATGTTAATTCATGATGAGAAATCCTGGATAATTGATTATGCCATCCTTATATGCCTAAAGCCAGACTCTGTCGTCTGTCACTATGTAGCATGTAAACGCCTACAGCCAGACTACCACCCCGTCTCTATGGAAACCAGAAATTGAGGAGGATGATCCATGTGATGCTTTCTATTGACTGTCATCGTCACTGGATCTAGAATCCCATGGAGATTCACTGCGGATGTCTGCCAGAGATACTCTAGGTTAGGTTGATGGTGGTGGAAAGCCCTACCCTAACCGTGAGGAACACTGTCCCCTGGCTGTGTCCTGACTCCACAGGCTGAGCAGTCACAATCCTCATTCTCTGCTTCCTGTCTGCAAATGCGATGTCACCTCCTGCTTCTGGATCCTGCTCCCACACCACACCCCATAGACCACACCCTTTCAAACTGTAAGACAAAATTGACTCTTCCTTCCCAATGTTGCCTCTTTTCAGATATATTTTGCCCCAGAAATAAGAAAAGTAAACCAACACAGTTGGTTTGAAAATCTATAATGTCTGTGAGTAAAACAATAGATACGCTTTATACATTTCTACTACCAGGGTCATTTCTTTGTCTGTGGGAGCTAGACATTAATAGAGTTGGTTAGTTGCAATATTCACAGCGCCTATAAGAAAAGAAGACTAATTGGGTTTCGCTGAGCAGGAACAGTTCTCTCCATTTGTGAGAATGAAGGAGACACAGTATCATGGAACAAATACATTGCCATCAATGATCATAGAGCTGTTAGCTCAAATCTTTATCAATGTGTCCCAGTGCAGTCAGGTGAAAATCAAGCTGGGTAAAAGTCCCCTTTACATCATTGGATCTGTTTGTTAACCAAGTGTTCTCTTGCCACAATTTATTATTGAAGAGGAGATGTTAGAACATCTGGAAGACTGCACAGGTAACCTATCTTTCTCCTAATCTACACAAACATTATTTTTCTTGACTGAGCTTAAAAATGCATCAAACCATGCCAAATCCAAGCTTATCCTCTCTGACATGTGTCTTATGCCCTGGTGCTCAATTCCCTGTCAACTGGAGCGTTAGATGTTTTATCAGCTGAGTGGAAGATGAGATTTTATAAAACCTGAGGTTCTGGGAGAGCAGGTGCTGAGCAAAGTTGGTAGAGCGGGGTCTTTGTTCAAATGGACAGCTCTCCCACTAATCTTGTGATTTAAATGGACTATAATCAAGAGACACTTGTTTCTCACAGTTGTAGGGACCAGGAAGTCCTAGATCACAGGATCCAGTGTAGTTCACTTTCTGACTTTCCACACACTATATGGGATGCCAGTAGACTACATTTTGCTCCCTGTGTAAAGACACTAACCCCCTTTATAAAATTACGTCCTCAAAAACCCAACGTCTCAAATTCCCCACCACCTGACACCATCTCTGCAGGAATAAGTGTTTGAGAATATGAATTTGAAGAAGGGACACAAACATTCAGATTTTTAGTGAAGCAAAGCATAGAATTATATTAGTCAAAAGCAAGACTCTCATCAGAAGATGAGATTTTTGGTGCATGGTAGTAAAGATAGAAATGAACACTTCCTAAAGGATTTAACATCCAATTGGCATGTTTCTATCTTGATTTATAATATCTTTGTTTGGCATGTCTTAACATGTTTATAATAAGGTTCTTCACTTGTTAAGAATCCAATTCTTCGTTTTCTGTGCCACCTCAATAGCAAGATGTTATTAAAGTTCAGCAAAAATCATTAGGACAAAGCCTACAACGAAACAAAAACATACACGTATTGTTCCATTATGTATGCCTGGAGGTAAGGGAACAGAAATGCATCAATGCATCATGGGACATCTGAGAAGGAAGATTCAGGATTGGATTTGTGCTAGGTAAGGGCTCAAGAAAGTGGGAAGAGTCCCCTGGACTCTGAAGTCTGCAGAGAAGGCTTTAGAGTAGAATCCTGATGCATTCCTACTGGGAGGTCGTAGGAATGAGATGGGGAGGATGCTGTCGTTGGGAGTGAGGCCACAGTGTGTGGTCTTACTTTTACCTCAGTCCAGTGCAGTCACACAGTAGGCTTGTCTAAAGCAGGCTCTCTGGAAAGCCAGGTTCCTCAGGACAATGCCAGCTCTCCTCTGTCTTCACCCCTGTCTCATAGCCAAAGACTTTTGCTTACTAATAGTGCCTATCACCACTGAGCCCCTTAAAGCGGCTCCCCACTTTGACAGGACATGATGCCAATAAAATTCACTCAACATTACAGTAGTCTGCTACAGAAAGTGGGTGAAGTAATCTTTACCATGAATTAGCTGAGATTTCATAACACCCTTAAGTGATTAAATAAAAAGGCACATGCATCTAATGTCTCTTACCAGTTTTTCATTACAAATTCTTCCAGGACAGAGTGTCTGTTTGTTTTGTCTAATAAAAGACAGACATTTGGGTGTTATTTAGCAATTAGGTAACAAAAATGAGAGAGGAAAGTAACAAAACCCCCGTTTTTCATGCTTGTAAAACCGTATTGCTGACCCAGTGTTCAGTGGGTCTCAGTGCTCAGTGCGTCTCAGTGCTCAGTGCGTCTCAGCACTGCATTTAAACACAAGGACATGACAGCACGCTCCATGTACACCTGTCATTTGGAGCAGCCTTAGATGAACCCATTTTGTCCCAAAGGCCAGAATCAGTATTACCAGGTACACATAACAGCGAAGACGGATTTTGTTTTTAACAGAAGAAATGAGTTTTTCATGATTTAAGAGCTTTACAGAAATGTGATAAGTCTGTCAGTTATGTCATGAGCATTCCAGCATTGGGTGTTTATGAACAGAAGGACAATAAACAGGGGAAGTCATCAGAGCTGGGGGTGCTAGAAAGAGATGCCTAGCTCTAAGCAAAGCAGAACAGGAACCAGCCTGAGGAAGGCTCAAGAAATGTTAAAGCAATACTACTTCTGATTCTCTGCAAACACAATTCCGGAGGTGAGGGGCGAAGAGAAAGGCAGGCTGGTCTTGCCCTTTCCCAGTGAGATGGGGAATTGTCCTTTGCTGAGAATATGATTGGGTGAGCATGACTCAAGGCCAAGCTTCTGCCCTTTTGAATATGAAAATATACAACAAAAATACCATTGAATAGTCCCTTAACCACGCCGAATGTACAAAGTAGAATGTTCTCCAAAGTTACAAATATCTCTTTTGACACTTCACAGCAAATCTGTGTGAAAGGTACCTCTCCCATACTTATTCTGTGTGTGTAAGAACATGCTCAAAATCATTCAGATGCCAGAGACAGTGTACACATTTGAAACTTCGGACACCCGAGACCATGGGTTATGTTGTTAGTTCTATGTTATCTGGTTTTTTGTTTTGTTTTTTTTTTTTTTTTTGGTGAGAGTCTCAACAATTTGGTGAGATCCAGACATCATTTTCTTACTGCAAAGGGGGATGGGGTAAAGGAGGTAAAACCACCGGTGATATTCTAATCAACACAAGTAAATGTTTGATTTTATAAGATCTAAAAAAAAGAGCAAGGTTAAAGTAAGCTATAATTTGGACTTTCAGAATTAATAGAAAAGATAATTATGCATGCAAGCTTATAGGTCTTTCTTTAATCTTCCTGTAATTTGGAGTATTGTGTTTTAATGTCACCTGGTGAACCAGGTGGGAATGGATCTTATCTGTTCGGTTATCTTCAAATCTAGTGTATATCCAAATGACCTCAAAGCAAACACTGTGCTCAGAGTAGCCAAGTGACCCGAAGCTGCAGCATATAACAAACATCCATGAACCTTATTGTATGCCAATAATCTTGTTCATTTCGTTGAAATAAACGTTCAGAACATTTTCACACATTTTTAGTGCTTAAAAACAAACAACAATAGCAAAAACAACTCATCACTGAAATATGGGCTCAGAGAATTGAGAGAACTTGACTAAGCTGAAAAATCTGTCTTGAGAATCTCATAGGAAATTTATTTTTCTTGTTTTTAACGGAAGCCTCGGATATTAGGAAGATTTTCACTTCAGGCTAAACAGTTTATTAACATAAAGTTAAGGCACTGAAGAGTTTCCTGTGGGAGGAAGTGACTATCAGCACCCATACAAAGTAAAAGATGATCAAGACTAAGGTCTTCGGTTAGTCTCGTGTTTACATTTAAGGCAGCACATTGAGAATTAGTGTGTTCTGCATTAGCCCATTTTGGCAATGGGTCTGAGTCTTTCATTCTGGGGCTGTTACAAGCTTAGAAGAAAGAACAACACAATCTCACTGTATACCTCGCTGCCAGTGTCATTGGGTAATGGTTTAGTAATTGAACAGTGGCTAATGATCCAATACACTGTAATGGGTCTTCAGGTCTCCCAAGTAAACACAATCTGTTTAAGTTAGTGTTGCATAGGAATAGTACTGTTCGGCATGACCTCAAAAGCCACAAGGTGCAGTTTAACACAAGGTATAAAGATTTATAATTTCTTGTTCACGTAATCAGTTTATGAAACCTAGATTGGACCCAATAGGAATGTTGTGTTGGAGACCTATCTTACGGTACCTTAATTTCTTAAATCTTCTAATGAAGATGTTATCGCTAAATAGGCGAGGGACTTTTATAAGTGGCAACATACGCAATACTAGAAGCCAGGATTCTGGATATTAAAAATTTCATACCTTATGCAATTTTATTATATGAAATTCTGCATACTTGCAGAAGATCAGTGCCGCGCACCGCGGCCCCAGTCTGCGCTCTATGCGCTAGACCCCAGCCCGCGAGCTTCCGGCAAGGGGCTGGAAGTTGAGAATACACACGCAGAGACAGACCAACACGCAGATCTTTTAACACTCGTACCAAAAAGGCCCTCTTTAATAGCACCATGGAGGCTTAAATACACTGCAGTCAATGACCAACAGGTGATAATCCCATCCTCTGATCCTCTAACTCGGCACAGCTTCTAGTAACTTCAGTTAGAAGGTTCTAGGAGGGAAGAGCAGCTGAAGGCCAGGACTCATTAGTCCCAACATACCGGCATTCATATTTTACTTTTGTCATCAATGTGTTTATCAAGTGCACTCCATGTTCAGTGTCCAGCGGCACAGCGTGTCCTGAAGATGGATTGCACACCTTAAACTTTACTGTGCATTGGAACTGCATGAAGACATTGTTCAAATTCACACTATTTCTGATTTAGTATGTCTGGGGCAGGCCCCAAGAAGTACTGTTTTCATTGTCTGTGGTTCACGTTGTGAATAACAGGAGTTTAAATTAGTCTATAAAAATCTTCCCCAAGATCTTTCTATTAAAATCTGTTATTTTTTTTTAAAAAAAGAGACAGTATGCTTAGAAATTAGGTAAATGTAAATGTATCCTATATTGCAAATGACAAACTATCAGGTCATGAATACTGTCAATTGCCTGGAAACCTGTGGTAACTCCCATCAAAAAAGACTATTTTTAAAGGCAGGAAAAGGTGGAGGGTTTTCCTTTCAGCCAATGTCTTCACTCACGTCCCAAACTACCCATCTCAGGGTGCAGGGAAATCACAAGGTGCTAACATGGACACCCATCTTAGAAATTACACTGAATCCCCCAATCCATCTCACAGCAGCTGCTGACCAACTGGTCATGGATAATAACTTGCAGTCACTACCAGTTTAGGGCACATTGGAGCAATGTCCCTTGGGTCAAAAGTTTCATATTCCATTTTGAGTCCCTAAGCCATTAACAGCTCCTGTTAGAGGTTTTGTAATTCACAGAGTGAGGTGTGCAGCCTATAGCCCTAAGTACAGATTGCTTCTTGAAACTGTTTTTTTTTATAATTTATTTTTTATTTTATTTTACATTCCAACTATACTTTTCCCTTCCATCCCTTTTCCTACCCCCTCACCTCCCCACCAGCCTGTCTCCCACCCCTCTCCCTAATGTGTAAAGGCTCTGATGGAGATTCAACCAAGTCTGGCACATTAATTGGAGACAGAACCAAGCCCCTCCCCGCTACATGGCATCCCACCATAAGGAATGGGCTCCGACAGTGGTGAAGCTTGGACTATCTGAGGGGCCCCTGGCAGTAGGACCAACATTTAAGCCTGGTGCATGAGCTTCTTGAAACTTCATAGTCACCCTTGGACTATGGGCTGCCCATGTCATGAGTGTAAGATGGTACTGGCAGGGTTTGCTTCTTCCATCTTCATTTTCTAGGTACAAGTGATCATCATAAAATTTGTATAATTGCCTACTCTAATAGTAAAAGTAATAGTATTTTTTTATGTAAAGATATCAGCTAAAAAGCTTATAGTTATCTATGTCTCTAATACCAGGCATGTTTTCCCTCTCGTAGAGTGGGCCTCAAGTTCTATTAGAGAGCCGGTGCTTACCAAGATATAGCGGTTACTATTGCATCCCTGGAGATACCGTGACATGCTGGCTGTTATTGTAGTTCATAGCTGCATAAGACTGCTGTTTGTTTCCCTCTTTTGGGAGATTGCACATCCCATTGCATGCCACACAGAGGAAGTAGGTTATGGGAGGGGTAAGGGAAAAGGAGGAGAAGGGGAGATGGGGGAAGAGCGAGGGCGGGGAGAGGATGGGAAAAGGACCATGTCAGTAGCTACCTCTTTGGGACAGAGATGAAAAGGAAAGGGCTCAGGCTGCAGGCAGCCTAATCTCCTGTCTTTTTATTATAAAAAAAGAGATGGGAATGTAATGGTCTGTCCTGTCTTTTTAAAAGACAAGCCCCACCCACTTCCTCCCCTGTCCACTTCCATCCATCTCTGAGACAGGCAGATCTTCCTTACTGCCTGCAGCTGGATCCCTTTCCTTTCTGTCTCTCTCCCAAAGAGGTAGCTACTGCCATGGCTCCTCTCTTCTCCACCTCTGCCCTTCTCTCTCTCTCTCTCTCTCTCTCTCTCTCTCTCTCTCTCTCTCTCACTCACTTTTTCTGCAAGGCATGCCTACCCTGTCTTGGTTTCTCACCCACCATGCAGCTCCATATCTAGGACCTGCGGGTTCTCATAGCCTGTATGCCACTTGGGGGCTCCCTGCCAGGGACCCAGCTGCCTTCATGGCCAGCCATGGTCTCAGGACCCACTGCCCACTGCCTGCCACTTCTTGGGTACCTGCAGCATCTTATTTATAAACCATAACAATCAGCACTAAAATTGTGCAAGAAAAACCCACAAATATGCTGGTAGCTTTCATTTCTAAGCATAAGATGGCTGCCTGGCAGCCTGGTGGAGGCACAGGAACCATTGTAGAGGAAGCCTGTAAATATCCTCACCTTGATTTCACCGTGATGGTGGCAGAAAGTCATGGGAAAGAAATGGAAGGCCAAGCCTCTGTTTTCATTTACTACTCATACCTGTGAGGTAACCACCTAAATTAATAAGGACTTGCCCTTCTATAAGGAGGAGAGAGCGTGATCCAAATGGCCTCATAAAAACAAAATTGCTGAATGAAGTCATTACTCTAATTAGCATTTATGTCCTCAGTGTTAACAGTATACTTAAAAGAAAAAAAAAAGATGTTCAATACATTTCAATCTATCACACTGAGTAGTGGCTGTAGCCTGGGTGCCAATTTAATTGTCCTTTCAATATCAATTTAATCTGATGTGCTAATAGGTTTATGTTATTAGATGGATGCCTGAAGTAATGTCATTATTGAGATGAGCCGAATAGGCGTTCACTGTGATGCAGTAAACTACCAAGGCTTATGTATTTCTGAGGTCTGCATGCCTACTCAAGGGTATTTCTTTTAATGTATGTAAAGAACATTGTTCTTTAGTTGTTGGGTAATACTTAATGATGCTGTCTTCTTCCTAGACGTTGCTCTTCTTATCTAGATCACGTATCAGACTCCCGAAGATTTCTCAGGTAGATGCTTTGTTCATTCCTCTCAGGGAATTACAAGTTTGGACTTGAAAATAGCTTCAATTTCCAAACATTTGTGCTACCGTGCTTTGAGGTTTAATGCTATGTGATACGTGTGCCTATAAATCTCCTGCGCACATGCCATGTGTCTGCATTTGTACCTTTTCCACCCTAATCAGATGCCCAAGTGCACATATACATACATCAGTGCCTTTGTTGCCCGCCCTCAAAACTCTCCTCTCCTTCCTTTGTCTAAGTCCATTTCCCACACAGAACCAAGGACGATAAACACTTTAGGACCTTAATGGTATGTCACTCTTGAGCATAGCCCTCCCAAATTTCTTGATGTGCCTGACTGAACCATACAGTTCTGCTTTCTGACTCTTCACTAGTTCAAATCCTGCCTCTTCCTCACACTGTGATTCAATACTGTGAGTTTCACCACTGTCTATACAACCAGACTCCTTCTTTTTCGGGGATTTTTACATGTGCTTTATGATGCTGTTTGCTTCCTAGAAAACTTTGCTTTTATCTAGATGGCATACTATTATATGTGTTTGGCATTTAATACAGTAGGATATAGTTGTAAACTATATATAGTTGAACTAAAACAGGGCATCACTCTCCTTCACTTGATCACTTCCTTTATAATTTATTCTTCGATTCACATCCTCTCAGAATTCAACCTTGTTTTTGTCACTTCTAATTGGCAGGTGGGCAATAAAGAATAAACAACTAATAAGACGTTTTCAAACTTAGGTGGCGCTCTTATACTGCGAAGAAGGTTGAGAACCTGGCCATTATCGCTTGGTATTTGTGATGGCAAAAGGATTTGTGCTGAAGCAATCCTAAGACTGCAGCTTTTAAAGAGAGATCCCCAAAAATGAGCTGCAGCAGAGTTTCCTGGGAGAAATGCAAATTCTCGGGTCTCACTCCCCACCCACTAATGGAGCCCTGGGGTTTGAGTCAGTCAAGGTCACTGCCTCTGAAGAATGTCCCCACGGGTGGCAGACCAATTAAATAGGCTTCCTTTCAAAGTCAGTGCAGCCTAAGAGGGGTCACTCCCATTGGAGAATCTGCTATCATTTTTATCTTCAAATCATCTTTAGGAGAAGATTTAGAGCAGAATGGTTGCTTTCAGATGACAAATTTATGATTGGCAATCTTGTCCTTCCAAGGGTAAAGCATAGCATTTGGGGCTTTACAGGTCCCACAATCTCGGTTATAGCAACTCAAATATACATATATATATATATATATATATATATATATATATGCTCCTCTATCACGTTTAAGAGCCATAAATGAATGTGTGTGCGTTAATGAAATGTTATAGCTGTGATAAGTTAAATTTGATATCATTTCACATGATAAAAAGTATTGTCATCTCTTGCTTTTTAAAACTAAAATTTTAAAGTAATCCTTACCTTTTGGGATATATAAAAGTAGGGGAGGGGAATCAACCTACATAATATATATTGAAAGACTCTAGTGTATCCAATTATAAGTTCTAAATAGAGAGCTCTCAATAGATGAATCTCAAATGGCTGAAAGACACTTAAGGAAATACTCAACATCCTTAGCCATCAGAGAAATGCAAGTCAAAACAGCTCTGAGATTCCATCGTACACTGGTAAGAATGGCCAAGGTCAAAAACACTGACAACAGCTTACGCTGGAGAGGATGTGGGGTAACGAGAACACTCCTCCATTGCTGGTGGGGTGGGAGTGCAAACTGATACAGTCATTTGGAAATCAGTATGGCAATTTCTCAGAAAATTAGGAAATAATCTTCCTCAAGACCCAGCAATACCACTGTTGGGTATATACTAAAAAATGCTCAAGAGGCTGGAGAGATGGCTCAGTGGTTAAGAGCACTGGCTGCTCTTCCAGAGGTCCTGAGTTCAATTCCCAGCAACCACATGGTGGCTCACAACCATCTGTAATGAGATCTGGTGCCCTCTTCTGGCATGTGGGCACACATGGAGGCAGAATGTTGTATACATAATAAATAAATAAAAACTTTGAAAAAAAAGAATGCTCAATCATATCATAAGGACATGTGCTCAATTATGTTCATTGCATTATTATTTGTCATAGCCAGAACCTGGAAACAACCTTAATGCCCCTCAACTGAAAAATGGATTTTAAAAAAGTGGTACATTTACACAATGAAAAACTACACAGTGGTATAGATAGATGGATAGATAGATAGATAGATAGATAGATAGATAGATAGATAGATAGATAGATAGATAGATAGATAGATATAGATGATAGATAGATAGATAGATAGATAGATAGATAGATAGATAGATGATAGATAGATAGATGATAGATAGATAGATAGATGATAGATAGATAGATAGATAGATAGATAGATAGATAGATAGATAGATAGATAGATAGAGATAGAGATAGATAGATAGATAGATAGATAGATAGATAGATAGATAGATAGATAGAGGCATCTTGAAATTTGCATGCAAATGAATAGATATAGAAAAAAACATATTGAATGAGGTAACCCAGACCCAGAAAGATGAATATAATATGTGCCCAATCATAAGTAGCTTCTAGCCAAAAAGCAAAGGAGAAAAAAAAAACTAGAATCTACAACCCCAGACAACCTAGACAATAAACCCTAAGAAAGACATACAAGGGTCTACATAGGAAGGAGAAAAAGACAAGATCTCCTGAGTAAATTGGGAGCTTCAGGGTCATGGGAAAGGGTAGAGAGAGAGAGAGGAGGGAGGGGAGCAGAAAAAATGTATAGCTCAATAAAAACAATTTTAAAAATTTAATTCTTTTCAGATACAGGTATGTACTAATTAAGTAAATACTTTAGAGGGTGTTCAGGAAATAAACACCACAAGAATATAGCCCTCAGAACCAAGTAACCAGGACTCATAGGGGCTCACAGAGACTGAACCAATAACAGTCAGGGAGTCTGCATGGGTCTGGCCTAGGACCTCTGCATATATGCTATGGTTGTTCAGCTAGGGGTTCCTTTCGGGCACCTAACAGTGGAATCAGGGGATGTTTCTGATTCATTTGCCTGCTTTTGGGACCCTTTTCCTCCTACTTGGTTGCCTCATCCAGCTTTGATATGAGGGGAGGTGCCTAGTCTTATTGCAATATGGTGTGTCACGCTTGGTTGCTGTCCCTGGGAGCTCTGGGCTTTTCTGAAGGTAAAGGGAGAAGGAACAGATCTGGGGGAGGGGGAAGATGGGGAGCTGCAGTTAGGATATAATTTATGAGAGAAGAAAAACTTTTTAAAAAGTGGGAAATCCTTTTGGAAATTAAGATTGATGAAAATTTTCAATGTTACTAGAAAATACAGTCCATTTTGTAGTTTGGCATTTTGAATTACAGCAGCACATAAGAAATGCTTTATCCAGCAAGTATACAGAGGCCAATTTATTTCTAAGAGATAGAAGAGGTATCATGAAAGTCAGAGAAACGTGTGTGTGTGTGTGTGTGTAACCATGTCTATGTAATTACGTTTTGTTGCTAGCCCCCACATGCCTTTCCTATGTCCCCTCCCTTGCTAATATTGTACCTTCCTTAAACAGTCCCTGCATCTGTGTTCATGTCATATGTTCCATTACCCACTCATGGTCCCCTCTCCTCCTCTTAGTCCTCTTCCTATTTCATGATATAGACAAATAATGACAGATGATCATTAGGTAAGTAGATAGATAGACAGACAGACAGACAGTCAGATTATAGGAGGATAAATAGGAAACTAAGTTTTCTGTATGAAAGAAAATAAATAATATTTTGTCTTTCTGAGTCTGTCTCATTTAACTTAACAAGATGTTTTCAGTTCTACCCGATTTCCTGACTATATTATGATTTCATATTTATTTACAGCACAATGAAATGCCCATATTCCTTGCCTTAACTTCTTTAATAGTTCCATAGTCCCTACATGTGCTTTCATCTCATCTGTTCTGTTAACCAATCTGGTTCCCCACTCCTCCTACTATACTGGTTTCTATGGTGATGGTGCCAGATTACATCTCCTCCAGTACTGTAGAGAGCACTGGTTCTCGCCCTTCCTAAGGCTACTACCCTTTAGTACAGTTCCTTGTATCATGGTGATCCCCGTCTATAAAATTATTTTCATTGCTACTTCATTACTGCAATTTTCTGCTGTTACGAATCATAATGTAAATATTTGATTTTTCTGATGGTATTAGATGACACCTGTGAAAGGGTTATTTATCTCCTCCAAAGGGACCGGGATCCACAGGTTGGGGACCACTGGAACAGTGGGTCCTCTTTCTCCTCAACTGGCTCATTTTTAGCACCATCTATTGTCGTTTCTTGAATAGGACAAGATGGAATCTCAGCATTGTTCTAATTTGTATTTTCCTAATGGCCAAGGATATTGAATGCTTTTTCAAATAATTGCTGACGATTTAAGTGTCTTATCTTGAGGACTATCTGTTCATCACTATTGATTGGATTTTGTGATTTTTGTTTTGGTGCTTAATTTTGTTACTAGTTTTTAATATATATATATATATATATCTGATATGTGGTTGCCAAAGGTTTTTTCTTATTGTAGAGGCTGGCTCTTTGCTCTGCCATTTTTTTTTCCTGCAGAAAAGCTTTTAAAATTCATGTGGTCCCATTTATTGTAATTCTTAGAATTAAAAATGGTGCTTCTAGGTATTTCTTGAAATGCTTGGCTGCGTTTTTTCTTGTTCTCTCAGAGGTAAAGCATCTTATAGTATAGACTTTGATTTGTTTTTATTTGACTTTTCTGGAATGTGAGATAGAGCTACTTTCATTCTTTTTGGGTTTATATCCAGTTTTCCACAGCCCCGCTCGCTAAAAAAGGCTTCTCTCCCACTAGATGGTTTTGAATACTTGTCAAATATTAGAAGACCGTCACCTTGTGGGGTGATTTCTGTGTCTTCCACTTTATTCTAGGATTTCTAGGCACTCCATGCCTAGATCCCTCCTCCTACTTCCTCTCTATGCTGAGAAGTCCCACCTCCTGCTAGCTATTGGCTATTCTAAGTCCCGCCTCCACCTCCTGCCAGCTATTGGCTATTCTAAGTCCCGCCTCCACCTCCTGCTAGCTATTGGCTATTCTACTTTTTTGGATTTGGGAACCAGTTTTGCTCCATTCTTGTTTTGTGACTGTGGTTTGCTGTTGCAGTTTGGTATAGTCTAGCCTTTATTCATTGCTCTTTCTGCTTATGATTGCCTTGGCGACTCAAGTTTTGTGCAGCCACATGAATTTGACAGTAGTTTGTGGGTTTTTTCTAGTCCTGTGAAGAATGTTATTGAAATTTTGATGGAAATTGCTATCAACATGTAGATTGTGTTCTATAATCTGACCATTTTGCGTTCATGTTTGACTGTGACTGTGGCTAATTGCTTCAGGTTCGTCTTATTTTTTTTATGTGAAGTCTTTGGTTGATTCTGTGTATTGCTATTTTAGACTCTAATTTCACTAATTTCTGATATGCTACTTATGATTTCTTGATGTACTGTGTCAGAGTTTGGCATTTCTGTGTTCTAACATAATGTGGTGTACTATCAGGGTATTTATTTGATGTCACTTTGAGATTCTAATGCAATCATACATGTAAACATTCCTCTTAGCCTTAGACATAGCCAAAACTTATGGTGAATTCTGCCATCATTCTCATTTGATTTTGGAAAACTTATAATTCCTTCCCTGATTTTTTTTCAAAAAAGATAATGAGAGAGAGATCTGAGAGATCTATGATACAATCAAGACATCAAGCCTGAAACTCAGTGGAAAGAAGCTGAGATTAGAAGTTAAGACATAGAATCTACTCAGTGAAATTGTAGCTGAAAATTTACAAGCCTAGAGAAAGAAAGAAATGACTAAACTTCAGGCAGTTAAAACCAAAACCGAACCTCTTCACAAGTTCTATAGTCAAAGTAGCAAAAAATGCAAAAGAACAAATATTAAAAGCTATGAGAGAAAAATGCTTATTCACTGACGAAGGAAAACGTATCAGAATAACATCACACTACATGTTAATAGCACTAAAATTCTGCGGCATATGAAATAGTATGTTTCATACCTTCTAAGTAAATAACTGCATGACAAGACTGCTGTATCTAGCATTGTTCTCTTAAGCCAGTGCAGACATAAGGACAGTGCAAGGCAAACACAATCTTAGCCCCTTAATGATCATCTTGGCTGGTGGCCCTTGACGTCCAGAAGCTTTTTCCTCTTAAGATTCTTCTTCATGGTCTCAAAATATAACCATTTGAGTTTCAGAGTTTATTTTGTACTTTCACGATAATTTCACCAACATCCTTCATCTCAAAGAGAAGACTCATTCAGTTTTCTATGACAGGGTCAGTCAGTGAGGCTCAATGGTCCTTGTCTCGTTTGAAACTTCTACTCCCTAACTAAGGAGATTGCTATCACATGTATACTGCCATACTAGGTATGTTGATTGATTCTTATCCTCACCTCCATTCACTTTTGACTAATTATAGATAGACATCATTATACACTACAAGACTATTTTGTGATTTTAACCTTATAATGAAGTATTGAAAGTACAAAATTATGTACCTGGAAACATTATTTTTATATACAGTCATGGCAAAACTGATTACTTGGATGCCTTACTTCTTTTCTAAGGATTGAATTCTCAACACTCAGTATGAACGTCATCCTTATAGGGCATCTTTATGCACAGAAGCCAAATTTCAAGTTCTCCAAAGCCTGGTGTAACATGTGGTTATTATGTTCTTGTAGTGCCTCCTCAGACAGCAAGAAAGTGTAGATTGGCCATGTCTGTGTGGCTGTGGACCAGTCTATAAATATCAGGACAAGGAGAACGTCACGACTTTAAAACAAGACATGGCCACCCACCTTCTATTGCTCACTCTCCTTTCAGAATTTTGATCACACTCAATGTCTTTGCGCATAAAAGGCCGGTACAATAACATAGAGCTACATCCTGATCCTCTGGGATTCTTTTTTAACCTATAAAGTTATTCTGCACATCAATTCACTAATTTTTCTGTAACAAATCATTTTTAGAATCCATTATTACAGAATGACAGGCATGGTATAAAAGGGAAAACCGCACAGTAAAAAGTTAAGTAGTAGCTCATGGTGGAGCTGAATAATATGTATCTTTTTGAAGAAGTTAAAGTTGATTTCTGGTATCTAGGATGTAAAATTTCATTAATTCTGGTAGAATTTGCTTTGTTATGAGATTGGTTTTCATAGATAGTATGTATATTGTCTCAGAGTTGCTGAAGCAAAAGCCTTTGGGTAAATATCAAAATCTCAGGTTTTCCTATGCTTTTTGTTGCTTGTGGGTTTTTTTATTGTTGTACAAACTAATACTTCCTCCATCTAAATCATCTCAAATTTTAACTACACTTTATAATTTTCTCATAGATCACAAGACGAACATAATGTAAATATCACCCTAAAAACACGGAGATAAGTTCAAGGGCCACATGACCAAAAATATAAATTTGAAATTCTCCATGTGCAGCCTCCCACAAAGTAATAGTATGTTAGGGGGAATATGTGTAGGACTGTCTAATTCACCAGCAGAGATATATGCAAATGAAATCGTTGGAATAAAAACAGAAAGTCTTAAGCCACAAACACTTTCCTAGAGGGGAATGAGCTGAGAAGCTAAAACAGAAGTCAACTGACAGCTATCCACGTTTATCTCAAGAAAGGATGTGCGGCTAAGTTCTAAAGTCGTTTAAAATGTTGCTTTTAGTTAATTTTATTCTCATTGTTAATTTGAGGCTTTTTGATACGACGACAAATAAAACCGCTGCCACTGCATCGTCCAGTGTTTTCATTACAGAATTTCAGAAATAAGTACTTTCGAGATGGGAACCAATTTTGTTAATTTCACAAATCAGAAAATTCATGTTTAAAGCAGTTTGATGTCGAATTCAAGGTTCTTTAGGAGGCTAGCAGCAGAACCTCCCTTACAACACAAATCCTCTGACAGTGTACAGACCTCTTTCATTATTCCAAACCTCAGAGCATCTCGACCTCTCTAAGCAGAAGTAACGTTCTTCGTCATTGTTTTGCGACTTTTATTACCGACTGAAGATTGGAGATTTAAACTGACAGATTTCTCCAGTCATCAACGAACATTCAAAGTGAGATTCATCAGTGAGGCCGCAGGTATTGCAGTTCTGAGAGTGAGTAACAAGAGAATGTGTGGGCAGTCTCCTAACGTCTTAGCAACAGTTAATGTCCCAGTCAATGGACCACAGGGGAACTGAACAACGACGAGCCACCAGTGTTACATAGGAAGTGTAATATTGACCTTGAAAGTTCATTGGACAATTTTTGAAGACATAAATATAATTGAGGTAACTATCCCTGGAATCTGCTTAAACTGGTAAAAAAAAAAAAAGAAAAATCCATTCATATTTCCCTGAAATTTTGTTTCTATTTTCTTATTTATGAAGTCATACAAGGAATATCTTTGACTCATCAGCACATGAGCAATCTTTAATAACGTGAATGAATAGGGCTCTACTTATAAATCTACTACTAGCTATAGTAATAAGCTAATTCATTCTCAATGCTGTCTGACAAAAAAAAAAAAATTCCCTGGACGTTTCGCTTAAGTTCCCAGAAATCGTTATCTGTTCCCTGACTAACAGATACCCCCACAGTGATTTGAGAACCCCAAAGAGCGCTTCTGAGAAATCTGTTTCACCGGTTTTGATTAGTTGCTTTCCAAACTCAATGATTAATCTTTGAGAGTAGAATCTGCGGCGCTCTACGCGCTAGAATCCAGCTCGCGAGCTTCGGGCAAGGGGCTGGAGGTTGAGAACACAGACGCAGAGTCAGACCGACTCGCAGAACTTTAAACACTGATACCAAAAGCCCCTCTTTATTAACACTATGTAGACTTAAATACACTGTAGTCAATGGCCAACAAGTGAAAATCCCATCCTCTGATCCTCTAAGCTAGGCACAGCCTCTAGTAACTTTAATTAGAAGGTTCTAGGAGGGAAAAGCATCTGAACGCCAGGACTCAATTAGTCCCAACAGAATCTACAATACTGTTAAGACCCAAGTATTATTGGAATGATTTTATTTATGGATGTTAGTTTACTTAACTTGTAGCTTAGCAAAACACAGACGCATGTGACCTATATAACGTCTACAAACAGACAAAACCCTAGAACATTTTCACCAGGACCGATGACTCCTTCCTGCAATCTCAGTACTTGGGAAGCAGAGGGAGCAGGATTCGATGTTCTAGGCGAGCCTTTGCTGTATGACAAGTTTGTGGTCAGCCTAGGCTATGTGAGACCCAATCCAAAAATAAAGGAAGGAAGAACGAATAAAACCGCGTGTGTGGAGAGCGTGAACCGCAAAGCTAGTGGGCAGGTGGGAGGTCTTAGCAAGTCCTGGCTCTCCTGAGCACGCTCTCTGTGGAGCTGCGGGTGCACAGTTGACCGCACACAGGACAGAAAGGGGATGCGGCATTCTGAGTGGTGCATTGTTCTTGGGGTTCTGTGAGAGTCGGCCATTCCTCTATGTGAGTTACAGCAAGTTATAAAGCCCACCGGATCCTCACCAAAGGTCGTGCGTAGAAAATGAAGCTCTTCCCCAGTTTCTTCACGTTGTCACCCACATCTCGACAACGGAGTCAAGCGTGAAAATATCCAAGTTCAGTTCATATTGACGTCAGGAGTTAGGTCGGGAGGGTCTTGCCAAGAAAAACACATCTTTTATTTACTCCGCGGTATCTCACATATACCCAGCGCAGCGAAGAAACTGGGGTATTGCCATTGAGACAACACGACCTGAAATTTGTTTCATAATTTGGGACTTACTCAGATGTCTTGGACATTTTAAAGCAAAGTCTTGCAATTTGTCGCTCAAGAGAAAGCTTCTTGAGTAATGATGTAGAGTCTAATTTGTTGTTGAACGACAGAGGATTTCTAAGGTCACCTTGCCAAATCTTGGGGCCGCCCTTTACACTAAGACAATGAACAGAGCAAGTGGAACTTTCCAAATCCCAGTGTGTCCTTCGTAGAAACTTGACACTGGGCCTTAGAGACATGACACGGAAATCGAAAACCATAGCATTCATATCTTTTTGTTATCACGTATTGAAATGCTGTTTCAGATATACTAGATAAAGTACATTAGTAGAATTATTTCCGATTTTTGCATTTTCCAATGTGAATAGCTTTATTTGAAACTTACATGTATAGCTCATATTTCTGGCTCACAATAATTTTTCTAGGGAATACTCCTTCAAGGAGTTTAATATTATTTACATGGGAAGTGTCTGTGAACTGTGCTTCCATTTCTTTAATATTATTATAAATATTCAAATTATTTCTCTTGAAAGATACACACACACACACACACACACACACACACACATCTAGTTCCACAAGAGATGCCAGGAGACAGGGAGAGGAACAAGAAGATGCAAGATGGAAGGAAAGTAATGCCACATGATAGGACATAGATCAATATAAATGGCTAATTTACGTTATAAGAGTCAGCTGGGAGCAAGCCTAAGTTATAGGCTGAAATTTCCTAATTAATAATAAGAACCCATGTCATTATTTGGAAACTGGCTGATAGGACAGAGAAAAACTCTTTACACCCCTGAGTTCTTACCAATGAACTTCAGAGAACGTCTGAGACTTTTAATCGTCGGCATGATGTTTGTACTGAGGGGGACGATGGATGTGACAGGCTTCAGAATCCATGTCACTGAGGGCGCGCTCGTGGGAAACCTGCGTGTGTGTAACTTTCTAATGAATTTGATATTCATGTGTTAGGATTGCTGAGATTCTGAATTATTCCGCAGAATAGTTCAGTTCCACATGTACAACAGAAATGTTTGCATTTTTGTATAGTCATGTGTAATCAATGCTGAGTTTTCCAAGTTCAAGCCCCTGTTGTTCTTTTATTGGTAACAATTTAATGCTCTAAGTGGCATCCCTAATTCTGACATGCCACACGAGAAACAGCCTTTATTGTTTGAAGTTAGGTTTTCTCTTGCTTAGTTCCTGGTAAGAAAATGATGTGTTAGATTGCTGTCTTCAGGCCCAGATGAGAGCATCAGAGCCTGCTTTATAACTTCAAAGATAGTTTTAGAAGGTGTTCCAAAGTGAGACTTCTGCCTTGTTTTCTGTCAGGTTATGCAAGTCGAAACGCTGGCTATGCCATCCCTGCAGGTCTCCCTCCTTGCGCCTGCAGCCATGGGGCTGTGATTCTTGCTCAGCCTGATACACCTTACGGTGATTTGGCTCCCGCTGTCATCATTGCTGTCTTATGGTAAACGTGTTTTGAAGTTAAAGTCTGTGTCCTTCACTGGCAATGCAAATCAAGCCTCTGTTTGAATAGAAATAAGTGTTATTATGCTCGGACATGCTTTTTTCATATTGGAAACTGAAACTCTGAACCTTTTCATTCAGTGTCAGAGTAAAATTGTCCAGAGGCCATTTGTAAAAAGCTACATATAAATCTGGTTTTTTTTCCATTTATAAAACTGAGATGGGGCCCCTAATAACTGACCCATCCCAGTGACAGTCTGTCTGTGTCCTGTGAACATCAATATAGTTCCTGTCAACATCCATATTTCTTCTAGTAAGCTGTTATCCAAAACTAATTCTTTCTGGTTAATAAAACTGGATTCAAAACACCGAGAATATGGAGCAGTGTGTGTGTGTTGTGTGTGTGCATGTGTGTGCGCGCGCGTGTGTATGACTTTAATGCATGAGCTATCTTGAAGGGAAGAACAACATCTTTGTAAATTCCTTCTCTACTTGAATGTCATGTAAAATGATATACAGTTATTTGATGTAAAACCCACATGTTATTATACACCCAGAGGACTGAAACAATTGAAATTAGCACCCAAATCTCCAACTTAAAGTGAAAAATTAATCAGATTGCATTTTACTATGAGACCTGATGTATTTAGTGAGAAATGTGGGGGGGAAAGCATTATAAAGTGTTTGCTTGGCATCTGGGATTTTTACAGCTCCTCATATCTAATTCTGAGTACCTTTCCTATTGTCATATCCGAATTTAAGAGCACAGCAAGCGCAGTGCATCTCGGGGAACATCTCGGTTTCCATTGGCATTCCACCAGAGCAGCTTGAGAGTCCTTGACTGGTTTCCCCTTTCTCCCTCCACGCTGGCCTTAACCGTAAGATGCTGTAAGAAACAAAACAAAACAAACAAACAAGATGACAGCAACATTAACTTAGAATCTTCAGGCTGCAGGGTCTGTGAAAAGGTTACTGTGTCGGCGGCGGCAGAAAAGAGAGCCGTTTCACGGTGCCCTTCAGGTGCTCACCTGCTATTTAGAAAGCTGTTCTTGTCTCTCTCAGATGACCATGTAATGAATCTGGCCATGTGGATTAGGGCTTGGGCTTTGTTACATCTTCACGAGGCCACTTGAGTTCACAAGGTCGTCTTTTTCGGCCCTACCACCTTTGTGGCCAAGGAGTTAAAACTGCCGAGTATCAGTGGGCATTTGCCAAACAGTTTAATGTAATAAAATACAATACTGGCCCTTTATAGTCTGTTACTTTTATTCAAATTTTATCCCATTTCACCCTTTCGCCCCCAAATGTTATGGGTTAAAAAAAAGTATTCATACATAAGGTTTTATCTGAGGACAGCTGGTTTCCTTACACAATTGTCGCTTATTTTCCAGGCATTGATTAAATACTACTGTGTAAATTTACAGATATCCTGGGGGAGGGGGGTAGAATCAAGTGAATAATTTTAAACAACATCTTGTGATATTAGCAAATTAGAGGACTTTGATCATAAAGTCTATTGAAAGAGCTGCGGCAGAGGACTTTATAACGATGGTCACTGGCGTATGGTCCGGATAGCTTGCTTCCCCCACCCCTTCCCGAAAGCGCACACACGCTTAATTTTAGGTGAGGGGAGAAAAAGCCATCTCTGGTTCCCACTGTCTGACTCGGTAGCAGACTTATGTTTCTCATTTGGAATGGGTACTCCTCTCACGGACTGTGGCTTTAAAGAAAACTGCCTTCTAACTTTTTCTCTAGAGACCATGCAGTATTCTGAAAAGTAATAGAATTCTGAAATCAAATAGGTTTAAGTCTTCTACTGACTTCATGGACAGCAGGGGGATAGTTAAATTTCTTAGAGCCTCTTCTATAAAGCCAAGATAAGCCATGCCGGTAACAGTCGCCGCGTCTCTAGCATCTACACTGATACTGCCTTGCTACGTTTTTCTTGCAACTATTACCGTTAATCTTTGTAGCAGCACTACGGGTGGGTCATTCGAGTACCCCTTTGAATCAAGAGTTCATAAGCAGAACGTTTATACAGTGTCCACCTCTGTAATTGCGCCAGTGATCTCATCAAGAATGATAGCTATAGATAGTTGCTTTTTAAAAATGTTAAAGGCGGGCTCTCACCATGCTGCCCAAACTGGTCTCAAACTCATTGGCTTAAGTGGTTTCCACCTCAGCATCCTGATTGCAGAGACAACCAGGGCACCGAGTCCAGGTTACAGCTGTTTATAACTAGTCATTTCAACTGAATCGGTTCAAGCCTGTAAAGAAGCATAGGTGGGGCACACAGGATTCAGATTGATCCCTCCAGGATAAGTCGCACTAAGCATCACGTCATATTGTAAGGGTTTCCTTTGCATTTGGAGATTTTAGGTTCTCTAAATACTGCTAATATGTATAAAGGTATCCTGTTCTTAGTGGGATGATAATAGTTCCGAATTATACTTTAAAACCATTTATGTTTTTTTTTCCTGGAAGCATGATGCTTTGTTTCCTCAAAGGATTATTTTTTTCAGTGTATATGGGTTCGTATAAACTTCCTATTGAGCCTTCTCAGGGCTGAGTTCCCCAGCTGTTTGGCTGATCTTCCACTATTGGTCCGGGTGTTTCTTAAGCAATACAGTAAGCATCCTAGATCTGTGTCATAGCTTCTTCTCCATCAATTATATTCCTTCAGTATAGTAAGTATATAGATTATTTTGTTACCTTTTACAAGCTGGCATTTCTCTCTCTTTTTTACATTTTTTTAAATTTTAATTTTTTTAAGTTTCATTTTACATTCCATCAACAGTTATCCCCCAGCCTCCTGTTCCCCCCACCCCTCCCAGGAAACCCCCTATCCACTCCTCCCATTGTGAGTAAGGTTTCCCATGGGAAGTCAACAAAGTTCGGCACATTAAGTTGAGGCAGGACCAAGCCCCGCCCTGCTACATTAGCATAGCATCCCACCGTAGGAAATGGGCTCCAACAAGCTAGCTCATACATCAGGGTTAGATCCTGGTCCTACTGCCGGATGCCTCACAGAGAGTCCAAGCTTCACCACTGTCTCCCACATACAGAGGGCCTAGTGTGGACTCATGGAGGCTCCACAGCTGTCAGTCTAGAGTTCATGGGTTTCCATGAGTTTGATTCAGCTGTCTCTGGAGATTTCACCATCGTGATCTTGACCTCCCTCGCTCATATAACCCCTCCTACCTCTCTTCAGCTGGACTCCTGGAGCTCTGTTTCCCGGCACTTGGTTGTGGATCTCTGCATCTGGTTCCGTCGGCATCAAACTGGCATTTTTCTAATGATGATAATCTTAACACCTCGACTAATGATTTATACATTTCCACATCTAGCATTTCAACTCACATATAATTTCATTAAACTAATTGTAGTAAAGGAATGTTACTATATAATTTATAATCATACCATACCAATAGATGTAATTATTTAGTAATGTAGATTCAGCAAGATCTGCGGCTTAATATTTATTTTCGCCTGTCTACGCATTTATTTATAATTACTAAGAGGTAATTTATCTGAGAATATTATAACTTAAAAATATGTGGAGAAAATATTGAAGTCTGTTATACTTTTCTTAGTTCTGTGTATATCTAAGAGCATAAAGCATAGCAGACACAATAAAACCATATTGTTCACTGAGCTACACAGGAGCTATGGACTATTTTAGCATAATATCCATTAGATAAGTCTACATTGAAATTTTTCACAAAGTGGCATGATATGCTTAGAGTTGTACTAGCCATTAAAAATGCTGAAATGCATGTTAATTGGGTGTGCACAACAACTCGCCTTCTGGTTTGGCCTACATATATAAAGTTTTGACTTATTTGAAATTCTGCAAATCAAATGAAACGTAATCCTCAGCCAAATGTAATCGTCTTTTCATGTGCCTTCTTAAAGTGCCCTGCACACTGAAGAGCCACTTTATCTGCAAATACGAACAGTGGCATTGATACCACGGCTGGTCTTCACACCAGCTGCTCAATTCGCTCCAGCATGGGGCTTCATCACCGCTAAATCCAGCACAGTCTTACAGCTCGTGAGGCTCCTCCCCAAACACACCAGCTTCGTCCCAACAACAACCAGAAATGGAGGACCTGAAGACAGGGAGTTGGTTGTTGCTGCTTACCCAACAGCCCAAGGGTATTACCCTCTGGGGAGACTTCAGAGATAAGATGGGTCAGAGGAAGGGCTGCACCTCTAGCTTAGGTGGAGGAATTGGGCCAGTGGAGCATACACAGTATTATAAAAGACGATCTGCTAGGTTGGTCTATACAGTCAGAGACTAGCTCATCTGTAGGCTGGGGATGCAGAAAATCAATAGCTAATGAATGTGGGAAGTTGAAAGCTTCAGAACAAGGGGAGCAGCAACAATCCCAGCTCTTAGGTGAATGCCTTAGGGGTGGACATCGGAAGTCCGATGATTCCGGAGTTTAATGTCTACAGGTGACAGCAACAGCCATGTGGGAACTCACCCACAAAGCCTGGAGCCACGTGTCCTTCTGGCTTCCCCTTTTTCCTACTTTTGTTTCCCTGAGCCCCAAGCTTACTGATCAGAGACACCCACATTCAGGGTGAGTCTTCCCTCAGTCGTTCCTAAGGCAATCACCCCAACTCTGATCTACAAGTCATCTTTTAATGCATTTGAGTTGGTAGTCATCACCGCCCTCCATGGTTGAGTCACAGCCAATAGCAACCCTGCTGGGTGTGTTCTCTGGACTTGAGCAAATCAAAGCTGCTAAGCAGAGTCTGGAATTCATTCCCTCGGAAGCAATTTGTGCAGATTCTACCGCTGGACAGAGAAAGCACCTATCACAGGGCGTGCGGTAGAGGCCTACAGTCCCAGCACCTTGAACGGGAAAGGTAGAGTCAGGAGTTGAGGCTAGGTTAACCATGCAGTGAGTAGAATCCAGCCTCAGACCCCGCCTTTACACAAAGTCAACCCTCGTCCTGTCCTGACTCCTGACTTTTTTGTCTCTGCTCACTTTCCAAACACTTACTGAACACTCCCCTATCTTTTTAACTGGCTCACACTCATCACATTCTAACTTAAGTGGAATAGGTATGGCTGCTTACAAGCTGTAATGGAAGGGACCTTAGCAATCATGGCTCTTCCCTGTCTCACATAGAGGAATTGAACCATATTGAGGTTAATGAATTTGCTTCCATTACCGTGATCCAGGAAGACTCATCTAGACGCTATGACTCTGAGAGCTGTTTCTTCACAGCAGGCTGCTTTCCTAGATGATCTCAGTAATGTCTGCAGATAGGCAGCCTTCTCTTCTGTCTTCTTACCAGGCTTGGCCCTGTTGTCTGGTACAATGCTTGCCTACTTGATGCTGGATTTGGTCTTCCATACCAGATTACTAAGCATTTTGTAAGATAAAGATCTCAGTGTAATCATCACAGTTTCTCACCCATGCACTGGAATGTTTGGGTGCACAGTCAGTACTAATAAAGACCTTAACAATGGAATACAGGAGACGGCAATTACTCCGTTAACTGAATATAGGAACATTGGTGTGAAATTGGAGCTAACATTTGAAAATGATTTCCCAAAGTCACATATTCTTTGGCAATCATATTTTGAACATTTTAAATAAATGATTTGCCTTGAATATGCAAAGGCAAACATGCAATTCCATTATTTCCCAGGCATTTAATGCATGTCTGTTATATACCAGCTTCTCATTATAGGGATAAGTACAATTTTGAGGGGATAAAATTGGGCGTGGATATGAACCAAGCACATTTATGCGTGTATAAATATTAAATAGCATGTTAAAATCTAAAACATGTAAGCATCAAACAAACAAAAACATAAGGATTTGTTTCAATCTTAGTGAACTCTCCCAGACCCAGGAGGAAGGGAAATTATCCCACAGCTCAGATACCCTAGTTTTGAGAAAAGGGCCCTGACAATCTAAAGGATAAGGAGAGGAGGAGGTCTCTGCCCACAGCTCCAGGAGCCATGGCCCTGGCACGGAGGACACCAGTCAGAACCCTCAGCAAACAAGAGGAAAGCTAAGCATCCTTTGCCTTTCCAGATTGACATGGAATTTGAAAATAACAACAAAACCAAAGATTACCTTCCTTCACTCCTCAGGATTAGCACTCCTTTTTAAAGGCCTAAATAGATTTGCAGGCTTAGTGTGAAGTTGGCTTAAGTAGATTTGAAATTAACCATTTGCCGTCTGAAAATTATGTACGCAGCTCCAGCTTGAAAGGTCAATGCATTGAAACATTCAACGGTGACGGTAGCGTCAGCCTTTATCGTGTGCCTTAAAGCACAGTAAAATAGAAATAGAGCTATATGCTATGTGCTTGTAAAACCATATATGTGAAATGCACTAATTGATGGATACACATAATACAAATTGATGTAATTTCCACCCTTTAAAGCCGACGTGCATGGAAGAGAAAGCTCTAACCCCAGAATGTCTGGGTGTCTCCTGCAGATAACTACTACGGCACCCCGAAGCCTCCAGCTGAACCGGCACCGTTAGTGTTAAATGTGACAGACCAGATACTTCCAGGAGCTACTCCGAGTGCCGAAGGGAAACGGAAGAGAAACAAATCAGTGAGCAACATGGAGAAAGCCAGTATAGAACCTCCAGAGGAGGAGGAGGAAGAAAGTCCTGTGGTCAATGGGAACGGCGTAGTCATAACACCAGGTTAGTCTCTGTATTCTTCATGAGATTATCAGCTTTTTGTTACGTGTGTGTGTGTGTGATGTATATATATATATATACATACATATTAAAAATGTGGTTTGTTTGTATGCGTGCACACATGTGTATGTGCTTGCATGTGTGTGCATGCACTCACGTGGGGGAGAGGGTTACAGTTGCACATGTTTGCCCGGATGGAGATCCTAGGTCAACACCGGTGTTTTTCTTTATCGCTCCTCACCTTATTCTTTGAGATGAAGTCTCTCACTTAGACCTCACTGATTTGGACAGCCTAGCTGCTCAGAGAACCCCACCAGGTCCTCCTGTCTCTAGTTCCCCAAGTGTTGGGTTACAGATGCATGACGTCACCCAGGTTTTACACGGGGACTGGGGCTCCTAGGTCACTCTGCTGCTCCAGAAGCGTCTCCTCAGCTCCTATTTGGTGCTCTAGGCTTGTGTGTGTGTGTGTGTCTATTCAAGCACATACGCACAATTATCTTTAGAAAAAGAAGGTTGTGGTATCAAATAGCAAAGACGTGATTCTTTGTTACTGTACGATTTGGGGGTGCAAAGAATATTGCCCAAGACCTTGTGCATGCAAGGCAAGGACCCCACCACTGAACTACATTCCTAGCCCATAAAATATAATCCCATATTCAAATTACTAGTTCGAATTTTGGACTGTCCATTCAATATCCTGAATTTGCAAAGAGAAAGTAGTTCATTTTGGTAAAGCTTCTAAGCAGCCAAATTAGGTCTGTTGTTTGTAAACATATGGAATATAGTTTTAAGAGTATAACTAGTTTTTACCCAGAGATACATTCCAAGCTTGACTTTACTCCTGTGTCCTTCTTAACATTATCAAGTTGGCAATCAAAGTCGTCATTGGCCCATGTATCAGCAAATACCTCAGGTTCCTGGTCTTTGTGGCCTCGTCAGTTGCAGCAACCCTCTAGAGTCTTTCAGATCGGTACTGTCTTGACTATAATTTTTGTTATCATTTTCTATATATAATATATATCAATATACTATATATTGATATATATGATAAACATATATCAATATCTTTAAAATACTATATTTTCCAAGTTTTAATCTATACTTTTATTGTTTGTTGGTTTTTTGTTAAGTTTATTTTGTTTGCTTGCTTGCTTGCTTGCTTGGTATGTTTCTTTGTTTTGGAGAAAGGGTATCACCACATAGCCCAGGCTGGTCTGGAGCTCCCTATGAGTCCCAGGAGAGCCCCAGACTCACAATTGTTCTCCTCATCTGCCTAGTGTTAGGATTCTGCGTGAGTCTCTATGCCCGGCTTCATCTTCTAGCCTTTTTATAATATAAAGTAAAGTACACAAAAGTCTAGTTTCAAATACATATTTTTATAGATGAAAGCATCTAATCTCCCAAACTTTGAAAATTTCAAAAGAGATAGACGGTTAATAGTAGTTATCACCTAACAATTGAATTCCTCAGAAAAGCGAAGTTCTGTAAATTTAGTAGATGGGTGTTTGGACTTCTTTTCTTACATGAGTTATCTGCTAAAGTTTTCCGGAAAGTGATTCACTATTATCTGCTGGCTTCCTCTCAGCAGCCATGAGTAAGTCCAGGGCAAAGACTCAGAAATACACATATATCTTAAAGGCTCTCTGTTAATACCCACACAATGCTTGGAGGAGTGGCCCATGAGCGCTCCCCAACAAAGGGAATACAGTATGTGGGCACAGAGCTGCCTTCTCCAGGCTCCCAAGCCCGCAATTAGTGCAGATGAACTGCACCTCCCGGAGAGCAAACAGAGTGTCCCTTATGTGATCTCTGAGTGTCCTCAGCAATGATCTCAGTTCACCGTTGGGGACCTGCACCCCAGTGCCGGGCTGCTTGGCAGGCTGGCTGTGCATGCTCCATCAGTCCTGGTACTGTGAATGAGACCCTGTCACTCTCTGAAGAATAATGTCCTCCGTAGTGAATCTCGCTGTTTTCCTGTGAATAATGCCCCGCTCTGAAACCGCCACAGTGCCTGTCCCCTGCTTATTTTTATGTGAGTTCACAGAGGCTGTGGATTGTGTGTGCACTCAGATCTTCCTCTGTTTTTTTCCTTTTGTTTTTGTTTCCTGGCGTGACTTAATTTTATGGTTTGGTCCCAAGGACTATACTTGGTTTTCTCTCATTTTGTCTGGGGGAAGGGGGAGGCGGGAGATGGGTAAAATTCTAGGACTATTTCAAACTAATTCTCTGAAGTCCAACGTTCTCTGTAGAAAGCATGTTCCATCTTAAAAGGATTACGTGAAAATTCAAACTGATCTACCGTAAAGTGCTGGGATGTCCAGACGTGATGGCCAATCAACAGGAGAGCCACTTAAGGGTTGGTTCTGAACCACACAGTGAGAGCGCGCACAGTGTAAGCATGTGGAATCGTGACAGTCTTCAGAAACATCCTTTTAAATCAAAGCAGGCCCGCGTTCAAACTACGTGAAAGCAAGGTCTTTATGAGATCTCTTCTGGTCTTCCCATGGATTTGGGGTTTTCAGGGCCACACTCAGCCTCTGCGCGGGATTTGGGGGCTTCTCGGAAGGCTGACATGATTTGTATATGACAGGCATTTGCTCCATGAATGGAGAAGGCAGGACAACAGCCGGCAGAGGAACGCCAGAGTTGCTTAGATTGTAAACTGTTCCCAACCCCTGGGTATCTTCTCCCTTCGCACCGGTATTCACCTCTCTGTCTGTTTCTTGTGCCCTACTGACACTTGAACTGCCTCCTGCCTCCTTTGTCACCCATGGGTGCTCTACCTGAGCTGACTGCTGGCCTTTCTCTCAGAGGAGGAAGGTCTCTGGGTAAAGCCTGCCTAAGCGACAGCCCCATGGCTGGAGGGACCACTTTGCCTTTTTCTTGTTTTTGTTCCTCTTGTGCTCATCAAAAAATACCTTGATTCTGTTGTGAGCTTACAGAGAGGCCCTCCAGTTACCAAAGGAGAGAATGCATACGGAGCCTTCTGCTCTGTCTTCCAGCCCTTTGGAATTTCAGGTTTAAACTAAAACTATTGTGATCTCTCTTCCCCTTCCAAGTTTAAAGGCAAGCTATAAGATGTGTGACAAATGCAAATCTTATGTTTTGTTTCACATCTTACGATGGCTCTTGGGTATTTTCAATGTGTGTATTAACTTCTATCACCACAAGTTTGCTGAGGGTTCAGGGACTTGTTCCTGAGTGATAAGTGTCTTTAGAATTAATTACATTATAAAAACCACAAAGCACACACAATTTCACAGCCATGAGGACTATTATTCCCGTTACCCCATTCTACCTTCATTAAAGTGTTAAAAATGAAATACTGTAGAAGGAATAAATTTATTAATTAAGGCAGCTCTGCTCCCCGATAATGGGACATAATTTCCTCTACTAATATTCTCTAGTGATTCTTTTCCATTTAGTTTTATATATTCCGGGAGATACTTTTCCTTGTCGTTTTCCACTTACAAACCTTGAATATTCTACTTTCATAATTCCTATGCTATTCTAGTATTGTGTACAATTGTGGATTTCAGATAAAGTTGCAATACAATTTTGAAGCATTAAATCTCCTTTCTTAGTAATTCCCAGTTCCCTGACTGGCCTCCTGAGTAGATGAGTCACAATTTGGTTTTAAACGATAGGAAATAATCTCTTTACAGAATTGGTGGCTTTTGCTTCCTCAATTGACATAGCATCTACAAATATAGAAGCCCACTCAACCATGACAGTAACTTGCCCTTGTTCTAGCGGGCTATAGTTTGTGTTTTCGTCATGGCCTCAGATAATGAAGGGAAATACCTGAGAGCAGCTCAAAAGTATTGATTTGTCTAACTACTTAAGATACACACACCCTCACATACACACACAGACACACACATGCAAGCCTGCAGGCCTGTATGTGTGCGTAGATGCACCTCACATGGCTAAGGACCAGTGCTCTAGTGTCCCGAGTTTTGAAGAATTTAAGATACTTCTTTCAGAGATCATAACTCCTTCTAAATCATTCCACCATCAAAACCAATTAAATCTTAGTAATCAATATGCAAAGGAAAGTTCCTGGGGTATTGGAAACAATAGCCTTCTCCGCTGCCTGGATCCCTGCAGCGCTGAGAGCAGCAACGAAGAAACTGCTTTCCTGGTTTTCTTCCTTGTAGTTTAGGGTTCTGTACCACATGCATGTTTGCCCACATCAAAAAAGCAATCTTGTTATGGCAAGCATAAATATTCACAATCTCTACAGTCTACAGGCATTGTAGTGCCCACAATTCTCCAGATTTTAGGAGTTTGGGAAGAAACTAAACAAAAACCTACAATCCTAAATTCTTTTAATCAACTGGTTATATAGAAAGCAGGAGGCCTCTACATGACAACTTTGTATCTGAACAGTTCCTCCACGTTTCTCTATACATGACTATGGCAAAAAGATAGATAGATATGCTTATAAGCATCAAGTTATATTATAAATAAGATAAATACTTAATAATCATATGTGCTTATTAGAAACCAATTACAGCAATAGCTGCTGCTTGTTCAACTGTCACCCCTGAAGTGTTTGTTCATGAGCAGGAATTTATGGTTCCTGCTCTCCTTGAGTGCTTCAGCACTGAGCACAAAGGCAGGCGTGTTCGGTTCCAGTACTAATTGAGGATTTCTGCATTCAGCACAGATACAGGAGGGCGGCTCCAATTCTGATTGAGTCTGCTCGCCCCAAAACAAAGTAAAAACGTTGGATCAACCTATTGAACATATTTTCGAATGGGACTGTTAGATTTTCAAAGAGCTAAAGACCTCTTCCACCCCACCCTGTCCACCCCCACGGCCAGTTCCATCAAAAACCAGAAACCACGGTGGAAGAAGCCAGGACCAGGGAAACTAGCATGGAAGGATCCAGGGGAGACCTGGGAAAGCAAACTTTCGCTGAAATAAGACCTGGGGACCTGTGCCTCTTCTTCTATTGTCTGGATTCTCAACGGTGCTAAAGTAACAGCAAGTTCATAGCTCTGGAGCCCAAGGCCAATGGGAAAAATAGATAGAGATGACCTTAGGGAAAATGTGTAGCTCCTCGGGATGATGTTTTCTCCTTTAGTTAATCCTGTTATATATCAACTGGACCGGACATTGGGAGGCGCTCAACTTATAAAAATAGTTTTATTGTTACTTTACACACGTCTTTTAAAAATCCCCAAAGAACTAAAACTCTTAGAAAATTACCCACATCTTGCTTTCGTAGGTCAAAATCATTTGTGTTGGGACAGACTGACTCAATTTAACAACCCAAGATAGCTGAGCGTCCTAAGCAGTAACACTCAGGGTAAAGACAGACAACGTTTAGCGCACATCAAATGCATTCCAGTCGCATTCCATTCTAAGGATTTCCTAGACAGGCGCAGTTCATCCTGACAGACAGACAAGGCTGCTGCCTCCCATGCACACATGTTCAACATCACATCTTGAAAGAAAGATTGAAACCCACGTCACCTGACTCAGTTCCTACTCAGCGGTCAAGCTGCCGCTTTTCCTGAGGAACGTTTGTTCCTCTCTCAGAACCACAAAAAAGAAAATAACTTCTAAAATCCAAGCGGTTCTCCTTCTTATAAACTAGAAACGTATTCCTTTTTCAAATATTCAGCACCTATGCTTTCTCACAAAGGAATGATATGAAGGTGAGGAGAAAATACTGAATTTATTCAAATTTGTCGCATAGCTGTAGAAATACAAAGCACAGTTTTTTTACGGAGGGAAATAAATTTGGAAATATATATGGTTGTTGGTTTCAAAACATAAAATCAACCGTCTCCTCTTAAACGTAGACATCTTCACACTCTCCCTGATTTCACAGCGCAGCACCTACAGTCGCTTTGCATAATGAAACACATTGTGTCACGTGTGATCGTCATTCTCTCTTGTCAATTTGGCTACCTCTGGAATTCGCTAAAAACCAAATGACTGGACACATAGGAGAATTTCTGTTTTCTTAATTAAATTATCTGTAGTGAGAGGACCCACTTGTATTCCAGATTTCTGAGGATGGAAGATCCCTCCCGATCTCTTGAGGGTGGGACAGTCCACCTTTAATCTGGGCCACACCCTCTGCTAGCAGCCTGTGTTTAAGACAGTGTTTAAGCCTGTGTTTAAGACACCAAAGAAGGAAGCTTTCTCTCTCTTTGCCTGCTTGCTCACACTCTCACTAGCAAGTCCATTCCTTGACTTGCATTAGAAACTACTTCGTTGGGACTCCATTGCATCCCAAAGACCAGTAGGGATATCCAGCCTCATGAACTGAACAACTACTGGATTCTTGGATCTCCTGATGGCAGATAGTAATTATTGGGCTACCTGAATAGATGGATAGATGATGGATAGACGGATAGACAGATAGATAGACAGACAGACAGATAGATGGACAGACAGATAGAATGATAGATAGATAGATAGATAGATAGATAGATAGATAGATAGATAGATAGATAGATAGATAGATAGATAGATGGATGGATAGATAGATGGATAGATAGATGGATAGATAGATGGATAGATGGATGGACGGATAGATAGATGATAGATTGATTGATAGATAGATGGATTCTATAACTTCTGTTAATCTAGAGAACCCTGACTAACTCAGATTTTGATCCACAAAAGATTCAAGAGCAATAGAATAGAAGGATGAATTTTTAAGGTATCTGAAATAGGCTTCCCAATTTCCAACACCTACAGTTAGTTATTAACCCTCTCCCGGAATCTCACTGAGTATTGAAAGCTCATGGTGTGAACTATGTTAGAACTGTAGGAAGATGAATGCATTTGATAACCCAGATTCACAAATTATGAGAGGCAACAGATTTGATGACACTGTATATGAAACTTTTGATAACCTCTGGAAAAATAAGGACAATGATGCTCTTGGTCATTTGCTCTTCGCATCCCTGGATAAACTGGCAAAGAATAGGAGTAAGTTCTGCGATAAAATTAACAAATTTGGCATCTCAGGATGCAGCAAAGGACAGTACCGAACTCAATGAAAAGCATTAACCCAATCCAGATGTGTATTAACAGTCTAACAGCTTCTAAGCGTGCCCCGGGGGAGAGTCTTCCCTTCAGCAGCCACCTAGCTCAAGGAGCAGATGCTCAGACTGAAACCTTCATTATAATGTTGTCTGAATTACAGCAAGAATTGAAATCCCAGCTGTGGAGGGTGTCCGTCCATGGTTACAGTAAATGCATTAATCAGAGAACAATTAATGGGATCCTGTGGCTTGGGCCGGGAAATGTGGGAGAATCCTATTGAAGCTGAGAACTTTGAATCCTCAAGAGTCTCAAAATTTGATCTCTCCCCTCGGCAGGTGTACCCCCACCTCAACATGCTTAAATATTAGATTGAGGAAATTAATCCTTCATTGTCTACTTAACCAGCAGTGACTGTCTCTTGAGGAGATGCCAGGCAGGACATTACCGATGTCCCTCAGGGCCAACGAAAAGTTGCTCAGACTTGAGGCAAAGCAGAGTCCTAGAAGGGAGGTAGACAGGGTAGTGCGTGAGGAAGTGTGCAACGCTACTAAAGAGCCAAGTGAGTGTGCTAAACACTCAAGCAGAAGTAGAGGGAGTTTATCTGCGAATAGGAATTTTTTTATTGTTTTTTATTGAGCTCTACATTTTTCTCTGCCCCCCTCCCTGCCTCTCCCCTCCTCTTCAACCCTCTCCCAAGGTCCCCAGGCTCCCAATTTACTCAGGAGATCTTTTCTTTTTCTACTACCCACATAGATTAGATCCATGTATGTCTCTCTTAGGGTCCTCATTGTTGTCTACGTTCTCTGGGATTGTGATTTGCAGGCTGGTTTTCTTTGCTTTATCTTTAAAAACCACTTATGAGCGAGTACTGTGATAATTGTCTTTCTGGGTCTGGGTCACCTCACTCATGATGTTTTCTAGCTCCATTTAAGGAACTTGGAAAGAACATAGAACTGGATCAGGCTGAGTTTATTGATGGGAGCCCAACGAATGGAGATTCTGAGCTTGATAAAGAGGCATCAAAAGTCTGTTTGAATGGTTGGCTGAAGCACTTGTCAGAAGATGGCCAACTAAGAAGGAGCTGAAGATGCCCGGTAGCCCTTGGCTTAGTGTTGGTGAGGGATTTTAAGGCTCAGGGAAATGGCAATGCTAGGGTGGGTACCCTGTGTAAAACCTACTGCCCCACAATGGGAAGGCCCAGAAGACAGGATAGTCACTAATCCTATAAGATGCAAAGCTGGGTGGGGGGTGGGGCACTAGCACATCCGAGAGCTCTGATGTCACCCTTTCCTTGTGTAAACCTTGGGGTGGAGACTCTGCTGCTCAGCTGGATGAGTTAAATGCAGTGGGTTTACTAGGACTGAGATAGCAGCGTCCAGGTGATAATACTGACTCGCCAAAGACAAGGTAATCGTAGTTATCTTAACGGGCAATGTAGACAAAGCAGTGGCCATGATGGCCTGACCTGTTATTGTCGGCACACGCGAAGTGAACTTCATGGTGGCGTGACTCATGGACCTTCAGTGCTAGCTAATCAATCAATCTTCAGGTTTTCAGGCATGAAATAGATAAGATTCCAATTATATTTTTGCTTGAGCTGTATAAGCAGAAAAATTCTCAGACAAATGCGGGGGAGGGGGGAAGCATTATTGGATCATGGCAAAAGGGAATCTCAGCTGGTGATTTCCAGACTTGAGCATGTTTGCAGACAGAAAGCCGTTAATGGACAGACAACTTTCCCCGAAGAAGAACCTTGACAGAACACCTGGAAGTTTTACAGTTGACCTTTCTTCATTTCTTCCCCAGTACGACCTGTGGCCTTTTACAAGGGTAACTAACTGTACAATGGGGAAAGGAAACGGTTTCCAGGGGTCTGAATTGACACTGGTACCAGGAGACCCTAAGAAACACTGTGAACCTCCAGCTAAAGTAGGGGCTTGTGGAGGTCAGGTGATCATGGAGCTTTAGCTGAAGTCTGGCTCGCAGTAAGTCAAGTGGGTCCCTAAACCTAGCTACAGCTGCTGCTGAGTGTCACATCTGCCAACAACAGAGAGGAACACTGAGCCCCTGACAGGCACCTCTCCCTGGAGTGACCAGACAGTCACCCTGTGGCAGGGTGACTTCCTCTGTGGAAAGGTCAACACTTTTTCATCTACTGGAAAGATACTTCAGGAATGAAAGTATGTGCCACTCCCCCAGGAGAAAACACAGAATGGGCGGCAGAAGGGAGTAGTTATAAATGCCAGCTAAGGCCACATGCCAGAAGAAGGATTAGAGTGGACACGAGTGTTTCTGTCGTATATTTGTTAGGAATGTGTTTATACAGATATTTGTGTTCTCTTCCCTCAATTTCTTTATGGTGTAACATCAATTAAAAGAATATCAATGATTATCTTATTTAAAATTGTGATACTAAAAGAATGTCCCTCAAGGGATAGTGCAACCTATTCTGAATTTATACTGCATTTGTGATTGTACAAGAGCTAGTTATAGCATGTGAGGTGTAATTATGAACAGATTAAATATATAATGCATTTGCTATTGTATGTAGAATAGTTACGTTAGATGTAATCATAACCTGATTATTTTTAATATTTGAAATTAAGCATGACTTAAGAAGATATGATTGTGTGTCAAGTTGACAAGGGTTGAACAGGTGATGTCTATTATTGGTTTTCAACTTGACTCCATCTAGAATTAACCAAAACTCAAATGGCACACCTGTGAGAAATTTTTTTCCCTAATTAAACCCTTTGAAGTGGGAAGACCCACTTGAACCTAGATGTTTTTTGTACTTTTATATTTTTATTAATTATTTAACTTTTCCCGAGCCGGTTCACAGTTTCCTCTCCCTCCCTCCCCTCTTCCCAGTCCCTTCCCACAATCCTCCACCCGCTCTTCATTCTGTCTCTTCAGAAAAGGGCCTCCCATGTATATCAGCATGCCCTGGCAGATCAAATTTGCAGGAAGACAAGGTACCCCCTCTCTCATTAAGGCTGGGCAAAGCAGCCAAGTAAGAGGAAAGGGTCTCAAAGGGGTCAGTGACTGTCCCTGCCACCCTGCTAGGGTCTCACAAGAAGACCAAACTACACAACTGTGACACTGGGCAGAGTCAGTCCCATGCAAGCTCTCTGTTTGGTAGTTCAGTCTCCAGAAGCTCCTATGAGCCCGAGTAAGGTGATTCTATGGGTTTTTTGTGGTGTCCTTGGCTCCTCTGGCTCCCATAATCCTGCCTACACCTTTTTCACAGCCTTCCCTGAGGTCCACCTAAGATTTGAGTGTGGGTCTCTGCATCTGCTTTCATCACTTTCTGGGTGAAGCCTCTGATGACTATTGGGCTAGGCAATGAACGAGGAGTATAGAAGAGTATCTTTAGGAATCATTTCATTGACTTTTTGTTTCTGCCAGTCATGTTTGGTTTTAGCCTAGGTATCTGTCCTGTCCAGTCTCTGGGTCCTGGCTCCAGGCAGTGTCAGGACTGGGCTCCCTATTATGATCCTGGTCTCAGGCTGGACCAGTCATTGCTTGGCTATTTTCATAATTTCTGCACCACCTTCACCCCCCCTCTTATCTTGTAGGCAAGGTAAAGTGTAGGTCAAAGGTTATGTGGCTAGGTTGGGGTCAGGTTCTTATGATCCAAACTTCAGTGAGCTATAGAAGACTACCGTTTGCATGGAAGATCTATTCATTTTCCTCCTTCTAATAGTCAGAGTCTTTCTGTTCTTAGTGGTTCATTTCTGAACCACTACCAAGGTGTAGTATGCAGCTGCCAAGTACTAGTTCCCAGTTAGGTAAAGGGGTTAGAGGATGGATTCACACAGTGAACCATTGTATGAGCTGAATCGCATCTCCTGACACTTCAGCATGTGACTTTACTTGGAAACAGGACGACTAACTAACATGAGGTCAAACTGGAGTAGCGCATGCCCCTGATCCCGCGCGGTTTCTTGGAAGGCTAAAGTCATGTGCCACAAGACAAGGAACTAGTGAGGAAAAGCCAGAAACAGCTTCTCTGCAAGTGCTGGAGCCGGTCCTGAAAACACCTTGATAGAACATTCTGGTTTCCAGACCGATGGGCAATAAGTGTCTGCCGTAAGCCAGTGTTCTGAGGTCGGACTTGATAGCCCCTTTGACTCTGTTTTACTTGGCTTACTTGCCTGGTCTTTATTAGACTTTCAATAAATGTCTATAGATCTAATTAATTAAATAATTACTGTCAGCTCTTCTTTCTCTCACTGACCTCTTAACCGGATCGCCCCGAAGAGTTGTGCTGGCTGTTCTTGCTTCTGCTTCCTACGGGGTTTCCCTGGAAAATTCTGTATGACTCTCACATACTATGGGATGTCATTAACAGATCATCACAGTGGCTTGTAATAAGGCACTTCTCCATCCCCAGAGTCCTTCCATTTGAAGGAAGATACTACACTCAACTGAACTGGTCCCCAGACTCACTCTACCCAGTGAAAATGGAATGGCTGCCCTAGCGGTCCTCCGTAGAATAACAATTTGGCTTATTGAGTTCAGCTCCTCCTTTTTCCTCTTCCAAAGGAATCCAGCCTTTCGATATTGTAAAATGATGTTGTTTTATATATAAATGCGTTGAGCCCCATCTTTCGGTGCCCCGGATAAATCAGCCTGCTGGCAGTGGGCTGGATACACCTGTGACTCTACATATTCTATTTCGCTCTTCTGGAAATCGGTTCTGTCCCTTACAGGAAGGCTTCCCCTGGTTCAGTGCTGCCGATAGATGAATTAGCCTGCTTCTGGGTCCGCCAGAAGCTTCAGACTCTCCCTGGGAAACGTGTTTCTATGTCAGCCTTTATGAATAACAAATGTGAGGGTATTAAGATTCTCCACTCACCTCCTTCAGTTTTTTCCCCATTTATTTTGTTCAGGTGGAGGAGGCTGATGCTATTTATTGTCTCCCTCTCAATCCAGCTCCCAAAAGGCCTGAACAAAGGGACTTTTCCCCTCCTTCTTTAAACCTTGTCAAATATTTTGCACATTATAGAAATTTAATTCGTGTTTGCTAATGTGGTGATTGCTTAAAGATAAAGAAATGTATCTAAGCAAGTGAGTCCAACTGGGGAAGCTATGCTGCATCATCCCCGGCTCAACAACAAATAACACAACAGATAAAGACCAAGGTTTTGGTTGGCAAAGCATTACTTTTGGGAAATAATGGTGTTATTATAACCCCAAGTTTATTTGGTCATGGCAAACCTTTAAAGAATATTTTACATTTATTTAGTGTGAAGGTTTTTGCGTGTGTTTGTGGGAATAGGATTTGAGACAAAGATTTTCTGTATAGCTTTGACTGTCCTGGTACTCACTCTGTAGATCAAGCCCTCCTCCAACTCAGAGATGCCCCTGCCTCTACCTCCTGACTGCTGGGATAATAGGCACGCACCACCACACCTGACGTTTCTTTCTTCCCTTTGAGCATGCGTCTGTATATCTACATGCCGTGGTGCACATGCTGAGTTCAAAGAAGAACGTTCAGGAGCTGGTTCTTTCCTTCCACCTTACGGCAAGCTGGGGTTAAACTTGGATTCTCCCTCTCGGTGGCCAATTCCTGATCACCGAGCTCTCACACCAGCTCGAATGTGACCGTGAATGGATTCTTCTTCCACATATTGTTCGCTGCCATAATTCTGCAGTTCCTAATGAACTGGCTTCTTTACCATCCTTCCCCCATGGACACCACGTTAACTGGGAGCGATCACAGAGGATCGCTATGTTGTTGGTCCATTCTCCACTTCAGACACTTGGACCACCCTTCCATCTGTCCTCTTCCCGTGCTGCGTTAAGGTCTGCTGAGTCCCCACTGTGCCCAGGCTGCGGTCCTCAGATCCTCAGATCCTCAGATCCTCCTGTGGCTGGTGCGTGTGGCTATAGCTCGGGTCCCTGCAGAAAACATTCTTGCTTCCGCTTCCCGCGAAGTCTCCCTTGGCAAATGCATTCACTCGTTTAAATTATCACGCCCTCCAGCCATCTGCTGCTGCCTTTCAAGTTGACCCTCTCCACCCAGGAACTTCCTGACTCGATGTCTCTATCCTCGGTTTGGCAGGAACCTCTAAACTAGTATGGTAATCTGTGCTGTGGTCTCACCACCCATGGGGTCCTCCGTCCCTCCTACAGTCTCTGTCTCAGTGAAGCTCCGGTACCCACAAAGCTGATTATGACTTCCCTCTTCTTATTTGTCTTAATTATATAAAATTCTATGTCAACCCACTTCTTTCCAGGCCTTTGCCTTGGCATGATTGCCTTTGGTCTGGGACATGAAAACAAGTTGCCTCTAATCTGTAGACCTGCTTCCTGCTGTCTGCCAACGCCTGGAATAGTTTTGAAGAAAATGAACATCTAATAATTTGTCACACCGTGAGGACGATTTACTGCCTCATCTGTCAGGAGACAGTCGGAAGCATGAAGCCTGAGGGCTTGTGAAGAAGTCTGCCCAATCCAGCCCTGACGCATCTCTCTCTCCCTCCATTCTGAGAGATACCTCAGTCATAGCATGTTGGAAGAGAATCGTTCCCTGACTCTTAGCATGAGACTAATGAATGCACGCATAGGCACAACCTCTCACCAACGGGCGGGGGTGGGGAGAACTACGGATGGCAAGTTTGGGTTCCAACAAAGCGGGATTCGCGCCTCCCTTGTTCTCCCTTCCTCGCTGCCTGGCAGCAATTGGAGTACTCAGAACATCATACGTGAGTACTGGACCAGAGAAGAAGTTCAGATCCTGGTGTGCATTCCGTACAGCACAATGTCCCGGATGCTCCGCCGTCACACCATGGCACGATCCATGTCTTGATGCGGCCATGCCGTAACCAGCTGCCGCCAACAGCACCTAAAGACAAGGGCGGCGCCTCTCACGGTGTTGCGTTTGCGCTTGCGCACGCTACAGAGTTTTCAGCCTGGAAGAATCACTTACTGACTGTGTAACTAAAGACTAGTCTGTTTTCCTGTTTCCCCTTTTCAAGCCAAACCAGTGGGCATTATGTGTTCTTAGGTCTCCTAATTCTGAAAAAATAATATAGTAAACCCTAGATTAATAAAGATAAGAAAAAATTGACCGAACAGTTTATATTGACACAAAGCTTCCATTCTATATTACTAATTTACCAAATGATCTTTATTAATTTGTAAATTCCTAAAAATAATATACCCACTGAATGTAAAATCATATAAAGAAAAATTTCCCCATCACCAGTCATCTCAATGTTGACAGTAAGTTGAACATTTTCCCCAGCTATTTCTAATTTCTGTGGACCTATGTGTAATATATACTAGTAGTATATATTGCTAATTTATGTCCCCTGAAAATCAGTCTTCCAATCATAATTATAAAGACCTTTCCAGATCAATAGATCTGTAGCTGTAATTTTGTTGTTTTTAAATTACATCTTTTTCCACGATCATATAAGCACAGTATACTGACGATATTCTGAATAAAAGCCATTATACGAGTCCCAGGACTTTATTACTGGAAACAACACGACAATAAATATGCAACAATACTTACTCAAATGATATCTTTATTTTTTAGAACAGAGAGTCTCCAAGTCAGAAAACTGTATCAAAGCCCATGTGCGTTTGTGGGCCTAATTTTTTGGCTTGACTGTTTGCTTGGCCGTTGCTTATTTTCAAACAGCTTCACAGGTTCCACTTCCCAAGATGGGATTCTATTCCTCGCATCTCCCCTCCTTGCATCTTTACCTGTGAGCCTCAGGAGGACCCTTCTTCCAGCTTACGGTCCAATTGTCCCTTTGCAGGAATCTCTGTAGAATTTTCTTTATCGTTTTATTCCAGGGTTTCTCCCTTGCTCTACAGGGGACTCTCCCTGCTGTGCTCCAACAGATTGTTCTGTTGTTAACGGGAGATAAGCTGCAGTGGGGAAGCAGACGCATCCACATCTCAAAGATTAACATTAGAAAACAGCACAAAGGTGACCCCATGAAGTCTCTCTCTTGGCCAAAATGTTTGTTCCCGAATCTCATCCCAAGAAAACAGTCCCTGAATTGTCTTATTCACCTACCCACTGATGAACCTCTGGAAGGAGACCTTCGTAATATTCATTTCCATTTTTACTCCCCAAACCCTAGACTTTATAATAAAGGAGAGAAGTCCATGCTTCAGCAGATTCCCAATGCACTTTTCTTCCCCTGTAAGAACATTACCTTTAGTAAGCATTCCAAGTTTCCCAAAATGTGAATTCCGATTTGCATTTAACTGTATTACCCTAGATTTAGTATTTCTTGCTTTATGTATGTTTTTTTTTCTTTTCTCGCTGTATTTTGAGATCTACATTCTGATCAGATACCAGGATACAGGTAGAGTAATTCTTCAGGGAAGCTTGCTGGCTTAAGTAAGACTGCATTAGCACAGATAGATGGACTCTTGGCATGGTGAAGTTCTCAGGTTTCTGTCTTTATTGACTCCCTCAGGTTCATAAAGAGATTTTCAGGCATCTTTGAGCTCAGTGTTGAACAAAAGGAATACTCTCGTTCCGGTTTACATATTTCCTAACATGCAATCGTGTTTCTTGGATGTTTTGTAATACGAATTCTAATTGGCATTAATAATAAAAACCTAGAGACAGATATTAGGGTTCAACCTGAAGGTCAGAAAAGCAAAACAGCCAGCCACTGACTCTTACCTCTACCTCAGTCTGAAATGATGATCCTGCTTCCAGGAGTCTTTAAAACGAGGCTGCATCTGAGAGCCGTCTCCTCCCATCTTATACCCCTCTTCAGGGATGGGATTAAAGGTGTGCACCACTACTGTCCAGATTCTCTGGCAAGCTACCGTGGCAACTGGGATTGAAGGTGTGTGTCAGACGTTTTGATCGAGGAAACCATTATGGAACTAGCAAGAAACCTGGCACTAGAAAAATTGCCAGCAGTCCACAAGGACGAGCACAGCTAAGACCCTAAGCAAGAGAGCAGAGAGCGGCCAAACGGGCCTTGCCCTGTAGTCAGACTGATGAATACCTTAAATAAAACCTTCATCCATCAACTGATGGAAACAGAGGCGGAGACCTGCAGCAGAGCCCTGGGCTGAGCTCCCAAAGTCCAGCTGAAGAGTGGGAGGAATGAGAATATGAGCAAAGAGGTCAAGACCATGATGGGTTCACCCACTGAAACAGTTTACCTGAGCTAATGCGAGCTCACAACTCCAGCTGGTTAGGGAAGGAACCAGCATAGGACCAAACTAGTCCCTCTAAATGTGGGTGACAGTTACATGGCTGGGGCAGACTGTGGGATCACTGGCAGTGGCACCAGGCAGGACTTATCCCTATTGCATGTACTGGCTTTTGGGGAACCTATTCTCTTTGGATGGATACCTTGCTCAGTCTAGATATAGTAGGGAGGCGTTGATCCTGCCCTAAAGCAATGTGCTTTACCCTCTCTGAGGAGTGGATGGGGGTTGGGGGTTAGGGAGATAGAATTGGAGGAGGGGAGGGAGAGGGAACTGGGATTGATATGTAAAATTAAAAAAAAAGATAGTTGTTTTCTTTAAAAAAAAAAAAAAAGGCATGTGTCACCACTGCCTGGTCGACCAGTGTGGCTGTTTTACTCTCTGATTTTCAAGCAAGCTTTATTTACTAGACTACAAATGAAATATCACTGCAGTGTGTAATATGCTAATACACTTTTTAACGTTGTAGTAAAGAATTTTTACTTAGATGTGTGTGGAGATCTGGGTTTCACCAATCTAACTTTAGGTTCAGTGCAAACTAATACTTACTTGACTACGTAAATTTTCCTCTATTGTTTATTGGTAACCTATTTCTTACCCATCTACCCTTCCCCTCGGGGTGTGTGTGTGTGTGTGTGTGTGTGTGTGTGTGTGTGTGTGTACACATGTATTTGTACCCTGCCAGAAGACTCTGTCATGGGTCCTACTCCAGCCCCCTCTCCCCCCTGTTCACGTTAAACATGGTATTTCACTGGTCTTAGAACTAGCTGGGTTTTTGGCTAGGGTGATTGACCAGTAAGACTCTGGGACCTTCTTGTCTCTTCCTACTGTAGTGTTGAGATTATAGGTGGGATAACAGGTAGGGTGGCCATACCTAGCTTTCTATGTGTGTGCTGGAGATACAACAGAGGGGTCAGTTTCCAATACATGTACAGTAAATCCTCTTCATCCCCGAGCCACCTCCCCAGCTCACAGTTCTTCCTGTTAGAAAATGGTGTTTTTATTATTGGTGTGTTTGGATAGGGGTTATAGCAGAGGCTAGAAGAGGGAACAAGCTGGAGTTTCAGGTCATTGTAAGTCACCTGATATGGATCCCAGACGTGGAACCTGGGTCCCCTGGAGGAGCAGTAGGAGCTCTGACCTCCAGAGCCATCTGCTATTCACTGTTCATTTTCATTATTCTAAACTTTACAGACTTTACCGTGAAGGGCCACACCTCATTTCTCCTACAGTATGCATCTCCTTTAGCTTTGGTTCTGTGAGTTTTCCATGGCAACTGTCACAAATCGCTAGATGTATAGCGTCTGAATATTTTAGCTCTGAAGGTTACAAGCTGACGTGGGTCATCGGTCATCACACACTAACAATGACATGCTGTCAGGGCTGGCTTCCTTTCTGGTGTCTCTCAGGAAGGAAGTAGTTCCTTGCCCGTCCTGCATATAAAAGTCACCCGTGTCCAAAGCCAAGCAGACTGTAGCACCTCCATCTTCTCTGTAGCCAAGGATTCTTCTCATCTTTTCTGTCTGACTCTTTGCCTTGTAAGGTTGTTTGCGACTGTAGTGAACTCACTTGAGCAATCAGAGATAATCTCCTGTCCCAAGGTCTTATATTTTAAAATATCGACAAATATCCTTTTCCAATGCAAGGTAAATATCTAGGCATTAGGCCATGAATGTCTTTAGATTATCAATATTTTGTCTACCACACCTGTGTTAAGCAAAGACAATATTGAGTAAACAACAGTATTTTAATTGAACAATTGACAGCAATGATGAATGAACCGTGGGCTTAAGTCAAGGTGCTGATAATTTCCATAGTATTTTGCTAGTGCGTCTGTTCAGAACTATTCCCTACTAGTTTTTGCGGTACTCCATCCCTGGCTCTGCTCATTCCAAACTTCTTCACAGTTTCTGTGGCTGCAGCCACTGACCGTGGGCTCTTCTTCTTGCAGAATCCAGTGACCATGAGGACAAAAGTGCAGGGGCCTCAGGGGAGACGCCCTCCCAGCCTTACCCTGCACCCGTATACAGTCAGCCTGAGGAGCTCAAGGACCAGGTGGATGACACGAAGTCGGTGAAGACCGAGGAGAACGAGGACTTGGACCCCTTGCCTGATAACTGGGAAATGGCCTACACGGAGAAAGGCGAAGTCTACTTCATTGAGTGAGTTTCAGGCATTTCCTCCAACATTACCCCAAAAGCCATAGCAAGAAATTAGTTGTATTACTAATGTAGTTATGGACAAAGAAAACATGGGCGCATTATTATTTCTGCTAACAACTCAAAATGAGATATTGCCTCCATAGGGATAAGATAACAGCTACCCATAGCAAAGAATGAATGAAGTAACTGTCACACTTTTAACAATAGGATATTAAAGAGACAAATCTGCACGTGTTGTTATTTTCAGATTAAAAGGACTCTCAATTCCTCATGTTGGGGTGACCTGCACAGACATTTCCTCAAATGAGAGCTTCCTAGCTCTTGATAGCCAGAAATATATAATATTATGTCCAGGACTTGGGTAGAATGCAGTTGTTTCAAGCAAAGTATTTGCTGGTGACAAAAAGCAAAGGTTTTAACAGTTGACAGTGGACTCTGAGGTCAGGGGTCAATAAGATAGTTTGTATAACAATCAAACTTCCTTCTGCTGACCTCCAGTGTTTTTGCTACTCATTAGTTTCTTTTGAGTGGTAGTGTTGGATGCTGCTCACCATTTTTTAAAATTTTATTTATTTATTATATATACACTTTCTAGGATACAGTACCAGATCTCATTACAGATGGCTGTGAGCCACCATGTGGTTGCTGGGAATTGAACTCAGGACCTCTGGAAGAGCAGCTAGTGCTCTTAACCTCTGAGCCATCTCTCCAGCCCATGCTCACCATTTTTATTGCTTACCAAAGAAACAGAATATTAATCATTAGCTCATAAGTGATAGTCAATCCAAACTGTTATTCTTTCCAAACTTTTTCTAAAATATTTATAACAGTTATAATCTTATATTATAGAAATATTTATATTTCTTTTAGCAATATATCCAGCTTTCATGTCTGTTATTGCTATTAGAACAACTTTTAAAATCATAATTAACATAATTGTCCTTATTTAGCAACATAGACCATTATAATTTTATACATGTATACAATTTATAATAATGTTATCAAGGTAATTAATGTTCCCATCATCTCATATATTATTTCTGTATGTTGAGAACCCTCTGACTCTCCTCCTCCAGTTTTATGTAATGGATAATTAATAGCTGGAAACTGTAGATACCCTATCATTCCACTCAGAGAATAATTTTTAAAAGACACTGCAAAGTTGAAAGGTCTTGATCCAAAATTAAATCATTGATATGAATAATACAATCAAAGTGTTAATTAGAAATGATAAAAGCTAAAATTTTGCAAATCTCCATCAACTCTTTCTCTCCAAATTCGATGAACCTCAAAGGAAAAGAAAATAATAGAAATTGAAATTCTCAGTGTTGGAAGTAGATAAAAATACCTATGCTCTGACAACTCAAGAAAGATATTAAAATTGTCTTCCCTTTCCCAACATACGGTGACTTATAACTTAGATCTCCATAGGCAGAGCTCAGTTGTGAAATTGAAATGTTACCACATACCAATATTTAATTCTCACATAAAGCTGGAAACACCGATACATGCGGCCCAAGGAGTCCATAACCAGGTAATTACTTGGTGCTCTGCTTGACACCGACATGAATGAGAAGTGCAGGCTTTTACTAAAATGAACCACTAACCTCCATATCTTGGCAAATTTAAATTAGTTTTTTTTAAGGAATAAGATCTCTTGCATGATTTTTATTTATATAACCAATGACACCGAGCCATCTGGTATCAGTTGGTTGAAAGGAGGAAGTTATGTAGATGTTGTTAAATATAACCAACTAAAAATCCTAGAAACATAATTTTGATATTGATGAGAAAATCAAGGCTTCATTACAGACCAAATAAGACGCTGACGTTCAGAGCAATAAGTGTTCAGAGCAACGAGACTGATAAAATAGATGTATTAATTCTGTAACACAGGATAGGTAAAGATACCTGGAAATAATGAAATAAAATACACTAGCACAAGTTGATTAAGGAATCGTTTCTATATAATGTTTCTAATAAAGCAACCATGAAAACCTCCTTGATTTGTGCTTCTAACATGAACTTTGCTCTTTAATTGGCTCAGGTTTAGGGACTCTAAGTGATTTTGGATAACAACAGCCATGTCCTCCCATTTATAGTAAACGATGGGGTTCTGTCTGGGCATGGGAGGCCATCACAAAATGATGTTACTACTCTTCCCCTCGGTTGCCAGTGTTGGAATTCAAAGACTCCTAAAATTTTTGTTCTTGCCGTCAATCTTATTATCCGGTCAGGAAAGAGAAACAAATTGTCCTAAACAGTACACGGCATTTGGATTTTATGTAAACGATAAACCTAGACAAGACCTAAGAGGTGGTCTTACGTGAAGACACCATGCAAAAGACAACGTACACAAAGAAAGACGTCACTGGGAACTTGCTTACAGGTTAGAGTCTGTGACGAGCATCCAGGGGAGCATGGCGGCAGGCAGGCATGGCACCACAGCAGTGTCTGGACTCTTCTATCTTGAGACAACCGTGTAGTCATAAGGGTGGCAGGGCTGCGTCCCCAGCACCCCGGCTGCCTGGCTAGCTTATGCCCGAAATAACAACACACAAACTGTATTCATTTAATCACTGCTTGGCCCATTTCTATCTAGCCTCTTCTAGGCTAATTCTCACATATTAATTTAGCTCATTTCTAATCATCTGTGTAGCGCCCCTGGGTGCACTTACCGGGAAGATTCTAGCCTAAGTCCATCCTGGGTTGGAGCTTCATAGTGTGCATCTTCCCGGGAGCGATGAGCATGGCGTCTCTCTGGGGCGTCTGCTCCCGAGAGGAGAGCTGTGGAGTCTGAGCTCACTTCCTCTTCCTCCCAGCGTTCTGTTCTGTTTACTCCTCCCACCTATCTTCTAACCAATGAGGGCAAAGCAGTTTCTTTTTATTTAACCAATGACCTTCCTCCATCACAACTGTGACTCAGGAAGAGACAGAACTAACAGAATGGCCCTGGGGCAGTAGCTGAGACATTTTGGTCCACAAGCTAGAGGCAGAGAGGGAGATAGTCAACTAGAAAAGGCTGGGCTTTTGAACCTTTGGAGCCCATCCCAGTGACACACCTCCTCCAAGGACACACCTCCTAAACCTTCCCAGACATTTTCACTGAGTATCCAGCTTTAGAACGTGAGCCTATGGAAGCCATTCCCACTCCAACCACCACAGAAGGAAAAAGAGTGAGATGACAGGCTTGGGAAGTTACACCACGGGGATAGAACAGAGCTGTCCTGGTACAGGAATTGTTCTTACAAAGGCCTTCATCTCTGCATAAACTGGAAGTAATCTACCACAAAAAAAAAATCCTCAGAAATCGCTGCCTGTTTTTTTCATTTTGCTATATCATTAGTCCTTTTGGAAGGCAAGCAAGGAATTGACATTTTCATTTTTTCCTGTGAGGTTTTGGGTTTTTTTATCTTTTAATCTTTTCTATGATGCTAGAGGGAAGGATCAATCAGAAATCTATTGGGAACAGAGATAGGTTTAGGTGGGAAACTAAGACAGAATGGAGTAAACAATTCATTTCTATTGAGGCTAGAGAAGTGTTATCAAGATAAGAGGAAATTGTTGGACAGCAAGAACCTTCTTAAGTACTGAGCTAGGATGCTTCCAAGAGGAGCCTTTGAGCACAGTTACAGTAACAGAACGGCAAACCAGCACAGGCAGAATCACAGGAAAACTCTGATGGCTACAGCAGCCTTATCAGCTTTTCCTTTCCTGGTGGGTAAAAAAACCTCCAATCTTTTAGTAATTCTCAAAAACACCAATTTCCCACTCTAATCTAAAATGAATAGTTTCTTAAAATGCAAATGGAAATGTCATCTAAATAAGTAAGCCAGATATTTATTCCAGTGTTTTAAAAGAGGACAAAGTAGGGGAATGAGAAAGAAAGTGGAAGATAAAGAAGAGGTGAGATGGGTGGGGGAGGAGCTTCCCTTGGTCCTGCTGGCCAGAGCTGGCCACACCTCCCTGCTCTTCACCTTCAGCGGGGACAGACAGCTCCCAGCAGGGACCTCTCCCCGTCAAAGGGCTGAATTTTGTCTTCTGTGAAAACAAAGATATTTATAAAAGAGAAAATAAGTGAGATTTTTATTTGAAATTGGTATATTTACTTCTAAGCAGAACTCAACTCCGAAACATTAATGAGCATATATAATTAAGTATGGACATAAGTACTGTAGTTTTAATTAAGGTGGCAAGTAATTCTCTTTGTCTTCTATGCAAAAATGTTTTAAAATATTAATTTATCTCATTTGTTATCACAGAATAGGTCTTAAGGGTCAGTTTATTTTTAACAATTGTGAGTGTGTGTGCGCAGGCATGCAACATGTGTGCAAGTGTCCAAGGAGGCTAGAATAGGACATTGAATCCCCAGGGCTGGAGTTATAGGCAGTTGTGAGCTCCAACCATGTGTGCCGGGAGCTGAGTTCAGGTCCTCTGGAAGAGAAGGAAGCACTCTTAACTGCTGAACCATCTCTCGATCCTCAAAGTTCAAGTCCTCTAGACTTGTATTTAAACTTGTCAAACTTGCATTAGACTTGTTTTGTATTTTAAAAATAATTTTGTTGTTGCTTTCACAATGATGAATCAATGAGACATTTATGTTTCCCATATTTATAAGCTACTTCTTTAGATGAATGATACAAGCAGATTTTTTTTAGTCTTTAGAGTGATGTTTTAGTAGGGAGAATCAACTATCTGATAAAGTACTTTTAGCAAAATGGTTTTAAATCATGAGTGATCGTATTCTCCCAAACATACTTTTTAATGGTGATGACATATCTGGCAATTTTGAAGGCTTATAAATAAGTTACATCGTATAAAAGCTAGGAATTTCCTTTACTCAGCATCATTCATTAATATATTATCCTTTATAATAGGCAGACTACTCATAATAAATTCAAATGAGAAATATCCAAATGCAATTTTGAATGATTTATCCGATAGAGAATGCCCATTTTTTTCCAGGCTATGTTTAGATTACCTTAACAAAAATAGCTAATACGTTAAACATTCACACTCTGTTCATTTAATTCTCACATTATGAAGGTGATGCCTACATAAATCAGTAGCTACTTGCCAAGAAGCCATGTACCCGGGAAAGATAGAGCTAGAATTCCTATTTAACAAATATTTACTATAGACATGCTGTGTGTCATGAACAATTTGAAACACGGTATTCAAAAAGCTAATGAGGTTCACGGTTGCATGCAGTCTAGTCTGTCTCCAGGAACCTTGCTCCTCAAGGATCTACCATGGTGTCTAATTTGCATGTAGCATCACCTAGCCACCTTATAAAGGGCTTGACTGGTCCTCATTTTATAGACAAGGTTCTGAGGCAGCTTTGAATATATTAGCCTTCTCAAAATCCAATAGCTGTTACCCTGCAAAGCTGTTCTCAGTATTCCATCCTACCTCCAATATGTAAGCAAACATTGGCCAGAGTGAACTCTTATATTACTTTGTGCTCAGTGCCTTTCTTGAGCAGAAATACCCTATCCCAGAGGCTGAATGTTCCATAGAGAAGAGTAGCCATGGGGTTAATCTCAACTGACATGCTTTGGGAATCCTATTACATTGCTTCTTTGTTGGGATGCAGTTGAGACAGGGACACAAAAGAGGCTACAATTCCTTTGGCAAAAAAACAAACAAACAAAAAACAAAGAGGCAACAAGAACCTATTTGTTTACTACATCTTCAAAAATGGTGTGGACATTGTGTCTTCTTAAAAAATGCATTTTTAATGTAAGGTTTTGAAACTGGAATCACATATGTGAAAAAATGTTACAGCTTTGTATGGTTTTAAAATCTGTGCCAGGGATTAATGAGAGAGAGAGAGAGAGAGAGAGAGAGAGAGAGAGAGAGAGAGAGAGAGAGAGAAAGAAGAAGAAGAAGAAGAAGAGGAGGAGGAGGAGGAGGAGGAGGAGGAGGAATAGAGGAGGAGGGAGAGGAGAGAGCGACAGAGAAGGAAAGAAGAGAGAGAGAAAAGCAGGGCGGGGGAGGAGAGAGAGGGGTATACACACAGAGGCACACATACACAATATTTCTTTTTGTTGCTATTTCTGTATCTTGTTAAGTTTAAGTAAATCATCATTAATTAGGTCCAGCAAACAAATTTTTCAGTTGTTACCTAGAAGACAAAATATTTCAGAAGTGTATGGGAAGAAATATAAACTAACAAAAATAGGCTTGGTACACTACTTCCAGGCACAAAGCTTGGACTTACTTTGGTAGATGTTTTATAAAATATTGGATACACTTCATATTTTCCCTTCATACCTGTTTTCCTGTGCCTGCGCAAGATTCTTGGTTAATCTCCAGTCACAAAATGTTAAGTTTATATCTCTAATAATGAAAACAATATTTATAATATAATTTCTTTAAAAAATATTTGCTAAATTCATGAAAAGAGATGAGATATAAATTCATATACTCATATCCTTATGAAAAAAAATCTTAGGAATATTGTTTGAGAAGCATTTCCCATAGGGGCCATTGATAAAATAGCTTTGTATTGCTTATATCTGAATATGAAAAGCAGTGAAACTTTTAATAAATAGCATCTTAAAGCAAAAATATCCAAAGTTGATTAACAATAGCATGTATCCCATCTAATCATTATGTATATTAAGCCTCTATTGGTTCCTTTTTTGATAATAATATAGAAGACATATAAAGTCTTTGGGAAATGAAGTAACTGAAATAAGTGAGGTTTTTTACTAATACAGCGTAGGATGGAAGAAATTTATACGCCTTAAAATAGGTTTTTGCTCAGATTTTAGTAAACTATAGTTAGCAGTCTGAGCTATCCGTACTCTGATCTGTCTAACGAGCAGTCCTGAAGCGTGAATGTCCGTGTACACATCTCAAGAAGCCCTTGTAGCAACCGCTGCTGATCTTTTTCTGGAGGGCAGGAAGAAGCATTGCATCCGTGCACACATCAAACTTAAATTGTAAAAGAAAACAGTTCCAAAACTCATACAGTCGTGGAAACAGGTTTCGGTCCAGGTGACAATATATGCAGAATGACAGAATAAAAGGGCGGGAAACGGGAAGAGAATGGGAAGGATTCCTAGTGTAGCCCTAAGAACGGGGTTTGTATACTGACTGGAGAAAGAAGACAAGGGAGAAACACAAAATGGGGAGAAACACAGGATGAACTGCGGGAACATTTTAGGTTCTGCTTCTGACGAATGCTGTGCCTGTTAATAGCATCATTTCGTTAACTTAATTTTTTTTTTGACAATGTGTGGAATTGAACCCGAGGTTTTACGCCCCACTCCACAAATGCTCCACCCTGAGCTCCAGCTCCAGCCATTAGTTTAGTACAATCTTGGATAGAACTCCCAAGACCCAATATTCATATGCAAATTATACAGATATGAGTTCTTTAAAAAGCTTTATTCAGTGGGGGGGAAAGCCAGCTTTGAAGGAATAAAATTTAATTTGCCGGTGACTTGAATAGAGAAGCTAAGTTGGTGGGAAGAACGTTTTTCTAGTGGAGTTATTGTTGCCTGCTCGGCCCACACGCTCTCTTGAACCTCGAGGCACGTGCAATTTAATAGAGCAAATGCCTGCCGAGTACAGGGCAATCAGCATGTTCAGGAGAGTTTAGGGATTACAGCCTTCAAAGACTATGGGATGTTTTCTTCTGAATGACTGGCAGGAGATTGAACTAGATCCCTGATAATGACCAGAGGGAAGGACAGAAGCGTCTTCCGAGGAAAAGCAGAAACAACACATGGGTGTGGGGTTCCCTCCAATCTGGGTTTACATCCATCCCTCCCGTTCCATGCAACTGTCATCCAAGCCCCCTTGAGGCTGCCAACCTTGGCTTCTGCGTCCAAAGTGGACCAGAGTTTCAGCCACAAAGGCTGTTTAGCGGTACAAGGTGAGAAGGAACGATCAGAAGGAAGAGGTGGTGTCTGGCTTTGCCCCACCGTGACGGCTGCACTATCGGGAGCTTCTCCAGATGACATGGAGCGTGTTTGATGTGAGAAGATGAGCCGTTATCACTTACCCTACTGCTTCATCAGCTTGGCAAAGGTTAAGGTCACAAGGTGTATGGGTCTCCCCAATCCACTTGTAGGTCAATCTGTGTGTGTCTTCCAGGGTATGTTGATATGAATTTAAACTAGAATCGTGCATTTGAGTGAAAGTCCAGTTCTGGTTTATTATAGTCCGCGGTGTGTAGTTTAACGTTAGAATTTGGGGTAGATATATAGGACAAACCATTTGTTTTCGATTTCCATCCAGATTATTAAATGTGACATCAACTAAACCTGCGTGGATTAGCTGATGGGTTCTTTTCACGACCGTTTAGCTTCATCTCTAGCGACATGTAAATCGAGACATTACTGTGATTCAAAGCTCCTGGAAATGCATGTTCCATTTACCCACAAGAATAAGAACAGTCTCTGTGCAAATGGAACCCAGATAGGTCCGTCTCCATCAAAGCACAGTATGAATAAGCCCATCTGTGGGGAGCACCGTGTAGGATTATACAGCACTAGCGTTTCCTTTGCATGTCATTTTGGTGGCGCACGTCTTGGATAGATGTAGAAAATTGATGCCAAGCACCTAAATCTGCCCTAGCTAGGGAAGTGAAAAGAAATGCCTTCCTTGAATTCGAGAAAAGATAGCATTCAGATTGGGGTGGGGTGGGGGGGTGGGGACTCTCAATGATTCCATTCTGTGCGGTTTCCTGACCAGCATTAAATCCTACCCTCAGATGGAATTATTAAGGTTTAAAATACAAAATTGAAGGGAAGAGGGAAAGCTGTTTAGTGTGCTGTCTTCCAAATGCATTAAAAATATCCCCTTTGTAAGGCATCTTGGAGGAGCATGCAAATTACAAGGCTGCTAAGAGCCCCTATTGAAAAATACTGTGCTGTGTCTTCATGTGATGTTTAAGACAATTACTGGAAGGTAACTACTACCCACATTTCTTTCAGAATCATTTCTGAAGAACAGCTAAAAATACCGTTAACTATAAGAGACTCAATCTGTCAAAATGTATTAAAGTGACACACTGCCAACTCCAGTTCAACCTAAAACCTCGTTCCGTAATGAAATGCTTTATATAAACTCAGGAAAGCTGGGACACTCACGGCTCTCTCCTAAATTAGCCCGTATTGGAGACTGCACGAGTGTGGTATAGAAATGGTAATTTGACTCCCGTGGAGGCTCACTAATGGCTCCTGAAAATGTTCCATAGATATGTTGGCTTTTACCTAGAAATTAATTTCCTCCAAAAGAAATAAAGAATTTGAAAAAGCCAAGGGTGGGTCACAAGCGGGGGGCATTTCCGTCTCCTGCTTACCTCCCAATGTATTCCTCTACCTGATACAAACATGGCCGTCAACACACGTGTGTGCCCACCCCACGCCCACACACACATATGCACACACAGGATCCTGTGCACTTTCCCCTGAGGCCAGTGGCGCTTTTCTATTACAAAGAGATAGTGGCGTGCCTACTGCCAGCGTTCTGACCCCCACATTACGGATATTCCAAACTTTAACCTCAATACAGACGAAAAGAAAGGATTACGTTGACATCTGGCTGGGACCAGAACGTGTCCCCAGTAGTTCCAATCCTCTTGAAACATGGCACCAACAGACGTCATAGAAGTCAAATTGAGGGACAGTAGAAGCTGGCAAACGCGCGAGGTGATTTACGTTTTGGTCAATTACAGGCATTACCTGATTGGATTAGAGTTCTGTTCAGAGTATCTGTCGCTGGAGGATTCACACACTTGACGGGAGTAACAGTTAATATTTTCTCCTTGCCTCCCATGCGTGGCAAAAGGAAAAGGGATTTTCTTCAGGATCTGGATTTTTATCACTCATGGATCTCTATGCCTGTGCTAGTTAGTTTTGAGGACTTTTGTTGTACTTTTGTCAACTGGACCCAAACTACAGTCACCTGGGTAGAGGGCACAACCTCAGTTGGGGTGCCCTCCTTCAGAATAGCCTGTGGGCATTTTCTTTATTGATGATTGATTGATATGGGAGGGCCCTGGCAGGCAGAAGCAATACATGGGCAGGTGGTCCTGGGTGTAGAAGAAAGGAGACTGAGGGAACCACAGAGAACATGCCAGAAAGCAGCAGTCCTTCATGGTTTCTGCTGCAGTTCCGGCCTCGAGATCCCGCCGTGACCTCTCTGGACTGTAATGGAAATGTAAGCCAAAACCCTTTCTTCTCCAGAGTTCCTTTGGACAACAGTGTTTGTCACAGCAATGGGAAGCCAAGTAGGGCACGGCTCAGAGGTGCTCTTCTCGTAAGCAATCAGAGGACAGCCGTCTAGAAAATGCTGCTCAAATAATACTTGGATACCTCAGGATGGCTTTTCACAATCCACCTTAGCGCCATCCCCCGCCCCTTTGTCCTGGCTTGAAATCTCCTTTGTGTTGTAGTAAACAGTTTCATGATTCTATTAATGACTGCACCCTGTAAGAAACTTTTCTGATCCTTACTACCAGTACATCTGATGGTCTAGCTAGTGTCTGAGGTTTGGCTATAGCCAGAGAAAAAAAATCTACAAAATCTATGTCCCCAGGAACACCTTGATTTCCATGTACATTCAAAGCACACTGTGATCTGGGCCTAATTCTATTTCACCTGCCTTCTTACTCTTTGCAAACCTCACTTCCCAGTACCCGTTACTTCGCACGTTCTCTTCTCGAAGCTTTCATAAATCTTAAATTCCTACTTCTTTGTCCATTGTCCCATGAGCTCCCTTGATACAGTTATACATAGTCAACATTTTAGTTCTATTGGCAGGTTGAGCTGTTGTGTAGTCCCTAAATTACAATGCCTGAGCATCATCGGGGTTAGTCGTCAATGGCAGAGATTTGTACCAACCACTTGCCGCCATATTGTATTTCCCCTCCCCCACAAAGACCAAAACTTGGTACTTCTTAGAAGATCCAGAATATATTGCTAACAAGTCCACCAGGTGGCCCCAACACAATGATCCGGCACCCCTTTAAGAAAGTCTCCTCCAGGAACGTCTCTCTTGCTTCTTGATTTCCGAAGTAAGAACATGAAAACATTTTTTGTTCCCTAAACAAGATTTTTTTTTTTCCGTTCCTAGAAATTCCATTTCGGAAACATTAGAATGCAGAGATTTTTTTTTTTTAAGCTACTCTCTTCCGGGCTGGGATAACAGTGTTTAGGAGTAAGCTAGCTTAATCTGTGTAAATGAAATTGCTATTAATCACTCTTGGAGAAAATGGAGGAGTCCCGGGAAGACTCTGTAATTTGAATCACTTTGGTGCTGCCTCTGCCCGTGCCGCAGTTAGCAAATACATTGTTTATGAACAGTGTGGCTTAGGATGAAAATACCGCTTCTGCAAAAAAGGCAGGAAACGGTGTCAGGGCGTCAGGACTCTGCTCTCCCAACTGGAGAATCCTGTGTTTGTAATAAATTCCTTTCGCGCTGGATGAGTTCTGCATTTTCAATGAGGTTAACTTGGCAACATTCTAGTTGATTTTAATAAAAATAGCTGCTTTGAGGGCAGGGAGCTGAGGTTGCCAAATTTACAGCTGCCTTGCACAATTCCTCTTCCACCTCCTTCAGGGCTACTTAGAACCAGTAAGCAAATTAAGTGTATCGATTGCAATTTTGTTGGACTAACCCGGCTTTTTTTTTTTTTTTTTCTTCTTCTCCTTCTTAAGGAATAGACTCGATTCCCTTTAGTATGTGTCTTTTCAGGGTGATCTCTTCTCTTTTCAGCCATAACACAAAGACAACATCATGGCTGGATCCACGGCTTGCGAAAAAGGCTAAACCTCCAGAAGAGTGCAAAGAAAATGGTAGGTTATTAAGTTTTTATGTTTTTATCAGCAGTGCACTTTGGGGATGTTTGTGAATTCTGAAGAGAGGTTCTTATGTAAAGAGGTAATGATCTGGCTGGAACCGGCTCTACATGTACTGTTTCCTGCTGGAGAGAGGGGGACTCGGCCCCTTCCGCGGGCCATGTGTTTGCCTGTCCCTCCGAGGAGACGCTGCCGGAGCATCTCCTCTCTGTCATTTCTGCGGGTTCTTTGACCTCCGGCCTGACTTTCTCCCACCTGCTAAGGACTTTTGGTGTGCTGTGTGTCTCTCTGAGGATTCTGGTCTTTCGTTAAAGTCAGAGAGGACACAGAGAACTGTAGAACGCACAACTGTAAATAGCACTGGCGGTCCCCTTCAAAGGCAGCGAGCGATGTTCTGCCGGTTAGGAAGAAGCCAGTGTTGAAAAGAATCGTTTTATTCTATAAACAGGCAGTTCAGCAAAACAAATAATCGCATGAGCGTGTTAGGTGGTCCTTGCTGTGTTCCAGGGGCTTGCTTAAAAGCGGGCTGTGCCTGTGTGAGAAGTTTTTAAACAGAGTCCTAGATGAATGCCAGCCCTGTCTCAAAATTAGTAAATTACACAGACGACATCTGCACTTAGGAGCCTTGTCATTTCTAAAAAAATGTGTAGTTAATGTTAAAATAGTTCTTACCATTTACTCAAAGTAAACAGTAGACTCCCCTGTTGGTTTATTATCTGTCTACATTCACAGCCTTTCTCAGGTCAAGTTTTTAGAGCCCTGCGTGAGAGCATATATCACTGATGGGCACATAAAGCTGGCAAGAAAGATGGAGAATATTTAAACTTTTTCAAAGTCTGTTTTAAGTTAAAAAATATTCTCTCTCATTCTAAAAATTCTTTTCTCTCAACAATAGTCCTAACTTTCTGAGATAATATTTTGGGTTTCCATTATAAAAGCAGGAGAAACATACTACCAAGTTAAATTAAAGATTAAAAAATTCAATTTTCTGTGTAGATAAATGTACATATAACCAATATAATCAAATCTATATTTAACCTTCTTTTTATAGTTGTATCTGTTACTGTTTCAGAGCAAAACTGTGCGTGGATGTAGCCTATTAATTATTCTATAATCTGACCTTTTAGCACAATGACGTTATATTGCATTGATACCGCTAAGTCAAGTATTACAAACTGGGATAGACTGTAGGTCAGTATCACCTTATGCGATATGTCTGAGAGTCACAATTTACGTGGGCACAAATGTGCAGCCTTAGTCTCTCCTCATTCAAATGAATCTATCAACTTTTTAGCTTGTGAATCCTGCACTTCTCAGCTGTCTGCTTCCTTTGAGTTGCTCTTTTCGTTGAAAATAAACGGCTAAGATCAACCCTCTGTGTCCTAGGAAACATGTGCAAACAAGATGGTGCATTTTACCATGTTCCAGTGTTATTTTTTTGCACATCTATATTTATCTAGGTTCTCTGGATGGTAGATGCTTGAACATAATGCTAATGCCTACAATTGTATGTCTCTGGAAAATGAGACCCGGAGACCACTTGGTCAAAATGTCCCAGTGCTGGTCAGTTGCTGTTGGTTTGCATTTTCTACAAAAGAATTCATAGACCAGGATGCTGGACCTTAGAAACTCCCTTTTATTTCATTTGAACGCTACTGTTCTGGACACGTAATTTATATTTTCTTGCCAAGAAAAGCGCTTTAGGGTAATACCGTCTCTTTTGTTTTATTTTTCTTTTCTTTAAATAACATGAATTACTACTGAGTGTTTGAAATGCTAAGGGGTTGCTTCGGGGGGCGGGGGCGCCAATTGCGCATCACAATCAGCTCAGACACACGAGGTTGGTGTGATTTTTCTGAATTCTGGAATGTGTGTGAAATGTGTATTAAACCGTAGATCTTCCACGTGGTGACAGCTTCCTCCAGTGCAGACGCCTCTTCCTCTGCCAGGCAGAGAGAGTCGCTGTCAGATGCTCTAATCTAATCTAGAAAGGAGCCAGTCTGAAGTTGGACTGAGCTCTGGTGAGCCACGGTCCATCTCTGGTTTGTCCTCATCCTCTGTGCGTTTGTGGGCCAGAGTTTTCAACTAAACAGCCTAGCTCAGCCTGGCAAACACTGTCTGAAAGGGGGCCAGAGAGGACATGTCTCAGGCTGCAAAGGTCCCCCAGCGTCTTTGGCTACAGCCGTCAGTGTGATGATATAAAGGTCAGGACTGTGTTCCAGGAAACCCTTACTTGTAGACAAAGAAAAGTAACTTTTGTGAGCTTTCGTGTAACAAAGTGATCTTACCTTTTCCCCCTTAACTATTAAAAATAAATAAACTTTACTCTTAGATGGCATAAAATGAAAAGTGGGCTGGATTTAATACCTAGGATGAACTTGAGTCTGTCCTTCATGTGGTGTCTTTCTCTCGGCATGTCTTGAACATTAATATTAATATTAATTTTTTTTTCTCACAACTGTAGTACTGTAGATAATCTAAGATGTTCTTGTCGTTTTTTTTTTTTTGTTTTGTTCTGTTTCATTTTGTTTTTAATCTTCAGGAATTTTGCCTCCGTTTTGTGTGTATATGCCGGCAGACTCTGCGTTGTCTGAACTTGGCACGCGTTGGGGGTTGCGTGAGGTTGGAATACGCTGTTTAGATGCTGTACTTTGTTACTGTGGTCCCTGGGAATTCCTGATCATGCCCCTCACCTCTACGGCCTCTCTTCATAAATCATTTCTGAATCCAGATTTTTAAAATCCCCAGGTCACTATGAGGAACTGGACATCTTCTCAAGTCTCACCAGGTTTCTCCACTACACAGAATTTTAAACTTTCTCTCCAACCTGCAGCCTGCGGGACACATTTTGCCAAGAATAGCTATTAGCTATGAACAACCACAAAATGTAAACCTACTCAAACATTATATGAGAATTTTTGGAAGGGCTGTGTGTGTGTGTGTGTGTGTGTGTGTGTGTGTGTGTTGTAACTGGATCAAGCACATTTCAAAGCTGAGTTTCCTAGGTAACCATATCATGCTGCCTTGTCGGGGAGGTTATTCTTGATCCCTTTGCTTTTCCGGCATTTCACCCAGATTTTCACATACATCAGTCCTACCTGGAAGAGGAAATTTAAGTGTAGTCATTTTTAAATGCGGGTTGGGGGAAAGAAACAATCTCATTACATAACCTAGTCCAGACGGGTCTCAACCTCACTATTTTCTTGCCTCATGCTTCAGAGTGCTGGTGTTATGGGTACGCGGCACCATAGCAACCTCCTAAACTCCCAAGCTTGAGTGTTATGTGTGCATGAGTATTTGCTGTGGATCTGTTAATATATACATCTTCACATCTCTTCACACAGGTGCCAAATTCCTTGTCAGGTATAATTGGGAGCTAAGCAAAAGAAAAATGGGAGGCGTTCTCAACTGACTCAAATGATCCTCGTGGAGAGAAAATAGGCCAAGAACATTTCTCCTTGGTATCAGGGGAGAAAGGTTGCTCTCATTTGAGTCTGTACGAAATGAATGCTTTCTCTGTTTACAGGAAAGCAATCACTTGGCCCTTTTAATTTGAAAGCTAATACACCCAGTAAACATAAAAGCAACTCCCTTCTCAGAGTATCCTTTAAAACACCAAAGTCACTGTGCTCTGAGAATCTGTCATAGCGCTGTGCAGTTTGGGACTTTTAGTACCAGTCTGCATGGCAGAAGAAAGTCTCCACCTACTACTGGAGTCTAATAATAGAACTTGGGGGAGTGCTGTTTAGTAATCCAACACAGTTGTATTTAAAATGCCATGGGGGGGGGGGAAGGTTAACCATTGAGTAATTTGGATTCAAAACTGGTTAAACCGTATGTAAAATACCATCATATTTCACCCTCAGAATCAGCAGTGTGGTGCTTCTCCTGAGACACGTTCAATCATAGCTGCTCCTATCGTGACAAATCCCACAAGAACACACCCAGTAGGAGAGTCCCTTGGAGGCCGGGAGAAAGGTCTGTTGGCAAAGGGCTTAGTATACAAACATGACTATCGGAGTTTGATTCACAGCAACTGAGCACAGGAATCGTCCTCGCCTGTAATCTCAGCACAGGGGAGGTGGAGATGGATTGATCCCACGGAGCTCCAGGTTCAGTGAAAGAGCCTGTCTCAAAAAGCAAGGTGGTAACTGGTGGAGGAAGATAATTGGTCACAACCTCCGGCCTCTTGCACGTGCACACACACACACACATGCCGACCTGCACACACAAGCATGCCCCACAGGCACACGCGCACACTCACACACACGCACACGTGCACAAAAATAAAGTGGCCTGTGGGCCACTTCTCTTTACGTTGACATACAACTCAGCTCAGTAGCATCCCCCAGTGCTATATAGGTTCAGAAGAAATTCTGTCATTGGGCAGCCAGGAGCAACTGCTCCAAAGCCTCTCGGGCGAGGGGATGATTCTCCATGGTGATTCCTATCTGTAGGAGGAGAATCCGTTCTTCCAAAAGGACTTGGCTGCCTCTGTAGGAGGGACTGCTTCTTGCGCTGTCAGTTCAGCTCCTTTAGATGGTACTCAGCTTGCAGCCTCCTAGACGACAAGGACAACAGGGGTGGAGAGAGTGGAGGGAAGAGCTGTCCTACCTCAACAGCTACCTCAACAGCGTTGGGCTTCTCTAAGGTTCTTGGAGAGTTGGAAGAGAACAAATCCGTTAAAATTGTCCGTCTAACTAGTGCCAGCCTGGTATTAATAGGTTGATGTTTTCCCCTGTACTCTGTTAAAAAAAATGGCTCTAAATTTTCACAAAATAATAATTACTTCTGCCTCAGCTGACTAGATGGGCTCCTTTCTGAATTCAGTGTCTGAATTATGAGTGAGTTTCCATGGGTTACTACAGAAAAAGAAGTCAGCTGTAGCAACCGCCTCCATGAGCTTGTATTTACCTAAAACTAACTAGTCCCTTGAACTTTGTCTTTAAAAGATAGCTAAGAATGAATACGAAAATGTCATGCTTGGTAGTGTCTATTAAATACAGATTTTTTTCAAAAGAAGGAACTTGTCCTTCAAAAATGATAGAAAATACAACTAAGGTTCTAGTCATTTCTTAAATGAGTTTTATAAAGTTGACATGAGTGAGGTTATACTTGAATTCTAGATTCTGTTTTTTGATTGGCCGTTCTGTCTTTATATAGGAAGTCTGGCTTGCTTACTCGTTTGGTTCTTTCCAATAATTAATAAATCCTAATTTCTCAAGTTCGTTGTCATCAAATCAGTTTTATATTTACCTATCTTTAATCTGAAGAGCGTGCTAAGAACTTGGAAGTGTGTTACTATAAAAAAACATTTGTTGCCATTATGTGGTGGTCAGGGCATTTTCTTTCTTATCTTGGCCATTCTGACGGTGTGTCTGTTAGAAGTCCCCTAATGGCTGATGTATCAAGCATCTTGTCATCTGCAAGTATTAAACAGTGGAATACCACATCATGGCTCTGTCCATTTTGATTGTTTTCTTCTCAGTTCCACTTTGGCGTATGAATATGAATTATTTTGACGCTAGATATGAATGACTTCACTGGACACGCTCTCACTAAACACCTTGCTCTTGTCGGCAATCTGTCCATTCATCCTCTGCACGGAGACTTGTGCAGATGTTTGTATTTTAACGAGTCCCACTCAGATCACCTTTCATGAATCAGTGAGCCCAGGCCCCAAGGTCTTCTCGTGGTCTTTGTAAATACTGGCCAGTTTTATATGCAGGTGGTCTGCCTTTCAGTTAATTTGTTCAGTGTCTAAGGCTATGGTTCTTTCATTTTCCTTTGTCTGAGGATGCCCAGAGAGCAGCCGTGTTGAAAGGCGAGTTTCCCTCCCGTGTGCTCTGACATGCATCTTACATCCCGCCCATCCATGTGAGGTTCTGTCCCCCGTGTCGTCTTCTGATTTCTGTAGCTACCTAGTCAGCCTTAACCACACACAGTGGTTATTTCTGCTTTATTCTTGATCAAGTTGCTTTATTTATTAGACTCCCTACTTGTCCATATCATTTTTAGAGTGTCTATGACTGAAGACAATCTTACTGGTATTCTGAGAGGAATTGCACTGAATCTATAAGTCAATATGGGGAGAATTAATATATTTAATAATATGTGTTCCAGTCTATGGGCACAATAATTCTTATTGTTGATGTCTTATTTGATCTTCTCATCAGTGCTTTCTTAATTTTCCAGAAAAAAAGTTTGATCGTGTTTTTAGTATATACATAGGCTTTCCATTTTTCAGAGACATACACAGTAGTATGTTTTAATATCATTTTGACAATATTCACTTTTAACACGTATAAAAGCAATAGATTTTGATGTGTCAATTTTGCATAGTTTGACCAAATTCATTGTAAGCTATAGAAACTTTTGCTAGATTCCATAAGATTTCTACCTACACAATATTTTTATTTCCAATTGGAACTGTTGATATGTTTTATTTATATTATATTGTACTTTCTACTATATTTTTATTCTGAAATATTGAACCCTTACTTTTGTTAAGCCTAACTTGGGCATGGTGTGCTGCTTTGTTAATATGCTGATACTTTATTGAAGATGTGATGTCTGTGTCTGTGCACAGTATTGACCTCTACTTTTTCCCTTTTTTGTACACTTTGATCTGACCTTCATATCACAGTGATCCCGGCCACATACAATGAGTACATGTGGTTTGATGAAGCTTTGTTTTTTTGTTTTCCTTTTCAGCACAAGCCTTGGACTTGCACATGCAAGACAAGCAGTCCACTGCCTAGCTTTGCCCAAGTCCTCGCTACCCTCTGTCACTGTGACAAATACCACACTTAGAAGCCACTTGGTAAGGAAAGGGTTTGGTTCAGGTTGCAGTCCCTCATCAAGAGAAGTCAGACAAGAAAGGAGCACTGCTTACCGGGGGCTCAGAGCTTCATGGTCAGCCTACCGTTCTTCTGCAGGTCCAGGTCCGGCACCCTGCCCAGTGAGCTGCCCTGCCCCCACAGACATGTTTACAGGACGAGCTGATGGAGGCAGTTACTCGGTTGAGGTTCCCTCTGTCTTCATAAGTGTGTCAAGGTGACAACCAAGGTGAGAGGTCTGACTCTTTCTCCTTCTGTAAGAGAAGGTACCCCATAGTTTTTAGCTATTCTTTAAGTGACTGATGATGTTCTCCAAGGAGGTCAGCTGGCCAGGCAGTATTCTTACTGGAATTTTCATGGGAAATTCAGTTGCATTGAGCATAATGGAAAGAATTGGGTCATATGTTTCATCCTATTTTAGTTTGGGTGATCGGTAGCTTTATAGGAAATGGTCCATTTCTTCTACATAGTCATATAAGAAAAATTAGTTCACATTTTCTACATTGTTGAATTTGGTGAATAAATTATATAAACACAGCTTTAATACCACTGTTTCAATCTATGTCTTAATAAGATTTTTATTTATGTTACTTTTTCTTTCAAAATTTCTATATGGTAAATTCTTTTTGAATGTGAGTTTTTAAGGACTTTCATTCCCTCATAATACATGGCAAGCATGTTTCCACACTAAACTATCTGCCTATCCCTTCGTCATGTCCTTATGACTGACTTATGACAGTTTGACTATTATAGATGACTGACAAGTTTGAGTATTATAGATGACTATCTATTAATCCGTAATTTTCAATTACACATTATAGTTTTAAATGAGGTGTTATATAAATATAAGGTATTATACAAACATAATACCTTAAGAAAGAGTAGAAATATACATATAACAAAATTGACCTTAAAGTTGTATCAATAAGCCAAAGTTCATACCAATGTATTCATTTTATATCATATTACCCTTTCTTTTAGAAAAAAATTGACTGGCCATTAGCCATTTATAACCAACCCTTTTAAAATGAAAAATCAACAATTATAATAACTATTTTGGACATTTTGGCATAGTTTCCTAAGTATTTTTAAAGTTCACAGAGACCTTTCAGGGGTCTTGTTGCATCAAACTACATTAGCCTGGAATAAATCCATAGGTTTTCATACTCTGGGAAGCTTTTCTAAAGTAACATATTCTTAGACTCAAATTTTGATGTCAAGATACCTATAAAATATATATGTTGGTTTAGCTTAGTAACCTGTAAAATGAAATGCCTCTCTGTAGTTAGCTCATTAACAGTCAAAAATTCGAAGAAAACACAATAATATACATAACCCATACTCTGTTTATTTTCCATCTTTATGTGACTTTTTATATTACTTTTACTGTCTCTTTAAAGACTTTGTTTTATTTTTTTAAAGCTATTTCTTTCTATAGCTGCCTATATCCATGTTCTTTTTCTCTTAAGCCTATGTACATTTTAAAACACATTATGGCCAACTCAGAGGTTTATGTTTGTCTGAATGTATCTTTATTGCATATCACAATTCTTTTTTCGGTCACTGTGCTAAGCTGTTAAGCAGGCATGGCTAGGAACAGAGCTGCTTTGCCTGCTGCTTTCACACTGCTTGGCTTTTCAACATGGGAGCCATGTTTACCACCCCAACTCTAGGGAGCAGTTGGCCCAGGCCACCACCAAGTAACTAGCAGCACGCTGCTCATAAACCCTCTTCAAGTGCTCTGTAGCAGGACCTCCTGAAAGAGCCAGAGACATTTGTGCAACCAGCATGAACCAGGAAGGCATTTCTTAAAGAAGCTGTGCGGTTTTTGCTGCTGACGCTGAGTCAAGAAGCCTTCTCTTAAAGGAGCTGTGCCTCTGCTCGCCACCAGAAAACAGCCAATTAAAAAAAATACAGCTACCAAAATACAGACTCCCATTTTTGTGCGTCTAGAAGCTTATTTTTAAGCTTTCTTAGGCTTTATATGGATGTATGTTGCTGAATGTTGGGTGCTATTTTGTAAGCAGAGACTGCACTTTCATTTCGTGGCCACCCAAACCCAAATAATCACACAGAAACTATATTAATTACAACACTGCTTTACCAATGGCTCAGGCATATTTCTAACTAGCTCTTACATCTTAAATTAACCCAATTCTGTTAGTCTATGTATTGCCACGAGGCCATGGCATTATCTGATTTTCTACCTGTCTTGTTCCCTCAGTAGTTGGCTGATGTCTCTTGACTCCATCTACCCTCTCTATATATATATCTCTGTTAGGATTTCTCTCCTTGCTTTACTCTGCTAAGTCATTGGCCAAAGCAGCTTCTTTATTAACCAATGGTAATAAAACATATTCACAGCATACAGAGGGCAATCTCACCCACATCATGAAGTAAAATCTTTGCTTTAGCAATGTCCTTGTTTCGATTTCATAAGTAAGCTTTGGTCTCTTTTGTGTGTTTTTGTTCCAATGCAGTTTAGTTTCTTGAGCCCTTAAACTGGAATTTTGCTTACTTCTGACTTGAAAGCTTCCAGTGCCACTTGTAATCAAGCGAACCCTCAAGGCTGTCTGTAGCAGGGGTGTGAGGAACTAGATCTATAGACGGAAAGTATTCCACCTGACTTTCTGTCTCTGCCAATACAGACTGGCGGGGGTGGGGCAGGGCAGCGCATCCTTTAGTGATGTCATCCATACAGGTGCTTTAGCCGCCACTGCCAAAGAGGAACTAGTCAGTCTTTTTGTGTGCTATTGGTAATGCCACAGGTAAAATGCTAAATGTATCATCTTTGCAAATAGTTTTCATGATGAGGCTGCTCCCAGTTCTCTGGTGCTCTTCCCCAGTCCTGGGTGTTTTTCCAGAAGGAATGGGATTTTCTTACCTGTTTTCTGCATCAGGCTGAGATGCTTGGATACACGCCTGAAATACGACTGTGACAAAGGAAACCTAGAGAGTCCTGGTGGTGTCCTTGCTTGCACCCTAAGATCCCTGGGCAATCTGCCTGTTTCCTTCAGAATTGTCTATGTTTGCTTGTTGAATTGTTCAGGGTTTTCAATTGTATTTGAGTGAGGAGATGAAAAAGAAGGATGGATGCTTCATTGTTTTTACGAGTTGAAATGTCTAGATGTTATTATTTTTTTGGCCTAAATGATGACTTTGGAGACAGGAACCTGAAAGAAGCATGCATGTATGTGGTGGGGGCTGGACAGGGCTGGGTAGTAGACGGGAAGTGATGGAAATGTACCAGGAGGATTACTAAGAGCAATAAAGTTTACGCTGGCATGAGAGCGGAGAAATGGGAGGCAGGAGAGAGGGTGGGGAAAAGGTCATCTGAATCTAACCAACGTGTTACTTTGTAAGCTATTTTGAACTGACAGAGCACTTTTCAGCTCCATGTTTTTCACACAGTGATGATGTAGTTCAGAGTTAAGATCCTCGATACTTGAGCATAAAGGATAAGACCTGAGTCTGAGATAGTTATCAATGTTACATCCATCACGGACACACAAGATTCTTATATCAGATGCACTGAAGCCTAACAGGAATGTTAAGGAAACTCATTAATGATTTTACACATAATTTTATATTTGAAATAAAAGGGGCTTATTTTTTTCTCCTCTGAGCTACCATATCAGTAAATAGATTGATAAGTACAATTGCATTATCCAAATATTGTGCCCTGTAATTTATTCTTAAACCAATGGAGTAAATATAGTTCTCTGAAAATAATTTTCAAGTATTTAATCGGAGTCCGAGTTCTTGAAATTGAAAACAAACAAGTGTCCGCTGGTCTCTGTGTTTCTCAGATACCCACTGCAGACCACAGTGCTTAGAATGCTCTCCCTGTCAGCTCCGTGAGCTGCTGTCAATCACCCTGCCAGGCATCCCATTAAGGAGCCCTCAGTGCGCAGGTCTGTCCAGTACTGCAGAAAGCCAAAGAAAAGACTAAACACGGCTCTGAACTGTCACAGACAAGCTCTTCAGAAGCGAGAGACCCCAATCCAGGTCACCCACACGAAGTCAAGCCCTCATACATTAGTTGGTGATTTTCTGCAGCTGCTGGGCAATGAGCTAATACTCCTTCCATCTGCGAACTGCAGTTTCCTAAGTGCCAAGCACCATAAACCTGTGCTCTCAAAGCTGATGGCAATAAAGGAGGAGGTGTCCCTCCCATTATAGTGAAGACAGAGCACGTAGGGCTGTGGCTTCAGCACCAAGTCTCTCAAATGACTGGTTTCCGTAGAGGTCAACCATTCAGCCATCATCACTATTTAAATAAAGAAAAATCTCCCTGGGAAATTAAATTTTTCAAGGGATGAGAACGCCTTGAGCTTAGAAATAGCACCTTTCAACAAAAACAAGCAAATAGAATGCATTTTGGTAGCAAAACCAGGAAGGGAGGCCAAGCAGACTCACATCCCAGGAACTTTTCTAGTCAGAGCCACGAAACATCTGTGAAATCACTTTGACTATGTTCATCCCTCTTCTGACCACCAAGTGTTAAATCCTACACTATCCATAGTATCTCACACACAACATTATATCCACATTTTGTATTTTCCCCTGTATTTCATTAAGAAATGCCTTACTCTCTTATTATTTTTAAGTGTATTCTACCTTCCTTTTTTAAATCTTTGTTTATTCAGTTCAATTAAATTTCCTTTTGTGGGTGATTTACTCCCATCCCTATTCCATGTTTCAGGGCTACAGAAAGTCTCTCTGATTCTCGGTTGTATGTGTAATCAACCATTCATATTCTTTGCAGTGTAATTTACCTAGCTGTAAGTGAAGCAAGCTGATTTCTGCAGCCATATCTATAAACCCAACCAACTTGAAGACTTGAGCATTAGTCATGCAAAAATGCAAATAATTAAAAGTATTTATACTAGCTTTCTTCCTTGCTGATGTAACAAATCCCCAACAAAAACAGCTCATAGGTTAAGTGCTTGATTGTGTCCCACAGTTTGAGGGGTATGCTCAATTGTGGCTGGGAAGAGATATGCCAACAGGAGGCTGAGCTAGCCATCACATGACACACATCACATGACGGCTGTACCCAGATGATCACATGACAGCTGCAGTCAGGCATTCAGGATAGATCTCCTCTCCTCAGTTAAACCTATGAGGCAGAGACAGGCAGATCTCTGTGTCTCAGTTGGTTATCTCTGTTGACAATAATGTAATTAGTCTTTAATTTTTTCCCATATTCAATGTAAACCCATGGTTTATAGGTATGTTTAAGACATGTGTATTTCCATATGTCTCTATTTCTTTTTCTTTTCTTAGAGACAGTAGTTTCTACTGGATTGTTTTGTTTATTCCACACTCATTACTAAGTCTTTACTGCCATTATGAAAACACACCCACACTGGGCGGTGGTGGCACATGCTTTTAATCTGAGCTCTTAGGAGGCAGAGGCAGTCAGATCTTCATGAGTTCAAGGCCAGCCTGGTCAACAAATTAAGTTCAAAAAGCAAACAATCGTTCAATTCATGCAACACACTTAGATCTTCTCGAAGACTCTAGTTCTAAAGTCTGTCCATCAACTTAGAACATAGAATAGCATGAAGCTGACTCTAAGACGCCACGGGAGCTTCTGAGAAACAATTGCTAAAAAGACAGCATGAGCATGTAACTTGGAGTGTCATGATTTGGACTTTTATTTGACAGACCCAAAATTTCAGCTTTCTAATTATTACCTTCCTTGAGTTCTTTCTCAGCTTTCTCTGATTTCAACATAACACTAAGTGGGATGGTGCTGTGGGTACCGTTTGCTACTATCGTTCAGACACATGGTACCTGGCATTCTTTAAACGGTGCCCAAAAGGAAGAAAAACTTGCCCTAAACTTAGTAAATACTTACATCTTTTTCTTACTAAAACGTTGTTCGTTTTTCTCACTTCTATCAAAAACTTTATCAAATCATTCTACTATAGTGCTCTTTAGCATATAAATTGGCTTGCTATTAAATTTTATTATTGTTGAATTAAATGCTATTCCTATTGATTCAAGGTATTGTTTTGAATCAATTATGAAAATATTACGGGGATGGAGAGATGGCTCAGTGGTTAAGAGCACTCACTGCTCTTGCAGAAGACCTGCGTTTGGTTTCCAGCATCTGTACCAGATGTTTCACAGCTGCCTATAACTTTAGTTCCTGAGTCTTTGTGGTGTAGCCTGCAGGTCTCTGCAGGCCCCGTACAAATGCAGACATGCACACACATAAATAATTTCTTAATTAATTTTGGAAAACAAAGAACTCAAATGAAAATGTATACATTGTCTCGTTCACTGCTATTGAACAACTGAACTGTGGCTTTCAATTTAGTAAATGCCGTCAGTTGTTCCTAGGTGACAAGGCCACTATCTGTTTAGGTTGTCTGGAAACAAGTTGCCTCCTCCTAAGAGAATGTTACTGTGCTGAATGAAAAATGGCCAGGGAATTCACAGGCAAATCAAGCAAAGAAATGACTGTTACCTTTTCTAACCATGGCAGGGGTTTAAAAACACTGATATAGACTGAAATTACCACAAGAGCAGATTCACTCAGCAACACAACGGTGATGTCCATCTAAAAGCATCAGGAGGTTTATCATCTTGAGAGCTGTTAGCATAGTAACTCAGGCTGCCCAGATAGCTCTGGGCTTCAGATGGCAGTGGAGAAATCCTGGTGCTGTCTGGGGACATACAGTAGCTTTAAAACTTTCTGCCATTTGCTGAGCTCCTTCCTGGCTGTGTAAGCTTCCTCTATAAGTAATTTCCTAATAACCAAGCAAAATAGATTGTTTTTTGTCTGTCATGCCTTCTTCAAATGCCAACATGGAAGGAAAACTTTTGAAGTGTTTTTTTTAAATGTCTCATTAAATAAAATTGAGAGTTGATTTTGGTACAGTCCTATCCCCTACCATGGCTATTTTTATTATTTTTAATATTAGTAACTGTGTTTTGAATACCTATTGAATAATTACTTCACCCCATGCAGCCTGGAGAGACACTTCATGTCATTTTCTCCTTTTTATGGAAGAGAAAACTTGTGATCAGTCAACTCCTCTCTGCAAGAAGACACCAACCATAATTGAATCAAAAGGAGCTCCATTTGACATAGACTTTTCTTCGCACTCCCCACTCCTCTCAAATTGTTCTTTATTGTCGTGCTGAAATAACACTACACTTTTTTTGTAAAGGAGCAGCAGGAATGTAGCCTTTGCTGTGATCTTCTCAATGCAATAAGGTTGATCAATCTAATCACTGCTAAAATAATAATTTAGTCCCAATACATGTAATCAGAGACCGGACTCAGTGTGGACATGTGAGAATAGAAAAACAATATACATTATCTGCTCTGAGGCAAGAACAAGATGTATGAGACCTTGAGAAGCAATTTGGAGAATCTATTAAAATTTATTGTTACCACTAAAGGAAGTGTTAACGTATGCTTTATGTGAATTTACTTCTGCATTCCAGGCTTGACAATAAAATGAAGTTTGTGGTTAAGTAGACTATCCCACAGATGCAATAACCTCCTGATTCACTTACACCCGTCTTTGTATAAGAGTCTCTCTATGCTCACCCCCAAAAAGTAGAATTTTCTTTCTATTTCAAAGTTTGCTCCCATAATTATAGCAAATAGTGAGTTGTTTTCTCTCTCTCTTTTCGTGTTCTGTTGGAACACGGAGAGATGCAAACTGCTTTCCAAACCCATACATGTCTTCCAACAACCCTCAAAACAGACTTCTTATAGTTGTGTACACTATATGCATAAAAAGAACTAGATTCCTATTTACATTGCATCAAAAGCGATATTTAAGAGGAACCATGAATTATGTTGATCAACTTTATCCCCTTAGGAAGAAAGAAGCCAGGCTGCTCTAAACACCTTCCTATAGTGAGTCACTGACACACACATTCAATACAAGGGGAGCAGTATATGTCAATGACTATTAGAGCTTTTCAACTAACTTCTCATTATTCCCGCCCAATTTTATATCAGCAGTTCCAGACTAAACAGTACCAGTGGAAATCATTCATACTCGTAAACGACAAAATTCCATTGCAGTAAGAGCCCAGGATTCAAATGCAGGGCACTATTTACAGAGATGCTGGAGAGCCCAGGGTTCAAATGCAGGGTACTAGTTACAGAGATGCCGTAGAGCCCAGGGTTCAAATGCAGGGTACTAGTTACAGAGATGCCGTAGAGCCCAGGGTTCAAATGCAGGGTACTAGTTACAGAGATGCCATAGAGCCCAGGGTTCAAATGCAGGGTACTAGTTACAGAGATGCCGTAGAGCCCAGGGTTCAAATGCAGGGTACTAGTTACAGAGATGCCGTAGAGCCCAGGGTTCAAATGCAGGGTACTAGTTACAGAGATGCCGTAGAGCCCAGGGTTCAAATGCAGGGTACTAGTTACAGAGATGCCGTAGAGCCCAGGGTTCAAATGTAGGGTACTAGTTACAGAGATGCCGTAGAGCCCAGGGTTCAAATGTAGGGTACTAGTTACAGAGATGCCGTAGAGCCCAGGGTTCAAATGCAGGGTACTAGTTACTGTACTCATTCTCCTCATTGCTGTGACAAGATAAGAAGTCATGGCAGCAGGCGTTTGCACTGGTTGGTCACATTGCATCCTCAGTCGAGAAGCAGAGAGCAGACCACACTACTGCTGAGTTTGTGTTCTCCTTTTTATTCAGTCAAGGACCTGAGCCCTTGGAGAGGTGGCACCCACAGTCACCTCTGCCCGCCAACCCCCTCACTCAGGTTTATCAGCTACAAGTAGCCCTATATATCAAGTCTGTCAGAAAGAGCAACAGCCAAGATGTTGGACGTATCCTTTGCTTTTAGCTTCCAAGACGTTGTTCTGGAAAGCAATAACGATCTATGCCCGCATTCCTTGTTGCTGTGGAGAAGACAATCCAATACATAATTCAATTTAGAGGAAAATAATGACCTAAGATATTTCTTTGGGGAAAAAATGTAGTATTTTAATTCTGATAGCACTATATAGTTGAGATGATTTTTCAGTAGCTTGTAACAGGTGTTGTGAAATCATTTTGCAGAGCCAAGATCCCTGTACAGAAGTCAAAATGATAAGGGGTAGCTAGCAGGCCTTATGTGCAAATATGCTATAGAGATATGTGTATCATTTAAATTATATGCATCGATAGACATCTATGGATAATGTGAATTTAAGTCTTTGATCTAGTAACTTGATAGCCTTCAACTCTAGCCCCAATCTCCCACATCCACAAGCGGCCCATGATCATGTTCTCTGATTTCCATCTCCAAGGGAAACAGGTTATAGAAAAGAGTTCCTGTGTTTCTCTGTAAGTTTCTGTAGTAAAAACTATCTTCTTCTTTGAGATAAGAAAATAAGTCTCTCTAAGTTTAATAAACTGGACCAAAGCTGTATTAAGTGGAAGCCCTGGGCATCCAGTCAGAATCTTTTCTTGTTACTATAGTTATGATTTTTTTTAGCTTGATCATTTGATTAAGTCCTATGTTACACGGCCCCAAATGGATAAACAGTGAAAATGTTGCCTATTTCCTTGTCTCTTCTACCTAATTCCCTCCCAAGAGGGAGCTGCACTCACGGGTTTCTGTATAATCTCTAACTATGTGAAGGGAATAAGGAGCAAGACAACCTTATCCTATAGAAGCGGCTTTAAAGTGATACTTGGTCTTCTTTTTAAGGCTGTTCTATGTTCTGCCTATTAACTTACTTCCCACATTCACCTGCTGTTAACAGTCATTATAATGTAGCCCGTTACGGAGAATCAGGGTCCTGGTGAGGGTAAGGCTCACAGAGCATCATAAATTAGCGGTTATCTCACTAAATACTGTGTGTTACTACATGGTGAGTTTTAAAACTCCTTGGGCTATAGTTAAGCTCATTCTCAAGCAAAACTAGTGTCTTTACTAATGAATAACTGAGGCTACTGGTCAAGTCAAACATAACTGTAAACACGGCTATTTTTCCCAAGCTTGTCTCCGTATCGTTGATGAGTAGTCCATCCCCCCATTTAATTTGAAGGGTTGATTTTATCATCTCCTAAGATGCACACTCAACTCTTTGTTTGTGCTTTGGCTAGCCAGCCAGTCACCCTACCGGTAGCAGCAGCCCATCAATTTATCGTTAGCATTGCATAGAAGGGAATCTGTTCATTTCAGCCCCGACTCTCGCTTCTCATCTCTGATTAGTTTAGCTCCCACTGCTATGGATAATATTTTGTTTTAATTAAACTGTCTTTTGCTTGGTAAGATGTCTGAAGCATATCAATTAGCCAATTAGTTCTGTTCAGTGAGATACTTTGACTTCATCCTACCAGGGGAACAGCCATGCCTACAACAGTACAAATCTCTGCTTTGCAGAAGCTGGGGCATTGCTGTGTTCTGAGGGGTCGGATTCCACAGGGTAATTGTTTGGATTAGCCATACTTATAAAACTCATCAAATGCAAACTAACACAAAGACAACCATCTACATGAACAGCAGCACTCAGAGGGATCAGGTGTGCAGACGCTAGGGCTGGCTCTAGGTGTGCTTCTCAGCACAGCCAGCTCGTTCTCTGAAGACCTTGACCAACTTCCTCTCCTGACTTCTGTGTCTCTTGAGGATACTCGGGGTCTCTCTCTCTCTCTCTCTCTCTCTCTCTCTCTCTCTCTCTCTCTCTCTGTATGTGTGTGTGTTTCTGTGTATGTATGTGTATGTATGTGTATGTGTGTGTATATTGTGTGTTTGTGTGTATGTGTGTATGTGTGTGTATATTGTGTGTTTGTGTGTATGTATGTGTGTGTATATTGTGTGTTTGTGTGTATGTATGTGTATGTATGTGTGTGTATATTGTGTGTTTGTGTGTATGTATGTGTATGTGTGTATGTGTGTGTATATTGTGTGTGTGTGTTTATGTGAGGGGTGCAGAGGGAGCCAGAAAGGAGCTCTTCATTAAGATGCCATTGAAGGGGATACTGGGACACTAGACTTACTCTCTTTTGCTTCCACCCATGAGGTGAGCCATTTGCTTTGTCACATAGCACCAGCCATGATGTATTTCTCACCACAGACCAAAACGTTAGAACTTATAAAACCATGAATCAAACTAACCTTTCCTCTTTGTAAGCTGATTACCTCAGATACTTGCTGCTGCAAGGGAACACTGGCTAACACAGCACCCTGACTGGGCAGACATTCTTTTTTTATTTTAATTAAGCTCTATATTTTTCTCTGCTCCCCTCCCTGTGTCTCCCCTCCCCTTCAACCCTTTCCCAAGGTCCCCATGCTCCGAATTTACTCAGGATATCTTGTCCTTTTCTACTTCCCATGTAGATTAGATCCATGTATGTCTCTCTTAGGGTCCTCATTGTTGTCAAGGTTCTCTGGGATTGTGATTTGTGGGCTGGTTTTCTTTGCTTTATATTTAAAAACCACTTAGCATTGAGTACATGTGATAATTGTCTTTCTGTATCTGGGTTACCTCACTCAAAATGATGTTTTCTAGCTCCATTCATTTGCCTGCAAAATTCAAGATGTCATTATTTTTTTTTCCTGTGGAGTACTCCACTGTGTAAAATGCTCCACATTTTCCTTATCCATTCTTCGGTTGAGGGGCATTTAGGTTGTTACCAGGTTCTGGCTATGACAAACAATGCTGCTATGAACATAGTTGAGCACATATCCTTGTGGCACAATTGAGCATCCTTTGGATATATACCCAAAAGTAGTATTATTGAGTCTTGAGGAAGGTTGTTTCCTAATTTTCTGAGAAATCGCCACACTGTCATCCAAAGGGGCTGTACCAGCTTGCATTCCCACCAGCAATGCAGGAGTATTCCTTTTACCTCTCCAGCACAAGTTGGCATCAGCGTTTTTTATCTTGGCCATTCTTACAGGTGTAAGATGGAATCTCAGAGTTGTTTTGATTTGCATTTCTCTGATGACTAAGGATGTTGAACGTTTTCCTAAGTGTCTTTCAGCTATTTTAGATTCCTCTGTTGAGAGTTCTCTGTTTAGGTCTGTACTCCATTTTTTTTATTGAATAAATTATTTGTTCTTTTGATGACCGATTTCTTGAGTTCTTAGTATATTTTGGAGATTAGACCTCTGTCTGATGTGGGGTTAGTGAAGATCTTTTCCCATTCTGTAAGCTGTTGTTTTGTCTTGTTGACCATGTCCTTTGCTTTACAGAAGCTTTTCAGTTTCAGGAGGTCCCATTTATTAATTGTTTCTCTTAGTGTCTGTGCTACTGGGGTTATATTTAGGAAGTGGTTCCCTGTGCCAATGCGTTCAAGTGTACTTCCCACTTTCTCTTCTATGAGGTTCAGTGTGGCTGGTTTTATGTTGAGGTCTTTGATCTATTTGGACTTGAGTTTTGTGCATGGTGATAGATATGGGTCTATTTTTATTTTTCTACATGTTGATATTCAGTTATGCCAGCACCACTTGTTAAGTATGCTTTATTTTTTTCCATTTGTTACTTTTTGCTTCTTTGTCAAAAAACAAGTGTTTGAAGGCGTGTGGATTAATATCTAGGTATTCTATTCAGTTCCATTGGTCCTCTTGTCTGTTCTTATGCCAATACCAGGCTGTTTTCAGTACTGTAGCTCTGTGGTAGAATTTGAAGTCAGGGAATGTAATGCCTCCAGAAGTTCTTTTATTGTACAGGATTGTTTTGGCTATCCTGAGGTTTTTTTTTTTTGTTTTTTTTTTTTTTGATTTTCCATATGAAGTTGAGTACCATTCTTTAGAGGTACTCAAAATATTTTTCTGGGATTTTGTTGGGCATTGCATTGAATCTGTAAATTGCTTTTGTGAATATTGCTATTTTTACTATGTTAATTCTATCTACTCAAGAGCATGGGAGAACTTTCCACTTTCTGGTGTCTTCTTCAATTTCTTTCTTCAAAGATTTAAAGTTCTTGTCATATAAGTCTTCCACTTGTTTGGTTAGAGTTACTCTGAAATATTTTATGGTATTTGTGGCTATTGTGAGGGTGATGTTTCTCTGATTTCTTTCTCAGCTGGGCAGATATTTTTAACTTTACAACCTGCAAGTATGTTTACAGGAAGAAAGAAGACTTCTCTTCAATCCCGGGGCACAGGACAAAATGTCATGAGTGATACACAGCTGGGTGTCTACTCCTGTCCTCACTCTCTGACAAGTCCCTTTGTGAAGCCAACATGCCAACACAGTTCTACAGCATGACCTTGGTCATGCTTCCAATTATTATGTATGTTAGGTTCCCATAAGACACTTTGAAACATAGAATGTCCTCTCTAAATATCAGTGATTTTCCTACACAGGCCTTTTCAGAGGTGACTTCCCAGCCAGGTTCCCCCGCACACCAAAAACAGATCAGTAAAACTTTGCAGAACAAAAGGCAAATAGAACACATTTTCTAGCCCTTTTTTTTATAATAGTCATCACCTGTTCTAATTATTTGTAAATCTATTTTAAGCACATGAAAGTGTGCATGCAACACTTGTATGTGTTTTCTTCTTGGAGGCAACTTGGAATTGACCAAAAACTTCTGTAAAAGTAGCTCCCAATGTAAGAGTAACATATCCCCAGGATATGTTCACAGTTATGCAGAGTTGAAGGGGACATCATATCTGTCTCTTTTCAGAGAAACAGAATCAGTGTTTTGAGGTCCAATGCAGTTCAGCAATGGCCTCGGAGTGGAAAGAATAAGCAAAACGAGGACTAAGTAAATAGCAGGTCTGGAGGGCTGTGTTTACGCTAGAATGCTGACGTTATTTTAAAGAGCAAGGAAGACAGGGAAGGGAGCTTCACATTGGTCAAGGCAAAGAGGCACTAACCTCTGGAATGATTGCATTTACTGGGATAGAGGATTTCTGTGGAGTGAGCACTTGAGGGCCCACTGGCCAAAGTAAATATTTAGAAATTGATCCTTCCACTAAGACTGCGCCATTTGAATAGCTGGTACTCAATGTTCACCTGTTTAAAGCCGAGCTTTTGGGTCTAGGACTAATTTTAGGGACAAAGCACACAGGCTAAGTCAGAGCAAAGAACAGGCTTGGCAGTGGGCCAAGAGGTGAGCAGCTGAAGTGGCAGGAATTACGAACAAAGAGTCTGTGTAGTTTGCACATCTGATAACACAGATGTTAACAGCTAATGGAGAACATTTTTAACTCTGAAATTTAAGTGAGAAAGTTATAACCATGAAATAGCATAAATTGCATTTTCTGCCTTCACTAAGGGTACTTTTGTGAAAATAATTTGCTCTCTCCGAGGGGAAAAATAATCTGTATTTCTCAGGCCTTGGTGGTTGGGAAGATACCTTGGATCCCCTGTATTTGTACATATTAACCTGCACAAATGTTTTCTGTGATGCTGTACGTCTTTTCTTAGTCACTCCTCTCTGGTCCATAGAGGGTCCCGTAAGCATTCGAATCAGCAACTTCCATGGAGACTAGCCCAAGGATTCTTCCCAATGCAAGGCCTCTCTTAATCATTCATTATTTCAGGGGGTATCTTCTATAGGCAAGGCTGAAGCACTAGGGTCAGGAATATGACAGAAACCCCGTATCATCCATGTGCCTGTCGCTATGCTGCCATGCAAGGGGGTGCACGTTAAGATCAACACCCTCAGAAGCCTGCCCTAGTTTTTGGTGACTTCCAGTGACTGACCTACAGACACCTGCTAGGGTCAGAACAAAGTGGGTTAGCGAAAGAATGCCATCTGTGTGCATATAGCAAGCCAAATCTGCTGAATTTTTATCAGATTAACTCAAAATACCGAAAAAAAAAACCTTTTCTTATTTTCTTTTTTTAAGTTGAAAATAAATTCTCTCATACAACACTTCCTGACCACAGTTTGCCCTCCCTGTATTCCTCCCAGCTCCTCCCCACCTCTCCTCTCCTCCAGACTCAACCCTCTCTATTTCCTCTCCAGAAAAGAGCAGATAGTCAAGAGACAACAACCAAACATTATCAAAAAGGATTCAATAAGACAAGGCAAAAGCTCTCCCACCAAGGTTGGACAGGGAATCCAACAGAAGAGACAGTTCCGAGAGCAGTCAAAAGAGTCAGAGACACTCCCTCTCCTAGAGTTAGGAGTCCCACAAAAATACCAAGCTAACAGTCACAACATACACAGAGGACCTGGTGCAGACCCATGTAGATCCTACGTTTTCTGCTTCAGTCTCTGCGAGCCCATGCCAGCTTGGCATAGCTGATTCAGTGAGCCATGCTCTCCTGATTTCCTCCATGACTTCTGACTCCTACAGTCTTTGCTCTTCTGTGGAATTCCCTGAGATCCTAGCTCTGAGCTCCAAGGACAGAGGCCCAATAGAGACCACCAATTTAGACTCTCCATATAATATCTGTCTGTGGGCCTCTGCTCCCATCTGCTGCCAGAGGAAACCCTGCTGGTGACAATTGGACAAGACACCAAATTATGAGCGTAGATCATTAAGAACCATTTCATTGGGTTTTGTTTGTTTGTTTGTTTGTTTGTTTCTAAAACCAGTCATATTCAGTTATACCATAGGTCTCTGGGCTTTCCAGTCTCTGGTTCTTGACTATCCAAGCAGTGCTGGGCATGGGTTCCCTCTTGTGGAGCGGGCCTCCAGTTAAATCAAGCCATGACTGGTCACTCCCACGTGTTCTGATCCACCATGGCCCCAGCATCTCTCGCAGGCATGGCAGATTGTAGATCCATGTTTTGTGACTGGACTGGTGACCATGTATATCTTTCAGCAGCCTACAGAGCCTATAGACCATAGAGATGAAGGCTCCATGCAGTCACAAGGTCTACTTCTCTCTGTTCAATGAGCTGGGTAGATATTGGGGTTATGCTGTTTGTTTGTGGAGAGCAACCTTCTGTCCAAGCATCAGCCTGAGTTGTTTAGTGATATCTATGCGACCTCCTCGATCAACAATTCAACCAAATAAAATCTAGTCCCACTACTGGAAGCCTTGCGTGGCTACAAGAGATGATCAGTCCAGCCTGCATCACCTCCATTACCAGGAGTCCTCACTCAAATGACCCTCACACATTCCAGGAAGTTTCTACTGCACTAGGTTTTCACCCTGCTCCCCAGATGCCCCCAAATTCCAGCCATCTCTTCCTTTATCCCATTTCCCCACTATGCACTCCCATTGCCACCTGCCCCCAGTCCACCCACAAAACCTATAATAGTCAGAAACTGGAAATAGCCTAGAGGTGCCTCAACAGAAGATTGTATAAAGACAATGTGGTACATTTACACAGTGGAGGATTACTCTGCAGGCGAATGGGTGGAACTCGAAAAAAAAAAATCCTGAGTGGGGTAACCTAAACCCAGAAAGACAAATATCGTATGTATTCTCTAATAGGTGGATATTAGTCATTAAGTAAATGATAACCAAGCTACAAACCATAGAGAAAAAGGTTAGGCAGAGAGGAGAGCCCTAGCAGGACTCATGGATCTCCTGGGAGGAGGAGGACATTTTTTTGCTTGTAAAATTTGTTATATTCTCCAGGTTAACTACTATTTTGAAAACGCATAATAACTCATCCTTCCAGTTAGATTTCTGAAACAATGATATGAGGGATAGTGACCATAGCAGAAAACTTAAAATATATGTGTTATGAAATTTCCAAACAATTTCCAAAAGTTATTCCTGAAGCTTGATCACAATAACAGGGTCAAACTTCACAGACTGTCTCTACCTCATCAGCAAGAACTCCTTACAGCTGCCTTGGGAAGTGTGGTCACTCAAAAATAAACTCAAGAAAAGCATCATCTGCTTAAGGACATTCTCCCATTTTAATGTATTACTTCTGAAACAGTTCGTTTATTTTATTTTACAACAAATACATTTGATCCACAATGTAAAAATAGACGCTACTTTCAATGTTAAGATTAACATATGGGGTGTTTTTCTAAAATCTTTTGTGGAGCTATAGACATAGCTTATTGATGGAACATTTGATAAGTACTCACTCAATTCCCATATGCCGTGGGATAATGCTCTTGTACACTATAAAAATTTGTCACTTGTACTAGTTTGATAAAACATTGATTGGTCAGTAACCAGCCAAAATGTATAGGTGGAGTGACCAGACTAGGAGAATTCTGGGAAGAGGAAAAGCAGAGAGTCAGTCACAAGTCAGATGCAGAGGAAGCAAGATGAGGCTGCTTTACTAAGAAAAAGGACCAAGCCACGTGGCTAAATATCTAAAAATTATGGCTTAATTTAAGTTGTAAGAGCTAGTTAGTAATAAAACTGAGCTAATAAGTCAAACAATTTATAATTAATATAAACCTCTATGTATTTCTTTGGGACTGAGCAGCCGCAAGACCAGGTGGGACAGAAACTTCTGTCTACAGCTATAGACATAGCTCACATGGTAGAACATTTGATAAAGCATCCACTCAAGCCCCACCACTGTAAAAAGTAAATAAATCAAAAGTGGTCTATAAAGAAATATGGTAGGGTTTTGGTCCTGCTGAAAATACAGTTTTAAGAGCATTTTAGAATCCTATTTGCTCATGTTCCCAAGATTTTCACATCCCATAAGTTGTAGGGACCTAGACATGGCTCCAGACTTGGGAGAGATGTGAACAGGGTAGTTGGCTCAAAGCCAGAGAGAGATGGGGTTCCCAAAAGTAGTAACTGACTAATGTTAGTTCAGAAGGAGAATAGATATAAACTCAAAATTACCCAGTGAATTTTCCCTTTTTATTAAAAATAGTTTATGTTAGCCAGGCCCTGGTGGCACACACTTCTAATCCCAGCGCTTGGGAGGCAGAGGCTGGCAAATATCTGTGAGTTTGAAGCCAGCCTAGTCTAATTCCAGAAGAGGCTCCAAAGCTACAGAAACTCTGTCTTGAAAAAAGAGATTATTTTTTCATACAATATATTCTGATTGCATTTTTCCTCTGTATGCCTCCCAGTTCCTCTTCACCTCTCCTTCTGTCCAGTTCCACTCTATTTCTGTCTCCCATTAGAAAAGAACAAGCTAAGAGATAACAACCAAGCACAACAAAATTAAATACAGTAAGATAAAACAAAACCCACAGCACTGATATGGGAAAATGCAAACCAACAAAAGGAAAAGAGTCTCAAGAGAGGGCACAAGAATCAGAGACCCACTTGTTCACACACGTGGGAGTCACACAAAATTACTAAGCTGTGAGCTATAATATACACACAGAGAACCTGGTGCAGACCCATGCAAGCCCTGTACTTGCTGTTGCAAACTCTATGAGTTCACATGTGCCTTGCTCAGTCGATTCAGAAGGCTTGGATCTCCCAGCGTCTTCCATTCCTTCTGCCTCTTACACACTTTTTCAGCCCCTCTTCTACAGGGTTCTCTGAGGAAAGGGATTTGATGAAGACATCCCATCTAGGGATACGTGTTCCAGTGTCTCCCTCCCCATCTCTTTCTCTCTCTGCCTAATTCTGACAGATACCCACTGAATTTTGAAAATAAAAGAAGAAGACATTAGTATATCTGGCATAAAAGAATCCATGGCTTGCAGGGGACATAAGCAAAATCAAAGAGGGCTGACGCACAAGTGAGAGGATTTCAATGGAGCTGTGTTGGTAGTCCTGGCAACACGAAGCATTTCTGCCACACCCTCACCCCGAGGGTAATGGTGGTGGCAATCATGTTATTTAGCATTTCTTGAGCATCTCTGGTGTGTCAGAAACGGTGGGAAGCACTTTGTGTATGCTATCTTCTTTGCTGCTCTGCACATAAACCAAACAGGGATAGGTTAACTCATTCTGGCTCATCTCTGTCCCCCGGTCAGTTCCTGTCTGACTTCCTCGATCCTATTATCTCGAGCAAATGTTTGCTCGGTTCTTCTTCGATTCTAGGACTCTTGATACATGCAAGGGATAAAGCGCTTACTGAGGAACTACTTAGTATGTGCAGTAGACATGAACAATAGTACTGATCCTTATTCTCCTCAGTGTCCCGAACGAAAACTCTGTTTACTTTTGCTCTCCCGGGCCTGTCACTTTCTCAACCTCACACCAGCTCTGTTTGGCGGAGGGAGTTTCCCAGAACACATTGCTTCTTTCTCTTCCCCCTCAGATGTTGGGATCTTGCATAATAGCGCTCACTCCCACGTGTTTAATTGGCTCTGCACCACTGACACATATTTTCACGTCTGCACAGAAGCTACTGCGCCTCAGAGTCTCCGACGAGAAAGTGGTGAACAAAGCCCTCTGCCACTGTGACTCTTTGGTTTACATTTCACTTCCACTTCCTTAAATACTGCTGTCTTTCAGCAGTGAAACCTTAAGCCCACTCATGCTCTCAACTAGAGATTTTTACCTGTGTTTGTCTCTTCTGCAAAAAAAAAAAGAAAAGAAAAGAAAAAAAAAACAGCTCTCCGCAGACACGGGACAGTTGCAAAGGCCTCCCTGTTTCCTCAACTACTTTCAGGCAGCTTTCTTATCTGCAAGCCGCCAAAGGTCCCAATGTGTCTCTCTCTGTGTTGGAGGTGTGCGTTTATGTATTCACGTGTGTACAAATGTGTGGGTTCTTGCCCTATATGTTAAAGGCCAGAGTTCAGTCCTGGCTATCTTCCTCTATTACCTCTCTGTATTTTTTGACAAAGCGTCTCTCCTTGTTCCTGAATTGATTTAGCCAAGCTGGTTGACAAGGAAGTTCCTAGGATCTACTATCTTACCATCCCTTGGAGCCAGAATTCTAGACATGCACCACCACGCTCAACTTTCATGTGGGTGTGGGGTCTCAGATCTCAGGTCCTCGTGTTTGTGGTAGACCCCTCTGAGGTATGCTCCCAGATCCTCAGCTTATCTCTTTAGAAACAACCTCTCTGCTCTCAAGGCGAGCCACAGGCACCAAGTCTGCTGGGCAGATTACAGCAGGAGCCATCCTTTTTGATGGCTGCCTTTTCACTCTAGACACAGCCATGGAGTGGCCTGCTGTTCAGAGACTCTGCCTTCAGATTGAGACCCACACGTCCCTCAGCTCCACCAACCTTATAGAAAGCTGCAGGCCAGCATCATTTCGTGGGCTGATTGAATACTAACCCTTCACGTTTCTTTGAAGTTCTGCCGCGGCCACATCAAAGATGACGTTCTCAGGGACCATGCTGGTTTGAGAGGGCAGGAGGCTGTCCCCCTTGTCTCTGCCTGCTGTGGCCTTGAACATGCCTATGGGCTGCAGTTTTACACCTTTAAGCCTGCCTGGGAAGAAAATATTAAACGTTCATTTAATATGAAAATCAGTAAAGGCTTTCAGGATGACATTTAGGGGACATTTTTGTCAAAACATGCCTATTAATTTTCCTCTACTACGTCAAATGCTGGTCAGAGACTTACTCTGCATATTAAAACCGTGACACAATGATAATAGACCCATGGCAGTCCATGTGGCCATGGCACCTCGTTTCACTCTTAAAATTCCTTGAGGAAGCCGGGCGGTGGTGGCGCACGCCTTTAATCCCAGCACTCGGGAGGCAGAGGCAGGCGGATCTCTGTGAGTTCGAGACCAGCCTCGTCTACAAGAGCTAGTTCCAGGACAGGCTCCAAAACCACAGAGAAACCCTGTCTCGAAAAACAAAACAAAACAAAAGTTCCTTGAGGATTTTAATTTTTTTCCTTAATGCTTCTCTAATGTCACACTTTCAAGTGCCATTCCCAAGGTTGCCTAGATCCAAAGAATACAGAGTGATTTCAAATGGTATTATATTTTCCATTTAAAAACAAAAAGAATTCCTGATTTTATCCTGCCTTTTGATTTCAAAGTCCTGTCAATCTTCTGCTCCCTAGGGTATTGTCATTCTGTGTGCATGTACAAGAGAGAAAGGGAGAGAGAGAGAGCCAGACAGAGACAGAGACAGAGACAGAGACAGAGAGAACAGGAGCTTTTGCTGAAGTGTGAGGATATAATTGGGAGTCAGTTCCTTCTGCCCCCTTTGCTCAGACAGGTCTGTCCTGATCTACTATCTGCATGCTCCAAGCTCACTGTCCCTCAAGCACTCACACCCCGCCCTCCCATATCCACTCCCCTCTCATGGTAGGGGCTCTGGGATTACAGATACAAGCCACTATGTCTGGCTTTTTAAATGTGGTTTCTGGGAACTGGATTCAGGTCTTCTGACTTGTACTGCATGCTTACCTACTAAGGAGGTTCCCCAGCCCTGACAGCAACTTAATATTTAGTGATATGTTCTGTCAGAAAAATATGGTTGTCTTCCCTCATCAAGAAAAAGTGAGTTAAGACATGAGAAAAACTTAAAGCAAAGTGAAGAATTAATCCCTGTAAATCTTGAGAAAACATACACACACACACACAATACTTTATACAATGCTTAGTATCCAATTCCCTTTCTTTCTTTCTTTCTTTCTTTCTTTCTTATATTTTTCCTTCTTTCTTCCTTCCTTACTTCCTTCCTTTTTTCCTTCCTTCCTTCCTTTACTTATTTGTTTGTTTGTTTGTTTATTTGTGTGTGTGTGTGTGTGGTTGAAAAAGTCAGTGTGTTGTAAGGAGGCTTCTTGTTTGTGTCCTAGCCACCTAGCAGCTCTGACCTGAAATAATCAGACAGAAACTGTATTAATTAAATCACTGCTTGGCCCATTAGCTCTAGCTTCTTATTGTCTAACTCTTACATGGTAATTTAACCCATCTCCATTAATCTGTGTATCACCATGTAGCTATGGTTTACCGGGTAAAGTTCTGACATCTGTCTCCCACGGGGCTTCATGGCTTCTCCTTCACTCCGCCTCCTTTCTCCCAGCATTCAGTTTAGTTTTTGCCACCTACCTCTGTTCTGCCCTATCAGGCCAAGGCAGTTTCTTTATTAACCAATAGTTTTCCCAGCATACAGAGGGGAATCCCACATCATCAGGGTATTCTCACCTCTAAAGTGTGGTACTCTGGAGCTGTTGGTGGGGCAAGTGGGCTTCCTCTTCACCGCCACAGGCTTCTGGTTTCACAGGAATTGCCTTGGCTCTGCAGATGGAATGCCAAGTGCAGACCAGAACACTACTCATTTCTGTGGGTCACATGCTGACACTGCAGAGTATGGTCCAGGCATTCTTGTTGATGGCAGTCCTCATGTTAAGAAGTGATGGATTTTTGCTGACATTTCAGGATCTACCATTTGGGACCATCTAATGCCTTTGCTGAGGTCACCCTGGAGCCATAGATACAAGTGTTCTGAGCCATCTGATGTGGGTGCTGGTAATTTAACTCAGGTCCCTGTAAGAGCAATATGTGCTCTTAACCACAAAGCTGTCTTCAGTCCAGGATTTAAATATATATGTGTGTGTGTATATATCTATTGAATACATATATGTATATATATATTCACATATGTGTATATATATGTGTGTATATATATTTGAATACATTTATGTGTGTATACATATTTGAATACACACACACACACATATATATATATAAAGAATATATATATTCTTTATTGGTTCTTTGGAGTTTCACATCATGGATCCCAGTTGCATTTACCTCCTGGTCCCCCCCCATCCTCATCCCTACTGTGGCCCCCCCATAGGAAACAAATCAAAGTTAGCAAGCAAGTGAACAAAAGAAAAAGGAAAAAGAAAACAAAACAAAAATTACAATAGAAAAATCTCATTGTTCCTTCTTTTTGGTTTCTCTAACACCTCCTTGTTGGTCCTGGTAGCAATGAAGGCTTCAGTGTGCCTTATCTCTTTGCCCCACTGGTTTTGCCGGCAAATGTCTGTTGCAGTGAATCACTGATCTAGGGCAAGGCCTCTGTTTTCTGGTACACCATAATCTCTGGGTCCTCATGGGAACTCCTACAGGTTATCCTGTGACTACCACGGGTCTTTGAGATCTTTGAGGTATTGTTACACAGGACCTATCTCTTCCCCAGCTCCAGCAGGTCCTAGATGGAGTAGATGCTTGGGTGGGTCAACCAAGGCCTGGCTGTGGGCCTAGATAGTAGCCAAGCTGGTCAGACCCGGCCCTTGGGGCCAACTACCTGAGGCGAGTCTTTGGAGCCAGCCCCCCTACGTGCATGTCCTCAGGATTGGTTCACCCTGCCCTGTGGTGAGTGGTGGGGGCCATCTCTCCAGGGATCAGGGGCCAGGTCTCCTGGCATATTGTCCAGGGAGAAGCAAGCTGGATTTGAATCTTAAAGGGGGGTTTTGAAATGAATATGATATTCACATGGATAGCCTTGCTCTGTTAATTTACATACAAACGTTTTCCTAAAAAACACTAGCAAATCTTTCTGCTACCTAATCAAGCCTCAAATGGCTAGATTGTCTTCTAAAAGCTTTGATACAATCCATTTAAAAAATAAGCATAATTATGTGGTATCAGAGTAGCTGGTAGAGTGCACAGAGCTTGGATATAAAATGGCTATTTTATATTGTCTCTTTGGGGAGCGTTAGAGAAGTCTGGTGAAGTCAGATGCCAAGAGTGAAAAGAAACTCAGAATTTGTGAAATCTCTCCCCGGTCATTATTTCTGCATCTGCCTCAACGGCTAAGGCTGTTCTAACGTTCACTTAGTTTAGATGTACGTTTATCTTGTCAGTATACAGAAATGTAAAATATTCACCTTTTCAAAACCTAAAGGTCACGCTAAATGGCTTGAGGAATTTCAAATCACTGCAATGTCTCAAGATCTTTGCCTATTCGCTGAAATATTAGCTTCAAAATAATTGCGTGTAGCAAGACCAAAAACACTGGAGAAAGAGAAAAGATGCGAGAGAAAATAAAGTCTTCAGTAAAGTTTTACAGCGCACTCAGTGAACACTTAACTAACAAAATCTTATCTTGACTTCTCACCAGGCACCTTCGCAGGGAAGTGGAGAAGGGTTAAATTCATAGAACTTGTACCATACCTGTGTAGTTTCCAAACCATGTAAGGATGAAGTAGTCAATAACGCCCTGGTTCTTAAAGAGTATAAAATATCTGGCTGTTGTATTTATAATTCATTTATTTTTATTTTTATTGGGCTCGGTTTTAAGACCCTGGTAGATTGCACTGAAGAATAAGATGAGCTGTAGTCTTGCAGACGCTACTCTTTGCCTCTACTCACCAAGGCTTCTGCAAAGTATGTCTAGGTAGCAAGGACGAGGCTGGGTTCTCCTGTCTTGAATGGTTTACCCTGCTGTGAGGTACTGCCATCCCTAATGAAATATTCTGTATTTATCAAGTTCAAAAATGTCTTGCCACATTGAAAGGGTCCTAGTTTATCAATTACACATAAATTTTTAAAGCATAGCAAATTGGTACAAAGGAAAATCAATTTCTGTTTACTGAAATATAGAAATGCATTCATTATTATTTCTCTGATTAAAAAGTGCAAAAGTACTCTGTACACTGTTTGGTCAGACGAAGGCCCCTCCTTTTGCCAGCAGCTTCTGGCTTACAGATACAGTTACTGCCTTCACACTTAAATTTTCCCACTCCTCGCCTTCTGCATACAAACCAGAAAGAAGAACAAGTCATTGGCTTGCAGTACTTTTGCCACTTCTCAAAACAAACAAAGGAAACACACAAACGGAAAAGCTTCAGTGACAAACAGCAGATTGTTGTTCCCTGGGGTCTGAAAAGACAGCTCTGTATGATCTGAATAGAAGGCAATCTCCTTACCATTTTCTTGTTACTCGTGAAACGATACGATAGACACCTATCCACAAATACACAAACCAGAAGAGGAATGGCGCTTGCAACACCGTCCTCTGCTTAGTGGTCAAGAGCAGCTATTGGTAGTTTTGTTTTTCTCCCTCGCGTTTTCTGTATTGAACAGCACGATACAGTGTTCAATTTGGCAGCACACATACTAAAACCACAACGGTAAAAAGATTAGCATGTCATCTGCGCAGAGATGACATGCCAACTCATGAAGCATTCCATATTTTGCACCAACTCTTGCAAAGGCTGCCTAACAAAAACCACCTGTGATGAGGGAAGGTCTCCCCAAGGTCCTTCCTTTTGCAGTAGGTGGTGGAGAGCCGGTACCTTGCTCAGCACCTCCTGGCATCTCCGCAGCATGAAAGTCACGTCACTAATAAGTTCACCGAGTAACTCCTGGTTCGGGACCTGAATGCTTGTTATTATTATTTAAAACATTTATTAGTACATTAGCATTCCAACAAAAACATGATGTCTGGCTCAGTTTATTAAAAATATATACAAACAGACTAGAAATTTAACACAGAAGAATGCAAACAATTATCTAAATTGCATTTGGACATACTATGTAAGGCTTTAGGAGCTAGTGGGTTTATGTGAAAAAGCATGTTTAGTTTTCAAATCGGTATGCTCTTAACAGTGCTATGCTTTAGAAATAGAGGTAGATTTGAATGCTCACATGAAATGAATAGTTGTGTGAGCCGAGCAAATCTACATTGTATTCTCCTTTCACCTGTGGCAACAGAAGCAATGATTCAGACCTGGAACAGCTGTCTAAGGGTTCAGTGAAATGGGAACCATTGGCTTACTATCTGATGACTTTTTATAGGGTGTGTGCAAGCATTTGTCTTTATTTCCCTGCCGTTGTTACTACTCTTGTAAAAAGAGGGGGAGAAGGAGCAACAGAGAGAGTTGGAGGGGAAGGGTGAGAAGGAGAAGGAAGTGAGGAAGATGAGGAAGGTAGGAAGGTGAAGGAAGACGAGAAAGAAGGAAGAGAAATGTGGATAGGCTGGAGAAGTAGTTCAGTGGAGGAGCGCTTGCCTAGCAGACTTATGAGGGTATGGGTTTTGTTTCAGCATGGAAGAAAGGACCCATTCTGTTAAGAACATATCATATGTCTACAGCTCTGTTACAAACTTTAGATACATCATATAACATAATTCTCATGGTAACCCTAAGTAGGTGTTATTCCAGATTCGAAGAAAATGAAACAGGCCTAAAGAGATTACTCCAGAATCAATCAGTTACCCATTCTAGAGTTTGGTTTCAAGTCTTTAACCTACACCAGCATCTAGGAGTATCTGATGCCAATTTTCAAAACTAGAAATTTCCACAAGGTTTCCAAAAAAATACCCAGTTTGGTTGTGGACAAAAGAATAAAATAAAGCAGGGAACTCCTCATGGGACTGGGAGGAAGCTAATGCTAAATGTTTACAATGCCTGACCATTGTTAACACCTGGAGCAGAGCCTAAAGATGCCCTTCCAGGGATCCTCAGACAGGAGGCAGGAGAAGGGTGTGGCTCCGGTTGTGGTTCTAAGGGACTGAGTTGCTCTGAAGAGTGTAATTTACAGAGATGCTCTCTGGGAAGACATTTGCTGTGGTGTGCAGATTATAAATGTGTGTGTCTTACATACATGTGCTTGTAGCTTTTGGCTAGTGCCTATTAGAAAATATAAGTCACTGCCTTCATAATGTTTAACGTTCATTCAGAAAACAGCATGAATATCAGAGTACTTCTTAAGATTGAAGTGAATTTTAGATTTATACCTGAAGCATTACAGTATACACACTAACGGAGTAACATGTGAAGTGTTGATACAAAGAAACATTGTGTAACGTTTAAATTCAGTTCAATAAGGTCCTCTTCCTCAAACATCTCTCATCTCTTCCTCAAATATCTTTGTGTTGAAACTTTCCAAACCTTTTCTTCCATCTTTTTGAAATGTACAATACGTTATTGTTCTCTGCAGTCACAAACTCTACAATAGCATCCCAGAACATCTTGCTCCTATCTGTCACACAGGAGCCACAGATTAACCTTCCTTTACCCGGTTTTCTCTACTCTTCCCAGCCCACGATTCCACCTCTCTACTCTCAATTTCTGGGGATCAACTTTTTCAGATTCTGTATCTGTATGAGAACACATACTGCTTGGTTCTGCATACCCGTCAGGGTCTTAATGATTTCATTCGGTGTGGCTGAACAGTATCCTGGTGTGTGTGTGCGTGTGTGTGTGTGTGTTTGTGTGTGTGTATCATATTCTCTTGCTGTTCTCACTGATGTGATATATGCACTCACTACCAGACCCTTTCCTCCCCTCTCCTCTGGGAACTTCTCTTTAAAATCTACTTTGAATATTCCTGGACTATTTACCTCGCTTGTTCCCATTCGTGCCTCTGTAAAGGTCATCACGTCTTCCCCTAAGATCTCTATATTTTGACAATTATTCTATTGATACAGTTATTACACTAGAGTTCATTTCCACAAATCATCTTGTCCCAGCACATAGTAGGCATTCAATAATCAATTGAAAATTGATTTTTTGGCGATAACCCTGAAAAAAGAGACTGCATCTTAATACCCTGACTTTCAGCAATAACTGTCCCTGGTACTTAGCTTGGAGTGTGGGCACAGTGTGTTTTGAATGGGTAAATGAATACAAAAGACACCTAGAGTTGTCATGGTTTTCACATTATCAGAAATTAAAGCATTCTTAGACCCCAATTGTCATTTAAAACAGTAGAATGTGTCATAGAATTGATGGGTGTGGCACAAATTTATAAAAAGCCTTCAAGTTTAGAATGAGATGAACTGCCCCAAGTATTCCACACCACGGATAACAGCAAATCCCAACAAATGAGTGGAAGTATATATCATGCAGAAGGAACTTAGATACTTGGATTTACTGAAGGAGCACATTACGTAGATGGCCCTAGACATACGTGTTTTTAAAATCTGGTCATTCAAGAGGTTCACAGCCCTCCACAGATTGCAGACTTGACAGAAGCAGGTAGGAGCGTGAGATTCTACTCTTCCTTAAAACAGTGGCTGTCTTCTAGAACCACCAAGAGCAGAGCTGCTGCCAGCATTTGAAAGAAAAGACAAGCAGGAACTACCAAGCAGTCACTTCTGAGAATGTCGCAAAGGTGCAGTCACCACAGAAAACAGAAAGAACGTGGCTGCAAGCAAAGACTACCGGGACACAGAGCTGTTAGGCGCTGGAGCAAGGGCAGCCACCATCAGTAAGAAATTGCAGTCAGGACAAGCAAGATGGGAAGGGAATTAACGGTAGTCATAAAGCTGATGGAAATGTTGGGGAGGGACGGATGCTCTCTTTGTTGAGTTGCGTGGATGCCAGAGGCAGGTTCCAGTAGACATGCGGCAGCTCGCAGCTGGAAATGATTCTTCCTAAAAGGGGAAAATGACAGGATCGAGGTTTCCTTGTCACCCAATATGAAGTGTATGGCAAACTAATACTTTAATGATAAAAAAAAAAAGTTGAAACTCTGGTTTTGTTTTCAAGATACACTTTTTATTATTGTTTGTTTTTGTAGACTTGGGGTTTTCTTTCTTCTCCCTCCTTTCCCTTTTGCCTCGTTTGATTTATCTGCGTGTCTTCCTGTTCTCCTCCCTGCTCTTCCGCCCTTTCCCTCCCTGCCTCACCCTCCAGAATATCTGGCACCGCCCTCAATTTAGCCTTTGTATTTTACAACAGCTTTGGGCCTGCTAAAAATCCTGAACAGAAAATCCAGGCTTCCATCTGCCTCATCCCACCCTGCCCTCCACCCACCTCCCCTTTCTCTGGCATCTCACTCTCTGAGGTGAACTTGTTACAGCTGAAAAATCAATACTAATAGAATATCAGGAAAAGCCCATAGTCTATCTCCGAATGCCCTCTTTGTATTATTTGGCTCCCGTGGGTTTTAGCACTTGGCTGGGCTGTATCCATTGCAATGTCCACTGCCTTAACAAACTTCTGTGTTTCCCTCATCCCTCTGCTTTTCCAGTCACTGACTATTGTTACTGACACCCTGGCCCCACCTTTTTGAAAATGCCACACAGTTGGGGTCTTATATAGTATGGAGCACTATATAAGAAACAAACTTTTCTGTTTGTTTCTTCCACTTAGCAGTGAACACCCAAGGGTTTCTCGTTTGTCTCCTCATAATTTGGTCGCTCACGTCTATTCATCTCAGCATAATGTTCACGTATGAATATAACCACAGATTTTTTTTAGTCCAATCTCCTATTACAGTATATTCTGGATTCCTTCCAGTTTTGAGCGATTAGGTATACGTTGTAAACCATGTAAAAGTTCGTGCAGATACAAGTTTTCAACTCACTTGGATAAATACTTATGACTATGATGACTGGATTACATGTACAATCGTGATAAATTCCCTACCTGCCTCCCACCATGGTTGTACAACGTTGCCTTCCCACCGGCGGTGATGGAAGTTCTGATTGCGCTGCAGCCCTGTTAACGTTTGTTGTTGTCGGGGCTTCGTATTTTAGACATTGTGAATACAGTTAGACTTTAAATGGAATTTTGTCGTCATTACAAGGGAAGACTCCTTAAAAACAGATTCAAATAGAAGCAAATGTTCTTCTATCTATGGTAGATAATTCTTCGTAAACTTAGCATCGTGAGCTTGGTGTAAACACTGAAAACAAACCAGACCAACAGTGTCTTGTACATTGTTGAGGTGTTAATTATGTCAGTGTTCTGCTTAGGTGAGATGACGGTCACGCTGTTCTCTGTAGGTCAGGGTACCTGTGCAGCATGCCGAACAGGGCAGCTTGGGACACGGTACTCAGATAAGTCAGGCGTGTTTCCTCGTATACTCAAGTTGTACCTACAATCCTGGTCAAAATTGGCCAAAGACAAGGACAGGCAAGAGAGGTACTGAAGGTGTCAAATCTTTGAAAACGTATTATATTTAACAGATTCCATTTTTGTGTTTCCACATTGCTAAAGAAAGCTTCCCTTGTCTCAAATATAAACCCAGACGCTCTCTTACTAATACTGTGGTCTTTGGGGTGAAGATTATATGGATTACTATCTATAAGCAAGCTTAACATATTGCCTGACATATGATAATTGTTAATACTGAGTTGGCTGCCCAATGGGAAGCTGGGAGTGAGGAAGGAGGGCTTGGCTGAAAAGCATAGAAGTGATGTGGAAGTGACGACGTTTGAGCAAGCTGACTAGGTCTCCTGGGGACCCCTACAAAGTGAAACAGAAGGAAGTCACGGCTGTGTCTGAAAAGGCCAAGAAGAGGAATGTTACATCGCAAAAGGGTATCCTACCGCTCGAAAGTACTGAAGAAACACACAGCTTGTGTGATTCTGGCAGATGCCAGAAGGAGAAAGCCTGGGGACGCCGTGGATCCTTTACTTAGATTTGTGTCAACTGTTCGCTCTCCTTTTGTCTCTGAACTCCTTCCTCCGCCCCATCCCAGAGTCGGTCATTAGTAAGAGGATGCGATGTTAATGAGTTTGTTCAGTTCCTCCATCTGTGCGTTGGCATCACACCTGTTCCTGCGGTACCTGGGTATCTTAGCTGCAGCCAACGCAGGGAACTAGCCACAGGCACTCATTATTCTGAAGACCTGTGGCAGGTTTAGGTATAGAGATACCAGGGTCGGGAGAGCTGTGACACTGTGAGATCATCCGTTCAAAACAAAATGAGATGCTGGAGGATATAAAGAGTAGAAGAAAGAAGCTATTATTAGTCAACTTCAACTTAAGGTGAACGTGTTTGTGTACTACCAGAAAAAAAGTTGATTTTCAAAAATTGCTTCTTTAGTTTTCATATAAAGGAAAATAAGGTTTTTTTTTCTACAGAGTAACTCCAATCAGCTATTGAGAGTCAATAAACTGAAATAGTTTTATTTTTAAAATATGAAATATACTAATAAGCCCTAATATAACTTCTATATTTTCATTCTCATGTCAAATTTTATATTTCTTGTGCTCTCTTCTAGTGGTTTTGGAATTTAATTTAAAAGCATTTTCAGATTGGTAGATATTTTATAGACGATTCCCTGGTACCTGGTGTTTTAATTCATCTAGTCTCTAAGTTGAACTGAAATGTCTGTGTTTCTTAAATGATGGTCAGTTTCTTGTCATGTATACAGTTTTAGTCTCTTATAAAAGAGTAAAGACTAAATTAGTCACTATTTTCTTGAATTTTTCTTAAGAAAAACACATACACACACATATATATTAGAACATAGTGAATTTCTCATTTTAAACCGTTTGTCTTTGAGATCTTTCAAAGTCATTAGCATGGACTGAGAATGCATTTTAGTGATAACACCCATCTAACACACATGGGCTCTAGGTTCAAACCCAGATGCATGGGAAATCAAGTAGGGGTGTAGAGTAAAGAGGTAGGGAGGAAGGAAGGGAAGGATGCAGGGAGAAGGTGGCAGGCAGGCATACAGGTAGTGTGTTGTGTTAAGCCTAGAATTACAACAGCTGTAAGTGTAATTTTCACACTGTGAACCCTATGCTCTCCTAACGTTCTAGGCTGTAGTTTTCCAGACTCTTTCACGGACCTCATTCTTACCATGCCAGTCACGAGTGTTCTCAAGATCAGAGTGCCAAGCCCTCCTAATCCCACGATGACCTGTGTCACTGTCCCACCAAGGATGAATGACTGAATGGTGAATGACCATGGCAAGGGAGGAGCCAGAGCATTGCGGGGACCTCAGTTCACATCCAAGCTTCAGTCTGGAAATCATATCTCTATCTCCTTTTAAAGGTAGACCACGTCTCTCTTGAGAGCGTGGACATCCACGTTCTAATTCAACACTATGGATGTCTGTTCTCACTGCAATAGGTTGCTCACACTGTGAAGCAACACATTCATATATGAGCAATAAGAAGGCCACAGGGAGTGGGCACTTATTCTTCACACACACACACACAAAGAGAGAGAGAAGACACAGACAAACACAGAGTGACTCTCTCCCTCCCTCTCTCCCCCTCTCTGTCTCTGTCTCTCTCTGTGTATCTCTGTCTCAATCTCCCTGTCTGTCTCTGTCTCTCTCTCTGTCTCTCTCTCTGTCTCTCTCTCTGTCTCTCTCTCTCTCTCTCTCTCTCTCTCTCTCTCTCTCTCTCTCTCTCTCTCTGCAACGCTAGAGCACTTGCAAGTCTCAGATAGGAACTGGAACAGTGGAGATAGGTTTTGCTATCCGCTGATGCAGTCATTGCTACAACTCTATAGCTCCCTTTAGGGCGATCAACCAAGGGCAGCAGAATGAACTCAGAAGACCTAAGCTGGCTGAAAGAGAAAAATGTTTCCTTCTACTGTCTTGTGTTAACTGCCCATCAAGTGACTGTTTCCCAGCCACGGCAGATCTTGGACCAACACCTCCATTTGTTGAGCCACCCAAGCTCTTAAACATCTTGCTGCAGGATTCCTCTGTATACTAGTTCTTTGTGGACCTCTGATTCACAGTATAAAGCTTTTCTCAACTTACTTTCTCCAAACTCCTCAGGTTTGGGATTTTAGAGGTATGCCAGATCAGCACATCTGGTGGAAGTAAGGATGGCTGTCTATCTACGCATGGATATTTAAATATATATGCATAAACTACATTCAGAACATTGTTGAAGATGGGAAGCATAGGGACGTGGATGCTTCCATGCCAAGGTTCCAGTTTTTAGCTTTGGAGATTATTTTGAAATACCTCCTCACTTTGGGAAGATATCGAGGCTACTTCATGACCCATTTGAATGAGGACTTGCGTCCTGAAAATGTTGACCAAGGATTGGCATATCTTGTTGAGTTTAGACACAGCCCTTCCTTATACAGAGTACCTCACACGCCCTTTGGTAAGTTTCCCTGCTGTAGTGACTACAAGCGAGAAGGGTCCTTGTTGGTAGTTTCGGTACCATCACCACGAAATACCTGTGCTATATTTCAGTGTATTGACAGTGTCTTCCTAGGAAGGACCACAATCTCTGCAGAATCATGCTGACAGCCAATTTCTCGTCACTGTTTGTCATGCATATAGGATAGTCAAAATGACTGGTCCTTGCAAGACAAAACCAACTGTACTTCCAATAAGTGGGCCAGAGTTGATTGCTTTGCCCTAATGTTAAGCCAAGTAGTCAGCCACTGAGATGAGTTGAGTGGCTGCTTCTGTTGAAATCACAGTCAGAGCAAGGCTGGTTTGTGATTAGCATAATGAGAATGCCTAAAATGAGAGGAAATTGTTGACATCTCATGTAAAGATGAGAACTTTGGGGAAGTAATGAACAGATTGCTAGTGTGCGTGAGCATGCGGTTAACCTATCTGAGATGACGTCATGCAGAGGGCTGTCTTGCTGTATGCCCACCTGGAGCATCAGAATTTGCATTCATTCAGAGGAGACTCAAGACCTTGTGGGTCTAGGTCTCTCCTGAGGTGATGGTCCAGCCGAGTCCTTCTGCAGGAAAGTGGGTAACATATCCACTCTGCATCTGAAGTCGTTCTAAGTCATTAGCATGGCTGTTCTCTGTTTCAGATGTCCATGAGAAACAGAGACAGTAAGACCTTTAACCCCTGTGACCTGAGATCTCAGTTATATATTCATCCAGGGCCTACTGATTACCTAGTAGACCCCTGACTCACTTCTATGCAAATGTAAACTGAGGATTTCACTTATAGAAAAGCATTAAAGGGAATGTATTTAAGAATGCCAGGCTAGGGGCTGGAGAGATGGCTCAGTGGTTAAGAGCATTGCCTGCTCTTTCAAAGGTACTGAGTTCAATTCCCAGCAACCATATGGTGGCTTATAACAATCTGTAATGAGGTCTGGTGCCCTCTTCTGGACTGCAGGCATACATGCAGACAGACTATTGTATAGATAATAAAAAATAAATATTTTTTAAAAAAAAAAAAGAATGCCAGGATAAAAAAATGTTTTGTTTTTCCCTCTTACACTTGTTTAATAAGGTTGTATGAGTATGTATGTGTCGGTATGCATACGCTATGGTGTATGTGGAAGTCAGGGGACAATTATTGGGAATTGGTTCTCCCCTCCCACCATGTGGGTCTTTTAAAGGATCAACCTTGGGTCATAAGTCTTGGTGTCAAGTGTTTTACGCAGTGAGCCATCTTGACAACCTGTAAAAACCTTTAAAGTCTGTTTTCCCTGTAGCTCATTAAAACTTACCGTAAATACAACTAGTGATATGGTTCCGGGTGAAGGCTTTGCCACCAAATCTGACCTCTTGAATTGATCGCCGAGACGCATGTGGAGAAAGGAGAAAGCCAGTTCCAGTAGTTTGCCCAAGCTCCAATATGGTCATGTCGAGCAAGTACACACACCCATATACGCACACCCTAATAAACAGACAAAGGGATAGCGTATAGCAATTTTACTTTCCATAGCTACACAAAAGCAGTAGGGGAAATATGTATAACAGGTTTAAATTAAAAAAGAGTTCCAAGAAACGTGAATTTTCAGAAGAATCTTTAAGATATATTATCAGCATTCAAAGAAAAACTTATAAGACAAAAAAACATGGAGTAGACGTGGACAGGGCTTAGAAGATAAAGGAAAAGGGAAAATACGTAAGGTGTGAAGGCATCACAAACTACAGAAGGAGCATAAGCATCACTTCTGAAAATCCAACAGGTCGTAACAAACGTGTGGGGAGGATGACGTGAAGAAGATGACATGTAGCAGACAAGGTGCACCTTGCACATGCGCAGCTGACGTTTCCGAAGAAGGAAAGGCAACTTTTAAAGGGAAAACTCCTGAAATTTAAATGTTGGCTAGGTTTTGATTTCCAAATTTAAAAAGGAAACACCGAGTTTCAGAAAATCCTATAGAAAATAATATCAAGACGAGTCTTAGTTAACTACAGTAATTTTCTAAAACAGAGAGTTTTGCAGATCAGCTTGCAGGGTCCTAGAAATTGACGTCAGTGGAGTCACAGGTGGATTTGGTGCAGCGCTCAGGACAGGCGATGGAGCAGTGCCTGCTCCTTGTTAAAGTACAGCAGTTTGATCTGAACATTTGTGGGCAGCTAGATAACTTCACAATTATAGAGTGGTGTGTGTGTGTGTGTGTGTGTGTGTGTGTGTGTGTGTGTGTGTGTGTGTAGCAAAGAGATGTTCTCAGGAAGGCACCTTGTAACATATAGATCCATTCTTCTTAACATCTCACCGAATATTATAACCCAATAAGATGAGGTAATATTAAGAATTTCAGGGTGGAAATCCATCATTGCGAACACTGATTAACTTAGCTCTGTGGGAGTCAAGGTGGAAATTGCCTAAAAGCTTAGCAACTCTTGACATTTTGGATTTTTTAACAAAACACTCTGACCTGAGCTGTGTTCAGGATGCAGATGATGCCCAGGCATCCAAATGACGGCATGACGGAGGTGGATGCTCGAGCCACAGCAGGCAGCCAGGTGACTCTGGGCCTGCAATGCCAATAGGGAATTTAGAACTTTCCCATGAGCACCAGGAAGCCAGTAAAAGTGTTTCCCAGGTGAGAGTGTTTGATTTTTCCTGAGACAGTTAGAGGTGGGGCTTTCTGCGGGGCGTGACTTAGAGTCACGGGGTTTCAAACAAGAAAATGGAAATTTTAATTCAGAAGCTTTCAGAAGAAACATGAAAGCTGTGGAACTTGCTCTAGTTCCTTCTAGTCTCCTCACTGATACAGTGGCACCTGCTGGCCGCCGTGGCTCATGCTGGCCGCCGTGGCTCATGCTGGCCACCGTGGCTCATGCTGGCCACCATGGCTCATGCTGGCTGCTGTGACTCATGCTGGCCACTGGAGCACATGCTGCCGTGGCTCTTGCTGGCCGCCGTGGTTCTTGCTGGCCACCATGGCTCATGCTGGCTGCTGTGACTCATGCTGGCCACTGGAGCACATGCTGCCATGGCTCATGCTGGCTGCCGTGGCTCTTGCTGGCCACCGTGACTCTTGCTGGCCATGACAGCACATAACTGCTGCCACTGAGGACAGAGAAGTACTTCACTGTGTCCGTTAGTGTCCCTGACTTAACCCCATCTTCACGCCCTCAGTGCAGGTCAGTCTACATGACCATAACTATCAATCCCAGTCCTGAGCTTCCTCTGAAACTGGTAAATCTCTTTCCAGTTAAGGGTAACCTTGCCTAATCCTCCATTCCCAATACCCCTTTCCTATAAGTATTCTCTCTCACAAGTCTTTCAAGAGAATCCAGTCTAGGACAGAGGCTTCAGGGAACTCTCAGGAGCAGAAATGAGGTGGGATTCCACATTCTTACAGTGATTAATATATGCAGCCAGATCCCATGCTGAGTAGCAGGTCTGGAAACCAGACTCATAGGTTGGTTCACACTGTTGCCATCTAGGTAGGAAAGAATGATTCTGCGGAGTAAAGGTGTGTGCAGGAGAGTGGTTGAAGTCACTGACAGGTCACGACGGTGAGGCTGGATAGGGAAGCAAGAACAGACAGGATGGAACAGACAGACGTGGGGAAATAAAGGCACTTAGGATGGGTGGGAGAATCTGTCATCTTTATAAACTAGTTATCTGTGGTGTTTTGAATGAAAATGACCCCATAAGCTCATAGAGACTGGCACTATTAGGAGCTGTGGCCTTGTGAGAGTAGGTGAGGCCTTGTTGGAAGAAGTGTATCATTGTCAGGGTAGGCTTTGAAGCAGTCTAACTATGTTCAAGTTACACTAAGTGTTTCCACAGTTCACTTCCTGTTAACTGCGGATCAGGATGTAGAACTCTCAGCTCTTCCTCCGGCACCAAATCTGTCTGCATACCACCATGATAATAATGGACTAAGCCTCTGCAAACCACCCCAGTTCAATATTTTTCTTCATGAGTTGCTGTGTTCACGGTGCCTCTTCACAGCAATAGAAACCCTAATTAAGGCAGCATCTAAACATATACCCTGCATAAGTACTGCTCTCAAAACACTTCTGTCAGCTCACAGCGACTTGCAGTGACCGAGTAGCTGTTGTGATATTTTGTTTGTGTTTTAACAAATAAAGCTTGCCTGAAGATCAGAATGCAGAGCCACTAGAGGCCAGGGAGTGGGGGCTCACATCTCTAATCCCAGAACTTGGGAGACAAAGGCAAAGGGATCTCTGTTAGTTCAAGGCCACCCTGGGCTACCAAGATTGAATCTTCTAAAAGAGAAACAGAGCTCACACAGAGATGATTGCAGCACTTGGGATCCCACGCCTTTAATCCCTGCACTAGGGAGGTGGAGACAGATGTGATACAGCTGGGCAGAGAGAGGAATATAAGGGGGGAGGAGACAGGATCTCGGTGCAGTTCGAGGATTGGTGGAGACAGTTGCAGTCCCAGAATGCAGTCTGAAGCAGGCTGAAGCAGGCTGAGGACAGACAGCACTACCCCCTTCGGTCTGACCACTGGTAGAGGTAGAAGGTCTCTCTAGTGGCTGGTTGCGCTACTTCTCTGATCTCTCAGCCTTCACTCCCCAATAAATGGCTCCAGATTTTATTTATTGTGACCAATTAGCATTCATGCAACAAGCAATAGACATGAGTATAAAGCTTTAAGGACAACAATATTCAAACCCAAACGATTCTTTCATGTCTGCAAGATATGTTCTTATACAGTTAGTTCCCTTTTCTACAAGAGGGTCCTATGTCGCAATCTCTCTGTAAAAGACAGACTTTGACAATGCCCTCTTCCCATCACTCCGTCCCCATGAGTAGAAGACCCTGGGTATGGTGAGGACGGATCTCTCCATCCCAGACTTCACATCATCTTTCTTCCTCTTGGATCATACCAGGTCCTACCATTAATTCTATGTGCTTAGTATCCAGGCAACTTTCTCCCAACAGTTGGTGATGCGTGTGTTCCTGAGGCTTTTTCCCTATCCTGTGTATGCATGTATGTACTATCCTGTGTGTTCCTGAGGTTTTTCCCTATCCTGTGATGCATGTATTTACTATCCTGTGTGTTCCTGAGGTTTTTTCCTATCCTGTGATGCATGTATTACTATCCTGTGTGTTCCTGAGGTTTTTCCCTATCCTGTGATGTATGTATGCACTATCCTGTGTGTTCCTGAGGTTTTTCCCTATCCTGTGATGTGTGTATGTACTATCCTGTGTTTCCTGAGGTTTTTCCCTATCCTGTGATGTATGTATGCACTATCCTGTGTGTTCCTGAGGTTTTTTCCTATCCTGTGATGTATGTATGCACTATCCTGTGTGTTCCTGAGGTTTTTCCCTATCCTGTGATGTATGTATGCACTATCCTGTGTGTTCCTGGGGTTTTTCCCTATCCTGTGTGTTCCTGAGGATTTTTCCTATTCTGTGATGGATGTATGCACTATCCTGTGTGTTCTTGAGATTTTCCCTATTCTGTGATGTACGTATGCACTATCCTGTGTGTTCTTGAGATTTTCCCTATTCTGTGATGCATGTATGTACTATCCTGTGTGTTCCTGAGGTTTTTCCCTATTCTGTGATGTATGTATGTACTATCTTGTGTGTTCTTGAGGTTTTTCCCTATCCTGTGGATGCATGCCCTGCTGTCCTTTCCAGAACTGTGAGACATGGCTAATATTCTAAGCATGTTTTCTCATGTATACCTAATCATCTCTACTGAATCAGAAAAGTTCCCAGGATTGGGAGTTAGAGGCAGTAATTCCAAATGAGAAATCTGGGGAGCATTAGCTCTCTGCTGATGCTAAGTGAGGAAATATTCAAGGAAGAACGGAATTTGGGATTTCCAGGGAAAATTTGAGCTGTTGCATGTGTGGCTGACAAAGTGAAACTAACCACCCCACACCCCAAGGAACCAATAACAAGGAGAGAAAAGAGCCTGCAAGCTGCAGAAATTCTGCAAATTCCTGTGTTGTCCTGTGGTCCACTGGTCCCTTCCCAAGTGAAAGTCCGTTTCCATGGCAACTTGCCCCAAGTAACTGTATGGACAGGTAGTCTTACGCTGATCCCAGACTAGACTGCATGGATCTTCACACTTACTGCTGGCATCGGGAGTTTAAGATGGAGCCAGTGTCTAACTGGCCTGTTTTACATGGAAGGGTACTCATTATGAGAGCCATAGCGAATCCATCGATCTCCCCAGATCCTGTATCTTACTTCTGACACCCCCCCCAAAAAAAATGTCGGGTGACTGCGGGCATTTTGTGGTTGTGGTATTTTTTTTCTTGGTTTTGGTTCTTCATTGCCTATTATTCCTTTAAAACCTATTATAGTGGAATAAAATAAAAATCATCAATACCTCCAGATGTCCTTCCATGGTCATGAGGTCTTAGGATCTGAAGCATTCTATAAGACCTCCCAAACACATTTTTTGATCTTCAAGTAATTAACCTATAAAATGTGTTTTGACTACTGTGGCTCCATTTTGGAGTTTTCAGAGTCTGAACAGGAAGACATGGTCACCAAGAGCACAGCTGAAGGGCTCACACCCACCCGGCAGTGACTGGAACCAAAGCACAGACTATGAGTTGTCCTTTGGTGCCAAGGTCCCATCTAGGATCCCTTTGGTTAGTTAAAAAGTACTTAGAAACAGAAGAAGAGAAATAAAATTCAGCTAGCTCACTTTTTCCTTAATCTAGAAACCACCCTCTCCATCCCACCACAGATGGGAGCAAACAGGTTCTCATCCAGGGCTCTCTGTCTGTCTAATGTATATGTTCCAAAACTAGGAGTACCAAAACAAATACTTCTAATGCTCAATTGTGTTAAATAGCTCCATTTGAATTCTTCCCTGAAATAAATCTAAATAAACACTGATAAACAGGACAAACTATACTAGTAATGTGTTGTCTGAGTGTGTGATTTGGGGAATTAAAAATCACAGCCAAGAGAGCAAATACATATTACAAGTTCCAGGGCCTCATGCTTGCCAAACTCTGAATTATTGGCAAGCCACTGGATGACTGCAGCCGCAGAGGACAGTCTGTTTCCCTGCGAGGCTGAAATCCACTTATGAGGCGTAACGGGGGGGGGGGGGGGGATGTGACTATGGATCCATGATTATTGGGTTTGCACGAAATGAAACAAAGGAAGAGTGTTTCAGGTTCCTTCTGTGTGTACAAAGATAGAAGTCAAATTAATCAGTTTTCCCCCCAATGATTGGTGTGAGCCACGCAGAGTCTCTCCTCAAGGAAACATCAGTCAAAGAGGTTGTGTCGGAAATAAGCGTGCAGTAACTCTATCACAGCGAAAAGTCGGGTGCAGAGAGAACTGTAGGAAGTGCGAGGGGAGGGAATATTAGGGAGAAAACAGAAACTACAGACCTGCTCCCTGGAATTGGATCGGGGCCCAAATTAGTTCAGAACTAGACAAGAAAAAGAAGAGAAGCCACGGTTGGAAAAGGAAGTTGCTTAACTAAATATCAGCATTAAACCCTCCAAAGAAGGATCGCTTCCATCCGGCTGAGGATTATGGTCAACAGATCATCAAGTAAGCTAGGGACTCAATCCTAAAGGAAATGGGAAGTTGGGTGGGGTTTGTGACTGGGAGCAAGTGGGGAGGAGGTGGGGGAGATTTGCTACCTGGAGTAGGGAGGAGGAAAGGGAGAGGAAGAAAGAATGAGACATCCCCCAGGTTGAAAATAAACTGGAGAAGTCATTAAATCTACCAAGGCATGTCCAACATGATCTGCTAATGCCATGGCAACCATTCCATCTCTTTGGATGTCAGTATTTCATTCCCCCCCAAAAGCTGTCTTTTATGGGTGGGGTGATTATATATGGTACTCTTGGTTTGGTACGGTTGGACTTTTGGTGGTGCTGGTGGTGGTACTCCACGAAAGGAAGGGAGCAAGCTGAATTCTGTGACTGTGCTAACCCAACACTAATGGTCACCCTGCTTCAGCTGCGTGTAAACATGTTCGGTGGCAGCCTTGAAATCATGTGACATAGATGGGGTACACAGAAAGGTACGGTTTCCAGCTACAGCTACTCTTCAGGCTTACAATTTCAGGTGTAGTCCGGACACGTGCGGCTTCTCACTGGCATCTATGTCTGCAGTGTAACGCGGTAGGTGAGGACTGAGTTCCAGAGTTCGTATGCTAAGCCAGTCTTCACCAGTACGTGCTTCTGTCCCCTGTGCCCTTCAGTTCCTCATCTGTAAAGTGTGGGGACTGAAAGCACCTTGAGTGTGTGAGTGAGTGTGTGAGTGAGTGTGTGAGTGAGTGGGGTGAATGTGTGAGTGAGTGCAGGAGCGTGTGCATGAGTGTGTGAGTGAGTGTGTGAGTATGTGAGTGTGTGTGTGAGTGAGTGTGTGAGTGAGTGCGGGAGCGTGTGCATGAGTGTGTGAGTGAGTGTGTGTGAGAGTGAGTGAGTGTGTGAGTGAGTGAACAAGTGTGTGTGAGAGAATGAGTGTGAAAGTGAGTGTGCGAATGAGTGAGTCTGTGTGAGTGATGTGTGATGTGAAAGTGAGTATGTGAGCAAGTATGAAAATGAGTGTGTGTGTGTGAGTGAGTGTGTGAGTGAGTGTGTGTGAGTGTGTATGAGTGAGTGTGTGTGAGTGTGTGTGAGTGTGAGTGTGTGAGTGTGTGTGAGTGTGTGAGTGTGTGTGTGGGTGTGAAAGTGAGTGTGTGAGTGAGTGTGAAAGTGAGTGAGTGTGTGTGAGTGTGTGTGTGAGTGTGTGCATGTGTGTGTCAGTGCATGAGTGAGTGAGCAAGTACATGTACTATGGAAAGCATGAGGCATGCGATTTATGAGCAAGCCATCGCTCTATCGAGATATGAATCCAGACAGTAGACCTCACAGAATAATGACGCCAATATAATGGAAGTCGTACATAATTTTAGATTTTCTAGCCACAATGATATTAAAACCACACTGTCCTCCTAACTTATGACACTCGTCACACTCCCGGGATTCAGCAGACACGCGTGGCCGGTGGCTCATATCATTGCACGGAGCGAGCCTGGAGAGTATGACCACGGAGAACAGGAAGGCCACCATCAGTGAGCGTGAGAGAATCTTCAGGAGGAACCCTGAGGGATAGTGAGATGTGTTTTTCCTGGCCATAGTGGATTGTAAGAAACATAAGTAATTCTGGGAGGAGGAAAACCTGGTTACAAAAATAAGGAGACCCTGGGGGCCAGACGTCATGCGTACTAACCATCAAGGCGCTTTGCTGCAGCTTCCTTCATGTACATACTGAGCACCTAACGTGTGTGTGTTTATGTGGTGGGTCCCTGTAACGTCACTATGGCTAGCTGCCCCTCAGCCCCTCCCCTCCACACTCTTCCAGGTCTGTCCATTAAAACCCCCTGCCCTATTTTGATTAAAGTTCCTCTGAACATTTTGCTCCATCCATCTTTCTTCTTCTGTCTAGCATATATGAAACCTATCACCACACCGTCGCGCATTTAACTACATGGTATCAGAACCCACGCTGCTGCTCCCAGTTAGTGAGGATGGAAGAAGCCTTCTTCCATCCTCAGAGCTAAAGTCTCAGCGCGTCCATAGGCGATTAGATAACTCAGGTGACAAGCACGCTTTCGCTCCTGACGTTATCGGGCACAGTCAGAAAAGGAAAATTTCAAGAATGCTGTGTTTTGTTTTGTTTTCCTTTTTTCTTTGTTTTCTTTTGTTTATTTTTTTTTTACCCAGCACTAATAGTCACACTGATTCCGGCTGCACATAAACATATAAAATGGCAGCCTTGAAATCATTTTTGACATAGATCGGGTACCCACTTAGATACAGTTTCCTCCTCCTCAGGTTCCCTGGCAATGGGATGCTCACGGTGGCTGCTTCAGGCGACCTTATTTCTCCGTGCAGCTTTCAGTTAACTCATCTTCGAAGGGAGATGCTTTCGTTCCCGAGCACTGAACAGGAAATTTATTTTACAGACCAGCAAAACAGAACAGCCTAAACAGCCCGCTAAGGATGCCGCTTTCCCGTTTCCTGCTCTTGATGCCTTGTGTGCCCGTGAATGATAAGGCAAACTGTGAGCTCGAGGAACTCACGTTTTCTGAAGCAAATCCATTTCTACGCCTTACAAAGCCGAGGTACAGGTGCACCAGGAAAGGAAACGGTACCAGCTGCTCCTTGGCTGCCATTCCCTAAAGAGAATTGGAAAGCAAACCCTGATTTGGAGGGATTACAGGACTGGGCAGAGGACGGCGGGAGTTTTCATGACGTTGGCTCCAATTCTGAGAGTGGTACACTCACAGAGAACCGCGACACACAAAGCTAGGATGGGAGCTGGCTCCTGCCTGCGGTGCATGGTGGTGATATCCTGGCAGATGTAAATGGACCAGGAAGCCTACGCTGCATTAATATGCTGAGGGCAATCTAAAATATGATATAAAGAGTCTAAAAGCAGAACCAGTTGTTAAAAAGGTGAATTCTCCTGCATAGTTGTACGATGTCACATCCCTGTCCGGGAGTTCAAGGGGCTCTTGATTTTGTGTCTTCGTATGTATAATACAGAGTCGACTAACCTTTTAGGGAAGGATTCTGATGGGATCTATTGAAACACAGACAACAGAAAAGCATACGTTCCTTTTAATTATAACATGGGTTTATATGTTTGTGATGTTTTTGTGCGTTTAGAAAACAAGTTTCTACGCCATCTGCTGGAGTAAACAGTGCGCTACCTGCGTCGGAGTCTGAGAAAGCACAAAGCACTCAGTGAGGTTTGAGGGTTTGTGGACAGCTTACCTTAGGCCTCACAGCGTCAAGGGCAGCACCAAGAGTAAAGGGGACAGAGTGACATCACCTGTATCGTAGGCAGCAACTAACGAACCGTCGGTTCCAATGTTGCTTCTGAATCATTTCTGACACTTCATTACTTCACTCAACATTCCGAGTCTTTTAAAAGACTCCTGGGGAAGAATCGCCCTCAGACCTGGTCAGTGGCAAGGAGAGGGTGATTGCCACCCCTAGAACCTGACGTTTGAAGAATGTTTCTATCTACTTATCAAGCTATAAATCTTCCCAGCCATGTTCTTTATAAATTCATCATACAGGCTGCAGACCGGGCTATGTCATCTGGTTGGCAAAACAAACGCTAAGAGAACATTCCATGGGCATATCGTATCATAACCTCTTCAAGTGTGTGATTGGCGCCCTCAGCCTTTTTGTATAGTACAGTTTACCGTGATTCAATTGGCTCCGGCACGCCCACCCGTGTGCTGAGCTGTGTCTGTCTCTTCCTATACTCAACTCCCATTGGCTGTCAGGACCTGGACCCGGAGGGTGGATGAAACGGTGAACGAAATACCAGTGCCCATTCACTGCACAGAAGCGGGAGGAAATTTTATTTTCAAACATGGTGTCTTCGGGTAAACAGCCACTGTCTGCTCATGCCCAGAGAGAAGAAAATGTTGGGCCGGGTCTGAGAGCCTTTCGTGATTTCTTGTCCCCATTCCAAAACGCTTCCATGGGTTGATTTGCGGCAAAGTTGAAAGGGGGAAGGAAGACGTTGTGGGTGGGGAAGGAATGTACTCTGTATACACAGGAGCCCCCACTCTACAGTCTGCTGGGTCAGACAGACGGGGTCAAGAAATGAATTCAGCCAGGCGGTGGTGGCGCACGCCTTTAATCCCAGCACTCAGGAGGCAGAGGAGGCGGATCTCTGTGAGTTTGAGACCAGCCTGGGCTACAAGAGCTAGTTCCAGGACAGGCTCCAAAGCCCAGGTGCCTCCGAGGCTGCTCCACACCCCAAGAGCACCCCATGTTCTCACTCGTCCTGTGGCCATCTGAAGCTAGATTTGGGATTTCTGCTATGATAAGGAGATTCTTCTATCTACCGGGGCTCACACCTTTCCCTAGATCTCCTGTATCATTCTGACTCCACTGTACCTCCAGTGGATGCCAGCCCTACAGAGAAGCGCTGAGCCACTCCAAATCATGGTGGATTAGTGAGCGCCGTATTTGCCCCCTTGCTGTGGGCCAGCCTCACCACCTAACTGCCATAAATGTCTCAAAAGAAGACCTTTGATTCCAGATTGAAAAGACTTACAGTGCCTTCTGAACATAGGCTAGCTTGGGGACTTGGCAGGGGGGATGATGTCATGGGTACACAGGAGGCCTAGGGAAGCATCGCCTAGACATGGGGACTGTAGAACAGAGTACAACAAAGTCAGCTCAAAGAGCAGCCTGTGCTATCAGATGGGATCCCCCAGGGATCAAGTCATGTGGTCTCATCCAGATGGCGTCCCTCAGGGACCAAACCATGTGATCAAATCCAGATCTCTCAGGGGAAAAACAATCAGCCCATGTGATCTAATGAGAAACTCATTCAAAGACTAGGCTGTAAGAAATTTCTCTAGTTTTTTTTTTTTCTTTTCTCACTAGTTTCTTTTGGATGTTTCATTTACTCATTCTGAGCTTTAAGCACGCAAGGAAAATCAAACTCTTCAAACTTCCTGTCTCTTAGACCGCTTACCAGGACACAGCGGCAGGTACGCTCGCTAGTCAGCTGAGGGTGAAGGTCTGGGGCAAGGACTTTCTCCTCATTAAATGTGCCCTCCTCAGGCTTCTCTGTGACGGAGCTGGCAGCCTCAGCCGGAACTATCCAGGCAGCTTTTGCCTCATCACTTTGCAGCTCATTGCTCTTGGCTTCCTCGGGAATTGTTTAATTGGGTTACCATTGTCTTTCTGGCAAAAGCATATAAAAGGGGACACATTTCTAAAGCAGGGTCTCAATCTCCCGCCCTCAGCGGGCCGGTTAAGCAAAGGCAACCACTTGACCAGCCTGACCTTTAGTGTGAACACAAACAAGATTTGGGGCCAGCTGCTTTGCTTGTACCCTCGTTTTTGAAATTCCAGGGTTAGAAAGATGAGCGAGCACCTCAAAAGATCTCTCCCTGAAGATGCCTCTGGAGACCTCCCCGCTGAAGGGCCGTGTTTAAAATGGCATGTCTCTGCTGTACTGGTTTTGCTCTGTCTTCTCCTAGAAGAGTCAAACCTCTTGAGGAAAATTTTCTCACATCTTTCCATAGAATTTACCAACTTTGGTCGAGGGGGTTGTTAGAAAGGGAAAACCCAGAGTCTTAATGGCAGAGTGGAACAAATTAATCAGATCTCTTTATTTTGCTTTTAGCAAGATGTTTGTTTTCTAGGCTCCGGGTTTTCAGTGTACCCAAGGATGGACACTTGGGTTGGGTGCTTTGTGACTGAAACAGAAGCAAATCTTGGGGTTCTCTCTGACCCCGGGCAGAACTTCAAAAGGAGGAGTGTTTAGAGCGAGTGCCCGTGGGCACGTGGGTTCCGGTACCTTCCGCCCGCAGCGCTCAGCTTGTGAGCCGCCACTTGTTCCTGGGCTTTGTTTTCTTGGCTGGTGGAGTTTTGAAAGTAGCACGGAATGTACCAGGGTAGGCTCAGCTGGAGCCGACTGAAAGGAAACCCTAAGAAACTGGCAGAGAGCTGTGCTGTGCGCTGCCGCGAGGTGGGCACAGCTGAAGGTGCCGAGGTCCTCAGGAAAGGAAGAACATTCTTCAGCGGACTGAAGGAAACAGACGGGAACTCGGACTGGGGTCTATGATATTTTAATAAGAGCGATCTCCCTAAAGTGTGTTTATGAAAGGAAGACCACAATAATCCAAGATGACATTTATTGAACATTTATTATAAGCCAGAAGCTGTGCCAAGCACATTCGCTCATTTCAATCTGCCCTACAGCCCCTTAGTGTGAAATGCTTTCATGACCCCATCTCTAGACCAGGAGACCGGAGCGAAGGAAGATCGAATACATGATCCTACAGGGCAGAGGAAGCAGAGCGGCAGAAATGGCGTGGAATGCGAAAGGAGGCTCCAGAATCAGAATCTAGAAACTTCCAGACACTGAGTGACCGGGTGGCAAGGAGAGGAGGTCTCAGGCGGGGCAGGCTTCCGGGCAGGGAGTAGAACTCAGTCCAGGAGAGGACAGCAAAGGTTGAAATGTTTCCATCTAATAGAGCTAGGCTGGGTTTCCAGCCAGTTATCCAGCAACGCTTTTATGCTTTGATTGCTGTTTTCCTGCCTAAATTTGTCTAGGCGTCCAGTATTTCAAGCTTATCCATGTTTCTGTTCCATGCTGTTGGAGGATGACTGGGTTTGTTGTCCTGTCTGAATTCCACTGCTTCCTTTTATGTGAAGGTAGAAAGTACTATAGGACCCTGAGTGAGTGAGCAACCTCTCCATATCACCTTCCTCCTTTAGAGAAAGCAGGGGAGCATCCGTACCCTTGAAGAAGGGGGAGGAGCTGGGAGCAACTGCCCAAACCAGCTAACCAGCTAAGAGGCTGTGCGGCCGGCCTCTTCAGCCCCTGGGAGGTTAAGGCTGCAGCGGCCACTCTTCTCTGAAAGCTGGAAGCAGATTTAGAGTCCTCAATGTCCTCAAGGGCTCCAGTGTAACCAGCAGCTATGAGTAAGAGGGTTCTGTTCTCTCCACTACACAGACTTCCACTGTATTTTCCAGGCGATCCTGTCTTAACTGCTATGATACACTCAAAGAAGATAACCCGTAGCACACTTCTAGTCTTGTATTACGTTTACAGAACATAGAATATATGCCTGGATTCGGACAAATTATCTGTAGCCTTAAGACATGAAGATTGTAGGCATGAGTCTCAGAGTTGTCTTATCTCTGGAGATGACAGCGGGAACATACAGCCGCAATGATTCCTGGGAGGAGGTCTGGGTCACTCTCTGTTTCCTGTACAGCAGAGTAGTCATTTCACCACGATGGCCACCTCCATCATAAAATGCTCCATACAATGCTGCAGCCACTAATAGATTCGAAGTGGCATCGTAGACCTTGTAGAAGTCTAAAATGTGAAAAAAAAAATCCCATCTCATGTTTAGGAATTGGGTCTAAGTTGATTGAATCCCACCTTTAAATAAAATGTATAATCTTTTTTTTTACTTCCCTCTTTTTAGTTAGCAGTGTGCTTTTCCTGGTTGGCCCGACTCAACCAGGTGCTTATGCATCTGAAAGAACTCACTGGGGCTCGTGTCTAGAAAATGACAGAACCTAAGGCAGAAACCACTCCTCAGCTCTTACAGACGGACTCCCCTTATGATATCGTGAGATGATCAACAATGATTAAGGGCAAGGGATGACCAAAAAGATTGAAAGTTAAAAAAACAAAAGTCTGTTGAGTGAGCAACGACGGCCGTCAAGTCCTGAAATACAACAGCTGGACGGCTTAAATGCCAACAGGTGTGTTTGATGCTTCCAAAGAGCAGCAAGTACAATGGCAAGGCATTCTTTAAGGAGCCAGTAAGAGGTTCCTGCTCGAGCTCCTGCCTTTGTTTCTCCTCCATCGTCACTGAGTCCTTCGCGCTAACCTGTAAACCCAATCAACCCCATCCTTCCCAAGTAGCTTGGGTAGGGGTGCCGATCACAGCAACAGAAAGCAAACCAAGACAGCAGAGTGCTTGCCTGGTAGCGGACACCCCATGTTCTTGTGGTTGGTTTGGTTTGGTTTGGTTTGCTTTGCTTTGCTTTGGTTTGGTTTGGTTTGGTTTGGTTTTGGAGAGAGAGAGAGAAATGAGAACGTGGATTTACTCTGGGTGTATGATTTTAACGGAGAGGTTGGTGTCTGGAAATGTGAGCAGGAAGCTGGAAGCAGTAAACTGTAAAGAACTCCACCTTCCCTTCAGATCGCTGTGCTGCCTATAGGAATCTTCATTAAAACATGAACGTGGGAATTCACTGCAAACAGAATTCCAACCAGGTTATTTTATTACATAATTAACAGTTATAGTTGAGCAAGTCACAGGGGAAGAATTAAAGTTCCCCGCTGAGATTTTAAACATTATCTGATATTAAATATTTTCATATCTGTTCATCCTCACCCTGCTGGTACTCAATTTACGATGCAGATAAGGAGTCTTGATAAGTAATGAGAAGGTCATTCTTTTAATACCATGAGCTGAACTTTGTCTTCTTGATAGGTATTTATGCAATATACTAAAAGAAATATCCATGAGAGGTCAAAACTGTACGAGAAAACAGTAAAATTAAATTGAGTTAATCGTATCTATTTCAACATGAAATCCCGCAGAATTATGGATAATCACAGGGAGAGTCACAGATTACAAACTTTACTAATTAATACAAAACACTCACATGTAAGTGAAGAGATATGTTTGAAGACAGTTGCTTCGGTCCAATATCCTGTGTTCCCAAGGCCCTGGCTGAGGACAACTCCCTCCTCTCTGAGTCTTACTGACTAGGTACCAGATGTGTAGGGAATTTGGTTACTGTATGTTTAAACATAGTTGAGAACCTTAGGGGCTAAAGATAGGGCTCAGCGGTTAAAAGCCTGCACTACCCTGACAAAGGACCTGAATTCAGTCCCCAGCACCAAGGTCAGGCAGCTCACACATCTGTAACTCACCTCTAGGGGACCCCACCCCTTCGACCTCTATGAGAACTTCAGGCACATGCATCCATGCATATGCATTCACCCAATTAAAATTAATTTTTAAATTAGAACCTTCAATACTCCAAGTACAGCCTTACAAACATTATTATCTAAATATCAAGGAGTTAATATCTAGTAACTTAATTAATCATAAGATTAAGCTGCTTTAACGTGACTATTTTCCAATAGTATGCTGTGTTCATTTTGTAGTAACACAGAACATCAAGCTGAGTTCAGCCAAAGGAAGGAAGGTTTGATGGTTTAATGCATTAATAACCTGTGGCTTAAGCCTACTGCGTCACACAAGGTGAGCAGGTCACCTGTTCTTTAAACATCAACTTTTAGTTCATGTGTGCCCTCCTTTAAATTAGGAAGTTGAACTCTGACAGGTTGAGATAATTCGGGCTTGATTTTGTGGTTCTTAAGAATCAGGTAAGCCAGTGGGAAACGTCAAAGTACACAGAGGCATTTTATCTCCTTGATACTGGAAATCTGTCTTTTGGAATCCTCTATCATTCCCTGTGGATTCTAACATTCACCTAAGTCTTCTTTTCACTCCAGTATTATTTTCAATGCAGTTTTCAAATTATTCTGCCATTCTGCTTAGGAATTTGAGTGTACATGCTCAGATCATCAGATTTTAAATTATAGGGTCATATTTTAAGACACGTGAAGTATCCAGTGACTATACAAGTCCCACGCGTGGTTTCAAAACCATGATAGCTGCATATGACGTAAGCCAGAAACATCTTTGCCTCCTAGCCTCTGTCTTTTCCCATCTTTATTGCTTCGTTTTTCTTGTTGTTGACTGGCCAACCACACAAATCCCTTAGGGGATGGCTTCTGATGAAACACCTACAAGCAAAACTCTTCATCTGATCTGCGAAGCCAGCTCAACACCTGACAATCAGAATTGCTGGCATTAAGCCTTTGAGAAGGAGTCCAGGCTTCTCATAGCACGATCATTCTGAGTTTGAGAAGTGAGTTACCAACCACTGCGTTCCTTGCTCTCTCTAATTAACGGTTATCAGCATCTAAAGAAAGTCCAAAGTAAACAGACCAAGTGTGGTGCACCTTCCACCGCCGGCAGCCTCTGAGAAGCCCTCCTATTAGCAAGCGTCTCAAATAATTACCAGACCGCTCACACACACGCACGGTCCCCCTACATGATGTTAATAATCAGGAAGGCTAATCAAAAGTTCATTGAGTCCGCAGGAAGTAAAACAAAGGTATTCATCAACTAAATGGTTCCTTAAAATAAAGTGAAGTAAAACAAAGTCATCGCATACCTCCTTGTTCCCAGCAGACAAACTGAGCTCATGGTGACCCTGTGCTTATGGCACTGCCCCTGACCTGGGAGTTCAGGAATAAAATATCCTCAGGCAAGCCTGGGGGAAACTCCAGGACCAGTACTTTAGGCTTGATGGAGCATCCTAGCAAGGATTCTCTTCTTTAGGATGCTTCTCCTGCTTCAGTCCCAGTGAGAAATTCAACCCCTCAGCTGGTATCCGTGAAAGCATTATTTTAAACAAGGACACATTGGCCTAAGAGATTACAACACCTGAGGGAATTGGAGACCCTCTTTTCTTGGAGGAAGGGTATTCCAGGGAGTCAATAAATTGCAATTACTCTGAGCATTAAGTCTCTGCCTGCCCTTAGATCTTACAGTTCTGTTTTCAAAAGTATTCTGGAAAAATGGAAAATCCCCTTTCTCCACTTCTAACTGTATTCATGAGTAATCTGTCAGGGACCAGCCTCCCAAAAATACCTCTTGCCAGGGTAGGGGTGTGGGGATCAGAAAAATAGTAAAGAGGATGAAGACACAAATAAAATAATAAAACAGAAACATAGGATAGTACTGAAAGGGAGTTCCAGTGAATACTGAAATCTCCAGTTTTTAATTTTTTATGCATTTTTATACCCCAATCCAAAACGGGGAAGAAGGAAACAAAAGACTTCTTTAACATGATACAAAGGACAACTGGAAGAGTTAATTGCTTCAACCCTTTGAGGTATCAAGTCATAGCATTCTGTTGTTGTGGCAGTGAACACACCCTAGACCAAGTATCCTGAAAGCAGCCACTCCTCAGGTGACCTCCTATTACAAAAGAGGGAGCAGAAGCATCCTTGCATATCCTGACCACCTGTCAGGGTGGAGCAAATCTACCTGTGTGAGCCATTTTCATGTCAAAAGAACCAAGTAATCACGTCCTCAGTCAGGATGTATTGCCCTGGTTGTTGTCAGTGATTTTTAGCAAACTTCAAACTGTCTGCCCATCAGACAAGGTGGAAACAGGCTCACATTTCTGGGCCTCCACAATAATCCCCATGCCTGGTTAAGGAGGTCTCAAGGATACAGCGTTCATCTTGTCGTAGCATAAAAGAACGAGAGAAAAATTTAGTTTCATGAGGAGAAATGACTTACAATTAAAGTTCCAATAAGCCAAATATATTAAGAAACACAGAGCTTTTTCTCTTAAGTTTCCCGGAATACTCCTCCTGAGCTTGAGTGCAGGAGTATAAGCCTGCGCCACAATCTATGAGGAACGTATTTTCTACACACTCAAAGAGTTGCGATTGTGCTTTGAATTGCTCCCTGAACTCTTATTTTTTTAATCTCCCTTTTTCCTATGATATCTAACTTTTCTAGTCACACACAGCTCTGCCTATACTGTACTTCGTGGTGAACGTGCATAATGTCACCTGCCCAATGAGACACCGTTACCGCGGCCGACCTGGTGGACTGCTGGGGCTTTAATGAAGAACCTCAATAACCCGGCAGGCTGCGAGCCAGCAGCCTACAGATGGGCACAAGCCGAGCCGGGAACTACAAATAGGAAGCTAATGACTAGTCCAGAGGGACCAGTTGGTGCCTGTGGGAGGGGACAGGCTGAGTGGAGATTTCCAGAGGTCTGCGTGCTTGAGCACAGTAGGCTGAGAGTAAGCGCCTTTGCTTAAAGGTCAGAGAGACAAGCAGAACCTTGGAAAACTCTAGAGTGAAGCTTTAAAATGGACTCTGGCTAGAGACATAGCTCCACGGTCAAGTGTGTGGTTAGAATTCTTTTCCTTCTCAGACTTAAAGTTCTTATCGTTAAATGTAATTGTGTATTAAGTGATAACTAGATGATCACAAAAGAATGTTACAGTACACGCCTGTTTCACGTAATTTAAACGGCTGATTATAAAAAAAAAAGAGGTTCTAGGATCTCATAGAGATTATAACTTGGCTACTGTCTCTCATTTTAGTTTTGGTCAGGAAGTCAAGATGTTGGACAAATAAAAACGTGTCATTGTGGTTATTTCGCTGTCCTGATAGTTACAGAATATTCTGGTGGCTCTCTCTGCTTTAAACTCTGTTTGTCTTCTAATAATAATGGTTGTCCCGTGTTTCTCTGTCCCTTAACGCACAACTTAATATAGCTCATCATTTATAGTAAACAGCATATAATTGGATCGTCTTTTTAATTTAACTTTATAACACTGGTCTCTTGGCTAAAACATTCAGTCCATTTACACTCAGTGCAGTTACCAGTGTGACTGGGAACAGATCTGTCCTCTTGTTAGTCTTTCTGTCTCCCATTGGTTTCTCCGCCCCTCCCTTCACTCTTGCGCGCTTCGGTTTTGAACCCTTTATTGAACTGTTAGCGTTCCCTTCAGGCACCGAGTATTGGTGCTCAGTGCACAGGCTTCACGACAGCATTTGACACGACTATTATAATCTGGAGTTACTGTTGTAATATGACAAGCAAAGCATGAGACCCTCGACACAGCAGGGGATCTCTTACTACCCCCTTTTCTTCGTTATACATCAATACATTCATGTACACTGAAATCCTGTCTGTTGCTAGTTTTCATCTTTCCGTATTATGGTCTTGACTTTGATTGGTTTTAAAATTTCTCTCTACATATTCTTCCTTTATAATTTTTTTTAAAAAAAACAAACTATCTTTTTTTCATTTTGCACACCAATCCCAGTTCCCACTCCCTCCCCCTCCTCCCATTCTTTCCACAGACCCTCCCTCCCCACCCCACCACTCCTCAGAGAGGGTAGGGCATATTGCTTTAGGAAAGGTCCGAGGCCCTCCCTGCTATATCTAGGCTGAGCAAGGTATCCATCCAAAGAGAATGGGTTCCCAATGAGCCAGTACACGCCGTAGGGATAAATCCTGGTGCCGCTGTCAGTGGCCCTGCAGTCTGCCCCAGCCATACAACTGCCACCCGCATTCAGTGGGACTAGTTTAGACCTACGCTGGTTCCTTCCCATCCAGCTGGAGTTGGTGAGCTCCCATGAGCTAATGGGTAGACTGTTTCCGTGGGTGAACTCATCGTGGTCTTGACGTCTTTGCTCATGGTCTCACTCCTCCCACTCTTCCGCGGGATGTGGGGAGATCCTCTCTACATTTTCTCCTCCCGAACAAGACAGTGGCAAGCTTAGAGGATGTTTGATTTCTTCTGCTTAGAGTTCCATGCGTTCTTAAACCCTTTTTTATTTTTATTTTTTGACAAACATCTGGGGTCATTCTTTCAGTCCTCACCTTTGGAAATTCACCAATATGCACTGGATGACTGGAATTCTCTCCAGGTCACGGAGGTTCTATTCATGTCCTAACGTCATTCCTCATCTGCTAATTCGTGACGACCGTACTTTTCTTACTGCAGCTGAGCCTCTCCAAAGCCCTTTCTACTAATTTTGCTATATGGTCATCTTGAGTTTAATTTCCATTCACTTCTGAGGTATATATTCCTGGAGATTTTTCTCTGTAAAAGTTTTATTCTGTTTTAAATGTTCAAATTGTTTTCCTTAAATGAGTACAAGGTTTTGTTCTGCCGAGAAATGAAAACGCTGCCAGCTCACACTCTGTCAGATTTGGTAACTGTTGTGACTCTGAACTTTCTCCAAGGAGGTGCTTACACTTTAAAGGCATGGTCTTACTTACAAAAAGGAGCTGTCCTGAGACCCCAAATACTTATCCCAAAATGTCCAGTGGCATCTCTGCATTCTGACTCGGGTGGCAGACTCTCCTGGCTGGCGCTCAGGCTGGATCATCACCCAGCTCTTTTACTTGGCACGAGTGAGGCCTCCTTAAACGTTGTTATCAGTGTGGTGTGCTGCGTATCATGTGTTATAGAGCTGCGCCCACGGCACACATGGAGGGCAGAGGACAGCTTTGCAGGGTCAATTCTCTCCTCCACCTTCACATGGGGTCTCTCCGAAACTGAGCCCAGTCTCCAAACTTCGGACACCTTGGCTAACGTTCTCCTGACATCTCAAACTTAGGAAAATGCATAAATTTAAATTTGTTATCCTAATTTCCATGCAATAAATTTACAAAAATGTTTCTCATGATCCCTGAAGAGAAAAGTGCTCCAATGAGCACCGTCCATGTTCCTGTCCCTGTTTGTTTTCTATGAGACAGAAAGCCTTCCCCAACCCATGCTGATGATACAGGCATACTTTATAAATATAGGTAATGCAGCTGTATTGTTTAAACACTAAGTAGTTCAAGTCACTTTAAAAAGAATGGTAAAATTGTGCCCACCATTGGCCCCATGAGTATCGTTAAATGCCATGAAGAACTCTAAGATGTCACTGGTACTTCGGGTCTGGACTGGGTATGGTTCTTGGTTCGAGAGTAAAATAAAGGCACACACACAGAGAATACATAGTCCAGGGAAATGCTATTCAAAGATTGGGGGGATACATAATCAAAATTGGCAGTGGTCCGTATGACTAAGGTTACTAAGGGACACCAAGTTATTGCCTGGGATTTCATTTACGGAGTTCAAGAGGAGGAGAGATCTCAGAAGTGATGTGGATGGTTCTCTTATTGGGATTGACGGGTTTGGGTAATATAATCCCCTTCCCACAATATGTCTGATTATAATCACTTGCTCACCTATTTCTACATAGGCATAAGACGGCAAACAGAGGAGGGTCCCTACAAGTTCCCTTAAAGGACACCATTGGCTCTGCTGTGTATTCACACAAAGCCAGGGCAGGCAGATCAGTCCCCCTCCTCTCACCTGGAAACCCTGGCAATGCCTGTGAGCAGAAACTGTCCACGCCTGGTGGTCGTTACAGACAAGCGCCGTCCTTCACAGCTCAAAGTTGGGCGCACCTGCCACTTGAGGCCGGTAAAAGTCCTGGGGTTCAGGGTGCACCGCGTGGAGGGGGGGTGTGAGTAGCACAGAGGAAGCAGTCTCGGGTTGCCACGAGCTTTCTCAAAAGAGCAGGGTGTGCATAGCTCACACCAGCTGGAGCCCCAGGGAGCTAAGCTATTCCTGTGCTTGCCTGCGTTAAGAAGGCCACTGTGGGTTCACCTTCTTATTTAGCTTCTCTGGGATCGTGAATTATAGGCTCAATGTCCTTTATGTATGGCTAGAAACCAAATATGAGTGAGTACATCCCATGTTCCTCTTTTGGGGTCTGGCTTACCTCACTCAGGATAGTGTTTTCTATTTCCGTCCATTTTCATGCAAAATTCAAGAAGTCATTGCTTTTTACTGCTGAGTAGTACTCTAATATGTATATATTCCATACTTTCTTCATCCATTCTTCCACTGAAGGGCATCTAGGTTGTTTCCAGGTTCTGGCTATTACAAACAATGCTGCTATGAACATAGTTGAGCATATACTTTAGTTGTATGATAGGGCATCTCTTGGGTATACTCCCAAGAGTGGTATTGCTGGGTCCAGGGGTAGGTGGGTCTGAAAAAGCATGGGATAAACCTGGACTCGCTGAACATAGTAGACAATGAGGACTGCTGAGAACTCAAGAACAATGACACTGGGTTTTGATCCTACTGCACATACTGGCTTTGGGGGAGCCTAGGCAGTTTGGATGCTCACCTTACTAGACCTGGAAGGAGGTGGGTGGTCCTTGAACTTTTCACAAGGCAGGGAACCCGGTCTGCTCTTCGTGCTGATGAGGGAGGGGGACTTGATTGGGGGAGGGGGAGGGATATGGGAGGCGGTGGAGGGGAGGATGCAGAAATCTGAAAGAAGGAAAAAGAAAGAAAGAAAGAAAGAAAGAAAGAAAGAAAGAAAGAAAGAAAGAAAGAAAGAAAGAAAGAAAGAAAGAAAAAGAGAAATAGAAAGAGAGAGAGAAAGAGAGAGAGAAAGAGAGAGAGAAAGAGAGAGAGAGAGAGATAGAGAGAGAGAGAGAGAGAGAGAGAGAGAGAGAGAGAGAGAGAGAGAAGCAGGCCACTGTGGCTTGGTCTCCTCTCAGCAAAGACAAGCAGCTTTCAACTCAGTCAGCAAGTTGAATGAGGATGGGAAGCCACACTGACCCTATTTTGCTACTTTTCTATCTTCTGTGCCCAGCTGGCTGGTCTGTATCTTACACGCAGGGTTTCCTCCATGATCCCAACAGATGGGAATCACGTCAGAAAAGCCAAACCAGTAATAACTTCCAAGTTCGCTGTCTGTAACAACAGTATACACATCTTGCCAAAGTTCCACAAATTCATCCTGAGTGCCTTCCTGCCTAGGCGAATGCTCTCTTGTCCCTAAATTTTATTAACATCCAGTTTATCAAGAAGACATGGAACACCTCATGCATTCCTTCCTTTTTGACCTCTTACCTCTGGCCTGTAGAATTCCAACTTTGTTTCTACCTCTTGATCGTAGAATTTTTTTTTCCAATAGTAGGGACTGAATCCAGAGCCCCACACAAGTAGATTAGGTGAAGTATCAATGGCATCACCAACTCTTTTCTGATCCTTCTGATTGCTGGAAAAATCGCTGTGCTGACATATGGTCCACCATTTTACAAGCTTTCCTTAATCATATTTAGTTTTTGGTCCTCATATTGCCCGATCAGACTAAGCATTTTGGTTTTGTTATTCATGTTCCATGAGCAGGGTATGAACAGCACTTCTAGGTTTGAAAAAAAATTATAAAGGATCCTTAGAACTTAGCCCTGTGGTTGATGGGATGGAAGGAAATCAATGACCCTATTGTATCCCTAGATATGATTTCTGGTCATCAAGCATATAAGATAAAAGCTGAGAAATGTCAGTCTGATACTTGTCTGGAAAATTACAAAACGCAGGACACGGATAAACCTGCGGTTTGTTAGCTCCCTGTGCGGCTGGCTGATGATTTCTCTTTGAATCATGTTCCTGAGAAAAGCTGGGTAATGTTCTTTGACTTTATTTAGTTTTGGTTTCTCAAGCGAACAGTTGTTTTATCTGAGGGCCCTCGCGCTCATTCTTCAAATTTACATATTTTCTATTTGAAGCGCTCCCCGAATTTTTCACATTGTGAAACGATCCTTCACTTCTTGTTCCCCAGTTCCTGCCAAGAGCCATGGTGTGCACTGCTTGGTAATCGCCGCTGGGAAGCCCTCAGAAAGGCCTTTGTTCAAGTGTTAGATTTAGTGACTCTCGTTCTGGTGCCAACGAAAAGGCAAACGATGGGCGGCCCTCAGTAAACAGGCTTTATGGGTACCAACGCGACCCTGGACTAACCGCCCCCTCAGCCGCCGTGGCATGCAACGACAGAAGCTCAAAAGGGCTGAATAATAACAGGAACTGCAGAGTTAAAAAAACAGCCAGTGCACCCCTAGTTCAGTCCTATGCCAATTCCCCAGTTGTCAGTATAAAGTCACTTAGTTCCCGCTAGTTCGGGTCACCTGTTTCTGTGGTCTTATCCATGTGGTCAAGACCCATCATGATCTCCACCCATTTACTCATATTATCGCTCCTCCCTGTCTTCGTCTGGACTCCAGGAGCTCAGCCCAGGGCTTAGCCATGGACTTCTGCATCTGCTTCCATCGGTTACTGGATGAAGGTTCTATGATGACAATTAAGGTAGTGACCAATCTGACTACAGGGGAAGGGCAGTTCAGGCTCCCTCTCCACTGTTGCTTAGAGTGTTAGCTGGGGTCGTCCTTGTGGGTTCCTGGGAATTTTCCTAGTGCCGGGTTTCTTGCCAACCCCATAATGGTTCCGTCTATCAAGATATCTCTTTCCTCGCTGTCCCTCTCTGACCCGCCCAATCCCTCATGTTCATGTTCTTGACCTCCTCCCCTTACACCCTCCCCACTCCCCTACCACCCTTCCTCCCATGCTCCCAATTTACTCAGGAGATCTTGTCTTTTTCCCCTTCCCAGGGAGATCCATGTATGTCTCTCTTAGGGTTCTCCTTGATTGCTGACTTCTCTGGGGCTGTGGACTGTAGGCTGATTATCCTTTCCTTTATGTCTAATATTCACCTATGAGTGAGTTCATACCATGTTTGTCTTTCTGTGTCTGGAAACCATCTTCAGAATGGTTTTTATCTGGCTCCATCCCTTCACCTGCAAATTTTACAATGTCACTGTTTTTTTACAGCTTAGTAGTATTCCAATGTGTAAATGTACCACATTTTCTTTATCCATTCTTCAGTTGAGGGGCATCTAGGTTGTTTCCAGGTTCTGGCTATTATGAATAATGCTGTTATGAACATTGTTGAACAAATGTCCTTGTGGTATGAGTGTGTATCCTTTGGGTATAGGCCCAAGAGTGGTATTGCTGGGTCTTGAGATAGATTGATTCCCAATTTTCTAAAAAACTGCCATAATGATTTGCAAAGTTGCTGTACAAGTTTACACTCCCTCCAGCAATGGCAGAGTGTTCTCTTTATTCTCCAACATAATCTCTCACCAATTCTTTTGATCCATTCGGACAGGATTAAGTGATCATCTCAGAGTTGCTTTGATTTGCATTTGCATGATGGCTAAGGACGTTGAGCAGTTCCTTAAGTGTCTTTCAGACATTTGAAATTTATCTGCTGAGAATTCTCTGTTTAGAACTATACCCCATTTCTTAATTGGATCATTTGGTATTTTGATATCTAGTTTCTTGAGTTCTTTGTGTATTTTGGAGATCCTATTTATTCATTCTTGTTCTCAGTGTCTGTGCTATTGGTGTTATATTTAGGATGTGGTCTCCTGTGTCAATGCATTCAAGGTTACTATCCCACTTTGTATTCTATGAGGGTCAGTGTGACTGGCTTCGTGTTGAGGTCTTTGATCCATTTGGACTTGAGTTTTGCTCATGGGGATAGATATGGGTCTATTTGTATCCTTCTACATGTCAACATCCAGTTATGCCAGCACCATAACTGTTAACAACCATAGTTGTTAAAGATGCATTATTTTTTTCATTGTATAATTTTAGCTTCTTTGTCAAAAATATATTATCACTTTTAGATGAAAATAATATTGGGTGGCGGGGTGGCGCTCCCGCACCCTTGAGCATCCGTATGAGTTTGTGTCCGTCTATGCAGGTACTGGCAGAGGCCACAAGAAGGTACCAGATCCCCTTGAGGTGAATGAAGTTGTAGGCCGTTGTGTGTTGCTCAGTGTTAGTGCTGGGATTGGAACCCCAGTCCTCTGCAAGTGCAGCCAGTGCTCTCAACTGCTGCTACTGTTACTGCTTAAAATCCCTTTTACTTCTGTCTACCACATGCAGAGTTGGCGCTAAGCACAGTATCTCACTAACTCCCCTCCTCTTGTCAACAGATTTGTCTGTACCTTTCAGATAGGAACCCTGAAATTTGCTCTGTCCTCCAGCTCAGTCGCCAGGGCTTTTGTAAAGGGGCTGGGTCTACATAGCAGAGTCTTGTCTGTCCTGGTCTTCATGGACCATGCAGGATCCACGACTGTCACTTTATTCTCTGTGAGTCCATGTGAGCCTTGCTTAGTCAATTCTGTGGGCTGTGTTCTCCTGGGGTTCTCAACTACTCTGGCTACTACAGGGGTTGCACTGGATCCACCTAGTGTTTAGCTGTGAGTCTCTGCATCTGTTCCCATCAGTTGCTGGCTGATGTCCCTCTCATGACAGTTGGGCTAGGCACCAATCTATTAATAGAATCGCTTCATTGACCTTTTTCTTTTTTGTCCCGTTGTGTTTGGTTCTACCCTAGGTCTCTGGGCTGTCCAGCCTCTGGCTCCTCAGCATCTAGGCAGTGTTAGGTCTTGGGCTTCCTCTCCTGGTTTGGGTCTCAAGTGGGGTCAGTCATTCGTTGGTCTCTCCCACAAGCTCTCTGCCCCCCTTACCTCAGTTCATTTTGCAGGCAGGACAGATTGTAGGTCAAAGGTTTTGTGGCTGGATTGAGGTCTCAGTAGCACTCCTGGGAACCCTGTCTCGGTCTAGAAGATGGACAGTTCAGGCTCTGTACCCCCATTACTAGCTGTCTTCACTAGGCTCGCTCCTGTAAACTTCAGGGAGCTTCCACATTGCTCCCCAATGCCCCCCAATTCCACCTATCTCCCTCTCCTCCCTCTCCCTTTTCCTCTCCCTCTCCCTCTCCCTCTCTCTCTCTCTCTCTCTCTCTCTCTCTCTCTCTCTCTCTCTCTCTCTCTCTCCCTCCCTCCCTCCTTCCCTCCCTCCCTCCTCCCTCCCCTAACCTGATCCTTCCTCTTCTAATCCCCACCCACCACTGTCCACGCACAAAATCTATCTCCCCTTCCTGGTGAGATCCATGCATCACTCCCCATCTTGAGCCCAGACCCAGAAAGACAAACATGGTCTGTTCTCATTTATAAGTGGACATTAGCTGTTAAATAACAAGGAGGGCCTCCATTTAGAGTTTTTAAAGAAACTGATGTCACAAGATTCTAGTCTTCTTGGAGTTTTCTCACAAACACTTAGAATTCTCCTCACGCGACTCCATTTTTGGGGTTGTGTTCTGACACTGATTAAATAGCACTGGCAAGCGTCCCTCACTCTGCCGCGGTGAGCTTCCAGCAGAAAGCGCCAGTGTTCTGCCTTCCCCTCCCGTTCCCACCTCCCCTCCCTCTCTGGCCACTGCACTCTGCTAACCAATCCCAGGTAGTTTACAAGGTTACTAAGGAGCGACCTATTTGTGGGCATTTGTTTCCCTTGAAAGCTTCCGTGATACACTTGGTTATTACTTATGAAGAAAATATAATATTTCTGCCATTCTTCCAATTATGAATGCTTGTTGCACTCTGCTTTTCTGTCGCCATTTCTTATGCATTGGCAATAAATTTTGTGTCAGAGGAAATCACGGTGTGATCCTTTGGAAGACATTTTAAAAAGCAGTTAAGCCGTGTATGGTGCCAACCATGCTTTTAACTCAACTGGAGTGGGGGCCGGGGATATGGAGAGCAATGACCAAGCTCTCGAGCACACAGGAACAAGACCGTCCAGAGTTGGGTGGCAGGCTGGGTCAGGAGAACTGTGTGGTTGAGGCTAGACTGAGCTACACAGTGAGATTCCATTTAAAAGCAAAGAACTTGCTCTAAAGTTAAAACGCATCCAGTTTCAGAGTTCTGTGTGTGATTGCACGAACGTGCAAGTAATATGTTTGTGCACACGCATCTATGTGTGCACCAGAGACCAACTTCAGATGCCATCCCTCAGGAACCACACATCTTGATTTTGGGACAGGGTCTCGCATTGCTATGACACCCACCCAGTAGGCTAGGCTCGTTAGCCACCTAGCCCCGATGACCTGCCTGTGTCTTCCGTCCCGGTGCTGGGCTAGCAAGTATGTGGCACCCCTCGAGGGTTTTCATGGGAGTGGCAGGTATGTGTGCGTGTGTGTATATGTGTGTGCATGTGTATGTGTGTATGTATGTGCATGTGTATGTGTGTATATGTATGTATATGTGTATGTGTGTATATGTATGTATGTGTGCATGTGTATGTGTGTATATGTGTGTATATGTATGTGTGTGTATGTGTGTGTGTAAAATTTGCAGTCCAGTCTAATCATCACAGTGTTGAACCTTGAGAAACCCTTGTCTTATCTAGAGCAGTACTTCCTTTTTCTATACTCAATTATAACTAAAACTCAGAGTTCAGTGTGCATATTCCCATGCGAACTAATAATATCAGAGGACTCTAGGAACTATTTCCATTGTAGTACGGCCAAAGCGCATTTAAATCCACCCGTGTTCTAATTTATGTGTCAGCTACACTCCACAAAAATAACACAAATTGAAAGAAACCATTTGTTATACCACGCAGATCCAGCACCGGAAATCGCCTTTGCGGTAATAAATTGGCACTTCGTCATAGAAAACACGTACTGACGAAAATACTTACATCCTAATTGTATTTTCTTCTACTTTTCTTGTGGCTCTATAGTAGACTCCAGTTGGTCTGTCAACCATTGTTATTTGCCAGTAATGAAATTTCAGCTGTAGCATATATTCTTAATGTTGTTACACAAAGGCCATTAATTATAAATATCAAAAAAAAAAAGAGCTAGCCCGTGGGGTTCGGGGAGCATTCCGATCAGTGCCAGCTCAGGGACCTCGGAGTCCTGTGTCTGAAGCGCTTGGTGTCTGCCGCCTCTGGGGATCAGCCAAAGGGAATAGCAATATAGCCTATAACATTTTGGGAATCTCTTGGACCATACCGACTATAACTCAAAAGAGGCCTTCTCACGCCTTGTGTTGGGGTTTGTTAGATGCTCTGCGACTCTTGGGGGAGTATTGTCAGTTTAGGTGAGGAATTTTCATGTACGCTAGGTGGACGCATTTATCTACTGACGTACATGCCTTGTAGGTGTTTGGGGTGATGGTTAATATTTTGACTCCTTATGACTTTGACAGATACCCTGACAGTTATTTTACTCTCCCCTCTGCTTTCCCATCCCCAATTAGCACCCACAATTTTTCCATTCCCCCCATCAGGAAATTCTCCCCTTTTCTGTATTGTAAGTATTCTCCCCTAAGAAAGAGAAATTGTGATGTAACTCGCATGTAAATTAGTTCAATGTAGCCACACACATGGTAAAACATTACATTGTATGTGATAACGTATGCAGTTTTATTTTTAAAATAATTATTAAATGCGGTTTTTGAAGAACATAGGTTAAAATGCCTATGGAATGTGGCTACAAAGGCAAAGAACGGGTTAGGATTTACCTAGAAATCTCTTCACCAAGATCTTTCCCCAGACAAATCAGAATATCCTTCTCCGTGTCCTCTGTTTCAGTAAGAAAAGCCCTTGGCTCACTTCCTACAACAAAGTACAATGTCCCCAGGAGAAACCTCTTTGATAGCAGCCATGACCCCGGCATCTAGAAGAAAGCTGGCTCTGAACTGTGGCAATTGTACTCGAAACACTTATGCACCTTCCTCAAAAGACAGCTGTAAATGAAGGCAGAGGTTTTTGTCCTGTCTACCCAGTCCCAAACAAACCTACAGAAGTTTATAGTGATTGCAGAATGTTTGGTCCATAGCTCGGGCTTATTACTAACTAGCTCTTACATTTAAATCAGCCCATTTCTATTAACCTATGCATTGCCACATTGCTCATGGTTTTGCCTGTCCTTGGCAGAGTCTCCTCCAGCTCTGCCTTTCTTCATCGAGTCCTCAGTTTAATTGTCCCGCCTAACTTTATCCTGCCTTGCTATAGGCCAAACAGCTTTATTATTAACCAATGAGAGTAATACATACTCACAGCGACAGAAGGCATACCCTGCAGCAGACAACACCCTTATTTTTACTTCCTGTCTAAGCCAGAGAGCTCTAAAGATTTTCCCTATATTTAGATCAATGTATAAGTATTTCATCCAAAGATGACCAGAAACAGTAGCTTAGTAACACCATGAACCATAGCTCTGCCTGATATCATGTAGGAAATAAATGAATGAAATGCTGTTCGAGCCTAATGTACACACGAGACCTCCTATGAGGTCTAACAAGCTCCCTAAGGAACGTGACACTCTCTCATCTTCATAGAAATCTCACAAACCACTATGGATCAACTAACAGATACTGTTTAAAATCATTTTTTTTCCCAAAGGAGATTGTTTTGCTGCAATTAGTCAACAGGGAAACATGGATTTAATTTTATGTCTCTATTTTAAAAGAAAAAAATGTATTCTGTGCATGTGTCTGAGGTTGAAAATCTGTGAAACCAGCATGTGTATTAAGGACCCGTGACTCAAAGTAGAGGGTAGCTATGAAAAGGTTTAATTTCAATCGCTAAAGGTGGGGAAAGCCGGAGGCACAGGCTGTTTTGTTCATGGATGGAAGGGAAAACACTTATTGAAATTTCCAATGGCACCCATTGTTAACACATCTCACTGTCTTTAACATGGTGAATTATCATTTTTAATAAAAAGTATTTGCTTGTATCATCATTTTAAAATTTTTCTATATACCAAAGAAATAACGATATTGGTATGATTTTTATCAGTGGTTCTCTGATGAAAGACAATTCTGAATTTTGATTTTTTTAAGTGCTTTTTCACCAGTATTTCATTTCTCTATATGCCATATAATATTATTACATACCGAGCGGTCAGTGTTCTCTAGGTCCGCTGAGTGATTATTTGCACGGTTTTCTTTGTGTAGAGTTCTGCAAGTCAGACATGCAGATGGAGAGCTTGTCCTTCCGTGTGTTCACCATGGTGAGGCCTCTCTGAAATCTGAGCCTGTGTGCCCGAAGTGATGATCAGTCACTTCACCTGTGCATTCGATGGATGAGTTGTTTCCCTCATTCACGCGTGCGTCGTGTTTTAAGAGACGTGAGCGTGTAAGGATGGGGGTTCTCTAATAATGTGCAAGACAAGGGTGGAATCACCCACTTCCCTCTGAAGGATGGCTGAACAGAAAGCAGAGGAGGAGAAATCTGACAGGTTGTTATCCTGGATGGGGCTTTAGGGAAGGGCGGTTACCCAACAATCCTGCAACACCCCAGGGTTTAGCCCCCTCAAGGAGAGGAGTGGAGGAATGCGAGCAGTTTGGGGGGGGGGTGGAGGGTGAGCACATGACCTCCACAGGAACCAAATAAACCTAGAGAACAGTTGATGGCCAATGACTGAAGTCCAGATGTGGAGGCATTACTGTCTGCCTTCCTCTGATACCTGTCTACTCTTCCTGGGTAATGGAATCTCAAAAAAGGGATGAAAGGCAATTGAGCCTTTCTGTTCTTTTTTCTTTTTTCCCTTTTTGGCAAATCTCGTCTTTCTCTAGAGACAGAAACTGCACAGTAGAGCCCCTCTGTGCGCTGGGGTGGGTAGGAAGATGAGCTGCAGGAGAAAGTTAGACTGTGGCTCTCAGGCAATTTCTGATTCTTTCTGAGTGTCAACGTGCCCTGCACAGCATAGCTTCAGACTTTGCGGAATTATTTTCTGAGCTCCCAACAACTTAACTAACTGTCCCGAAATATTGAACATATAGATTTCAAAAGAAACAAACTTTTACAGTGCTGGTAATTGCCTTGTGTATTTCAAAACTCTGAGTCAATTCTGAATAGAAAACACATACTAGCCAACACTGATATAATCTCCATAACTGAACTCGTCCTGGGAGGTGAAGCAGCATTGTGTTGAAAAATTGCAGGATTTGGTGTCAGAATGAGGCTGTTAAATAAGGAAACCTCTGCAGTCTCAAAGGTGAGTGCGACTGGACGTCACAAGGGGAGGCACAGTGAGAGGAGAAGTTTATTTGATTCACACCCTGCTAGGTGTTATGTTTCGATCCGTCCTGTGGAGTAGGTGTCATTCCCATTCTTATAGAAGAGAAAATGCTCATAACAGTCTAGAGAATTGGAAACTAAACAGCTAAGCCTCTGTTCCTTGTTTTGCCTTCTGTGATACATTTTACCCACTGTGGGGGGAAAAAAACTCTCTGTGGATGCAGCTGTGTGGATAAGATCTTCTCCAGTGAAACTGCAGCACACTGTCTGAAATGTGGTGATGCAAACCAAGAGACTGGGAAACCACTGAGGGGCTGGAGAGATGGCTTAGTGGTCAGAAACACTTACTCTTCCAGAGGACCCAATTCCGCGCACATCACCCCTGCCAGGCTGCTCTCGCAAGTGTCTGCAATCTAGTCCCAGGGGATCTGACACCCTCTTCGGGCCTCTGCGCGTGTGTGGCTTATACCCACACAGACACCAATATCTACATAAAAATAAATCCTTTAAAAGAAGGAATGGAAATGTCTGATTACATATAAAAACACACAAAAACCTGGAAAAGCATAAATAGAAACTTACATATAGCTCTAGAACGATATGTGTGTGTGAGCATATATACCTAAAAGAAAAAATGGTCAAATCCTGGGACAGCTAACTTGATATAAAAAAAGAGGTCTAAAGAATGCATAATGAACAAATTTATAAGGCATGTCCAGATTATGATGAAAGAAATACAAACTGAAAGATTTATTCCTTTCTTCTCACGTGCGTGGAGTTGAAAACCCTCAACACCATGGCAACGTGAGGCTGCAGGTGCACACTGATGTTCCCCAACTGCCCGGAGATTGATCTTGCTGGGGCTGTTTCGCTCCCCTGTAGAGCAGATCCTGAAACCTTCTGTGTGTGTTGTTCCCTGGTGCTGATGCAAATGAGCCCAGCTTTCACCTGAAAGGGAGCAGGAGACAGTTACTTCTGCAGCCACAATGGAGTGACCAGAGTCAAGACAACACGGAGCTAGGTTCCATGCTTCAAATGCAAAGGCTGTTTTGTGAAGGTTGACGGTTACAGAATAAATTCATGAATCAAAACATATAAGAAATGCATTGGCGGGTACATCAGAGAGGTGGGTCACAGCAAAGTGGGGGCTCCCTCAGACGCTACCTGATGCCATCTTTAGCGTTCGGCTTGGTAGATGCTAGCAATCGGTTGATAGATTCCAAAAAGGGTTTTATCCGTTAGCCACAGGATGTTAGGGCCAATACGAAGGTGGGCTAGGCATCCGGGGCTGGCCTAGCCTGGTGAGGTGTGTTGTCTCTGGAGCTGGCACGTGTCAACCTTTCAGTCACTGCAGTTAATCCACTGATCAATCTGTGCAGACACAGCGTCGTCCCAGAAGTCCCCCTTCACCCTTGCCTGGGGGCGGGTTTGTTACTGCTGCTTGAGGAGACTAAAAGCACCCGAGGCTTTAAAAACTGGAGCCTTGGAACTAATGGGAATGACTTGAGAGCTGCTGTCGTAGGATCTGTGAGCCTCGGAGGGAGGAGAGGAAAGTCTGCTTTTCTTAGTCTCACTGCTTGGTTTGTGTTGCACCGTGACAGTTTAGTTCCAGATGTCAAAATCCCGTGTACAAACTTACGCTTTCCCCTAAAGAGAGAAAAGTCCAGAAAACGAAAGGCTTCGATTCTACAGGAAGAACTACAGACAGCTGGGGAAACCTGGGAGCAGGAGAGCTGACCTTTCCCAGGAAAGAGTATTGTAACTGGTTGTCCAAGGCCAGTCAGCCCTGAAGACATTCATACAAGTGACGCTGTGTAATCTCAGCAGGTTATATAACACTTATGTATGCATCTACGCATGCACGAACAATTGAGGAAAAGAGAGGCCATGATTTTGAAGGAGAGTGGAGAGAGAGAGAGGTTATAAGCGGGGGTTTGGAGGAAGAACAAGCGAGGGAGCAATGTTGTGATTAAATTACAATCTCAAAAATAAAGAACAGCAACCTAGCGGTGATGGTGCACGCCTTTAATCCCAGCACTCAGGAGGCAGAGGCCGGTGGATCTCTGAGGTTGGGGTCAGCCTGGTCTACAGAGTAAGTTCCAGGTTCCAGGACAGCCAGGGAACCCCCAAAAAAGATAAAGGAAGAACAACAAACAAAAGATTATTTAGTGGAATTAATGATTTAGTAGCCAGGAAGGTGGATGCATGCTTGTAATCCAGGCCCTGGGGAGGCTGAGATAGGACACAGCCTGGGCTATGTAGATCCTATTTAATGAGCAGAAAGGTAGCTCAGCTACTGGAGTATATGTATCCCAATTCTGTATGGATAACAACATCACATGTTATTTCTATCCTTAAATAACACGGCAGCCCCAAGTCTCCATGACAGACTCAAACTGGGCTCAAACCAACACTATTTTCACCCAGGGGAGCCCATGAGTTTCAGTGCAAGCAGAGTGATTGAATTAAATCACCTCCACAGACCTAATTGTCTCCAGATCATGTTTTTCTTTTATTAAGGAAATCTGTGACTCAAAACACAAGATCTGATTAGGATTTTTCTAATTCACTACACTTGTTTTCACAGCCTTGCTAACCACTGATTAAAAGCTCAGACCTGCACATTAAGTAAGTAATTTCAGCTCAATAAAGACTGACAATATATTATAATCTGTTTTATGAGCGATGATTCCGGCTGAATGTAGGCAAAACTACTTCGGTAAGTGGGTAATTGAGTATTTATCTGTGCTGGGAGTGAAGCCTGGGACAAGGGACTCGCTGCTGCGCGGTGAGAAGCTAGGCCTGGGAAGCGGCAGTCACAGCACACCGTTATGTTTCTAATTACCCTTATTAACAGAAGAAAAAGAAGGAGAATGTTCTCTCGGGAGACCCTCGCTTAGCTGTAGCTGTAGCTGCTGTTTCCAATCCAGCGCCACACCGGCAGTCAGCACCGTTTAGATTTACACGTCAGGGTTAATCCTCAACTGTGCAAACCAAACATAGCCAAGCGTTTCCATTTGAAGGAAACATGGATGTAAGTCTTCTGCACTTAAGAGGAGGAAACTAAGTTTGTTCTGACTTTATTCTAGATCTTAAGATTCTACAAAGCTGATGATTGGTGATCGAAGATAGCTTATATCTGTGCTTTGCCCATTGTAAATAGTCTCTCTTAGTAAAACGGCAAGGTTTACTACCCCTTATAATGAAATGGTACTTCTTGCCCAAATATCAACATTCCCACTGTATAGCTGAAAATCTCACTGTGTTTCTGGACATTTGACCGTATACATTGAGAAGATTTGTACTGGGCACAGGGGTTTTCGGTTTCACAACTTTGAGCTTGTAGGAGATGAGGAATTCAGTTGAAAAAGTCTTAACTGTGCCTCTTTATTGGTGCAGATATTCAGGCTAGAAAATGTTTTTCATTAAATTCTTTGGTATTAACTAATGATTGGAATTTTCATATTCTGCACTCTGAATTTTTTTCTTATATCTACCCTTCACTCCTTCTGTCATGAATATCCATTTCTACTCACTTATTTTAAGTCTCGTATTTGAAGGAAAATTGATTTTACTGGTTTCAGAATAACTGGAAACTCTTGTCTGGTATTTAGAGAGTAAAGATTTTAGAAAGAGAAGAAAGAAATAAGTCAGTTTTCAAAGAAAGATTGCACCAGATAGGGCTAAAGGAATATTAACAAGGCAAGGGAGGTTCAATCAAGAGCATTGCAGTCATGGAGGCAGACCGAACTCAACTCACATCAAATAAAATGTGGGAGTTTTAAACCCTGGAATGAGCTAACGAAGACACATGATCAGAGCACACATGACCAAAGGGACACATGATCAGAACTCTAACAGTGAACTTGGTCAATGTGATTGAGACACTCTTTGTTTGTCTGTGTTGACTCATTGACCCCACTGCAAAGAGAGGCCTGTTTTTCCTCAGGGACCAAGAGACAAGGACCCTAACTTTCCTAAGAATTGTACGTCAGAAGGATGATCCTAAGGTCCGTGAGAAAAATATTCCTAAGCTATAGAAACTTTGTATCCTAAAGGGGCCAAGTGAAAATTTATAATTTGCAGTTTTTCAACTGAAAATAACGTCTCAAGGCAAGAGAGGTCACAGACCTATAGTCAAGAAGAAAGCAACTGAAAGCTTAATAAGCTAAGGAAGACATCTAAGGCGCCTTGGCCACCGAGATGGTGTATATTTGCAGTTAAGATTTCCCTACACCGCTTCATATTGAGAATGAGGTCATGTCTGGGTGTGGGTATTTAACAAGCATCCTGGAGCCGCACACGAGATTGGCAGTGGCTCATTAAGTCACTCCAGTGGCCCTTCTCAACTTTCCAGAGTCACCCAAGTCAACTCTGCTCTTGTTCCTTCTGATTTGTCCTTGGTCATCCTTTCCCTGATGACAACATGTACAAAAGCAAGTTCTAGTCATGGCTTTTTTCTCACAGAGCGCATGCGCACACCCGTAGTTGTCTCTCGAATGGAGGATTTATGCGTCCCTTTTCCACGCTTTCTTGCTATGTAATTAGACCTGTGGTGATGTATTGTTTGTACTATAACGAATAAAGCTAGCCCGAGGGTCCACTAGTTAGCCATAGAGGTCGGGCAGTGGCAGCGCACACCTTTAATCCCAGCGCTAAAAGGTGGATGGATTTCTGTGAGTTCAAGACAACCCCAGGCTATACTAGATTGATCCAGTCTCGAAGAGAAACAGAGCTGAGCAGAGATAGCTCTGTTTAATCCCAGTACTTGGGAGTCACAGGCTTTTAATCCCAACACTGGGGAGGTAGAGACAGGAAGGAATATGGCTGGCCAGAGAGAGGAGTATAAGGGGGAAGGAGACAGGAGCTCAAAGGCCTTCAGTCTGAGGATTTATATAGTATACACCATTCACTCTGAAGATTTTGCAGAGGTGAGAACTAGTGGCTGGCTGGCTGCTCTGCTTCTCCGATCTTTCAGCTTTTGCCCCATAATATCCGGCCCCAAGTTTTTATCATTAAAACCAATCGGAATTCGCACAACACCAGGACAAATGTGTGTTAAGTTAGGAGTGTAGACCCCAGGCACTTGCATCTATCCCAGCCCCAAGGCTCTCCCCCACCGGAAGCCGGAGCTGCTGGAGATGTGATCAGATTCCTCCTTCTGTCTGTCTTGTAACCCTTGTGTGTGGATTTGATTTAAGAAAAGGTAAAACGGTCCCTATTTCCTGCTTTACATGGCCCTTCCTGTAAACCTCTTCTGTAGGGCATTACAGGTCCCCTGGTCAGCCTTCCCCTGGAGTGCGGAACGGAGAACATGAGAAAACATGACTTCATTAGTTACAGGATCACAGAGGTTGGGAAGTTCCACGACGGCCATCTGAAAACTAGACAGTCAGAGGCCTCAGTAGCCCAGTACAGGAACCAGGGAAATTAGTGGAGCAGATCCAAGTCTGAAGCCGAAGGTCCGGGAGCCCCAAGGGCCATTTAGTGCACCTTTTAGAACCCATTAGGACATGCTCCAGAAAAGCTGCAGAAGTATATCATGTTCAAGAAGAAAAATGGTGTGTGGGGGGGGGGGGGCACTTCCTTAAGCTTTCCTGTCCTACCCAGGCCCCAGATGACCGAATGGTGCCTTCTCATTTCTCCACTCAGCTCTCTCGCCCACAACTGTGTTCCCTGGAAACATCTTCAGACATACCCAGGGAGAACGATAAATCATCTCTCCAGGCAGACTTCACACCAGTTAAGTTGTGGCCCAAAATTAACACCGGGCAATACAGTGAAAGGATTTATTGATCATAACTGCATGAATGTTGCAAGACAGGCAGGCACATGTGTGGAATCTAAATTGTGTCTTTAAACTATTTTTATTTTTACATGTGCTTTTGTAGGAGCCGGCCATGATAAGCTAAATATGAACAGAGCACCCAAAGGAACTTCTTTACTTCCAACCATTATCACCTGGCAGAGTAGGACTTGGCCATCGGTAAATCTAAGGGAGGCCTTTCCTGCGCATGTCTAACTTCCTCAAGTTCTCCTCTTTAAAGTAACGCTGTAGGGGCCTTACAGTTTACCACCAAAGCACATTATCAAGGAGTGTGTGTGTGTGTGTGTGTGTGTGTGTGTGTGTGTGTGTGATCTAAGCACAGTTGTGAAAGCTTCTGTTGACATCTATTAAAATGACCCTGTCCACCCCTCTCCGTCATCATACAGCCAGTTTTGTAAGATTATCAGTGTCTAGGAAGCCAGGCCTAACAGGTTTCAGGCTCTCAGGAGGTTGACCTTGGTATCCAAACTCTGGGTTTGTAGCTAGAAGGTTTACAGGCATTGTTTGGCCTTTATTGTGAGCAGGAGTGTGAGCTAACAAACACAGGAGCCAGGATTCCCCTGGGGGAAAGCAGATTTATTCCTCTGTTCTGTCCCCTCCTGTAGTCTGTGTAACTCATGGTTCTTTAAGATACAGTATCACCGTCCTTCCTCCAAAGCATATTCATAACCCTCTTCCTCTCCTTTCACCGCTGCCCCAGTGTGTATGTGTGTGTGTGTTTGTGTGTGTGTATACTTACATGAGTACATGAGCACTCTTCATCCCCCCCAGACTATTGGGATCAGCCACGCCCTTTCCTATGAAAGATAAACACTCACTCTATTACAAAGTTGTACATCTAAACCCAGTATGTATTTTAGATCACTGAGTGTTTACATTCTCATCTGTTGATCTAAAGGGACCATTTACTTTTTATATTAATGTTCTACAGATCTCAAGTATAGTTTAAAATAATAAGCCGGAAAATAAATATTTAGTCTTTGTTAATAAGCTAAAGTGGGTTTTTGGATAGGAGGAAGGGAATGTGGAGGCAAGGCCTGATTTCCATTACCCATGAAACACCTGGGTAAGCGTGTCGGTTCTCGGGGTGTGATGGATGATGGGAAATTCTGAGGAATGACGCTCCACGTGGAGTAAAGGGCACGCGCGGAAGCTATAAAGTGGGACTAAGGGTGATTTATTCAGAGAGCAGCCATGATAGGACTGGACTGTAGTGAGCAGAGGGAAATGCGAGCAGCTGAGCTCAGGCCCCAGGGAGAGTAGAAGGCCCAGGGGCCTGTGCAGAGCCTGGATTCTAAACCCCAGGGTTTAGTTGTATCTGGTTCACACGTTCTATAATGGTTTTGCTATTTGGAGATTATATTTTACACTAGCTATCTGAAAGCTTAAACAACCATGGTAAGATTGCTGGTGAATTCTTTCTAAATTGTCCTGCCGACTACTTTGTTCAATTCATGTTATTTACTTCTCTGAGCGTCTGCCACGGGGTTGGAGATTTAACAATACCGAGCATACGATTCCAATCCCCAAAAACACAGGGCCTTGTAGACAGTTGACGTTGTCCGCCGCGTCTTCACACACAAGGATCAACATGACCTTCCATGACATTTTCTCTGGATCGTGCATGCTAGCTATTTTTAACACCACGCTTTATTCATTTCTTTATACGAAAGAAATATGTACAATGCATCTGAATTTCATCATATTCTTTATATCCTTTTCAATTTCACAGTCAGCCCCCCGAGGTCTTTTTAATGAGAAAAGTGAATTCATAGTTCAGAACTCAGGGGTTGGGGGCTCTTACATAGACTTTTGCCCTTGAAGTGGTGCTCTGAGTTCATTTAAGGTTGGAATTGCACTAATTTGGGGAAATGTCCCCCGTGCTCACCCTCGGGATGGGTTTTCTGTTTTGTGTCGTGTCTTTGCCCTCTGCACACGACCCTGCAGGAGTACAGAGTTCACACTGCCCACAGGTGAACACCCACAGGCCAGTTATTGGTTGATCTTGACAGACCTTGGCATCTGAGTGAGGAAGATGAGGGAACTCTGTCAGCAGAGCCTGGGAAAGAGGCCCAAAGCTGAAGGTAACACCAATTTTCCGTCAGGACTGGATCCCAGTAAGCGAAGAGCAACCGCTCTCTTTATGTCTGAGTTCTTGTTTTCACCTTCCCTTCCCTTCTCTTTTCGTTGGCGTTTGACACTTTGAGGAAAGAAAATTGACAGCCCGCTATTGTCGGAAAGTCCTTTGCCCCCTATTTTGACTTTGCATTTTCTGTCCTTCATCCCCCATGATACAAGAGAAACTTGCATTAAGAGAGAATCATGAGAGGATCCTATCTGAGAAAATCTACTTTGAAATGATGAGCATTTCAGCATTCTGAACTTGCATTCCTCTTGGGCCAAGAAGGCTTCTTAATTCTGCTTCCAAACAACAATGTGTGTGTGTGGGGGGGGGGGGGCTGGGAAATCCCAGCATCTTGGCTATTGACTAGACTTTGGAAACAAACATCATTGTATCTCACAAATCTAGTTTCATTTTAAATAAAATGTTGGCCACTGGAAATACCCTAGACTCTTCCATTACCTTTAGGGAGAAAAGTCTTTCTTAACAGTGAATTTAGCTAAATTTTGGGATATCCTCAGCTTCAAAAGGAATACGTGCTCTCTCATGCCTACCGCGATGCCCATGAGAGACTTGTTTTGGGTCCTTCTTAGGCTGGGAACACAAAGGTCATTGGGAAACAGGGCACCAGTGAATTGTAACAGTGTCACAGTCATTACTGCCTGGTAGTGAAGGAAACCTAGAAAGCTCCGTCCATACTTGTAGAAGCACAGCCCTGGCTGCTTTGCTGAGGATAAATGGTGTTCAGAAGGTTGGTGCCGAGATAAGCCAGGAAAGGCAGGCAGCAGAGTGAGAAGGAGGTGGAAAACGTAAGTCCTCCAGGAGACAAGATGTAAGAGTGAGGGGTAGGGATCTGAAAGGATTTGCACCGGACCGCCATTCCCTCTGGCAGTGTGAAGCAGGGTGGCAGGATATTTATTTTCTGGATCTGCTTCACTGGACTAAGCAACGCCCAGTTATTCGCTAAAACCATTATTTCTAATTCTGTCTGCGAAGGTATTTCCAAAAGATCTTATCATTCTGACCAGCAGGCTGAGTTAGCATTCCCTTTCCTTTGTGGGTGGGCGTTGTCTAGCCTGGGAAGCTCAGCTACAGCAAAGAGAGAGCTGCAGAGTGTTCTGTGGTCTTCTCTGGGACACCATAACTCAAGACTCTTGGGATGAGCCTCAGGCTGGTCCTATTCTCCCAGTCACCCAGGTTTTCAGCCTTTGGGCTTCAGCTGAATTATATCATCCAGTTTTGGAGCCGTACAGTTTTGGCTCTTTCTCGCTATGGAGACATCTTGCTTTATTTCAAAATACATTAAAAAGAGAAAGACTCTATATTTGCCACCATTTCTCGAGTTTAGTGGATTCTCTGAAGAAACATCACACTGTAGACTTTATGCCCACATGTCCCACACACTTTCCCATGGCCCTACTGGGGTGCAGGCTTGCGGATGCTTTCTTTTTCTATCTCAGCCCTAGGTAACACCCTGCACACATTACTGCAGGCAGCAAGTGGAGTGAGGGGCGGCAGTGCCTCACAAACCATCAAATCTCTCAGCTGTTCTTGCTGAGAACAAGATTTTTTTTCTATTTTTTCTATTCTGATTTTTTTCTATTTTTCTGACTCTGTTTCCTACTATTTTCTCACAATTTGATCCAAGTCACTTTCTTCCCGGGTTATTTTGTTCAGAGTTCTGGCTTTCAAACAACTAAAATGGACTATGCTTAATTCATGCAAGGAATGATTTATTGAAAGGCTGTCGAGAAGCTGACAGACCCATAGGGAAGGAGAAAACCTGAGCGTGGAATATAAGAAGAAATCAGAGGCCATTCCAGGCAGCGTCAACCCACAGGGACACGGGATTGGAGAGCCATACTATGTGACTGAGTTTGTCTAGGAAGCAATTGAAGCACTCAGTAACTTCTCCACGGCTGTGGCCTCTCTGATTGGCTAACTAGACACAAAGCCTCTGCTGGCCATGTGTAATTAAACCTAGCCCACAGGACCATGGCTCCTTTCCCATGTTCTTACAGGAGGTAAGGATCCAGGCTCCCAACAGCGCTCAGTCCCACCAAGACTGCACTGTGGCGGCAAACTCTCCAAAGAAAAGAAAGGAGGCCTCGAATTGTTGACAACTATGTTTCAAGGTGTATATCTCTGGGTGGTAAACCAAGCTCACTGCTCTAATCGTTCATTTTACTATTGTAGTCCAAGCATTGCCCGGTGTGTGTGTGTGTGTGTGTGTGTGTGTGTGTGTGTGTGTGTGTGTGTATTGATGATACAAATCTTTAAAATAAAAGTTCCCTAGAGGATGGAAGAGCATGTGTATTTCAGTGATGTGGCATTTGCCAACCAGTCACAGGTCACCGGGTTTAACCGTCAACAAATGGATGCACTAACAGATGAATGTACACCCTTACCTGATTCTTTTCCAAACCACAGTGATTATGTGATTCTTTTTGACTCTGCAGTGACTTTCAATCGCTTAAGGCTCTTCAAGCGAGTACTTCAAAACTTCCTGCAAATTAATCCACATTACATGTACACCTTTCTCTTATTTTATGTTTTTTATTTTTATTTTTGTTTTAGAAGTAATTTATTATTATTGTGTGCACACCTTTGTGGAGGACGCGAGGGAGGCTTTGGAGAGCTGACGCTTTGCTTTGCGCCTTTATAGGAGTTCCAGGGATGCAGCCAAGTCAGCAACTGGTCCACCTCACTGATGTTTGTGGTTATTTTCTAAAATAGATTCTCTGTGATAAAAATAATACTAATTTATAATTTATAGTCATCACTTTTGTGACTCTCTACAAAATTATTTATTCACAAACGTTCTTGCCTGAGCTATTTCCTCAAGGAGCGTATCACTTTATAGCCTTCTCATGCCTCACAGTTCTGCTTGGGAATTTATAAGGATTGGGAAGCCATCCTAAGTAAAAAGAACTATAGTTATAAAGTTGAACAATATTTATGAATCCTTTCTATGTGTGTTTCTGCCTGGAGTTGCTTGGTTTTGTTTCTTCCTTTCTTTGTAGATGATAGAGGCAAGAACCATTTTTTTTGTACCCCTCTGTCTTGCCTAGCAGCTGCACACAGACTATATGCCTCTGTCTGAGCAAGTATTCATTGGCTCACTTTCAACCATCAACATGTTTCCAGGGAATTCCGAATCTAGAGGCAATTCTTCTAAAACTTATCTTGGTCTCTTCCAAAAGCACTAACTTTGAGTAAGCCCCATTATCATTTTTTTTATTTTATTTTATTATTATTTTTTTTAATTTATTTATTTATTAAGGATTTCTGCCTCCTCCCCGCAACCGCCTCCCATTTCCCTCCCCCTCCCCCGATCAAGTCACCCTCCCTCATCTGCTCGAAGAGCAATCAGGGTTCCCTGACCTGTGGGAAGCCCAAGTCCCCAAGCCAACTCACCAAGGCCAGCTGGCCTGGGTCTGAAAAAGCATGGGATAAATCCGGACTAGCTGAACATAGAGGACAATGAGGAATACTGAGAACTCAGGAACAATCGCAGTGGGTTTTTGATCCTACTGCACGTACTGGCTTTGGGGGAGCCTAGGCAGTTTGGATGCTCACCTTAGGAGACCTGGATAGAGGTGGGCGGTCCTTGGGCTTCCCATTATCATTTCAAATGCTACCAACTTCGTACCGGGAGAGAGGAGCCAAGCAAGGATGACTCAGCAGAAATTCACGGACCTCCTAGAACACCTTGAACAAAGGTCCATCATTGTCAGGAGCCTCACCTGTTTTGGAAAGATGGTATGATTAAAATGGGAAGAATGTGTCTCTGAGCTATACCACAGAATCATCAGAGTCTTTGCTGAGTTAAAACTGAAGAGAAATACATGAGACTCATTTACGCATCTGATTATTTTGTCATTGCTACAGAATGACATTAATTGGCCGGTGAATTTGCAAAAATGCCCTTGTGAATGCAAACAAAATGTGTCTTTTGTCGATTTGAGAAGGAAAAAGAAGCCAGATGCCTGTTCCTCCCAGGAAGTTTTTCTCCGGTGCTGTCAGGAGTCATGTCGTGCTTTTTTAGAGAATTTTGGCAGATGGTGTTACAATTCAAATAAAATGAAACAGGCTTCCAAGAACATCCATATTCCCTTGTCATAGGAACACCAGAGGGACTTTTAAAGGTTTTAGATGTTCCCCTCTGACTGTCCTCATAAATATAGCTTGTGCTATGGCAGAAAAGCTGAATTTTAAGTGGAGGCTCTACTGTTAGCTGCAAGGCTTGCTGTATATTGATACCGTCGTGTGTAACTGAGGCAGACATTCGTCCTGACTATTGGAGAGCGCTGAGGAAAATGTTTGCGATCTAGGTTATTACTCATAAAGCAGTGGTTCTCATCCTATGGGGCTCAGCCTATTTGGGGTTGAACAACCTTTCCCGGGAGTCACATATTAAATATCCTGTATATCAGATATTTATATTATGATTCTCATAACAATAGCAAAGTTGCAGTTTTGCATTAACAAGGAGAATGATTTGATGGTTGGATAATGATGGTCCCAAGTTCCTTCATCATTCTCTACTCCATCAGGTCATGTTGCTGCTGCTGCTGCTGGTGGTGATGATGATAATGATGGTGATGGATGATGATGATGATGATAGTGATGATGATGATGATGGTGGTGGTGGTGGTGGTGATGATGATAATGATGGTGATGATGATGATGGTAGTGATGATGATGATGATGATCATGATGGTGGTGGTGGTGGTGATGATAATGATGATGATGATGGTGGTGGTGGTGGTGGTGATGGCGATGATGATGATGAATATGGCGATGATGATGGTAGGGATGATGGTGATGATGATAGAATTCTAGAAACAGCAGCAGTACTTACAGTAACATTTACTATGTACTGAGTGTCAAGTATGTCAGACTCTATCTTTCTAGCCTTACTTCATGCAGAATAACTAAGCTGAAGATCACCAAAGAAAGCTAATATTCAAATATTTGTTTGACGCCGAAGCCTATAATATTTTTTTTCCAAATGTGTTGACTTCAGCACTTGGATTTTATTTAATGCTAATATGACTGGGTTGCTAATTGCAAATCATCGCTCAGATACAGGAAACTATTACTTTAATTTATGTAACTCATCTCATCTTGCTTGGCCGTCTTCATTACTGTCGATGGGGTATGAGAAAAATCTCATGTGGATTTTAGGATGTGTCTGTCACTTTAAGAATAAAACAGATTAGTTGTATTCTTAGTTTGTCCTTCTTTCTGTTCCACTGGCTTTCCCCAGGGAGTCTTCCAGCTCCCTTTTCCTTGACTGTGTTGTCAAGTAACAAGAAGAACAGATAGCTCTGTGTCATAGAGATGGGTCTGCGTTCTGCTTGACCTCTGTCTTTTGCCTTTGCTGGTAGACAGCAAGATGTCTTACGCTCGATTCGTTGTGTGTGTGACCTTTCGCCTACTGTTGTAAGGACTCTATCCCTACTTCCTCCTTCCCAAGGCTTTGCACCTCCAAACTTTACTCCCAGCAAGGTACAAGGATGATGGACATTCCCTCCTCTTTCTCTGTCTTTACAGACCCCCAAAAGTCCAAAAACAAATGAGCTTAGGTAGAAGAAATACTATACATAAAGTTTTACAAAGTAAACGATGGTGACATGATTTTATAAAATTGCAGATACAACTATCTATGTGCCCTATCTGTATCCAGATTGATCTCAAGGATGCAAACTCTAAGAGGTCATAGCCTAAGTCTTCAACCCAATGAGTTTGAACAGTTTAACTGGCAATGTCCCTTACATAAGTCAGTATTTACCACATTTTGTGTTTCAAAAAGCCATAGCCGAACAAGCTTTCTCAATTCCATATACTAGACCACACGACCCAACCAAACTCTGTATGCTTGCTTTGACTATTACCACGTGGCACCATGACAGCTCAAAATAATTTATACACTTTCAGGTCGTCACTGCAGGAACAAATACAGCTCGATTTGAGCCTTCAGTATTTCCTGGAGTCTGCTGTATAGATTAGACAGGCCTCTGGGACAGCTGTGTTGTAGAATTGGCTGGCAGCATACGAGCCAGGGAAGAAGGCGCATACACTGACTCTTGGCAGCTCTGTCAACGCAAGGCTTCTCATGGAGTGAGGAGCTCACAGGAGTTTTTCCAGTTCTCATAGGCATCGAGGCACCTTGCAGGCACAGCAGACATTGTGTTTTCTATTCTGAGTTCCGTCGTATTTTGTGGATTTACTTACTGTGGAGAACATTCAGAAATCTCACCTATGCCTTTCTGTGATCCCTTCTCCCCGCTAACTACAAAGCGAAGCTGTTAATGCTCAGGTCCCGAGAATACCAAATCGTCTTCTTTCCCCACGGCGCTCTATCACTGCTCACGACTGGGTTCCACAATTATATCAAAAATTTATTTCTTTAGGGAAATATCTTATTTCTCTGTCCCTAATATCTAACCTAGCCCTGCTGCTGAGAACGCCAGAGAAGAGGGACCGAGCTGCGTAGGCAGGGATTCTTATCGACCTCAGTGTACAGGACCTTCAGAATAGACACTCTGCCCTCTGCCTGTGGTCAGTGTTTCATCCTGGAAATGAGTGGCCTGCCTGTGTGGACATCAGGACACTCTGAATTGTACTAAGCTGCACAACAACAAAATACTGTATTTAAGTAAGTGCTCACACAACGACAGATGCCAATACTAAGTGTGTTAATAAGCCATTTATTGCTCTTAATATAACTCATACGATGAGAGTCAACAATGACTGTACCGTAATGAAAATGTATTTGTAACACTGACAGCATCCACATGCCCAAGTTGAAAGTGACTGACGTCCCTTAAAGCCAACATTCCCTATCTACTGCTCTGTCGAGATGGGCGCCTTCAGGATCCCAGCGTTTCCACGGAGACACAGCCAAAATAATCTGAGCAGAAAATGTTCTGATTAAAGACACTTGGACAACATCACATCCACATCTGGTCATCAAATTCGCTTTTGATTGCTGGGTTTGGGCACGGTTGGTGTTAAATTTTAACAGACAGCTGTACCCTAGGTTAATGTGGACTAATGAACCAGAAGTTTCACTGTTAACGGCGGCACACAAGCCGTAAGCCTCCTGAGGGGTGTGCCTGTCCACCCCACAACTCTCATTACCTTTGACGCAGCGGTCCATCAGTGGCAGGCGCTGCTGAAGATTATCCAGCCTCTCCACCTGTGCCAGGCATGTGACAGGCCTGTGAGGTGGCCGGGCTGTACGGCTGGTGGGTGTTTAAAGCGCTCCATAGAATCAGCAGTGCGGAAGCTTTTCTCTTCACCAGCCAAGCAATGTCGACAACTAAAATTTCACTGTTTTTTTTTCCTTTTAAGGAAGTCTTAAAAAAAAAAAAGAAAGAAACAGGTGAAACTTGTTTATGTTAATAGAAATCTGTAGAGACAGGAAGAAGATGACAGCTGACCAGCTTGCCCAACATACAAGGCTCCTGAGAATCCCTGAATCCCGTAGCGAATGACTGTTGTCACACTGTAGTGGCGTGTCTCAGTGACTCAGAACTGCGGCCTAGAAGCGGTAGTTGTGGAGGCTGCTTCAGGCCACACCGTCATCTGTTCGGTTAACTTTATCTGCTCACGTTGGTTAGCAGCCCTAGGTTTGTGTCTAGTCAGACGCATCTTTTTTTTTTAATTTATTTATTTATTAAAGATTTCTGTCTCTTCCCCGCCACCGCCTCCCATTTCCCTCCCCCTCCCCCAATTAAGTCCCCCCCAGCCTGAAAAGCAATCAGGGTTCCCTGTCCTGTGGGAAGTCCAAGGAACCCCCACCTCCATCCAGGTCTAGTAAGTTGAGCATCCAAACTGCCTAGGCTCCCACAAAGCCAGTACGTGCAGTAGGATCAAAACCCATTGCCATTGTTCTTGAGATCTCAGTAGTCCTCATTGTCCCCTATGTTCAGCAAGTCCGGTCTTTTTTAAAATATGAAAGTGGTGTTTTAGTTCCATAGTTCTAGAGGCTGTATATTAAATAGAAAACAAAATAGGGCGATTTCCGAAGTTTAATACAAATCATCTAACAAGCACACAAAGGTTTATTTTACATATTCTGCTTAAGTACCATGCAACATTGAAGCTAGATTTTTTGGTTGTCCCCTGGGAATTTTGAAAGAGGGCTTTCTTGACAAAATATGTTAATTTTCGTTAAATTTAAAAAGGCTGCTCCAGTAGAAAATTGATAGCCATTGTGTAAATTTACTGTTAATACCCATTTGGCAAGCATATTACCGACTTGAGGCTTTGGGATTACTTAAATCAATTATAACGAATTAAGCCTCTGAAATATTAATGAAATTCCAAACGTTTTGAAATTTACCTGAAGGTTTAAATAAAGAACAATATACCTGCCATTTGCTGGTATTTGTATATCATAAACGGTAACATCTTTATAATTAGTGCAATTCTTTAATGGCTAGCTTTAACCGAAACCATACAGTCTGTGAATGCTATAGCTGGTCACCGTACCCTAACACCGTGCCTAGCTCAAAGTGGGCTATATACAGACGCTTCTTGTAGAATCGCAAACGGTTGATGTCGTAGAAGTTAAGAGAAGCATTATAGCTGCTGCAAGACTGGGATGCCTAGGCTAATGGAAGGCGCCAGAGGCGGTACGCATGAGCATGACGTCATAGCTCCGGGAAAGCCGCTCCCGGGCTCTCCGCCACAGTGCTGACCACAGATTGCTATGGTGCACTGTTTAATTTCATGTGTGCAGTGTTTTGCCTGCATTTAAGTCTACACACCTTGCGTGCAGTGCCTGCAGAGGTCAGAAGAGAGCAGCAGGTTCCTCTTAGAACGGAAGTAACAGGGTTACTGGACCTGATGTCTCCTCCAGACTTTCCCTCTCAGGAGCCCCCAGCCTGAGATTCACCCACTATTCCAATTCCATGTGTGAGCAAAGCCTTCTTGACATCAGCCAGGTTGGCATCTCTGCTTCCTAAAGTGCCGCGTTTGCTCTGACAAGCATCCTTCTGGGCTCTTGCAAGCCTGTTTCCTGCCCCCATCACTGCAGGTGTCTGGCAGCGACGCCTTTATGCCTTAGGCTCCGTGGACCACATTCTGGGATGTGTAGCAGGACTAGGGCTGTACTGCTGTGGTCTGGAATGAAACGGCACCTTCTCAGAATGAATGAGTTCTACCTCTGCAGCCCCACAGCGCTGGCAAGTCACAGAACCCTCACAGGTCACCTCTTTATGACGGCTGCCGTTACAAGAACAGGTATTACCTGGGGCTGGAATGGGATAGTCCCCAGGGACCTGCACCCTGACCTTTGCAAAATTAGATCCTAGTCCAGTCTCAGATCTAAATGAAGACTAAAATTAGTGGGATTTTTTTTTATTTGCGCTGCCCTGCTTATATTGGGCTAACATAACACAAACCAGAGTCGCTGGGTTCCTTTTCAGGAACCTCAACTGAGGAATAACCTCCATCAGATTGGCACTTGGATATGTCTGGGGGCAGTGTCACCTCTACACAGGTCCCATGTTGTATAAAACCAGCTAAGCAAAGCCATTGAAAGCAAGACCGTAAGTAGCCTTTCTCCACGGTCTCTGTTTCAGCCCCTGCCTCCAGGATCCTACCTTACTTTCCTTCCACCACGGGCTGTAACCTATAGGCTAAATGGGCACACTCCTCTGCAAGGTGCCTTTTGGTAACGGTGTTTATCACAGCAGTGGAGAAGTGACAAGGATACCAAACGTGTGCTCTTGGAGGGCTCTTTCTGCTCTTCTGTGGGGATCCTAAAGAGCACATCCAAAGGCAGCGCTAAAGACCTGAGAATCCATGTAAATTAACGCCACACTCCAGAAACCAGCAGCCTCATAACCACTGTGCTTTGTAAACACATCACAAACTCTATGGCATCTTAAATGATCCCTCTTCTGCTTCGAACCGTTCGGACTGATTTTAAAAACTCTTGCCATGTAGATTTCTGAACAATTAGATCCCAGTCTTAGACTCTCTGATTTATTCTACCCTTGACTTAATTTTTCTGCGTAGCTAGCAGTTTTATATGTCACTGTGGTCACTGACCTTTTTTAGTCAAAGGGTTTTTTTTTTTCTTCCCAGCTTTTAAGCCTAGTTTTTGCATAAGAAGATGTGCACACTAATGTAAGGTAAAGAAACACGCTTTCTATTTCCACCGCTGCTTACATTCACGCAGCTTCCTTTGCTTCCAGCTATTCTCCTTGTGGCTCTTCTTTCAAAACTGAGCATGACGCCTCTGTGCAGCGATATATCCAATAATAACTGGATGTCAAGCCACAGAGATTCCCCTCATAAATTTTACAGCGGCACAGAGCGGCGCTGCATGCACACAGCTTGTTTATTCAGTAGCCATCCCTGGCTGGCTCTGGAGACTGTGTCCACGGCTTGTTATAAAGCAACAGCACAAAGAATAACTTCTGCCTTTTTTTTTTCGCTGAAGAAGAAAGTTTAGCGAATTATCTTACAGGAGAGCTGTGGAGTGAGGCTGTCTGGTTACATCAGCCCTGCTCTCTTCCCGTCCATAGGGCCTGGGTAACATTGTGTGCAGCGGTGTGGGAGTGGCCCTAACCACTCCCACATAAAAATTTTCTTATTTTTAAGAGTGTATTGTTTTAAGTTTTTGGAGTCCAACAGAGACAGAGTCTTGTTTTCTGTATGATATTAATGTGCACATATCCCATGATGAAGACACTGAACGTGTTTAACCATCATTCCTGTATACTTTAATAAACTGTCTGTTCCTGGCTATGATCATATATTTTAACCCCTGGCTCATCACTCCGTTCCCGAGGAAAGCTATAGAATTTGATAGGAGAGCAGAAAAGCCCTGCTTCAGAAGGGCTCCTGTCCACTTCATGGCAGGAAGAAACGCTGCATAGTAGAAGCAGAAGCCAACAAGAACCTACGCAGGCAGGCCTTGCTGGGCGTCTCATCTCTTAACATTGGCTAGTTCCGTGTGTCAATCACAGTTCTCCATGGCAGTCACATGCTGTAGTGCCGGTACAATGAGCCTTTAGGAGAACCCAAATGGACAGGCTTTGGGACTCGTCCCTGGACAGAAATGTGTAGCCGTTCTTGTGGGATGCTGAAGGCCTGAGTCCCTTTCACCGCTATCTCACCCTCTGCATCTCTGCCTGTGCAGCTCCTGTAACGTGCACATAGAACAGGTGCACAACTGAGCTACCCCTCACTATCCCTGTAATTCCTTTAATAATCATCCAGCAAACGTCTTCCCCTGGGTTCTCTGAGCCTCCTTAGCCAATTATCAAACACTGAGAGAGGTCTTGTGAACCCCAGGTTATGTGTGTAGGTCAAAAGAAGAGGTAAAATAACGCAGGTCCTGTATCTGACCTCTGAGGAAGGAGGTGAGCTTCGTGGCTGAGCCCTCAAGTTCAGAGGTGAGACACTAACTTCTGGGGTATAGGACTGAATTAGAGGGTAGCCAACCAGTGCCCACGGCTGCAGAATTCTCTGCTTTCCCAGTGTGTGTGTATCAGGGTAAGGACACACACACACACATATCTCTGCCTTCCCAGTGTGTGTGTATCAGGGTGAGGACACACACACACATCTCTGCCTTCCCAGTGTGTGTGTATCAGGGTGAGGACACACACACACATCTCTGCCTTCCCAGTGTGTGTGTATCAGGGTGAGGGGACACACACACACATCTCTGCCTTCCCAGTGTGTGTGTATCAGGGTGAGGACACACACACACATCTCTGCTTTCCCAGTGTGTGTGTATCAGGGTGAGGACACACACACACACACATCTCTGCTTTCCCAGTGTGTGTGTATCAGGGTGAGGACACACACACACATCACTGCCTTCCCAGTGTGTGTGTATCAGGGTGAGGACACACACACACATCACTGCCTTCCCAGTGTGTGTGTATCAGGGCGAGGACACACACACACACACATCTCTGCCTTCCCAGTGTGTGTGTATCAGGGTGAGGACACACACACACACACATCTCTGCTTTCCCAGTGTGTGTGTATCAGGGTGAGGACACACACACACATCTCTGCCTTCCCAGTGTGTGTGTATCAGGGTGAGGGGACACACACACACATCTCTGCCTTCCCAGTGTGTGTGTATCAAAGTGAGGACACACACACACACCTCTGCCTTCCCAGTGTGTGTGTATCAGGGTGAGGACACACACACACACACACATCTCTGCTTTCCCAGTGTGTGTGTATCAGGGTGAGGACACACACACACACACATCTCTGCTTTCCCAGTGTGTGTGTATCAGGGTGAGGACACACACACACACACATCTCTGCTTTCCCAGTGTGTGTGTATCAGGGTGAGGACACACACACACATCACTGCCTTCCCAGTGTGTGTGTATCAGGGCGAGGACACACACACACACACATCTCTGCCTTCCCAGTGTGTGTGTATCAGGGTGAGGACACACACACACACACACATCTCTGCTTTCCCAGTGTGTGTGTATCAGGGTGAGGACACACACACACATCTCTGCCTTCCCAGTGTGTGTGTATCAGGGTGAGGACACACACACACACATCTCTGCCTTCCCAGTGTGTGTGTATCAAAGTGAGGACACACACACACACATCTCTGCCTTCCCAGTGTGTGTGTATCAGGGTGAGGACACACACACACACACACATCTCTGCCTTCCCAGTGTGTGTGTATCAGGGTGAGGACACACACACACACACACATCTCTGCTTTCCCAGTGTGTGTGTATCAAAGTGAGGATACACACACACACACACATCACTGCCTTCCCAGTGTGTGTGTATCAGGGTGAGGACACACACACACACACATCTCTGCTTTCCCAGTGTGTGTGTATCAGGGTGAGGACACACACACACATCTCTGCCTTCCCAGTGTGTGTGTATCATATGCGTGTGAGACCCATAAGCAGACTAGAATAAACTAAATTCGAGGTTTCCTTCCAGTTTAACATTTATTTCTCTGATTACCTTTTTTACATTTATTTTGTCAAAATTTTCAAGTTTATAATAAGAAAGTCCTTTGCCATGGAATGGAATGGTTATAAAGGAATTTGCCCCTAGTATTTAAAATTTGGTGTTTATTATGATAAATTGACTGAAAATTCCATCTGTTTAAGCTTTTTGCTTTCCTTGGTACCAATTTTCATAATTCTATAAGACTATCCATTTCATTCATATTTTAAATTTTGTTAGCATGAATTCATTCAAATCATCCTTTGATTATTGCCTCTGTTCTCATATTATTTGTGCTTGCTTGGCTCTTTTCACTTTTTTCACACTGTATAAGGCACACTTCTTGGCGACTTCAGATAGTTTTCTTGTGTTGTGTTGCTGATTCTTAAAAAAAATAAATGACACCTTTATTAGAATGACTTTTTGTATTTCCCACATTGTAAATTTTTTGAGTTTTCTCCTCCCTTTCTCTTGTGCATGTGAATATACATGTGTAACTTACAGGATCCCATTGCTATACATTTTATAGCTCTTAAAAATTTGACTGGCACCATATCTCTTTCCCAAATAGAAGGTACAGTTAAATCAAATAGAACAGAAGTTTGAGGACTATGTAGACTATGTGATACAGTTAAATCAAATAGAACCTAAACTTGAGGACTATATGTATACAATGTGATACAGTGAAATCAAGTAGAACAGAAGTTTGAGGACTATGTAGACTATGTGATACAGTTAAATCAAATAGAACAGAAGTTTTTTTTTTTTTTTTTTTTCCTGTGGATCTTACTTTTTTTTTTTTTTTTAAATTTATTTATTTATTAAAGATTTCTGTCTCTTCCCCGCCACCGCCTCCCATTTCCCTCCCCCTCCCCCAATTAAGTCTCCCCCCCCAGCCCGAAAAGCAATCAGGGTTCCCTGTCCTGTGGGAAGTCCAAGGAACCCCCACCTCCATCCAGGTCTAGTAAGTTGAGCATCCAAACTGCCTAGGCTCCCACAAAGCCAGTGCGTGCAGTAGGATCAGAAACCCATTGCCATTGTTCTTGAGTTCTCAGTAGTCCTCATTGTCCGCTATGTTCAGAGAGTCCGGTTTTATCCCAGGCTTTTCCAGACCCAGGCCAGCTGGCCTTGGTGAGTTCCCAATAGAACATCCCCATTGTCTCAGTGTGTGGGTGCACCCCGCGCGGTCCTGAGTTCCATGCTCGTGCTCTTTCTCTTTCTGCTCCTGATTTGGACCTTGAGATTTCAGTCCTGTGCTCCAATTTAGGTCTCTGTCTCTGTCTCCTTTCATCGCTTGCTGAAGGTTAATATTCAGGAGGATGCCTATATGTTTTTCTTTGGGTTCTCCTTATTTAGCTTCTCTAGGATCACTAATTATAAGCTCAATGTCCTTGGTTTATGGCTAGAAACCAAATATGAGTGAGTACATCCCATGTTCCTCTTTTTGGGTCTGGCTTACCTCACTCAGGATAGTGTTTTCTATTTCCATCCATTTGTATGCAAAATTCATGAAGTCCTTGTTTTTTATTGCTGAGTAGTACTCTAATATGTATAAATTCCATACTTTCTTCATCCATTCTTCCATTGAAGGGCATCTAGGTTGTTTCCAGGTTCTGGCTATCACAAACAATGCTGCTATGAACATTGTAGAGCATATACTTTTGTTGTATGATAAGGCCTCTCTTGGGTATATTCCCAAGAGTGGTATTGCTGGGTCCAGGGGTAAGTTGATCCCGAATTTCCTGAGAAACCGCCATACTGCCTTCCAAAGTGGTTGCACAAGTTTGCATTCCCACCAGCAATGGATGAGTGTACCCCTTTCTCCACAACCTCTCCAACAAAGGCTATCATTGGTATTTTTGATTTTAGCCATTCTGACAGGTGTAAGATGGTATCTTAAAGTTGTCTTGATTTGCATTTCCCTGATCGCTAAGGAAGTTGAGCATGACCTTAAGTGTCTTTTGGCCATTTGAAGTTCTTCTGTTGAGAATTCTCTGTTCAGCTCAATGCCCCATTTTATAATTGGGTTGATTAGCCTTTTACGGTCTAGTTTCCTGAGTTCTTTATATATTTTGGAGATCAGACCTTTGTCAGTTGCGGGGTTGGTGAGGATCTTCTCCCAGTTGGTGAGTTGCCTTTGTGTCTTAGTGACAGTGTCCTTTGCTTTACAGAAGCTTCTCAATCTCAGGAGGTCCCATTTATTCAATGAGGTCCTTAATGTCTGTGCTGCTGGGGTTATACGTAAGAAGTGGTCTCCTGTGCCCATGTGTTGTAGAGTACTTCCCACTTTCTCTTCTATCAGGTTTACTGTGTTCATACTGATATTGAGGTCTTTAATCCATTTGGACTTGAGTTTTGTGCATGGTGATAGATATGGATCTATTTTCATTCTTCTACAGGTTGACATCCAGTTTTGCCAGCACAATTTGTTGAAGATGCTCTCTTTTTTCCATTGTATACTTTTAGCTCCTTTATCGAAAATCAGGTGTTCATAAGTTTGTGGGTTAATGTCAGGGTCTTCTATTCGATTCCATTGGTCGACTTCTCTGTTTTTATGCCAATACCAAGCTGTTTTCAATACTGTAGCTCTGTAGTAGAGTTTGAAGTCAGGGATGGTAATGCCTCCAGACGATCCTTTGTTGTATAAGATTGTTTTGGCTATCCTGGGTTTTTTGTTCTTCCATATAAAGTTGATTATTGTCTTCTCCAGATCTGTGAAGAATTTTGATGGGATTTTGATGGGGATTGCATTGAATCTATAGATTGCTTTTGGTAGAATTGCCATTTTTACTATGTTGATCCTCCCAATCCAGGAGCAAGGAAGATCTTTCCATTTTCTGGTGTCCTCTTCAATTTCTTTCTTCAAAGACTTAAAGTTCTTGTCAAATAGATCTTTCACATCCTTGGTCAGAGTTACCCCAAGATATTTTATGCTATTTGTGGCTATCGTGAAAGGTGATGCTTCTCTAATTTCCCTCTCTGTTTCCTTATCCTTAGTGTATAGGAAGGCCACTGATTTTTTGGAGTTGATCTTGTATCCTGCCACATTACTAAAGGTGTTTATCAGCTGTAGGAGTTCTTTGGTAGAGTTTTTGGGGTCGCTTATGTATACTATCATATCATCTGCAAATAACGAGAGCTTAACTTCTTCTTTTCCGATACGAATCCCCTTGATCCCTTTATGTTGTCTTATTGCTATTGCTAGAACTTCAAGCACTATATTGAAGAGGTATGGAGAGAGTGGACAGCCTTGTCGTGTTCCTGATTTTAGTGGGATGGCTTTGAGTTTTTCTCCATTTAATTTAATGTTAGCTGACGGCTTGCTGTAAATAGCTTTTATTATATTTAGGTATGATCCTTGTATCCCTAATCTCTCCAAGACTTTTATCATAAAGGGGTGTTGAATTTTGTCAAATGCTTTTTCAGCATCTAATGAAATGATCATATGGTTTTTTTCTTTCAGTTTATTTATATGGTGGATTACATTGATAGATTTGCGTATGTTGAACCAGCCCTGCATCTCTGGGATGAAGCCTACTTGATCATAATGGATAATTTTTCTAATGTGTTCTTGGATTCGGTTTGCCAGTATTTTATTGAGAATTTTTGCATCGATATTCATGAGTGAGATCGGCCTGTAATTTTCTTTCTTGGTTGGGTCTTTGTGTGGTTTTGGTATCAGGGTAACTGTAGCTTCATAAAAGGAATTTGGCAATGACTCTTCTGTTTCTATATTGTGAAATACATTAAGGAGTATAGGTATTAGCTCTTCTTGGAAGTTCTGGTAGAATTCTGCATTGAAACCATCTGGTCCTGGGCTTTTTTTGGAAGGTAGATTTTTGATAACGGTTTCTAGCTCTTCGCGACTAACAGGTCTATTTAGATCGTTCACCTGGTCTTGGTTTAGCTTTGGTATGTGGTAATTATCTAAAAAAATGTCCATTTCTTTTGTATTTTCTAGTTTTGTGGCATACAGGCTTTTGTAGTAAGATCTAATGAGTCTCTGAATTTCCTCTGTGTCTGTGGTTATGTCCCCCTTTTCATTTCTGATCTTATTTATTTGCGTGTTCTCTCTCTGTCGTTTAATTAGTTTGGATAGGGGTTTGTCGATCTTGTTGATTTTCTCCAAGAACCAACTTTTTGTTTCATTGATTCTTTGGACTGTTTTCTGCGTTTCTATTTTGTTGATTTCCGCCCTCAGTTTGATTATTTCCAGTCTTCTACTCCTCCTGGGCGCATCTGCTTCTTTTTTTTCTAAAGTTTTCAGGTGTGCTGTTAAGTCTCCGATGTATGCTTTCTCTGTTTTCTTTAAGTGGGCACTTAGTGCTATGAACTTTCCTCTTAGCACTGCTTTCATGGTGTCCCATAGGTTTGAGTATGTTGTCCCTTTATTTTCATTAAATTCAAGGAAGACTTTAATTTCTTTCTTGATTTCTTCCTTGACCCAGGTGTGGTTCAGTAGTTGACTGTTCAGTTTCCATGAGTTTGTCGGCTTTCTGGAGGTAGGATTGTTGTTGAATTCTAACTTTAATCCGTGGTGATCTGATAAGACACAGGTGGACACTGATATTTTTTTGTATCTGTGGAGGTTTCCTTTGTTTCCGAGTATGTGGTCAATTTTCGAGAAGGTTCCATGGGCTGCAGAGAAGAAGGTATATTCTTTCCTATTTGGGTGGAATGTTCTATAGATGTCTGTTAAGTCCATTTGCTTCATTACCTCCAGTAGTTCTCTTACTTCTCTATTAGGTTTCTGTCTGATTGACCTGTCCATTGCTGAGAGAGGTGTATTGAAGTCTCCTACTACTAGTGTGTGTGGTTTGATGTCTGCCTTGAGTTTTAGTAATATTTCTTTTACATACGTGGGTGCTTTTATATTAGGGGCGTAAATATTCAGGATTGAGACTTCATCCTGACAAATTGTTCCTGTTATGAGTATAAAGTGTCCATCTCGATCTCTTCGGATTGATTTTAGTTTGAAGTCAGTTTTGTTAGAAATTAATATGGCCACACCTGCTTTTTTCTTAGGACCATTTGCTTGAAAGATCTTTTCCCAGCCCTTTACTCTGAGTAGATGCCTGTCTTTGTGGTTGAGATGTGTTTCTTGCAAACAGCAGAATGTTGGATCCTGTTTTCGTATCCAATCTCTTAGCCTGTGTCTTTTTATAGGTGAATTGAGACCATTAATATTAAGTGATATTAATGACCAGTGGTTGTTTACGCCAGATATTCTTATTGTTTTTGGAAGTAGAATTTGTGTGTCTCCCTTCTTTGAGTTGTGCTAGTGAAGGGTCGCTAGATGCCTGAGTTATTGTAAGCAGTGTTGGCAATGTTGGATTCCTTGGGTTGCGATTTTCCTTCTATTACTTTCTGTAGGGCTGGATTCGTGGCTACGTATTGTTTAAATTTGTTTTTATCCTGGAATGTCTTGATTTCTCCATTTATAGTGAACGAAAGCTTGGCTGGGTATAGTAGTCTGGGCTTGCATCCATGGTCTCTTAGCTTCTGCAGTACTTCTATCCAGGACCTTCTGGCTTTCATTGTTTCCATAGAGAAATCAGGTGTAAGTCTGATCGGTTTACCTTTATAAGTTACTTGGCCTTTTTCCTTTGCAGCTCTTAGTATTCTTTCTTTAACCTGTATATTTTGTGTTTTGATTATTATATGGCGAGGGGATGTTTTCCTTTGATCCAGTCTGTTTGGTGTTCTATATGCTTCTTGAATATTCAAAGGAATATCTTTCTTTATGTTGGGAAAGTTTTCTTCCATAATTTTGTTCAAAATATTTTCTGGGCCTTTGAGCTGTGACTCTTCTCCTTCTTCTATTCCTATTATTCTTAGATTTGGTCTTTTTATTGTGTCCCATATTTCCTGAATGTTTTGTGATGAGAATTTGTTGGCTTTGCAGTTTTCTTTGATCAGAGCGTTTATTTTCTCTATGTTGTCCTCAGAATCTGAGATTCTCTCTTCTATTTCTTGTATTCTATTGATTATGCTTGTTTCTGTAGGCTCTGCTCGTTGACCTAGATTTTCCATATCCAGCTGGGCCTCAGTTTGTGTTTTCTTCCTTGCTTCCATTTCAGTTTTCAATTCTTGAACTGTTTCCATTACCTGTTTGATCGTTCTTTCTTGGTTTCCCAGGGTATTATGTACGTATTTACTCATTTCTTCAAATTTTTGGTTATACTTCTCACCCATTTCTATAAGGGCATTTTTCACATGTTGTTTAAGGGACTCTACAGCTTTCATAAAGTCAATTTTTTCCACTTCTTCTGTGTTATGGTGTTGGAGACCTTCTGTTGTAAGATCGTTGGGTTCTGGTGTTTTCATGTTGTTTTTCAGATTATTGGGTGAATTCTTTCCTTGGCGCCTGCCCATCTCCTCCTATCGATGCTATCTAAGGGGTCTTTTAAAACTGGTTCAGGTTCCCCTGCTGGCCAGGGGCTCTTCTTACAAAATGCCCTTGCTCTGTTTCCTGGTTCCTGCCGGGGGCCAAGATCCCTCTCACCCCTGAGAAAGGTCTTCAGGAATAGGACCCGGCTCCTCCTTTGCCAGGGACCTCCCCAACCGAAGGCCTACCTCTTTGGTTTAATTGTAGTGGGGCGATCTGTTCTTGGTGTTGCGCGCGCGGTCCCTGCAGCCTGCTTCTCCTGCTGGGACGGTTCCCGCCGCCAGCAGCCTGTGTCCTCTGCTGCCGCTCTGGTCCCAGTGGGTCCCCGCCGGCTGCGCTGGGCGTCCTCTGGCCGCGTTCCGCCGCCCGGTGGTCCGGCCGCGTTCCGCCGCCCGGTGGTCCGGCCGCGTTCCGCCGCCCGGTGGTCCGGCCGCGTTGCGTTCCGCCGCCCGGTGGTCCGGCCGCGTTGCGTTCCGCCGCCCGGTGGTCCGGCCGCGTTGCGTTCCGCCGCCCGGTGGTCCGAGAACAGAAGTTTGAGGACTATGTAGACTATGTGAAACAGTTAAATCAAATAGAACAGAAGTTTGAGGACTATATGTAGACTATGTGATACAGTTAAATCAAATAGAACAGAAGTTTGAGGACTATGTAGACCATGTGATACAGTTTAATCAAGCCAATGAGCAAATGCATTGTTTCACATTTGTCCTGAGAACACACAACACCCCGAATGCTACACACAGTTCAACAGGCAGGACAAACTTCACAAGGGCAATTCTGCAGGAGATGAATAGTTGATGATTTCTTTAAGATTTATTTATTTTTACTTTATGTGTATAAATGTTTTGCCTTTGTGTATGTGCATGTGCACTGTATGCATACTGGTACCCACAAAGGGCACAGGAGGGCACCAGACCCTTTAACTGGAGTTAAGGATGGCAGAGAGCCATTTTATGGGTGCTGTGAATTGAACCCAGGCCCTCTGGAAGAGCCACAACGGCTTGTAACCACTGAGCCATATCTCCAGCTCCTGTGATATATATGTATAGCTTTTAAAATTAGAAATTAACTTTCGTTATTCCCATTTTCCATATATGCTGTCAAATTTCCTCTAGCCACACATTTTATTGTAACTATGTTCATTCACTGTGTCCACTCTCATACTTACAGAAAATCTTCAGCTTCATCTTACCTTTCCTCTTTGTTGCAAGAGTTGTTTTTTCTTTAAGTTTTAAATTTCTATGGAAAAGTTTCTTTAGTTATGATTTTGATATAAATATCTGCTTCTTATGGTACTACAGAGAGTGTCGATTACATTAAAGATGCTTTGGAATATAATCTGAATATTTGAAGAACATCCTATGTATGCTCGAGGAGAATATCTATTTCATACTTCTGGAGAGTAAAACTGGATGGGTAGATGGAAAGGAGGGAGGAAGACACACTGAACCCCCCAAAATCTGCCCTACATCTTACAAAGATTAGTTGAGTTCTGCCTTATGTGTAATCTGTTGGTTGTATCTGTCTTTGAGTGAAAGGAAACGGCTTCTCACCGGTGTGTTTCTCATCACTCCTATGGCAGGTCCTGCTTTATGACTCCCCCGGGCTGAGTCCTGAGTGTGCACGTAGGGAGAACTTGTTTTGACATGAAGGGAGACCCTTTTGTTAGAAGACAGTGATCTCGCCTGTTCAACATTTAGATCTCTTTCAATCTGCTCTGGACTTTTAGTTTTTGTTTGTCTGACACATCTTTGCCCAGCCTTTCATTTTTACCATTTCTAAATCCGTTTCACTTTTATAGCATGGAGTCATGTTTTCTTTGTGGGTCGTTTAGAAAATCCTAACAAGAAGGGTAAATTGCACCTATTCCTGTTAGCTTCAAGTCTATCAGAGTTTAGATTATTGATCATATTATGTAAAACATTGCTCTATGCAACTTGTTTCATTTAATTTTTTTCATCCTCTTGGTATTCTTTTATAAGTCCTTATTCAATCAGTTATCAACCGTTTTGATTGCTGAGACTCCCACGTGTTGCTGAAACACGGGTCGGTGAAGCCATTGGCCAGTCAGCTTTTTCCTCACTTCTCTTTCTTAATCATCTTAGCTATGTATGGTATATGTAAATGCTATGTGGTATATGTAAATATGGTATGTGGTAAATGGGATATGTCTAGGCATATACATATTTCTTTATTTGCTGTTGCAAAGTTAGATCTATAATTCAGTGCATTGGATGTTTGCCTTGAGACCTTTCTTCGGGTCATGTTCAGTTGAAGTATTCTTTCAATTAAGCAGGTGTCTGGAAAGTAATCTTGAAAACAATAAACTCTAGAGCTGAGGGAGACCGGGGAGAGAGATGGATAAAGACAGGGATAACGAGGAGCGTTTTTGATTTATGGGATCCATTTTAAGCATTGTCTCTCTTTTCTTCTTCTCATGGCCCCATTTCCCACACTGGACTGTCTTTGCTTGTCTTCTATATTGATATTTTACCAATTCTTCCCACCTTTTTATTTCTCTCACAGTTTGCATTCTATTGACTTTTGCATGCTCTTTCTCAGTGGTCTTTGTCATACTTCAGTTGGATCTATTCTGTCTTAGGCACTTTGTAACTTACCGTTTATTTCACAGAGCTTTCTTCAATGGTATTTTGGAGCTAGAAAGATATCTTGCTGATAAAGGCTAGGTTTACAACCAAGCATCAAAAATAACATTTTGACAAATTCTTCTCTATCAATTGCTCTTCCATCTCTTTGTGTTCACAGTTTTTAAATATCTGGTTTGGCACCTTGTTTTGTATTCTTATGAGCTTGGTTCAAGATACCTTCCCGTCTTATTACAATTCGTGCTTCTGTTTTTGCCCACATGTGAGGGAGAGTGACCAGGTCTCTTTGTTGTATACCTTTGACTCTCATTTCTGACCTTTTACAGAAACTGTATATGAATACTATCTACTATTTTCTGGTTTTTTTCAAATGTCTTTTATTCCCAGAGCAGCCGATGGATCACACTTTTTCTCAGGAGTACCTTCTCCTTTTCCTTTAGAGGAGTGTAGTTTTCACAGTAGGTTCTCCTGGCCTAATCTTTTATTTCAGCTGACAGTTAACTGCAGTCATGTGGTCCTATCTCATCCGAAGTCTCCAAGGCCACCAACATCACCTCCCTCTAATGCTGTCTTCCAGTACTTACACCACTCATTCCCGGTGCTTCAAACCCCTTTCTTCCAGGATCCTGGAAGCTATGGTGAGACCTACCAAATGTATCAGTTATGTTTCCCCACGTGAAGATGGGAACTTTCCACTTGGGACTGACGTTCTCTGTCTTTCCATTTGAGTCCACACCAAGTTCCTGCCCGACTCCTCTTTCTAGTACACTCCCTATGTGACCAAGAGACTTTAGTGGGCTGGCGCATTTCTGTTCCTACTTAAACATGACTTGTAACTCTTACAGTTGTTTATTTCCCTTAATCCTGTTGCCATGTGGGCTATGAATAGCTGTGTTACTCTGTTTAGCTACTTATAGCTCAAATTAGATGTCAGGCTCCACAGTGAGAAGCCAAGAACATTTCAGAAAGCTGTCAGAAGTGAATTCCACTGACAAAGAGTGAGAAGGTTGAATTAATATAGATTTAAGGAAGATAAGAAGGAAATAGAATTGTGTGTTCTGAATCCTGAGCACATAGGTTCCTTCCTCTATAGCCACAAACACTCTACAGTGCTTTAAGAACAAAAGACAAATCCCACCTGATTTCCTCGCTCCTCGGCTTTCTAATGAAGCTTGCAAACTTAAGCCAAATATGGCCACATCTAAACCTTTACCAGGCAGAATCTTTATTGTGCCACACTTTCCTGCTGCCATTTAATGTCACCATCCCGGGGAGGTCCGTCAGACTTGTTAGCAGCGCAGAATTGCACAGCTGCATTTGACAGCTTTTTTCTGCCAGGTAGAAAGGAGTGAGTACCCACAATATTACTGCACACATAATTGCTCATACACTAATGCCTGCCAAGGAAATCACACATATTTCTTTTCAGACTTGGTAAAAATGTGCTAAGAAACTAATTCATAGTCAAGTATCACTGAATTGTAGGGTTAATTCCAGTAGACAAGTGCCCAAGGAACTCCATCGTCATGCCCATCACAGAGTGGACAGACAAAAGCAACAGCAAACACCCCACAGTTGGTGATGCAATCCTGTGGGGTCACCGTCACGCACATGCGGTCCATCCCGAAGCACAGTATTATTTAGAACTTCCAGCATGAGGGTGTGGATTATCAACAAGAAACCTGTAGTTGGCTGTGGTCAATACTGTTAAAGTTCATTAGCATGCTGTGGTAATTAAATACTCACATTTCATCTATATGATAACATGAATTAAATATTCCCACTATAAAGCATGGTCCAGGCAGCTCTTCTTTACTAGGTCTAAAATCGTCCATGTGCTCCACCACAGTTCCCGAGGATGCCTCCCAGCCTGTGTTCCCATGGTAACGTCTATGATGCTGCTCCTCTGTACAGGGATATCAGAGTGCAAGGCAACAGAACACAACAGAAAGGGACCACATTCTCTTATTGTGTTGTTAGGGTTTTTAGTTTTAACTAAGTTGTTTGTTTTCCAGGTTGAATGGAATAGAGGTATAGAAGTTACTTTTGCTTGCAATTTCTATGTTGGGAAACCAGTCTAGGTTAGTTTATCACTAGTATATAAATTCTCTTACAAAAAGGAAAATGGATACTGGGGATTGGAACTCACATAGTAACACTTCAGCAGCTGGTGCTCTTACCAAGTTAGCTAGTCCACAAGACCCACCTCCCAAAGAACTTTCTCTAAAGATTCAGTTGGTGGCTACTGGGGAAGAGAAAGCCAGTTCTCTTCAGGGATGTGGCCTCTGGTAAGCGGCTCACAGGACAGTGGATGGCTCTATCCCCACGCACATATTAGCAGCACTAATTTGGCTCAGTGGGATGAAAACCATGAAACTGGAGTACATGTGTTTGGGAATGAAAAGGGGTTGGGATTGGGAGGAAGAGATCAATGGTAGATTTGATCAAAATGATTTTATGCATCTATAAATTTTCAAGCAATTAAATGATTCATTTTTAAAATTCACAGTGAGATTTCCTAAAACTTCTAGCTACTACTTCTGCATGAGTTTTCCAGGAGAGTGTCATATTTTCTAATATATACTCAAAAACATAAAATATTGAAGGCCGGGTCTTTTAATAGACGCATGGCCTATATGTCATATTACTCAACCGAAGAATCCCAATTTCTTCTTTCTTTCTATAATATTTGCCTCTAAAATTTAATCTAACAAGAACTTCAATTTGAAAAACAATATTTAAAAAGAAGAAACTAAGTCAATAAAAACAATACAGGTTGAAGGAGATGTTCCTTATTCTGATCCCTATTCTAGTATCCAATATCTCACTTCCAACCTGCTTGCCTTCTTGACTTTGGGGGGGGGGGGGTGGACATTAGGCTGCCCACCAGAGTGGACCTTCACATACCCTTCATGGGTATCGCCCAGCCATACCAATCTGCCTCACAGGGAAGGCTCAGCTGTCAGTCTAGATTTTGCATTCCTGCCCTTAAGCCTGAATCTTCTACAAGCAGCACAAGGTTGTTGTAATAATATTTTTCTACTAAAGAAGAGCATGGGGCAATAGAATTTTTAAAAGATGAAATGGCAAAATTAATTCACATTCTTCAAATTGCCTGTTGAAAAACACAGTATATAAAAAGAATATAAATTTAAACAACCTACAGTCTCGTTTTATTTAAACCATTGGACATTTAAATGCTAGGGCTGGACCCGTGAGCTCAGGGGTAGATGTCTCACGTAACATGTTGTGAGGCCCTGGGTTTAACCTCGAGTACTGGAGAAAATCTGATATTATCCATCTAAATATATCCTGTGATTTGAGCATCTGATGGCACATTGCTAAGCAGATGTCATATAACCAGTAGTGAGAATAAATGAAATATCTTTTTCCAATGTTTCCCTTCGGTCATTACTACGAATTTCAAAAAAAGATAAAAAGAACACATTTGATATGAAAACAGACAGAAAACGGAGGAGAGATGGGTCAAGGGTTAGGGTGATGAGGAAGGGGAATCAACAGTAGCAATTTTTTCTTAGAAATGGCAGAATGGTAACTAATGTTAGTTTTTAAAAATTAGATTGAAAATGGTGTATAGTTCCTCCCACTTTCCCTAATACCATTTTTCCAAGTACAGTTACTGAAACCATAAAATAACAGGCAAACTATTAAACTAATATAAAAGCTTCATTTGAATATTGTCAGTTGTCCTTCTTCTTGTCCAAGATCCAACCCAGATTACAAATTTTTTTTAATTAATCATGTCCTTGAGATCTTCCACTCTGCCTTCCTTTAGATCATCCATACACTTTTGAACAACACTGACCCATGACTTTGTGTAGTATCCCTCTATTTGCTATTGCAGGTTTTTTTTTCTTATGATCCAAATGAAGTTGTTCAATTTAGGAAAAAAATTACAGAGGTCATATTGTATCCTCCTTCGTTTATGGTATCAAAATACTGACTGGAAGAGTCAGCCAAATAATTTGAGTCTGCTTTAAAAAAAATCAACCCGATGAATAACTTCTTTAGGAATATGGAATACAGGTTGAGAAAGAGGCCAAATGGCAATAGCCATACCAAAGTCACCAAACTCAGACACAACTCAAGACGAGCAAGCAGAGATGGCCAGCCAAACATGAGAAGAAAGGATTATTGCATGATTATATGCAGATTGCATGAAGTTGAACCACAGTTCAAAAGAACGATGGCGCAAGACAGACAAAGAGCATCTTTCCTAAGAAACCCTAAAATATGTTCCACACAGCTCTCCTATACGCATCTCGTTCCCATAAGGTAGACCATCTTTGAACTGTCTATAAATATTGCTTATGTAACCCAAAAGCTGTTTATTTTGTTTTTGTTGGTTTGTTTTGGTTTTTTTGCTCTAGCATAGGTGTGTCTATTCTCTGTAATTAAAATGGACCTAAAACATTTTTTTAAAACTGGGACAGAGCAGTTAGGTTTGAGAGAGAGAAGAGAGAGGAAGGGAGGGAGAGAGGAAACATGAAGTGAATGTATAGGTAGGTGGGGGAAATCTGGAAGAAGTTGGAGGAGGGAAATTATGATCAAAACATATCATATAAAAAAATTAAATAAAATATAAATTAATGAAATGTCTATTATGGTGATATGGAAGTCTCCAAATGTAATAGAATGAATTTTAAGTTAGAGAAGAATAAAGAAAAGTAGTGACTGGCAGCATTCATACAAGATTCACATTTAATCTTCCGATTCTTTTCCTCCACACAGGAATGAATGCCCATGTGATCTTCCGATTCTGTTCCCCCATGCAGGAATGAATGCCCATGTGATCTTCCGATTCTGTTCCCCATGCAGGAATGGATGCCAATGTGATCTTCCGATGCTGTTCCCCCACGCAGGAATGAATGAATGCCCATGTGATCTTCCGATGCTGTTCCCTCACGCAGGAATGAATGCCCATGTGATCTTCCGATTCTGTTCCCCACGCAGGAATGAATGCCCATGTGATCTTCCGATTCTGTTCCCCACGCAGGAATGAATGCCCATGTGATCTTCCGATTCTGTTCCCCACGCAGGAATGAATGCCCATGTGATCTTCCGATTCTGTTTCCCACGCAGGAATGGATGCCCATGTGATCTTCCGATTCTGTTTCCCACGCAGGAATGGATGCCCATGTGATCTTCCGATTCTGTTCCCCACGCAGGAATGGATGGATGCCCATGTGATCTTCCGATTCTGTTCCCCACGCAGGAATGAATGCCCATGTGATCTTCCGATTCTGTTCCCCCATGCAGGAATGGATGCCCATGTGATCTTCCGATGCTGTTCCCCTACACAGGAATGGATGGATGCCCATGTGATCTTCCGATGCTGTTCCCCCACGCAGGAATGGATGCCCATGTGATCTTCCGATTCTGTTCCCCACGCAGGAATGGATGCCCATGTGATCTTCCGATGCTGTTCCCCATGCAGGAATGGATGCCCATGTGATCTTCCGATGCTGTTCCCCCATGCAGGAATGGATGCCCGTGTGATCTTCCGATTCTGTTCCTCCACACAGGAATGAATGCCCATGTGATCTTCCGATTCTGTTCCCACTATAAAAAGTTGACGACTAACCACAGATGAACTTAGACACACATACAAATTTTGCAGGGTTGAAACATCTAATCACCAAGTTTGCATCACAATTTCGTGGCCTGAAGAAAATCTCAATTAAAACAGTTCTTAATTCTGCATTAACCTTGCTGACCGCAAATGTTTATTCTCCCGCTTTGTGGAGTCTGTGCTCTTTTGTCAATGTGACCTTAATCATCTCAGAGCCGTCAGGTGCTGCTGAATAGTGTTCTAAATGGTTCAGGACCCAGGAGCCCCGGAGTGCATGCTTTCCTGGCTGGGTAAATAGTGTGATATTAGAAATTCCTTCTCTGATTTGTTAGCTTAATTTAGGAGGACATAATTAGTTTTTGAGCCTATTCAACTTTAAATAACTTGGTTTTTTTTTTTAACAATGAAGAGTAATTCTTCACTTTCCACCATCTAGATGTGTGCTCTTTAGCCGTAATCTAAATTTTGCTTCTTTTTACATGTGGATGTTGTGACTGTTCATTAGCGTCCTAGCTCAGGTCATTCTCGCTCTTTCAAAAGCAAAAGCTCTGTCAGTGACAACCACGGTGCCTTTCGAAAACTTAAGATTTCTGATGTGCTGTTCCAGAGTAGAGCGACCATAGTTGATAATCCGTTACCCAGGATTTTTATCTTTATATGCACTTCTCTTCTGATGACCCAGCCTGACTCCATCTTACAGTAGTAGTCATTTCTGTTACAAGTTCAAAATAAGTCCATTTCTATGTACTAGAAAACTTGCATTTAACTGTGCCTTGACCCATTTTCTGGAACTTGACATTTTCCATATGTAATACCCTGACCATCACTCTGCTAAGATGTTCTGCCAAGTTCCTATGTAACCAAAATTCTCTTGGAAGTCCCCTAGTCTTTCAGTTTGGAGACTATAAAAACCCCACTTCTCCTATGTTCAGGGCTGACCTCTCAAATCCCACATTTAGGGAGAATCAGTTGCCTGACCAGCTATATTGTAGACATATAATAAAACTTGCTATAAATTTAAAAAAAAAAAGCTGGAAGGTTTTGAACATTTCACCACAATAAGGGGCAAATATTTGGAGATGTAGATATGCTTAATCTGAAATATCATACAAAATGTACAGATATTAAAACATCACAACACTCTGGCTTGTTCCATATCATATATATACATACACACACATACCCCCCACACACACACATATATACACACAAACGCATTCATACAATTGTATACACATACGCTTACCTTTTTTTTTTTAAAGAGCAGCATAGGCTATATTTATTCACTTATTTATTTTGGTTTTTCGAGACAGGGTTTCCCTGTGTAGCTTTGGAGGCTTTCCTGGAATTCACTCTATAAACCAGGCTGGCCTCGAACTCACAGAGATCCACCTGCTTCGGCCTCCCAAGGGCTGAGATTAAAGGCGTGCGCCACCACCGGCTGGCTCTACGCTTATCTTTTTAAACACTGGTCTGTCTACTACCTTCAAAAGTGAAGCAATGAATATGTTTGTTATTGTTATGTATATGCTGTTATATGTCTGTCAACTCTGCGAGTATTTAAAATGAAGCCAGGGGTGGTTTTTAGTAATAGGGAATTGGCTATACTGTAAAATTAATCATCCCAAAGTATGAACCCAATTCAGTAATAGATAATTTTAATGTATATATGTTTATAACAAAATTTTATTTTATCATGAATTCTTAAATAATTTTCTTGGAAATATGAAGCAAGCAAACAAATCAGCATCTCGGGAAGAGCAAAACGGATTCTTCCTAATTTCTGAGAAATCAAGGTGGTGAGTGAAACCGTGTATAGCAAGTTGTCCCCAAGACCTTTCCCATTGTAAATCTGACAGAGATAACCAACGGCTTTGACCTCCGGCTCCAGTTAGAACGAGTGGCTCACCTGCAAAAGAGACAGAGATAAGAAATAAGAGAAAGGGGATGGTCTATGAGATGAAAGGTTGCTTAGAAGTTTCATTATGAACTGCTTCTCCATGCTCTTATATACCTGTCAAGATATTAAACATGTTAGAAATATGGATTCATGCATTGAGCCTGATAAGTGGCAAATGCCCACGATACCATTCTGCCCTACATCTATTCTTCTGCTTTAGTTGCTTCTAAAAGACACTGGTTAAGTACCGTCAAGGGGAGAATTTTTAATAGGCAGAGTCTCCATTAGCTTTGGGTACCTGATGAAAACCTCTGCATTGTGAATCCTCTATCTTCCCTTCCGTGAGGATCACATTGGGCTGTAGACTCCTCACGCACTGCCCTGAAACTCTACTTGAAATGTCATAAAACGGAAGAAAGTAACTGCATTGGGTCAGCCTTCTAAACCCACACAAAGTTTGAATTCCTAAATCTATAGATCTTTAAAAGTTGGGAGTGAGAAATCATGAATCTGTAATTAATTTAATGGCACAATCATCATTCATATGTTCCCACTGAGGCTACGAATTTGCACTCCTGTAAATGGGAAGATGGCAAGCTAGCAACATCCAGTTGGCTTTGGATAACGAGCTTGAGCACTCGTCCCTGGGGAGGACCATTTCTCCTGCTTTCGGGATTCCTTGCGTTCCTGTAGCTTGTGGTCTAGGGCTGGTGACCACGAGAGTCCCCCTCCCAGGCTGGCATGTCTTTTGGTTCATTCTTGTCCACATCTTGTTGAGGCAGTCATGTGATTGCGACTTCATGAGTGTGGATGCCCCGATACTTCTAGGAGACGCAGTGTTACAGAGCAGACTTTTTACTCCTCTGTCTCTTGCGATTTTCCTGCCCCGTTTTCCACAATAGTCTCTGAGCCTCGGGAACAGGAGGTGCACAGGTCACATTAAATGGACTAAGCATTTGTTATCTATGTAACAGCAGTGTGAAAACAGGGGCCAGGGGCAAGGACTGGGAGAGAGAAGGTGAGTGTATCTGAGAGGGATGGGAGGGGAGAGGGGATGAGAGAAATGACAAAATTATATTTTAATTTCAAAAAGTAAAACAAACACAAAAGATCACAAATCCGCTAATCCAACATTCTACCTTCGAGAATTTATCATTGCTAATATATTCCATAGAAAAGCAATAAAGGGTTTAGTTGGTAGTGTGTCATGCCCAGATGGTGCCTATTATAGGAAGTTCACCACAATCAATAGTAGATGGTTGCAAACTGCTATTCTGTGATATTTAAATCCTGCAATAATGTTCATACCATTGATACTTTGTCAAATAATATATCAAGCTATATAATAATAAGTGCTTTAATTAAAAATTAGCCCATAAGCGTAGAGCAATTTGAAATATGCTCAACCAAATACAAAATATTCACAGTGGTTATTTCTGTGTGGCACGATTACCCATAATTCTATTTTTTTCCAGTAACTTTGCTTGGTTCATCACAATATATGTTACTACAATAACACGGTTCAATGTCTCTCAATGTACTACATAGGCATGCAAATGCATACATTGGCTCTCAAATTACATATATAGAATTGGTGTTTAGCAAGGAGAATAAGTGTTCTTTGTCAGACTTTCTTGCGAAGCCTCGGGGAATGTGGCTAGCAGAGTTAGACAGTAAAGTCTTTGTTTTAAACAGCATGTTCTTGACAGTACCAAGAATTATAAAGCTATTGATATTCTCAATGTGCGTGTACTAAACTTAAGCTTAGAGAATTAGAAATATTCTCAAGAAAACTACATCGGAAATTTTAGACTTTTTTTTAAAAAGTAAATAAATTAAAAAAAAATGTATCCAGTAAAAATCCTGGCAGTATCCATATTCTGACCGCTGTGGTAGGAATAGCACTGCCCGCTACTACCTCAGTCGAGAAATTTCTGACCCGCGTGGCGGGAATGGCGCGGCCCAGCCCGCTGCTACCCCAATCAGTTGCGAATGTGCAACCTTTGTTTCATTCACCACAATTTGCTATCCTCAGGAATGTATTCTGCAAATATGGTATTTATCCCCAAATGCTCCCTTCCCAACACAAACAAATAAGAGAGCGGCATCCCCTCTGAGGAAAGCGGGTTAGCCTTCTGGACGGAACTGGACTGTGGGAACACGATGAGGCGCGAGCCTCATCCTAGGCAGGAGCAAACAGCCCACCCCAGCGGGAAATCATTAGGGAAGGGCGATTCGGGTTTAACTGCCAGTTCTCCAGTCGGTGCTATTTACAGCTCCCTCAGTGTGTCTGAAATCTGGGCCACTCCTATCGGTTTTATTCATTTTATTCTGCTTGGAAGACCATTTTTAAAAAATCTATGAACAATTAAATTATATTACTTTTTATTAGGAAATTGTGATATCTATTCTTTACTTACTGAAAGAAATAACTTTTTATTTTTCAGAGCTCCCGTATGGCTGGGAAAAAATCGATGATCCCATATATGGAACTTACTATGTTGAGTAAGTCTCTAAGCGTGATGTTAACGTGTACTAATGTGTCGTGAGATTGTGTCAGCGTTTCATTTGTTGAGCGTGCGTGGCTAACAGTCCCTTCCATTCCCTTTTCTTTTCTTTCCTTTTTTTTTTTTGTCTACTTCCCTTAGCCAAGAGGATAACTATATGTTTTTCCTTGGGTTCACCTTCTTACTTAGCTTCTTTAGGATCACCTATTGTAGACTCCGTGACCCCTATTTATGGCTAGAAACCAATTATGAGTGAGTACATCCCATGTTCATCTTTTTGGGTCTGGGATACCTCACTCAGGATAGTGTTTTCTATTTCCATCCATTTGCATGCAAAATTCGAGAAGTCATTGTTTTTTACCGCAGCGTAGTACTCTAGTGTGTAGATATTCCACACTTTCTTCATCCATTCTTCCATTGAAGGGCATCTAGGTTGTTTCCAGGTTCTGGCTATTACAAATAATACTGCTATGAACATAGTTGAACAAATGCTTTTGTCATATGATAGAGCATCTCTTGGGTATATTCCCTTTTCATCCGAACTGCCTGCAAAGACTCTGGGAGCATGGCTAGCGACTTCCTGATTCTGCACCTGGCTGATGGGCCGTTCCTTTTCCTTGACTCATGGTTCTGAAATGTCAGTTCAGGAAGTATGCTCCACACTGTCCTCTGAAAGAGCGATGATTAAAGACACTTAAGTGAATGCCTTTCACTTGGAAATCAGAATGTTGGGAGCTGCCTGCTTGTGCAAAGAGATTTCAGATTCAGCTAACTGAATCGGGCATGCCTTCCCATTGAAGGAAAAGAAAAAGTCTGGGTGCTTTCTCGTTCGAACCCCACAGTATATCTGCAGTGTTCTTCCAGTACACTGGACTTTTATGCTTCATATTGGTTGTTGCATCTCCCTCTAGTCATAGCGTGAACTATCTCCATCTACATATTGTGTAACTCAGACTAGAGACTCTAACAATGATTAACTTATTACATGCATATTTTTTAAGAAAATAAAATTATATTCATAATTCTCTAACGTTATTGTGTAATTTACTTTCGATTACATTCTCTTCTGATTGAGAATGGCTAACTCTTATTCATCATATGGTATTTGTAATGTTGCTGCCAATTCTATATGCAATACTATCTTAGAAATCCAGTGTTTGCAAAGCCAATGACTCTCGTAGTGTTTATCAAGACTGAATTCTTTTTCCTCTCATCATAAGCCACGTACAGTAATACTGAGGATGCCAAGGGTCGTATATTAATGGCTTCTTACTAAACTGCTCTGTGGTAGCATCCAAGCAGTTACTGGCTTTGGTTAGGTGTCAAGCCCTTCTTGGTGCTGCAGATATTCAGATGAGGGAGCCCTGTGAACCCCACTGCCCTGAGCTCATCCTGCATGAGCACTTGTCTCAAGGACTTTGACCCCGACCATGCTCCTCTGGAGAAGCCCCGAGTTCGGCCCCACAGCCCATCATTACATACTCCTGGCTGAGGTGAATTCAGCTCATTTATTATAAATACTCTTCTAAGATAGTGTTTACCCTCTAGTGTGTGAACACTCACCCGATATAAAAGGTAAGGTAAATGCATAGTTATGCCTGATTGCAAAAAAGAGAGATAGGCTGGAAGGGGGGGGGGAATCATTTGTAAATACTTGCATGAACTCTGAGTCCTATTAAAATCGAGGAAAATACTTGTTTTGATAGTAATAAAATTTTATTCCTAATAAATTTGACAGTATACTGAGTAGACTAAGTCCTAGCTTGAATGCTTGTTTGTGTTTGTTTGCCACACTCAGGATCAAATCTATGGATTTTCATATTTAGGAAAGTGCTCTACCACTGATCTCTCTACTTACCCCTCCTAAATTGTCTTTTTTTTTATTAAAAAAATTCCACCTCCTCCCATCCTCCCATTTTCCTCCCAGTGCCTGCCCTCCCCCTCCCCCTTCCTCTCCAGTCCTAAGAGAAGTCAGGGTGCCCTGCCCTGTGTGAAGCCCAAGGCCCTCCCCTCCTCCATCCGTGTCTAGGAAGGTGTGCCTCCAAACAGACTAGGCTCCCAAAAAGCCAGTACATGCAGTAGGATCAAAGCAATCCATAGATTCAATGCAATCCCCATCAAAATTCTTCACAGGCCTTGAGAGAACAATAACCAAACTTGTATGGAAAAACTAAACTGTCTTAATTCACTAATCGGGCCCCAGCATGCCTCAGCATGTAGCATCTGAAGTCAAGTGTGTTTCCATAGAATGACACAGGACTGAGATGCGTGACATGCCATCTCCGTGTAATACATTGACCCGTGACATCAATGAACAACAATCCTCCCGTTAGTCCCAGTGTTGGCAAACTTCATAACGATCCAGGTAACAAATATTCGGGGATTCACACTTTCTTTTTTTCTAGGGGTGTCATTTTCGTGTGTAAGGGGCTCTGCCACAATGTGTTATCTACAAAGAGGCAAGAGCACAGGCCAGGTCCAATGTGCAAGTCCTAATCTGCTGATCCCTGCCTCCTTCTTTTTTTTTTTTTAAATTGAAAAGATTTCCGCCTCCTCCCCGCCTCCCATTTCCCTCCCCCTCCCCCCACTCCTCTCCCCCTCCCCCCATCCCTGCCTTCTTCTAACTCTTCATATTGGTTCTTCACATCTAACTTCATGAGCTTTAAAACTAATCTCCAGTGTGCAGACAGCATTTAACTTAAGCCCCTCTCCTTGCCCTGATCATTTATCAGGACTATGATAAACACCCACACATCAGAAAGCTGTTTCTACCTACCTGATCCTCATGGGAAGGCTGCAGAGGGTAGACTAAGAGTCAGCCATTGCTGATCCTCTTGGGAAGGTCAGAGGGCAGACGACTCTCGCAATCAGCCATTGACTTGCATAGGTCTACAACCCTAAAAAGAAACTCTGTTAAGTTTTTACTCCGAATTGTTTCTTATTGGTTTTTAATTAAGTTATGCTCCTCTATTTCTCTACTTCATTTTCCGTTTATCACAGCCATGGTTAAAAACCTCTCCAGAGTTCAATCATGTTAGTCCACTGTCAGAAAAAAATGAGTCTGGTAACTCCAGGTTTCAAGTGATTTCGGGTCAGCTAGAGAGTCAAAGTAGCTAAACTTCCCTCAGGTAGATCGAGCTGTGCTATTTCCCATATCCTTGTTATTACCCGACTCCAGAGAGTGTACCAACTCTAGTCACTAGGTATGTCTGGCCAAGCAGAAAATTGAGACGACAAAGCAGCTAGTCTAAATACGCAGGTAACATTAAGTAGAAAATAATCAAATATTTTCTTAAAAATTAATCAACATATTTTAATGTCTCAGGTTACTGTATATATGTACATCTTATCGTGTGATATATATATATATATGAAAGAGAAAGTTGTGTGTGTGTGCTGCCTGAAGAAATGTCTTCCATCAAAACAGAGAATTTGTCGTGTATTTTTATTAGAGTATATCTATTCCCATGATTTTTTTTCAACTGTGTATCATCTCCAGTACGCAGCCATTGGCACGGGTGCATTTTGGCTCTGAAAGCAGTCCTGCTCATGAAACCTATCAGACAGAAATACAAACAGAGGCCAGGGGCACTTTTGGTGCACAGTCTGAGATTGCTGTGGGGTGGGGAGGGACGCCGCGTACCTTCTTGTGGTATTTTATGCAGAAAAGTAATCCATTTCTAGTCTAAGTTAACTTATCAACTTTTCTAGTACAGATATAAATAATAAAATAACAATTTTGAGGTTTCATCCTGTGCTAGAGGGCTTGCCAAGCATGTTCAAGGATCTAGGCCTAGTTTACACCACCACCACACACACTCCTTACATTAATATACCATTCATGATTACAGAGATAACATTAATGTAAGCATTTTTACAATTGTGGATTTAATTAATTTTTAAAAGCAGGGTTATCAAATGGTCATCCCTGAAAACATACATACAAGGAATAGTATACAGACAGAGCTGGTTATATTTAGGAGTGAACATATAAGCTTGTAGTAGCAATAAGTGATATAAGGGGTCACGAATTTGAAGAGAGTGGAGAGGGAAATAGAAGGAAGTTTGGGGGAAGGAAAGAGAGAAATGTTATAATTAAACTATATTCTCAAAAATAAAACTAATAAAGACAAAGTTACCTTTATAAATCTTTGTAAATTTATGCCCAAGAAAATATTGGCTCACTAATGCTGCTAATGGCATTGGTGGCAGTGGGGAGTGATTTTTTTGTAGCGTTCCCACTTTTTATGACCAATCATACATCCATTTATGCAGTTATAAGTACTGGTTACAAAGTAATAAAGAGCATCTGCCTTGTCCAGTTGTTTAAGTTAAAAACACAACCTACACCCCTAGACACTAGAGGGATGGACACCTGAGCAGTCAGTGACTCTTCATCCAGGCCAACAACAGCTCAGGGTAGAAGCTACACAGTGGATTCTGCCCTCGCCAGGAATGGCAAGTTGAGACCAGTGCTGGGCATTTAGCCCAGCTGCACTTACACACCTGTTCCTGCCAAACAACGCGGCCAGGCAGAAAGGAATTCCAGCAATCAATAGCAAAGTATGTTGGCCCAGCTAGGATGCTGCAAAGCCTAGACTACACAGGTTTTAACCTCTCTACTTACCCCGTATGGTCTAATTTTGTCCTGAGTAAATTGATTTTTGAATATTGTGGGTATACTATATCCAAGAGCCAGGAGGAAGAAGTCCTCCTCCTCATTATCATCCCGTACATACACACAGAATAATTACTATCTGTTCAATATACAGTGTGTGCCGTGAACTGGGTTCCTCTACCACACTTACCACCCTCTGTGGTGATGACAAAGCAAATGGCCTCCAGTTCACAGCGGAGGAAACCCTTTCGAAAGAAGCTGACTCCCTAGGAAGCACACACCATTGACCCTGGGGCTAAAATGTGGGCAGAGGTGGTTCAGCTGAAGGGCCCAGACTCCAGATTCTTGTGAATCATGCCTCTCATAAATTTTGCACATACAACCCATAATACTCCATACAAGCCTTTGAGTCTCAACCCTAGGAAGATGGGACTCCTACAAGAATGTGATGACTCCCCTCTAGATCTACAACAATTCCACAGCAAGATGCTCGAGGCTAGAAGGCCATGCTCCCTACCCAGCCCATGAAATGAGCATTGTGAGCCACCAGGTCCATGCCCGATACTGTGAAAAGGGTTCCCAAGCAGTATAGAAACTGGAAACGAGACCCGAACCAGAAGAAAAAAACCCTGGCATGGTGGGGCCAGGTCAGGGAGTGTGGGACACTTGTTCACAGCACACAGAACTGTGTGGTACAGCGGGCCCTATCAGCATCACATCTCCTGTCATGTGCAAGTCAGACAGTAGACTGAGCTCTATTCTAAATGCCAGCCACAAGAAGTAAAGCCAAGTTTTCCTGATGGACACCAAATCCATGCTAGCGCCACACTTAGTGATGTATTAGAAAGTCCTGAAGCTGCTAACCAGAAATGTAACTGTCACCGTTCATAAAGGAAGGGAAAAATTAATGCAAAAAGTGCAAACCGTGACGCTGAACAGCTGTGACTTTTGTACAAATGTGGATTTCTCTCCTCTTTTGTGAAACTATGTCTGCTGGGTACATTCTGGTTTTAATGGCAGTTACACAATTTACTTAAGCAGCTAATCCAGAAGACACAGTTTCTTGGGATGGCTTTCCTGCAGGCTGCCTCCCCTGGCACAGAGAGAGAAGTCAGCCATAGAACGACATTTAAAATCGTCGCAGGCTCTGACAGATGTGATTTTCATGCAAAGGTCTGAAAAGCTTCTCACATGATGTCACACACACACACACATCTGCTGCTCTAAGACATGGTTCACGTGCAGTTGCCGAAAGGGCTGCCTGATATCGTCAGGGAGAGCCGAGTGTTAGGGGGAAGTGCGCCCACTTTCTGATGAGCATTTGTCATGATGTAGGAACGTGGAAAGTGGCTTGAGAAGATTTTATCCCATCATATGAACGTCGCTCTCCTGAGTCATTTTCTAGATTTTCCAAGGGGGAAAAAAGTCTCCTAGCTTAAAGCTTTTCTTTAAAGTACACATGTAAAGCACGCACAGTTAGAAATAAGCAAAGAATGTGCTTAAAAATCTTGCTCTCTAATTGTCTGGATGCTGGACAGTGCTGTTTCAGTTTCTAATTGTCTGGATGCTGGACAGTGCTGTTTCAGTTTCTAATTGGATGCTGGATGTTACTGTTTCAGGTTCTAATTGTCTGGATACTGGACGTTACTGTTTCAGGTTCTAATTGTCTGGATACTGGACGTTACTGTTTTACTTTCTAATTGTCCGGACTGGACTTTACTGTTTCAGTTTCTAACTAGATAGTAGACTGTACTTTTTTCGATTTATTCACCTCTTAAATATCAAGAATATCTTTGATGCTTTTAAATACATATACAAGAAATAAATGTTTTCCCCAATGAATAAATGAATGTAACTGAAGATGCAGATCAGACGTGACGCTGAGAAAAGGCCTCAGCATCTCAAGTGTACTCTGAATTGTGTGACCAGTTTCTGGACCTCTCGGTTACTGCTTCTCACACCTATGTGCTGCACAGTTAGTTACTTGGCATGTGAGATCTTGGGGAGACAGACTGTAGCAAAGGAGGAAGGATGAAGAGAAAGAATAGAGAACGGGCAGTGGGGAGGGAGAAGCGTTTATCGCGCGTGCCATAAGCACTCAGTCTTTGTAGGTGACCAATCTGATTTCCTCCTCCCCTGAGACCTGTGGAGTCTGGGTCATTATCCCACTTCATAGAACAAGAATCCAATGCACAAATGCTCTTAAAAGGCTAAAACATTAGGCGTTTTCCTTCCAGAGTTAGCATGTAGCACAATTTGTCATAAGTGTCCAAAATGCTGCTTTTAGTTTAGCTTATATTGCTAAGAATAATCATGTGTGTGTGCATGTGTTTTTCTTTTGGTAACATTGATTTTCCAGTGATTTCATGATTACAATATAACACACAAAGTGAACAGTTCTTTGGGAACTTTTGATTTGTAAAGAAACAAGTAACTTACTGTCATGGCCGGAAAGGCACAAATAACAATAGCATTTCTTTACCATTGGTGGAAATTCTGTAAGTCACACGATACTGCCAGAGGGTAAGGCTGCAGGTTCCAGTGATGTACACAGAGAAATTAGAGTGTGAAATTACCTAGCACGTATGTCTTCTTAAGTAGCTGGGCGTCAGTGGTGATAATACAAGACACACCCTCTGTAAGACAGCAGCTTAGTGTTTAGCATGCCTCCACCTTCATTATCCAGGTGCCAATCACCACGTTTACGAATGAGGAACCCAATCTCTGAGGTCTCCAAGGGCATATAGTCAGTAAGACTGGGCTAAGCCACGTAGAACAAGACGGGCCTCAGTAAAACAGCTGCTTTAGATGTTGTCCAAATTTTGTACTTGACAAAGTGTTTCCTTGTAGTTAGTGAATGATCCTGGAGCAAAAAGCTTTGGAGTTAGACAAGAGGCACTACCAGAAGAGAAATGATTACATATGCTTTCTGTGGGTATATACTAGAAAGTCACGGTGTCTACGTGTGAAAACATACCCATTCTATGATTAGATGCTTCTCCTTCCTTCTTTCTCTCTTGCCTTCCTGCCTCCTTTCTTTCCTTCTGTACTAAGGACTTTCCTTTTTGCTCTCCCTGCTTGACCCAGGTGGATTTTATGGTTTTGTGGACCAGTTCCTTCACCCTGAAGAAGGCAAAGATTCACGCCTTCTGAGAGAGCTGTCCATAGCTTAGTGAGGAACACAAACGGTATTTTTCCACAAATAACTTTCATAGTTTTAATAGATGTTACCTCAATAGCAAAAGAAAAGGAAATATTGCTACATCAGGTTTTTCTGAGACTATTTTAAGGTTTTTTTGGGGAATTTCAAACATAGTTATTCACATCATTTCCATAGCAACCCTTCTCCTCCAACCCCTCCTATGGCCTTTTCCTCCCTCTTTTTTAATTATTATTTTTGCATATATGTACGTATGTATATGTAGTAATTTAGGATACCTATATCTACTGTTACTGTGCTAATGCATATTGTAATGATACATAACTATCTATTCAGTGTTGTTCATCTGTATGTGCATTTAAAGCTGACTGCCTGGGATGGGACCTGTCAGGGAGTTCTCTGGAGAAAGCCAGTTTTCCCTTTGAGCAGCCAAGAACAGCTGTAGCTCTTTGTCCAGGAATGGGGCCTTGGGAAATTTTCCCCGCTCATGCTGGCATGTCAGCCGGTGGTGTCATTATTCAGGTCTTGATTATGAAGTCTTACCGTTGCGATTCCATGGTTGGGGCTCCCCTTTCATAGGCATGGAATAGATAGAAGACTATCTCAGCAGGCATCCTGGTTGGGTTCGTAGGACTTTTCTGCATCTTTTTCTGGGGGTTTTCCTGAGCCTCGAGTTGAGTAGCTGTGTCAAGTTGCATCATTTGGGGTTGAGCACCACACGTTACTTGTCAAAGAAGAGTATGCACAGCCACATTGCTGTTTGCTTGAGTTTAAGCATTTTTTAATGGAATTAAACGAAGCCCTCATTTAGGTACTTTTGGAGAAGGGGAACACGGGCAAATGTTGTAATAGTTATACAGTGACCCTGGGTGGTAGCCAGCAGGCAGGGAAAACTCCTGCAGTGGCAGCTGTACGAGGTACACCAACCCCGACTGTCATCGGACCAGAGACGGGGTCAGATATGCCAGGGGCAGCAAGAGACAGCACACTGTGCTAATGCTCAGCATGCTCCCTCCTACTCTATTGTGAAGAAAGACAGAGAAAACTGTGGAGATGCATGGGGTGGGGGTTGTTGCTTAAGTGAATTGCAGACAACTTTCCTAGCTGGGTATGAACTGTGTGGAAAGTGGACTTTCTGCACAGAGAGGACCTATGAACCTATGGGGTCTTGCTATCCCTCCTGCAGGACGAGGGACCCACCTCCAGAGAGCTGGCCGCTGAGGTAACTCGGAGCGTGATGCCAGCATCTTTCTTGGGCTCGCTCTCTTTGCCTCTTGTCCATGCAATGTGATAAGTAGGTCATGGTTCTATTCGTGAGCAGCTCTTCCACCTTACAAATTCTCTCCAGACTGACTGAGCTACATTCTTCCGTGCGAGAGCAACAGATTATCTCTTGCTAACATTCTGTCATGACAGACTTCAGAATCATTTCTCAGTCTAAAAATCAGTTCTGTGGTTCGCAGATGAAGTGAAAATTGCATAGAGTCAAAATTTTCCTGAAGTTCCCCGAGATCGTGTGCTGTTGGAGACTTGCATACTGAAAGAACAGAATTCTTTCTAGAATTAAAGTGGCTTTTGGGTGTTTGGTCCTCTTGGTCTTCCATAGCTCTAGAAGAGGAACCATATTTAGCATGGAGAATGCCACCATTATTAGAGGTCAGAGAGAACCTGGACAAACTGAAGAAGCAGAAACTGATGTCATTTTTAAGAGGCTCTATACTTGAATAAGACAAGTGATGGCCATTAGCAAGACAGACCGTAACACCACGCCAGCCCACATGAAAGATGTGGATTCATGTCTCCATTAATTCGGAGATGTTTTTCAAAATCCCTTTTCTGTGTCCTGGATTATGATGTCGGTTTCGGTTACAGCCCTGTGTTTCTGACATTTGAATACATGGCTCGGCACCAAGTTTCACTGATCTCTCTCACCCTGGTCTGGTAAACCAATGGTTTAGATTGGTTTATTACTATGATCTCCTGCAGTTCAAGGAAGATTCTCTGCCTCTTGTGTTAGCATGGATAAACTTGGCCATTTTCCTGTATTAAGCCTTATTATTTTCTCCTTATAGCTGTAGATCAAAGCATGCTTAAAAACTTTTGAAGTATTTGAATTCAAGTTCTACTTTTGTTTATCTAGATGGCAACCTATATCACCAATATTTTATGCTAGTGTTTAAATGACAGTTTATGGAAAGACCACTTCCCTAAATGGTGATTTGTTACAATAGACTGTGGAGAAGAGCAAAAATGGACTTGATATACAGAGTATACAGAGACATAAGACTGCTAAAATTATTTATTACTTAAAAGGAAAATAGATAAAAGATACATTTATAGACAAAATTTAGGGTAAGAAGAATACTTTTAAGATTTATTGTTTTATTTTTATTTGTGTAAATATTTTGCCTGCATGTAAGTCTATATACAACATGCACACAGAACCCATGAATTCCCAAAGAGGGAGACAGATACCCTAGAACTGGGATTCCAGACTTTTGTGGAGGCTATGTGGGTCCTGGCCAATTCCCCAGCCTCAAGAAGAAAACCTTATACACTATTAGCGCGGATATATTAGAGGGGGGGTGTCTTTCCATTTTTAAGAGTTAAAGCAACATTGTTAAGTGCTACTCTTTCATACTGATTAACAGATTTTCACCTTTAACTAGATGAAGTGATTTTAGGAAAGATTGAGCCCTTGCTATAACAAAAAAAAAAAAGCATGAATCCCCAAGAAATTTTCCATCAAATTTCATTTTTTACTTTCAACCTAAGGAAAGTGAGTTCAAGATCTGTCACAAACACAACTGTGTTTCGTGGCTGGGCCTGAGTAACCTAAAGTGACAGAAACACCGTTTTCTGGGTAAGCATGTTGTTTAGTGATTTTACATAAACTTAGTCTAGAAGAAACTCATCAGTTTGGCCCATAGCCCCAACCCAACTACTCAGGAGGCTGAAGCAAGAGGATGGGAAGTTTGAGGTTGTATCTGAGCATCAAAGTGAATTTATAGCCAGTCTGGACAACTTAGACCCTGTCTCAAAATATAAAGAAAGAACATGGTTGTCACTCAGTGCTAGGGCATTCGCCTTGAATCTGTGAGGTTCTGCTTGTATTGTCCACTGCCATAAAAAGAAAAACTCATAAACTCACCATTATTATTTTTAAATGCTTATTAATATATTAACTACTGACTTTATTATAATGCAGATGCTTTAGTTCTAGAGGTTAACAAACTCCCTTATTTTTACAGAGAGTGACAGGTAAGATGATAGGAGGGATGGCCCATCTTGTTTTCTGTCGTATTGCTAGGAACGTAGTTCGATACATTGACTTTGTATGTAATCTCCAAGGAGGTCCTCTTGACTTAGCAGCTATTAGTGGTGATGCTGATGATGGTGATGGTGATGATGGTGATTATGGTGATGGTGGTGATGATGGTGGTGGTGATAGTGATGATGATGTTGATGATAATCATGATTATGGTGATGGTGGTGATGATGATGGTGATGATGGTGGTGATGGTGATAGTAATGATGGTGATGGTGGTGGTGATAGTGATGATGATGTTGATGATAATCATGATTATGGTGATGGTGGTGATGATGATGGTGATGATGGTGGTGATGATGATAGTAATGATGGTGATGGTGGTGGTGATGGTGGTGGTGATGATGATGATGGTGGTGATGATGATGGTAATGGTGATGGTGGTGGTGGTGGTGATGATAATGATGGTGATGACGATGGTGATGGTGAAGATGGTGGTGGTGATGACGGTTCTTATGGTGATGGTGGTGGTAGTGGTGATGGTTGTTATGGTGATAGTGGTGGTGGTGGTGACGGTGATAGTGATTGCTGAGACATATAGTCTATACTGGTATTCAGTTTACGACTCCCTGTTTCTGCCTTCAAAGTGCTGGAATTATAAGCCTGCATCACCGTTCCCTCTCAGTAGTTACCACTATTAAGCACATGGTATGCATTAGGTGATTTATAAAACTCATTTAACCATCACCATAATGCTTTATGACAGATGCTATTATACAGAAAAACTAAAAAGTAAAGGCAAGCCATCAAGCTAGCGGGAGTCACACTGCAATTTGAGACGGGGATTAAGAAACTGACTGTCCTCATTTCACACTTGATTCCCAGACCCTAGATAATCCAAACATTACATTAGCTTCCATTTGTACTCTGCTTCATCTTTAAACATGCTCATGTTTTTTTAATCTAATTTCCCTCTCAAAACAGCCCTGTGAAGAGAGTGGGGTGTGTGCAGGAGAGGCGCTTGGAGTCTGGGAGCATGAGGGCCCTTCTCAGGAGCAGGCAGACTACTGTGCATCTTCACAGCACACTCTTCAGTGAAGCCTTAGGCCCCGTGCTCTTTGCTCTCAGAAATGAGAAAGCGGATGGCTTTCAGCAGGTCAGGGCTGATGGGACTTCGCCCGCTGCCACTCACTTGCAGTCACACTTGAATGGTGACCACCTTCCCAAGCCTGACAACAGGAGCTTGATGCCTAAAACCCAAACGTGGAAAAAGATAACTACCTCCCACAAACCCTCCTCTGATCTCTACATGTGTGTTGTGGCATAAGTGCTCAACACCCACAAAATATAAAGCCAGGCAGTGGTGGTGCACACCTTTGATCCCAGCACTCCAGAGGCAGAAGCAGGTGAATCTCTGTGAGTTTGTGGCCAGCATGGTCACAGAGAGACTTCCAGGACATCCAGCGCTACACTGAAAAACGCTTGTCTTGAAAAACCAATACCAAACCAAGCAAAAACAAACTCCATGGTGATTTTCAACACAAATACATGGATACCTGTTTAGCAATGTTTCTACCTCCCACGCGGTGACAAAGTCCTAAAGCAGCCCCCGTTATGAACAGGGAGAGAAGAAAGGAAGATATGAATGACTCAGGCTTCCCAATTACATTCACAAAACACACTCATATTCCCCAGGTGCGGTGGGAAATAATAAACAGACATTTGCAGGAATGAAATTATTACTTCTCTGTAGAATGGTGGAGAAACCATTTAAAAGGCAGTATTCAATTACTGTGGTAAATAGTTCAAAGCAACATGTATTAACTTCTCTATCCACCCAAAGCTCATATTTTGAAATAATGTATTTAAAACAATAAGCTTCAATCTTGTACTTTTAAATTTTAGCTTTGTCAAGCACTATAAGACATGGTTTTATTATACATCAAACCTATTTTATAAATCTCCTGTTTCGCTGCTTTCAATCCCCTGCCAAACCACATACTTGATGATCATTGTCCCTGCCTGCAGTCTCTAACCTAGTATCTAGCAAAGCGATTTTAAAAATCAGTATTTGATGGATTTTGCTAACTGGCATTTTGGAAGTACTTCTATCTGGGCACTGCACAACAGTTCCAAAGTCTGATGTTATGTCAATGCCAGATTTACATAGGGAAAATTCTGAGGTACAAAATGCATAAACGATGTCCCTAAGGTCACACACCACAAAAGTGACAGAGACAGAAGTGAATGTCATCAGCCAGACTGCAAAGACAAAACTGTTTCTGTTGTTGTTTATGAAGATTTATTTGATGTGTGTGTGTGTGTGTGTGTGTGTGTGTGTGTGTGTGTGTGTGTTTGAGAGTGTGTGAACGCTCCAAATGTGCAGACACCTGAGGAGTCCAGAAGAGGGTGTCAGATCAACATGAGTCGTAAATGGTTGAATCGCCCAGTGTGGGTGGTTGTTAGTAGCCTAACTAGGTCCTCTCTAAAGGTAGCAAGTGCTCTTAACCAGTAACCTCTCTCCCCAGCCCCAAGACAAAGCTCTTAATTCTACTGCCCTCCCTTCTTGGAGGAGAGCTGACCCAGAAGGGCCCTCTGGGGCTATTATTCTCCCTTAGCTTTCAAAGCATTGCGTAATATTTATCCATTTTCAAAGTCATTTTTATGCTTTTTATCGAGACCTAATGGCATTGAAAACATCACGAATTCTTCTTAAAACTCTTCCTAAAAATGAATAGTGTGTAGACCAAGAGATGCAGTGTCTGTTTTGCTAGCAGCAGAGTGGCATCTTGGTACTCAAGTCAAAAGAGGCAATGACAAATAAGTAGGGACTCTTGGGAGGAGCCAGAGAAAGTCATGGGAACACTAAGATTCCAGGAAACGCATACTTTTCTAAGTACCTCCGGAGGACTTCAAAGGGACAAACTTGAAGAGAAGCAGAAGCCAAAGGAGCCCTTGTGGGCTGGAGGACGAGTGGCTGTCTCCCTGGAGCCCCCAAAGCCTCTTCCAGTGTGGGGCTCACCCTTGTGAGCATGTCTATCATGATACCAAGCAGCTCTCCTAGTTAGAAATTCCTCTGAGCCAAATACCTTACTACAAAAAAATGTAAGTTTTTTCCCCATAGAATTTACATGTCTGGAAAGTTTCTCAGCCCTAAAGGATCACGTGGGTATTTACTCTAATGAAAGGTAACTGTGTCTATAAACAAGCGCCACCTTTCACATCCAGTTCAACTGTCCCAATATATACTTGGTGGAGGAGTGAAATGGGAAAACATGAGCATCCATCAGCTTTCATAATATCTGACTCCGTCTAAGCATTTATTCAAGAAATCTTTTCTGGGCACTGCCTATCACAGGCCTTGAGACAATAATCACTGCCACTACCTCAGCCATAACGAGATATTGAGTGTGTCTATTTCAAATGCAACTGAAAGCCATGATTCCCTCTTCCATGTTGACTCAAAGATCCAGTTCTCAATTGTCCACTACATTCAAGATGATAAAATTAATGTCCACCAAAGTCAAAATGACTCTAATAAGGATAAAATTAGGTGTGTGATGACCTAGGAAAACGGACAGAGAACAGGTAGGCTATGGAAGACTCAATACTTCAGTTGATTTCAAAGATACATCTTGGTGGTTGGGGGGTTTTGGTTTTTAAGTCTCTGGCATATATTTGAAAACCATTAACATCCTTACCATATAGTTGTTTAACAAACTTTCGTTGCCACCTCTTTGTTTGTTTTTACTCTTGGGGCCCACCACCTAGCTCCCAAACAAATACGCAGAGACTTGATCTTACTTGTGAATGCCCAGTGTTAGATTGCCTTGTTCTAGCCAGTTTTCCTAACTTGGCTTTTTATCTTACTTTGCTCTGTTCTACATTTTACCTTACTTTGTTCTTTATTCTACGTTTTGTCCCTTCTTACTCCCTGCCTGGTTGTGTGGCTGGTTGTGTGGCTGGGCGGCTGGCCCCTGGCATCCTCCTCTCTTTTCCTTTCCTCACTCCACCTCTTCCTTCTCTCTTCTCCTGCTTATCCTGTCTCCCCAGCAGCACCGCCTCTTTCTCTCCCCTGCCTCGCTATTGGCCATTCAGCTCTTTATTAGACCATCAGGTGTTTTAGACAGGCAGAGTAACACAGCTTCACAGAGTTACACAAATGCAGCATAAAAGAACGCCACACGTCTGTACATCATTAAACTAATGTTCCATGGCATGAAAGAATGTAACACATCCTCAGCTAATATTCCACAACAACAAATAGTTAAGTGCCTTTTGGTGTGTTAAATGTGTGGGACACAGCAATAAATACCACGCAGGGTCTTACATAAGCGTTCACAATGTAGGAAAGCACAGAAGCGTGATGATCCCTCATTAAAGCGCCAGAAGGAGGTTGGTAGAACCGTGACATTCACTGTTGTAAATATTAGTACCATTTAGGGCCCTATGATTCTGCTTCACAGAAACCTCCTCACCAAAGACTCGAAGAAAAAAGCCCAGAAAACTCAAATCACAGGAAGTCTTAAGGATATAATCCATGTCCTTGCTGACATGGGTTTGTCTTAAATATTCTAAAGGGAGTAGCTGTTTCTTCTCTCTTGTTAAGTTAGCAGTTTGAAAGTTCAACGTTGATTTACAGCGCAACTCTAGTAAACAACTAGGACCCTGTGATGCCAGTCTTTTCTGTTTATCTCTCACCTAGATTCAAATAATCTTACCTGGATTGTTGTTTACTTATTGTTCTTTAGAAATCTCTCAAATCTTCTCGCTGAGGATGTAATAAAGGATCTATTTGAACTCAACTAAACATTCCCCAGAAGAAGCATAATGCTGTCTAGGAAGGCCTCTGTGACCGGCTTAGGAAAGGGCTGGGGACATAGGAAAGGTCTTACAATGCCCCTGCCAGCATCATCATTAATATTAGCTGTAGTAAATAACAACCATTCAAAAAACACAAGACGGCACTTTACAGATGTTAGGTTCTTCCAGCTGTCTGCACTCTGCAGACACCTCTTACCCTCAGCAGTCAGGAAGTCGATGTTAACGTCCCCATTATATAGATAATGGTAGCATTGAATCAGCTCACTGTTTTATAACAAATCATCTAAGACTTACAAGAGAAAGGGTTTTTTTCCCCCCTTGAGTTTCAGAATCTGCTCTTTCTGACCATCTGTCCGTATTGTGCCAAGCCTGTGATGACGTGGTATATCACAATGAGAGAGGCAGAGGAGGCCACTTCTCCTCATAGCCAGGAAGTAAGAGAGGAAAACTTTTGTTTCACACTTTCTTGTGAGGGCATGCCCCAGTGATCCAGGACCTCTTGAAGGTCTCCACCACTCCCTATAGCACCAAACTGAGGACCATCCAAGGTTTTGACACACAAGCCTTCGGGGCATTTAAGGATCAATCTGTAAGAAAGATACAGATGATCAAAGAAAGGTTAGAAGTTGTCCCAAGATGCGACAGGAATCCTTTAATCAAGTATCGCACTATGGATATAGTAAATGTTACTTGAAAAAAAAAATGACTTTGAAAGGGGTATTGCCTATGAGAATTGCCCCAAGTGTGTCCAAAGCAAAGGACACCCAGAGTAAAAGAGCCAAAGATAAAGCTACAATATCATGTCAGGGAACCTTGAAGGATTTTGCTGACAAAGTTACCTGAGGATAGAAAGGAGAAGGAGCCTCCATCTCCAGCCTTCCTGATGCACAGTGACTCCAGCTTGAAGTTTTCCCAACAGCTTTTTGAAGCCCACAGAGCAGAGAGTAAGAATCGTTAAGAAAGAGCATTCCTAAAACCGCGCCTTTTCCTTTAAATAGAATGAGATTGGAGCAAGATTCCCGTGTTTCCTAGGTCCCCCACAAAGACTGTCATAATGGAGGTGATGGAAGAGATTAAAATATTGACAGGGCAGTGAAGGTGATGCGCATGATAAGAGCCGCCAGAAATCCCTGAACATGTCGATGTAAAAGCTGATGTGCTATCGGCGGTTACGTTTCATTCCCTCAACCATTGAAGTAAACAATATTGTGCCCATTTTGGAGAATAGTTTACTGAGACTCAGGTTTGACAAGCTACCAAAGGTTACTCAGCTACGCAGGAGCTAGATCGGAATGCAGGTCTGAGTGATGCTGAAATTGTCAGAGTGTCTGCCACCCCTCCCACAAGGAAAGCAATAGATACAACGCGGTCATCATTCTTACCAACCACCTCACCAGACATCTGATATATAATACAAGAGTGGTTGAGAGTTTATTTTAGCTCCTCTCTTCTCTGATGTGTAGCCTTAGGAAGTAAAATAGATGGTGTTTGTATGTGTGTGTGTATGTCAGAGAGAGAGACAGAGGAGAGAGGGAGAGAGATGGAGAGGGGAGGAGAGAGAGAGAGACAGTGAGCGTGCACGCGCGAGAGAGGTAGAGAAGGAGAGAGACAGAGAGATGGGGGAGAGAGGGAAACAGAGAGAGGGAGAAGGAGAAAGAGGGAGGGAGAGAAGGGGGAAGAGAGAATGTGTGTGTACAGGCATGTCATGTTAACTATATGTACTTGCCAATTTGAAATCACATATTTCATGCATGTAGAATGCATGCAGATAAGAAACCCTCTGCAGAAATAGACACGATGATTAAATTCTAGAACTTCACTGGCCTGGGCATGTGGTCTGTCTAGAATAAGTCACTGACCTGTCTGTATACTGTATTGCTAGTTCATTTGTATTCTAGTAAATAAGCTGGCCTGAGGATCAGAGAGTCAAACTGCCCCACCAGTCAAACAGACCAGACAGCGGTGACACACACTTCTGGGTTAACCCAGAAGCCACACTAGTTTGCCATAGAAACTGGGCTGTGCACGCCTTTAATCCCAGCCCTGGAGAAGATCGTAAAACAGAAGGAGACAGCTCTCAGACACAGTCTCCTTCTCAGATTCCTGGAGGCAGGATCGCCACTTTCTGCCTGAGGTTGCGGTAAGAACCAGTGGTTGCCTGCTTTGCTCTTTGGGCCTCCAGGCTGAACCCCAATGTCTCTCTCTGAGTTTTTATTCATCGTGCATCTGTGTCCCTATGTCGTTAATTATGGGAACCACATGCAGTTAGCTGTCAGCCCCTCTTAGAACCCTTCTTGCACCATGGTTTCAGAACACTTGAGAGCCAGAGATGGCTGTTCAGGGCAGCCCCTCTTAGACGTCTCAGCCACCACTAGTCAGCAAGGCTGCTGCCAGCTCTCCGCTCCTTAAACAACCTGTGATATAAGCACGCATATTTTCCTGGGATTAGCTGGGCTACCGTTGCTTCCCGTCCCTCCAGGTCTGTCTACTAGTTTGCCATCTCAACATGAAGAGGCTTTCCGCAGCAGGCATCCTACATAGGCATTCTGTCGCTAACGTGAGAATTCCCCCCCCCCACCCCCCCCCCGAATCCTGGCCTTTCCATCCAGGTCTCACGGCTCAAAGTATGCCCGGTGGGGCCAGTGAGATGACTCAGCAGGAGAAGGCACTAACCCGCAAATATCATAACATGTGTGTGATCCCCAGAACCTACATATTGGAGGGAGAGAACCAAGCCCCACACCGGCCAGTTGTTCTCTTGTGTATGGACAGTTGCACTCATCTTCCACACACACACAAACACACACACACACACACACACACACGCTAAATGCACGAACTGTTTTTACTCTTAGCTGCTGCTACATTGTCAGTGAATTCACCTCTCATTTACCCTGCTGACACCGAGACTCTACAAAGCTCGGATGACACACTTTTTGGAGCTATTCAGTCTCATTGATCATTTATTCGTAAGCGCCACACGCCTCTCACATGAACACAATAGGCCAGAAAGCTTGCCCCGGCTGGTTCCTTTGGCTGTCTCGTGCATGCAGTAAATAGAACAGCATTTGATAAGGGTCAGTGAGTGTTCTCGACTACCACAGAATTGTGTATCGTGCACAGGCCAGCCCCCCTCAGAAGCCTGGTGCATGCTGGGAGGGACATTTGATGGTAATCGGATAAGGTGTCCCTCAACCTCCTGCTCTCCCATAGGGTCACGCGTCCGTCCGTTCTCCTAAATGACTTTGTTTCACCGCGATCCTGATTGGAAATTTTCTCTTTCAGCCACATAAATAGAAGAACCCAGTTTGAAAACCCCGTCCTGGAAGCAAAAAGGAAGCTGCAGCAACAGAACATGCCCCACCCAGAACTCGGAACAAAGCCGCTGCAGGCCCCAGGTTTCCGAGGTATTGTATCTGGCAGCACACAGGGACGCAAGAGGAAATGTTGTTTGGGGGATTGTTTGTTCTTCCTGTAGGAGGGCCTGATAAAAATGCCTGCTTTGACTTCTCTAGACCGGTCCAGCAGGTTTACCTGGATGCTCACACCATTTTTAAACTAAAGCCTTTAGCTACCGCAAACTATGCTAAGAGCACTGGGCAGTCCCTTAAAGGAATTTTACGTGTTGCCTGATGAGACATTGGTATTGGGGCAAGAAACTGCAGAGAGTCTCTGAAAAACGGAGCATGGGAATGAGGCTTCTTTTCCTTTGTGACAGTAGGCCTCTCACCAGCGACATTACCTAGGCCCAAATCCATCTTCCCCCGCACTGGCCCGGAGAGGTCCCGCAGTGTGAATGACTTGTCTTACTATCTGCTGGACCACAGAGGGACACCCTGGCCACTCGGTATGTCCCAGGGCCGCTTGCGGACCTGACTGCACCGGGGAGCCACCCCGCGGGATGAGGGGCTGCACACTTTCCCTCCACGTCTGCGCTTCTACTAAACTAAAACAAACACACAAACCGTGAGAGGCTGACGTCTGCCTGGTAGCGGGGGTCCGGGTCACATGCTTCCCCGCCACATGCGCGCAGCACTCTGCAGCGAATGTAAAGGTCTCATGGAGCGTTAAGCTCCACCTATATAAGCCCCGCTTCCGTGACGAGAAGCAGAGATGATTACATGTGGGGTTCTGTAAATTGCATTTTAAAGAGACGTTTAATAAAGATAATTTGTGGCAGGTAAATGGACAGATAAATTAGAATTTCATCATAACGGCTCACTGTTTGATAGCTCATCCTCTGAAACCGAAAACGCGACAGTGAGATTATTGTGCGAAAAATGTGACTGAGCTCCTACTTAGAGTTTGGCTACTATGAGAAGCAGATCATACCAACCTCACAGAGGATATGAGATGCTTATCCCCAAAGCTACGTGTGATGCCGGTCCTTGTAACCCTAGCACAGCGAAAGCTGAGGCAGGGGGACCAAGAGTCCAAGGCCCCTTGGATTACAAAGCAAACCTGTCTCAACAAAGTATTTAGAATAAAATACTTAAAACCCTGTGGTCTACCAACTATGCTAGCAGGCAGAGTAAAATACTTGTCACAAGCGAAATTTAAGAAATAATTAATTCTGCTTCCTCGTGTGACAGTTCTTTTAAAGCGTTAGATGTGCTTGGAACCCTATTTATTAGAACTCGTAGCTGGAAAATTCCGTCATATGACAAATGAGTGGCCAGACTCACTGAGTGGGTTCACGTAATGTTCAGATCATTTGGGCCATACGATTGGAATATGTCAACCTATTACAAAAAAAAAAAAATGTCACCTTTACATTCACAACCTTCTAGAGACACTGGCTTGCTTTTTGCTCACTCTTCAGAGTGTGCTAAACACTCTCTGGTCAGGAGAGCTGTAACTGAATTCCTGACATCACACAGCACAGCCGTGGGAACAAAAATTAACTCAGTCCCACATCCAGGTCGGCTCGCTAAGCAATTTGAGCGTACACCCAAGGTGGGCCGCTTCTCTGTCGGTGTGACCCGCACATGTTTCATGTCTTTAAACCAGTCTGGTTGCTTTTCTACCCCACGCGATGAAGGCTCTGTACCGGAGCAGCCTCTCACGCTGCCCTCTTCTCTAAGAACGCTCAGAAGTAGAGAGTTATGAGGCAGGGGCTGGAGAGATGGCTCAGCGGTTGAGAGAGTCGTAAATCACATGTTATTTGAAGGCTGTCTTGCCAGTTGATCGCCCCTTTCAACCTCTAGAAGGTTGATTTCAAGGAAGCACATCCTGAACCGCCGCTCTCCAGCCACAGCCTTGCCTGACTTCCTGGATGTTTGGGATGGCTCTGCATCTGTAGGACAATGCTCCTCCCCAAGTGGCCACAATTCTCCACGCCAGCCTCCCTCATTCGCAGGGATTGCTCCTGGGTGCTTGACTGTTCTCTGATAACTTGTCTTAAAAATGCCTTTCCCTTTTTAACTTGTGTTGGCCGATGTAGAAAAGCCGCTCTTCACCCGGGATGCGTCCCAACTGAAGGGGACATTCCTCAGCACCACCCTCAAGAAGAGCAACATGGGCTTTGGATTCACTATCATTGGTGGCGATGAGCCGGACGAGTTCCTCCAGGTGAAAAGCGTGATCCCGGATGGGCCCGCGGCGCAAGATGGGAAAATGGAGACAGGTAAGCTCCCTGGAGCCTGGGAATTGGCTCTGCAGCGACTCTTTTTCTGTAAACAAGATGTGGAGATGGCTTTGTGGCTTAATTCCAAAGGCAAAGGTCACTTTGGTGTAGAAAATGTCAAGTCATAGGTTCCCTGCTTTAGATTTTGAGCAGAAGTCACCTGTAAACAACCTGGAGATTCGATTTCTGTCTCACTTCTCAGACTGGTCCCTCTGTTCCCTGGTCCAGCAGACACTAGAGCCGGCCTTCTTCTGAGTTGTCGCTGGCTCCTTCTTAGGGATGAGGTCAGCATCTCACACTTTGCTAACTCATATTCAGTCGCTGATACTTTTAAGCCTGTGTTAATCCTTCAGTATTCATATGCTGAATTGTTGGGGTCAGATATTTACGTGTGTATGCACATCTTATAGAGGAAAATCACAAAAACATTACTTTTAATATGTCCCTATACAGTGTTTTAATGTGTTTTTTTTCTAGTCACTATCAGTTGGATTTCATATATAATTACTTGTATGTCTATCTAAATTATAACAGAAATTAATTTCACATGGAAATAAAGACCCAGATTGTTAAGAACAGAGAAAACAAAATATGAAAAGTTCCCAGAGTTTAAAAAAAAAAAGTAATGAGATCAGTCTGATTTAACAGTCTGACTTGTGATTCGCTTACCTGACCCAAGAATGAGTTTCATAATTTACAAATAGTAATTTCCTTACGTGGGAAAAAATAAATTAAATTTGATCATCTGTTTATAAAACACCTATTCATATTTTTGTGGTGTTATTTTAAAGTCCTTTAGGTCGTATTGAAAGTATTGTGATTATACCTGAAAAAGAGATAAAGCCCATCACCATTTTTGCATTTCCTTTTACCTTGATTCAATTAATGCCCTCAACTTTCTGAATGGAGCCTGTGAGATGCCCAAGTTAGAGAACTGAGTTAGACAAGTTCTACCATGGATGTGATTCTATATTTATGAACTGAATTGTTTCCATGAGTCCAAAAGGCATTTGTCTGAGAAGAGAAGACATAAAATTGAGGTCTTTATTTGAATTTGCTCATTTTTAAAGTTGCCAAAGCTTTATCACTATTTGCTAGTTTCTTTGTGCCTGTCTTTTCCCAAGAATCCTATGTGAGTATATATTTCAATACTACTCACCAGCAGGGACTAAAGTGTATGACACAGTCTGGGTCTCCACACAGACGTTTGACCTTCACACCACCTTCAAAGACCAGATGTGAGCCCTAGGGCCCACACTGCAGTGAATGGCCAAATATCTAAGAGCACACGGAGAGCTCAAGCTGGACTTGATGGTTTGGGGTTTTCTTTTTATAGGTGGAAAGGTAAATGGTGCGTATCTGGGAGACTTTGGCAGAGAAGGGTGACGTAATGCAATACGCTGTGTCTGTATTAAAAAAAAGTATCTTTGAACTTCAAAACGCATTACATTTTGAAAACACAATTGATTTAAAACTCATGTGTACATAATTTCCTACAAGAGTCGGCGTCCAGCACCACAGTTTACCCAGAGAGGTTTAGAAGGCACTCACACTCCCCTGCCACGCTCCCAACCCTTAAACACTGCAACAGCTGAAAACGCTCTTACGATACGCTGTTAGGAAAAAAGCAAGTTATGGGATTCAGCTTGTTTTGACAGAGAAAGCATCCCAGGGCTCTTGAACTTCTGCTAAATATTTGACAAATCCATTTTGCCAAGGTAAATGAGTTAATTACTTTTCTATGATCTATCCCAGAATTCATGTTTCAAAATTAGGAAAGAAAGTAGAAAACCAAACACAAACATTTATACAATGAGGTTTTTTTTCCTTCTCCGCCTTAATTCTCTAATTTGCCACACCTGGGCTAAGACTCATCCACAGCAAAGAAAACCCCCAAATCAGCTCTTAACAGAGAGGAAAGAACCAAAACCCTAAGCCTGCTCAGAATCTCCTATTGAGTCTGCTCTTGGTGTGTTTAGCAGACACCTCCCCAGCCTCCCGCTCCTGGACATTGAATTATACCAAGGCTACAAAGACATGATAAGAGGAATGCACTTCCAGGTAGCTTACATCTAGAAGGGGCTTTAGATCCACCAGCAATACAACACTCCTTCATCAGGAGAGAGGGGAACTAAATAACAAAAATTTTTAAAAAGGAGTGTGCTGTAACATTTTATTGAACATTTGGACGCATGGTAATTTGTCTTATTAGGAAAAAATTTAATTAAACAAAACATAATGCTCTTTAAATATTCAGAAATACATATTCACATCTAGTCACAAGAAAATTTTAACACATGTAAGTGTATTTCTACAAAATTGAACAAGTTATGATAAAGAAGAATTGCCCTTTGGTTCAGCGAATATTTGGTGAAGGTCTGTGCACGGCAAGCATTCTGCTAATTAATGAGGAGGCAAAGGCGAAAGACAAATGTTTCTATCCCCGCAGCATCTGCAGTGCAAACAGAGATGATGAATGATATGAATGATATGTTGGTGGATGTGTATACCAGTGCAATAATAAAAATACATGCCTAAGTAATGAAATGGTGCAGAGGAAGAAGGTGTCAACTTTGGCAGGAGAAACCCTCCCTGGATGAGGGCTTTAAAAGATGAATAGATGTTTGCTGGCCTGCCAAGTGGGGAGAGCTGTTGGAAGACAGGCACACGCAAGAGTATCAGGAAAACCTGAGAGAGGTTTGCAAACCCTCGGTGTGTGTGAGTGTTTTCACTTGGGTGTACTTGCGGTGAAGTTCAGAGTCACAAACGGGAACGATTAACTACGCTTACAATGTACACCAAAGAACTATAGACGGTCATATTTCCTAAAGTTCTAAAAGTCATAAACATGCACATATCCTGTCCTAAACTCTGGAATAAATTCTCAACCAATTAAGCACAAGCCTTGCTCTGTAGCTGACGCCGTTCAGATCTAACATACTGCCGGGTAAATAACAGGCACTGATTCTGGATTCCTTTATTTGGAGAAACTGAACCCAGGGTTTTGTGTATGATAGGTGGGTGCTGCTTCCAGCAGCAGGTGTAAGCATTGGATGGATGGAATGGATGGATGGATGGATGGATGGATGGATGGATGGATGGATGGGTGGATGGGTGGATGGGTGGATGGGATGGATGGGTGGGTGGGTGGGTGGATGGATGGATGGATGGGTGGGATGGATGGATGGGTGGATGGATGGAGATGGATGGGTGGATGGATGGGATGGATGGGTGGGATGGATGGATGGACGGGTGTGATGGATGGATGGATGGGATAGATGGAATGGATGGATGGATGGATTGGCTGGGATGGATGTATTGGATGGGATGGATGAATGAATGGATGGATGCATGCATGCATGGATTGTATGCATGGAAGGGGGATAGATGGAAGTATGGGTGATGTTTAATGAAGAAGTGCCATTTGAATTTTGAATACCTGTCTTGTAATAGAGCCTAGGCAATATTGTTAAGTAAGATAACTCACCACAAAAACAAAATCAAACCCAGTTTTGGTCTTCTACATGGCATGTTATAAACAGGTATATTCGAGAATAAATTGTTCTATTTTTTAAATAATAACTTTACATATTAAAGAAGCTTTAAAACTAACAAAAGTAAATATTATAGAGATTAGAGGACAGTAACTGGTGTTTGAAATGAGTGGTCTCACGTGATGCTGAAATAAACACGGAAACAGTCTAATCAACATTTTTAGCTTTTGGTTACCTCCAGCTTAGGGAAACATGTCAGTACCTTGCTTCGGAAACAAACAATGTTTCCCTAGGGCTCTGCATCACATCAAAGAGAGAACAGGGAATTCTTTCTCAGTTGGTAGTGACTTCCGGCTAGTAGAGGACGGGGCGAATGCAAGGGTAGCGCCCCCAGGCCAACCCTCTGGTTGCTTTCGGACAGCTGAGCCAGTTCCCAGTGGTTCTGTAATGCTCCAGAAGGTTTCTCAAAAGACGTTACTGTGATGCCCAAGGACTGTCTAATACTGACTATTAAGTGTTCTACACAATCTGGAAATCAGGTACCACAGGCCCTGGTAATATCCTTATAAGTATTTTTGTATCTTTGCATCCTAAGTGAATACTGTTCAAAGCATTCTAAACTCAGGTTGGATATAACATAGCTCACAGAGGCCACAGAGTCTGAAAGGTGTTTAGCTACCATCCTCTGTTGAATAGCTTTCTTGCTGCGTGATGGTTTGTGTTTCTCCCCAGGCTGATGTTGAATCAGTGTTCCAGTGGTTACCAGTGTGTGAGGAGGAAGAACCCATGAGCTTGCTCTAGAGACCAGGGAGAAGTGATGAAGTCACAATGTTAGTTTTTTGTTATTTTTTGCATATCGTCTGCTTTATTATTCAGGTCACAAATAAGCACCGTGAAGGATGGAGCTGCCGGCACCCTTAGCCCCTGGCAGTTCTTCATTCGAATAGATCAGTAGTACTAGCTGCTCGCTACCTCAGTATCCGAGTTTACGAAAGTAGGGGTACCCAGGTAGTTCTGCCATTCTTGGTAAGGTGTGTGTGTGTGTGTGGTCTGCACATATGTGTGCAGTTACATGTTTCAGAAGACTGACATCAAAACGCCTTCCTCTGTCATGCTCCACCCCCTCTTTTTTTCTTTCCAGACAAGGTCTCTCACTGAACCCCGTTCTTACTGATTCTTCTAGACCAGCTAGCCTTGGAGCTCCAGGGCCCCTCTTGTCTGTACTTTCCAACACTGGCTCAGAGGATCATGCTGCTACATTTGGTTCTTCACATGTGGTGGGAATTTGAACACCAGTCGCATGCTTGGGTAACAAGCAGTTTAACGCAGTAAACCTCTACACGGTCTGCTTGGTAATTTTTTTTTTTAAATGAAGATTCTTATGCCCACAGACCTGCTAATTCCAGATTCCAAGAAATGGGATTTGGGATGAACATTTACATCCTTGTAATTTTGTCGAAGCAATATGTTCACAAACTAAAAAACTAGCATGAAAATATTTATAGTGAACAAAATCTTTTTTTACCTCTTCTTCCCATCCTCCAGGCGTACATCCCAAGAGGCAGCTAATTCGTTTCTGGCATGTCCAGCCTTTTGGTGTTGCAAGACAACATTACCATCTACAAAATTTGTGTTTAAGAACCTGAAACTGAATTACTTTGAAAAATTCTCATTTTAAGTAGCTTTACAATTTTGTGCTGAGTTATCCTCGTCTGCATGACTCATGAGGTCTTTCTCAGCAACAGTCCCCTTAACAGTTCAGACATGACTCCTGTTTCTGTCCACTGAGCAGAAGATGGTGCTTTGCTCTCTTACACCGCATGGAGTATCACACATTTTCCTTAGCATTTCTGCTACCGATTTTAGAAAACTGTAAGATTTTCATACTCTCTTGTATGTCGAGTTGGTTCAGTGACCTCAGTGGCACAACATCAATACAGCTTCTGTCACACACCTTTGTAAAGCTTCCCATGGCACACACCTTTAATCCCAGCGCTTAGAAGGCAGAGACAAGAGGAACTCTGTGAGTTCAAACCAGCCTGGTCTACAGAGTGAGTTACAGGACAGCCAGGGCTACACAGGGAAACCCTGTCTTGGGAGAGGAGTCCCGTTGTGATTTTTTCTTGTTGCAATAGCTTTCTTTAAAATTTCTCACTTTTCAGGACTGAAACGATGATCCCATGTGTATGACTATTTGTTGTAAGCAAGGAACCTCAGCTTAGATGGCCAACACATGACTGTCACCCAAGACAGTTCACAGGGGACAGAAACAGGCATATCCCAAGACTTCACTGGCCAAGCAGTCTAGCCCAAAGAGCAATTTTCAGTGCAGTGAGAGACCCTGTCTCCAGTCAGCAACTTGAAGTGCAATAGAGGAAAACACACAATGTCTTACCCTCGACTTCTCACGCATGTGCACTGGTAAATACACAACATGTCAAACTAAGATATGTTACATGATTACATGCACGCACGCATACAGACATCTCACCCCTACCCCCAAGCCATTCCAGAGGGTCCATTTGGATAGAGAGAAGCATGTCTTGCCTGTCCTACCTTGTCCTGCAGTGGCCACAACTTTTCCTTCTGCCTCCGCTATGTGCAGGCCACATTGCCGTCCTCCCCATTTGCCCGCCATTTATGTCATTTCTTTAGAGCACAGTTCTCGTGTGCCCGATGAAACCAGTTGTCCTTATTTAAAAGTGACTTTTGTTTACAAAAATGAAAGAAAAAGGTGTCATAGCTTTATTGGTTTATTTCCAGGTTTTCTATTCTGTTCGGTTTGTCTACTGGTCTGGCGTTATGCCAGCCCCAGACTTCTTTACCGCTACAGCTCTGTAGTATAATTTGAGGTATTGCAATACATCCAGCCGTGTTCTTGCTCCATAGAGTTGTTTTTTTTTTTGTCCCATATAAATTCTTGGGTTGTTTTTTTGTTCTAGTTCTGTAAAGTAAAATAACAGAATTCTGCCTAATATATCACTTTCCACAATGTTAATTCTTTCAGGTAAGGAGTTTGGGAAATCAAATCTTTCTACTGTCTAGTTATTGTCTAGTGTTTTCTTTGATTTCCTTCCTCAGAAACTTGAGATTTTCACTGTGGAAGCCTTTCACTTCCTTATTAGGCTTATTCATGGGTACATTATTGGTTTTGTTTTGAGCTATTTTAATGATGTATTTTCTCCTAATGCATTTATCTGTGAGTTCATTTGTGGTGTACATGGAAGTTACTGAATGTTATTTGAGACCTACGTTTGCATCTGATTATAAGGCAAGAGCAGAATATGGAATTATAGTCTGATTTCTGGGGAGTGTGTGTGTGTGTGTGTGTGTGTGTGTGTGTGTGTGTGTGTCTTCACATGCTTGTCTATATACATATGGAGGCCAGAGTCAATATCAGGCATCTTTTGTTGCCTGATGATAGCATCTCTCACTGAACCCAGACTTCACTACTTCAGGGAGACTAGATGTCCACAAGCCCAGGGGATCCTCCTTGTCTTCACGTCCCCACAGGAGGAGTGTAGGCATGTGCTAACACGCTCTGCATCTTAACATGGGTTCTGGGGACTCCAATGGAAGTCCTCATGCTTGATTAGCCAGCTCATCTCCACAGCCTTTCTGAAGTTTTATTTGGTTTTCCTCTGAGATTCCCTTCCTCTCTGGCTTGAGATGCACAGTAGAGGCTCTGCATGCAGGTATACAGCAAAACACACCTTCTGTAAATGTTTGCCATGTGTTTTATAATCCCTAGCCTTTCGGGACCTCTATGGATCAACCAAGACTCTATCTTGTTCACATGTTTCTACCCACCAAGAGAACACTGGAGCGAGAGGTAGCAAACCCTTCTCAGATGAGTCAAAGAGTAAATCCTAACAGTTCAACTTTGCCATCTAGAAAGTAGCCCGAGATAACACAGTAACAAATGGGTGTGTTCATTTGTTCTTTTCTACGTAGTGCTCCGGTCAACCTATCAGGTTCCGTTCATTGATGTGGGTGGTTAATATTAAGATGTTCCCTAAAGAGGACATAGTTAATGTGTCTGTGTTTCATCTCTTGAGCTACAGCCTTAGAATCTGAAATACAGTGCCCTCTGTGTTCTGAGTACCTTCACATATTAAACAGATTACAGCATCTGCAGCCTCTCCTCCCTGATCTCCATGTATTTTATGTTCAGAATTGCTTTGAAGGAGCGTTTATGAATAGTTTGTCCCCAAAGACTAACTTTTGATGTTAAGTCTATGGGCATTTTCCCTAAAGGAAAAAAAAAGAATCCTTATGTTTATCTTTCGTATTAAACATGTAAACATTCTGAGACATTGAATGTGAGCAATTTCTTACTCTTTGGGAATTTTGATATCATTTAAGAAACCTCCATCCACAGCTGTAATTTCTGAAATCATAGCTGCCCCATTTGCTTGGGGGAGCAGCGACTCACAAGAGACCTCTCCCACCTTGTAAACGGTGGCTTCCCATCTCCTCCCTGCTGCCCACTCAGTACTGGTGTCATCCAAACGATGACGGCCCAATGGCTTCAATATCCAATAAATTCAATAAAAACCCAGTGACTTTAGATATCCTCCAATAAGCCATGAGAAGGCCTACAAAGTTTTTTAAATGACTTCTATAACCTATTTTCTCGCCACCTCCTGATGTGCTTGGACTCATTGCAGGCTCCTTTTGAGTTCTAGACATGCTCTTTGGTGGTCTCTTCCCATCACTGCCTTCTTCCTTCTTACGGGGGATTTTATTGGGTCAGCCAGTGTTTATCATCACCTCCACCTGTGTTTCCACGCAGGGTGTGTAAAATGGTCTGGTGATGTTCTCACTTTTTTTTTCAATTGACAGAATCAAATGGAATGACCAAAATTGTTTTTTTTTCCTAGTTTGCTAAAGTGCCTTTTAATTTTCTGTTGCTACATTACAAGTTGTGCCAAGTTCAGTGATATAGAGGAATAGTCCACTATTTGCCCATGATTCTTGAAACTCTTCTTGTAACAAGAGGCCTTGCATGCCATATAAGTGGCTACTTCCCATCTCCTCTTCAGGATATGCACGAGTGTCTTCATGTGGAAACTCCACTCCCCACTCCCAGGGATGGGTCATACAAGGTGGATTGTTCCCATGTTAATGACTCTGCTGGAATGGTGATAATAGCTGAGATCTAACCAGGCATCTCATTCAACATGCTCTCAAATGAAGGCTGGCTTGAGCGTCCTACAGTAACTTAGGGTTACCCAGCAGACAGAGGAAAGCTGCCGTGCCTCTTCAGGGCTAGAGTTGGCACGGCATGGGTCTACTTTATTCTCTTAACCAGAGAGTTTCAAGTCAGCCCAGACTCAGAGGGAAGTAGATACGCTTCACTATTGATTGGAAAGGGGGCAAGAAAGTAGAGCCATATTTTCATCTACTCGGGATCTTTCCAGTACAAGTTGTTCTGGTTATTCAGACTCTTCTGAGAAAACTGCCTCTTACCTCCATGGGAGCCCATGTTTCCTCTCACAGTCTCCCATTTCCCCTTCCCCTCCTCTGTAGAGCTAATGACAGGTGACACACACTTAAGTCACTCTCCTTTTAGCTTTATTTATCCAATAAAAATAACTTGATGCAGTTCTTTAATAGCTTGAGAATTTCACATTTGAGTCTTGTAAGTGTGTCATTTCTGCCCCTCCAACTCCTCCATGCTCCCCCACTCTCAACTTTATGACCTCTGCTTCCTTATTGGAGAGAGAGAGAGAGAGAGAGAGAGAGAGAGAGAGAGAGAGAGAGAGAGAGAGAACATCTGATATATAAATACAGGGCAGCCCAACCTATTGAGTACACTTAGTTTTGTTCACGTGCATATGTATTTAGGGATAGACAACGTGGAATTAGGTAACTTAACGGGTCTTATTTCTTGAGAAGAATGATATATTGTCTCTCTTTTTCTCTCTCTCTTTCATCATTTATTACCTATAACTCCTCACCAGAGTAGGAAGCAGCTTATAAAATTTCTCCCATTCATGCTGTTATTTCAGTTGATGTTACCATTCTTCAGGTCTTGTCTAGGGTTAACCGTATTGTTGAGATTTCATGGCTTCTTTATCATACATAGAAGACACTGTCTTGCTACAGATGCACTGCTCCCCTGGCTCTCACAACCTTTCCATCCCTCCTTCTGCTATCTCTCCTGAGCTTTCTGTTCAGCCATATGAGGTTATGTTGTAGATGGATCAGCTGGGGATTGACACCTCATGGCCATTTTAACCCTTATGATTCTCTGTGGTCTTCATCTGATGAAAAAAAAAGGATTCTTTGATGAGAGGTAAATGTTTTGTTTATCTGTGGGTGCAATGCTAAGTATTTAGAATGAAGTTATTAATTGTGCTGGTTTAAGAATGTAGCAGTAATAAGTTCTCCTCTCCATGGCCTCACCAGTCCCAAGTTGACTGGGTTTACAGTTCTAGGCATAAATCCCCTACTATTAAGGGAGCTTCAAGTCCAATTAGGCAGCTGCTGGTTCTTCCGAGATCCATATTCTGCTGCACCCGTGGGGGATATCTTGCTGTGTTTTAACAATGGACAGGACAGTTTTTGTTCTTCCTTTGATATTTGCATAATACCTTCAGCTACCATGAGGGCCAAGCTTCGGGGAGGAGGCTTCCAGGTGAGTTCAAGCTCAATTCCTCCAGTTCCTGTGTGTGAAGTTTGTGGCACCTTCAGCAATAGGGTCTTACCTTCTGGTTCTGAGAGGCAGCCAGAGACAATGACGAAAGCCTCTATTATTTGGGAGTGTCTTGGGCTTCCCTGACCATCATCTCAAAGGGAGGTTTCCCATGCTTGTTACTGAGATTTTTTGTTAGTCCAAGGCTCTCAGGAGAAATATTTTTTACATAGTTTTTAATGTAGAAAAATACTCAAACTCAAGTCTATGTTAGATTCTTTTCTTCTTTAAAGAAAAATGAAACAAATGGTTTGCAGCTGGTGTTGGAGCCAAAGGTAACTCCTACTACCCAGTTTCAAAGGCAGTCCAGAAATCCAGAGGTGAGCTCAGCCTGGATGACTGGATGATAGGTCAAAGCCAGTATTCCTCAGGGATTTGTATGGCCAGATCCAATAGGCCAAAGAAGTCATTTCCCTTACCTCTGGCTGATGGGGTGATGGCTACCAGTAGTGCCTACCAGCATGTCAAAGCCCATGCTGGCCTCCAGACTCCCTCCACCTCACAAGTGTCTGTTACACACATCAAAGTCCATGATAGCATCCTAGGCCTTCTCACCTCCTCCTCTGCCCTAAACTCCCTCCGGTCATAGACTTCCCTTACACCCCAGTTACTCATCTTCCTTATAACCCAGCTATTCTCACTATACTCTATCTATCTATCTATCTATCTATCTATCTATCTATCTATCTATCTATCCATCTATATCTGTCTATCATCTATCGATCATCTATCGATCATCTATCATCTGTCTATCATCTATCAATCTATCATCTATCTATTATCTATCTGTCTATCTATCATCTATCTATCTACCTATCATCTATCTATCTATCATCTATCTACCTATCATCTATCTATCATCTATCACCTATCTCTCTATCATCTATCTCTCTATCATCTATCTATCATCTGTCTATCTATCTATCTACCTATCATCTATCATCTATCTATTATCTATCTATCTGTCATCTATCTACCTATCATCTATCTATCATCTATCTACCTATCATATATCTATCTATCATCTATAGCTCTATCATCTCTCTATCATCTATCATCTGTCTATCTATCTATCTATCATCTATCTACCTATCATATATCTATCTATCTATCTATCTATCTATCTATCTCTGGCTAGCCTCTTTCTCTTTATTATCCCTCTCAGTCTCTCACCCGCTACCTAGCTATGCTCTATTCTCTATCTCAGCTATTCTTTCCCACTCTCCCACTTCCTTAGCCCTGGCCATGTCCAGTCTACTTTCTTCTCTTACCATTCTGGACTCTTCTAGATGCCTCTTGATTGTCTCTCTCTCTTCCTCCTCCTCCTCTCTCTCATCTATAATAAAAAAAATTAACCACATCACAGAGTGGTTATTTCGACATTTCTCTCCTGTGCCCCATCCCACAGAGCTGGAGTGATGGCTCAGTTATTAAGACTATGGACTCTTCTTTCAGAGGTCTTGAGTTTTATTAACAGTATTGGCTCCCAAACACCCGTAACTCCAACTCCAAAGGATCCTATCCCTCTGGTCTTCATGGGCACCCACGCTCACATGTACTTACCACCAAATACACACATATATACACATAATTAAAAGATATATAGTCTTTGAAAATAAATTATAAAAACTCATGTGCTGCACTACCTTTTTGCCGTCTTAGACAGTTTTGGTCTCTATAAACACCCGATGAGAGTATTGAATTTTCAGCCTGCTGACAGCATCTCCAGAGGAGAAAAACTAAGTTGTGCTTGTTTAGCTTGCTGATATATTTATTTTTGATCTTTCCAAATGTACTGAACTTTTAAAACCCTCCTTCATTCTGTCCACACACCTAATACACCCTCTGTAGAGATGTCCTTCAGATCAATAGCAAGACACTTCACAGATGAGAGCCATAGCGAATGCTTTCTGTCCCCGTGTTCCTTCGGGAATAATAAGTAAGTGGTACCGATATCACAACGGAGAGCGCACTTGATTTCAGCTGCAACCGGATCCACACGAGAGGATTTTTTCCTTTTTTTATTATTCTATAAATAATACCAATCAAAATTTCCTCTTCCTCCCCTCCTCCCACTTCCCTCCCGCTCCCCCACTTCCCTTCCTCCCTCCCCCTCCAGTCCTAAGAGAGGGAAAGGTACCCTGCCCTGTGGGAAGTCCAAGTCCCTCCCCACTCCATCCAGGCTTAGGAAGGTGTGCATCCAGAGAGAATAGGATCCCAAAAAGCTAGTGCATGCAGTAGAGACAAATCCCAATGCCATTATCATTGGCCCCTCAGTCTGCCCCAATTGTCAACCACATTCAGAGGGACTAGTTTGATCCCATGCTCGTTCAGTCCCAGTCCGGCTGGAGTTGGTGAGCTAATGAGATGATTTTTTTTTTTTTAAAAAAAAATGATGTACCAATTCCTAAATCATGCTATGTTTCCTCAATAACTCATCCAAAAGGTATTATGGTACCTGGGTTTTAGCTTATTTATATACTTTTCTTTTCACCTTATACTGTTTCTTTATGCCCTCTTAATTTAAAAGCTGCATGAATATGCGCTCTAGAAGGAATAATTCACACCATAACCCGATTTTCACATACTGGCACCAGGAACCTTATTGCCATTTTAGTACAGATATTTTCTCATATATGTGTGTGTATGTGTGTTTCTATGAATATATCTTTTTCTATGAATATGTATTTAACAAATACATATATCTAGTCATAGAAAAATCCCACGATGATTAAGATATGATAAACATGATAATTTTACCTACTACGTTCAGGGAAATTGATGCACTGAAACAGACTCTTCTCACTATTAATTTTAAGCTATTCTGCCCAGAACCTTTCTGTTAATTTATTTTTGGTTTTTCTCCTGTTGTTCCATTAGGAGCTAAAACAGAAAATAAATGGAGCAGCAATTCTGCCCAAGAGCACACCTCACAATGGTGCTAAGCATTATAATCCCAGGGGTCTTACGTTAGAGTAGTCTTGCTGAGTATAAAATTGGTATTTAAACAATCCAAAAGATCATGTCTTAAATTTAATAAAAGTAGCCTGGAGATTTTAGAATTAACATTACCTTTTCATATGTCTTGCTTCAAGAAAGTGGTTGGCTGTGGTGTATTAATGTAAGGTGTTCAACTTAAGGTAGACAAGCTTGAAGTGGTCATGTTATCCTAATGCATTTCCTATTTCTTCCCCAATCGGCTTCTTTATGTCTGGGGTTTAGAATCACCAATTCTCTGTTGATAAAGAAGCTAAAATAATACAAATTGAGGCAAGATTGCTAAATGTATTTTTGCAAACAGTGTGAAATTCTTACTGCTCTCTCCTCGACTGGAGAGCCTTTTATGCACTGGGAGATTATGCGCTCCTTATAGGAAGGACTCATATTAATCCCTCCCCTGACTGATCTAAACTCTCTTATCTCATCTCCACCCTCCTCGTGATTATGAGAGCCCTGAGGCATGGACAGCGTCTTACTTGATAGTTAAATCTTCAAATGAGTTCATCACATGAGTATATATCGCCAGATTCAACTTGTTGGTTGAGCAAATGCAAGCATCTATCTGTGCAGAACCGATTCTCTGAGCTAGACAACGGGAGTGTAAGCTTTGCTGTGATAACCATACATCAGCATTCGTGGACTTTTTAAAGCATCGTGGTTTAAATTTTTCCCATCGTAGTTTGCACAAACATCTCACCAGATGAGTTATTAATAAACAGCCCTTGGAAAGGATGTGGGACATGAAAATGATAGCTAACAAAACTAATGATAGTAACAAGACTGTCTTTCGGAAACTGAGCAAGTTTGATATTCTGCGGTTGACTGAGCACAGCTGATTGAACTGTGAATATCCTACACTCAACCTTTGGATCCTAGAAGTAAAATCGTTCTACTCTGAATTTACCCATGGGTGCTTGCTTCTTCAGATTGTTTTAGATTTAAAGGTGGCGTTAACAAGTCTTACAGTATGGTAGCAAACTTGATGAAATTTATTCTCCTGGCTGGATAATGGTGAAAGAGGGACAAGCCACCTCGCTTTCATGTATGGACCCCTGGCAATTGTGCTGGCTGCCAGTTACCTAAATCATAGAATTCTAATCTTCATTTCCAGACATAATTTAGAAAAGTCAGAGCCTAATCATCTTTTGTTTATGTTCCCTTAGTTCTGATATGAGAACCCACTCCAAACATGAAAGGAATCATCTTGAGTCACAATAAATTAAAAAGAAAATCAAAGGACAGTTAGAAAATGCGTAAAGCGAGGTAATTATTTCTATGAAGAGGGATAATCTTGCCTGCAATAAATACCTGCATAGGAGGTTGGCACAACCCTTACAGACAGGCACGTGGGTCTCAGTGAATAACCGTGCAGAGATATGATCTTTGTAGTAAGAAAAGGGAAGAATCATGTCTTCATGATTAGTCTTGGGTCTTCGTTGATCATCCTAAAACCTCTTAGCATTCTCAGTGAGAAGACATTGCTGAAGTCAATAGGAGATAAATTACCACGGGGCCCTTTGTTTATACGTGTTATTCTGCTGGTGAAATCAGAGATGAAGTAGGCTGAAGCCTGCAGCTGCGGAAACATCATCCCTACATCCCGTGTAATTAGCGCGTCTCTTACACGCCGCAGCTGAGGAGGCACAGGGAGCAACAAGAGCACACGTGGCAAATCTAAGCGCGCTGGTCTCATTCGCCACCTTGTTAGGAAATCCGGCTCTAGTTGGTGAGGAGAACTAACACCAGGAAGAAAGAGTCCTGCCTTGTGCAAGTCATGGCCGGAAGAAAGGAGAGGTTAGCTCTAGAAGCCGAGACAGTAGCCCAGCCCTTCCTCTGCATCATCATCTGTGGGGGCCTTCCTCCTTCACAAGTCCGCCCTTCCTGCTTCATCGTCTGACTAGAGAAGAAAAGAGAACACTGGGAACATTGTCCCCTGCGTCCTCATGAGAGAACGAACATATATTCTGCATGAAAAAAAGATGTTTTTGATTGTCGCATCTCTAATGGAATATGAATTATCCAAATTTAAGGAGAATGTTAAGTAAACTATGCAACAGGTTTGGCATTTTCCAGAGGAGTTGCTCATGAGCTTTATAAAAATATAAAGCTGGATTATAATGGCTCTGAAATGTCAAAGCAGTGAGGGGGTGTGTGTATGTGTCTGTCTGTCTGTCTGTCTGTCTACCTGTGTCTGTGTGTCTATGTCTATGTGCATGTCTGTACATGTGTCTGTCTGTGTGTGTGTGTCTGTTTGTCTGTCTGTGTGACAGTGTGTCCCTGTGTATGTGTCTGTGTACAGGTGTGTATCTGTGTGTCTTTGGGGCATGTCTATGTGTGTGTGTTTATGTATGTGTCTGTGTGTATGTCTGCGTCTGTACGTGAGTGTGTCTGTGTGTGTGTCTCTGTGTCTCTGTGTGTGCATGTGTGTGTCCATCTGTGTATATCTGTGTTTGTCTGTGTGTACATGTATGTCTTTGTGTACATCTGTCTGTACATGAGTGTGTCTGTGTGTATGTCTCTATCTGTCACTGTGTCAGTGTGTATGTCTGTGTGCATGCCTGTGTATATCTGTGTGCGTGTGTTGGAACTGGGAGAAACAGCAGCTTGAACAAAAGCATCCACCCTTGTGCTCGTGAAAATCCTGGGAAACAAGATGCTTTGGTGGTTGACAGTGGCCTAAGGTGACATCACTAATGACCGCTGAGATCTAAGAATTCACAAAACAGAAAGTCAGGCGCCAACCCCAGATGCAGGGCTGGTTCCAGGGCTTCCATCAAGGCCTGCATTTTCGAGAGATTTTCAGTTTGCTTTTTAGTTATTGTTGTTGTTAACAAAACGCAAAGGTCATTTTGTCTTTAAAAATAAAAAAGTAATAACTACCTGCCACTTCCTAGAGAAAGGGTGACATTTTTCTATGAAAAGGAGACATTTGGCCCTGAGGCAAGCAGAGGCAGTGCCTAGGATCCCTGACAGGGTTTACAGGGGAGCAGAACAAGGTCCCGTGCTACTGGCAGACAGAACATTTCTTTGCCTATTCAAATGCGAAAGAACACAAAATGGGCTTTCCATGGTGACTCTTCTTGTCTCTTACTGATGCCAGCTGCAGCCTGGTTAATCAATAGCATGAATGAATGCATGCCCTGCTGGAAAAGCAGAGGTGATACCAGATAACCCTCAGCCTTGCGCCAGAAGCCCAGAGCTGTAACTGAGTTTTTTTATCTGGCTAATCTTGTTTTGCTTCACAATCGCACCCCAGCACCTCAGTACACCAGGTTTGCCATCCCCTGCTGACCATTCGAATATAAATGCATACCTCATCTGCTAATTCAGCAAACCTCATAGTGGGGTACTGTGTGCTTTTCATGACTTGACTCTGGCCCACAGATCTTCCTTACCATGGGACCGCTGCACCACAATAGACCACCACCACCCCGACTTCCACCCGAATCTCCACAAGGTGGAGAGCAGGAAGAGAACCTTTGGGTTTTACTTGTGTAGGATGCAATATTCATGTTGGCTGGAATACAGCCGTCTCAGCGGGAAAGGAATATTTCCCATCTCACGTTTCGATTTAAGTGACTCATTAAAATTGCCATTGCCTGCAAGGAGACCTGAGTGCGTAATTTCCAAACTGGACAACTGCTCAGACAGGGAGCATGATTTCTCTGTCAGTCAGCTTAAAACATTAGCAGAGCACAGAGAGACAGTGGAAGAGAAGGCAGGGCAGTGGAGCTGCTCAGGATTTGGTGTGACGAGGCCCAATCGTGGGGTTTCTATAGCTGAAGTGACCATGGTGAACAGTGCCTGCTGTCTTCCGCACGCCGCTTGAGAACTGCCTGCTGGGCAAGGAAAACCCAGCCACAACAGGTTGGGCAGTGCCCCAACGTGGCAGGAACTGACAGAGGGGAAAGAGGTCGAGTGAGCCAAAAAGTGCAGTCTCCCAAGGATGACCACACAGCTCCATCCCCAAGAGAGCTGGCTACTGAATACCTGTCCCTTCCATGCCCAGTCACCATCCACCAGATACATTGCCACTGCCAACACAGAAAAAGAATACAATTGCAGCCTGCTAAATGCAGGTATTCCTCTCTCCCCCAAGTCCAGTGAATGAACTAGACCTTGATGAGGGGAGGGAGGCAGAAGAGAGGTGGTAACTCGGTTCTAGTACACAAAGACAAAGGAAGAAAAAGACTTAAATCTTTAAGGTTTGAGCCTTCCTGTCATAAGGGGAGAAGTCATGGGGAGAGGGCAGTGAATATTTCAAAAGTATAAATCCAATATTGGTTTGGAGTAAGGTCAACAATCTGTTAGCCATTCAGGAACAAGGAATATCATGTGTGGAAGGAAGGAAGAGCAGCAAGGCACTCGGGAGGCACACATGGAGAAACACGGACTCAAGTTAGGATGCGCCTAACTTTGTCAGTCCTTTGTTAGTAACTGTTTTAGAGTGTTGGGTAGACTCACCTTATAAAATGGAAACAACAGGGTCCCTGGAACCCCAGTCTGAGGATGCTTGGCAAGTCATGAGAAGTCTCTTAAGCTTCTTGTCTGGGCTTCAGTTTGGTCACCTAAGAAGACTACACGATCCTTAAAATGAAAGATGGTGAAAACATTAGACTAGGATGGACCAAGTGTTAACTCTCACATGTTGAGAAGGCACATGAGAAAGGCTTGCATAGGGTTGATAGTTGAGAGGTTCGGCTTCTATAAACCGTCTCATCAAAGGAGAATAAGTTCTCAGTACAAAAGTTATAGTTTTCCTAGTGTATGTTTTATAATTCCCTTTTTTATTCCCTTCTGAGAAGAAATGACGGCAGCAAGAGTCATTCTTATATTGCTGGAAAAGTTATACTGTTGATTACTTACTGGCATGAGAGGGCAGAATAAGAACATGCATCATAGTCTACAAGAAAATGCAAGGTGCTTCAGGCACAGAATACCTCCTGAGGGAAGAAGAGGAGCTTTGACCCCATCCCCTCTTCTGGGTGGTTGCACAGGGGTATTTCTGCATCTGCTGTCTCTTCCTTTCCGTTAAGGTTTGTGTGTGTGTGTGGTGGTCGTTGTGTGTTGTGTGGTTGTGTGTGTGAGAGCGAGTGTGTGTGTTGTGTGGTTGTATGTGTGTTGTGTGTGTGAGAGAGAGTGTGGGTATCAGTTGTATGTGTGAGAGTATGTGCATTCTGTGTGTGTGATAATGTGTGTTGTGTGTGTATTGTGTGATTGTAAGAGAGTGTGTGTTGTGTGCATGTAAGAGTGTATGCGTTGTGTGTGTGAAAGAGTGTGTGTTGTGTGTGTGCATGTGCACATGTGTGTGTGATACCTATTCTGTGTAACAAACTCTCTTCTATTTTGTTAGTGAAGTAATACATCAGGGAAAGCTTTGTTCAGAGAAATATAGCCACTCTCTCTTTACGAATAATCTTCTGGCTAAACATGTTGGTTAGTTAAAAGAAATGGCATAGATATTTTAGGGATGAAGTGCCACCTCAGAAATGATCTCAAGGGCATTAATGTTTTCATAAGACAGCAAAGAATATAGAAATACCTTTCAAGTACTTACAGCAATCAAAATGTATTCCCTCTCTTATTTGAGGGAAAAAATGTGAGTACCCTTTACTCCCATGGATGAGTTATTGGAGTACGGAATGAAGTCACTGAGTTTTATTAGAAAAAATGATACAAAGGGGTGAGTTCAATACTGAAATGTATATGATATTCAGATCATAGGGGACTGGAGTGTTCATTTGACGGCCTCACCCAATGTGACATCTGGAATCATAGTATAGAATACATAGGAAAGGGACTAAGATATTTCCGAAACTGTAAGATGTGTTTTAATATGCCGCTTCCTCCACCTTCGCTTAGTGTGCTAACGTGCGCTTTTATTTTTTCCCTTCGGGCTGTTGTCAATTTGTCTAATTAGATTATAGAATCGTCAGGTGAAAACCAGCGGCTAATTCTCTGTTTACCACAGCGCCACACACTGCTGATATCTAGCCATTCGTCATCTCCCATTGTGGCTTAGCAGAGTGAAAGGCACGGTACAGACAGTGAGAAAAACACAGAGGGGCAAATGGCTTTCCGTCAACAAGAGAGGCTTTCTTGCCTATGAGATGATAACAGCTAAGCCGCTAAGCCGTAGGATGGGAACTCAGCCCGAGTTCATGTAAAAGCAAAAAGTCAATATGCGATATTTGTTTTCCCTGACACTGTTCAATCCTAAAAGGGCTGACAGTGTTTAGGGGAGAAAAAATATGCTTTATACGTCATTATACAAGGGGAGAGAAAACAAACAAAACAAGGGTTTCATGTGTGGAGCTTTTACAAGCGTCTCGAATCTATTTAGAGAAAGTTAAATCAGTACTCCTTGGGGAATCATGGGGGAAACAAGAGTAAGAAGCATACTAATGAGGCAGCTTACAGCCAAAGAAAAGAACGCTTGGAGCTGGATGTGGTGGCTCGTACCTGTAATCCCAACAGGTGGGAGGCTAGATCCGAGGATCACCTCAAGTGTATGGCAGCGTAGAACATCCTAGAGCAGCCTGAGCTGTGGAAGGAGAGCTATTTCTAAGACATGAGAAACAAATGACAAGCACAAGGAATGGGCAAAGCTCCAGGATTCAAGGTCCAGACTCCATGAGTGCCCACCTGTGCTCCTACAGATTTAGGGAAACCGTAGTGTTAGCAAGAGTTGACCTCTCTGGGATTACAGTTACAATTCTGCACACACGCTTAGCAGAATGCGGTCGGATTTTCTTCCTCTACACTGAGTCCACCTGGTTGTAGTTTTTCCTAGAGTTTCATTGCCCTTAACAGCCGGCTCTGGGTGGGTTCTCTAAGACTCCTTTGATGATTAAAAACAGGAGGTGTTTCCAGCAGTCTTATTTACGAGAACAAATAAAGACTTACAAAGTTCTTTTTATGGCCGGCTAAGCAAAGCATCTTTCTGAAAAGATGAACACCACCTGAAATTCCGTTAGAAAGGATCTGGAGGGATGTCTCAGTGGCTAAGAGCATTTACTGCTCTTACAGAGGACCTGGGTTCATTTGCTTCCTGAACCTATGTGATAGCTCACAAGCACCCCATAAATCCATGTCTAGTGTATTCATTCTGGCCTCCGTGGGCACCACGCACACGCCCGGTGTGCATGTATACAGGTAGGCAAAACACTCACATAAAAAGTAAATACAAACGAACTAAAGAGGTGCTGGAGAAAGGGTTCAGAGTTCTAATGCCAGAGCCCACTTTGGGCAGCTCACCTCAGCTTTAGGGGCTTCTTCTGGTCTCTGCAGGCACCAGAACTTACATACATGCACACACATGCGATTAAAATATAAAAGATTCATTTTATTTCTAATCACATGTATGCGTCCAGTGTCATTGCTGGGCTAACCTTTGCTGGAAACGGTAGCAATTCGTAAGCCCTGGGTCACTGTCGGCAATGCACTGTGAAAGATGTGAATAGGAGGGGGCTGGAGAGATGGCACAGAGGTTAAGAGCAGTGCCTGCTCTTCCAAAGGTCCTGAGTTCAGTTCCCAGCAACCACATGGTGGCTCACAACCACCTGTAATGAGGTATGGTGTCCTCTTCTGGTCTGCAGGCACACACACAGACAGAATATTGTATACGTAATAAATAAAATATTTTTTTAAAAGAGATGTGAATAGGATGTGTGCCTGAAATCAACTGCCATCGAAAGGGATGGCTCAGAGGCTAAGAGGACCTTTGACAACCAGTCCAGCGACGTCCTGGGACACGCTGGTGGATGTGCCCCAACCTGAAGACTCCTGGTATGGCAAAATGTTTTCTCTGACCCATCAAGGAAATAGCCAAGTCTTCTGTCCCATGATTTAAAGGTTTGAAGGAAGAAAGTTTCTGGAGTGAGCCAAAGGAAACGCACAGAAAATTTTTGAAGTAAATCAAGATCAATACCAGGAAGGAAAAATAAAATGGATAATGAGAGAAAGACAAGTCCTTCGGGGAAATGGCTAGGATGGCCGTGAACTGACTCTAAAGGCAAACACCAAAATAAAAGTAAAGAGAGACTGGGGTGAATCCAAAACAACAGAAAAGACTCAAATTCTGAAGACCTCGCTTCTTAACCTTCTGATATATATTTAATCCTCATTTGAACAATTTGCTAATAGAGTCTGAGCTAAGAGACTGAGAATGATAATATCCTTCAGAATGAGTCACAGTGTCATACTGGCCAGTCTTGGATAGACCAATAATTACTGGAGTGTGGATGTGAGCAAGGGGATAACACACATGACCAGCGCTGCGACCCTCCACAGAAGACCCAGTAAGAAGAGCATTGCCCTTCTCTTGACCTTGACCCTCTGGATCCTATTGACAGCAGTAATCCCAAGAAATGAAAAGCATTTCAGGGCATATGAGCTCTATCACCGACACTTAGAAAGTACCAAATGCGAATTCTGCCAAAGATATACAAGTTAGCCTGGTTTACACTGGCAAGAGTTATCCCTCTAGCCTGTGGACAGCCAGAGCCCAGGTGACACCGTCAGTACCCGGCTAACCTGCTGAGTTCTCTGAGGTGTATGCAGGTGGTTACAAAATGGCTTAATTCCAACATTTAATGGTAGCTAAAACAGTGGGAAAGAGCAAGTGGTGAGTCCTTGATTACAAGCTGTCTTAGTTGAGGTTCTATTAGAACGAAGAGACACATGGTGAAGAGACACCATGACCACAGCAACTCTTATAAAGGAAAGCATTTAACAGGACTGCCCTACAGTTTCGGAGGGTTAGTCCATTGGTGTCATGGCGAGACGCACGGCCATATTGCAGGCAGACATGGTGCTGGAGAAGGAGCAGAGAGGTCTACATTTTCAACCTTTCTGTAGGTAACCAAAGAAGACTGTACGCCAAACAGAGTGTAAGTTAAGCATATGAGACCTCAAAGCTCACCCCCTCAGTGACACACTTCGTCCATCACGGCCACGTCTACTCCAACAAGGCCACACCCCCTAGAGTGCCACTCCCTAGGACCAAGCAATCAAACGCGTGAGTCTATTCAAACTGGCACACAAGCTTTCTGTCCAACAATATAATGGTAATTTTGATTGCACCGCAGGACTTGCCAAACTCTGCAGTCAGATAAATGTCCGATTGTGGATAACAGCATACAAATGCTCATCTTCCCAGTTTAAACCCATGGTCTTCTATAGCACGGCCAAATGGTCGAATACATAAAGCCCATCCATGATCAAGAGGTCATCCCAGCAATTAACCCTGGAGACCAGTGTCTTGTCTTCTAATAGAAACAGCCACATCAACTGAACGCACTCCAATAGGATCAAAGCAGAATGTCAAAGACACTTGGCAAAACTTAGCATTTCTAATGAATATATGCATGCCACCAAGTATATAGCACAAAGAAAATAAACAATACAAAATGTTTGATCATCGCGGGGTGCATCACCTTTGGTATCATTCCCTGAGCAAGGAATGAGGGCTACAATTAGTCAACAAAAATAACCAAGTGAAAAATAACTCTTCCAGGTCAGGCAGGCGCCAGGAAGCCCAGTGTGCTATTCCCCCCTTTTAACACTAATACGCTGTTGCTAACAGTCCATCTGAAACTTTAAAGGTTACGAGCATTGCCACCAAGGGCTAGCTTGTGGACAATCTGTGAGATAACTAAATCCGCCTTCATATTTAGCCTTCTTTTTCTTTTCCCTCTTCCTTCTCTGAGGTTCTAGTTGCTTATATAAGCAGATCAAATAGCTCCTCCCCTGTCAGGGAAAGTCATCTCCTTTGACCAAGTGCACACGTGCATGAGGAAGACACAGCTTTGGGAGGGACGAACATGGAGTGGGGAAAGAGGAGCCTCCACGATAGCATACAGAGCAGTGAACTCAACCCTGGGCCATCACGGGGGGATAGAGGTCACAGCCTGACATCTTCCCATCCAACGTCTCCGTCATGTAGTTCATGTAGTTCCTCAGCAAGTTCTCCATCTTGTGAGCTGCCTCCCACTTTTCTGTTCCATCCCGCCTCGTCTTTTTCCCTTCATTCCCATAGAAAACTGTCTGAAAAATCAGAGCCACTATTTCCAGGGCATCTCTTATCCCGGCAGCTGAGGTCAAAGCCAATAGAAGGAACAGATTTCCCCTGAGAGTAACCGCTATCCTTTTGACCTCCTAGGAGTTGTAGGATATCATTTTTTTTTAATCCTCAGAAGCAAAGAAAAAGAAATTAAAGACATTAGTACATACATATTCAGTACACATAAAGATACGTGTTAGCACACAAGATTTTCATGGTAATAATACCCATTCTGAGACATGCATATGCATGTCTAGAGTATGTGAAATTAACGGGATCATATTGATTCTGCACACACACACACAATATCACCATGCAGTCCTTGTGACCTGAAATTTGTTGTGTTGAACTCAGAGTGATCCTCCTGCCTCTCCCTCTCAAGTACTGGGACTAAAGGTGTGTGCCACCACGCTTGGCTCAGTATGTCGTATTTTTAGCAATGTCCGACTCCTAAGATACGCAGTCCCTCTGTCGCACTAACACCATTTAAAACACTGGGAGTCCAGTGTGGCATTGTTTGAAGATCAAGCACTCACCAGAACAATCTATTGTTGCATTCAAAGCAGCAAACCTCCGAGTGCATCTAAGTATGAAAACACTAGATTCAGTTAATTCTTCTAACGTAGGTGAAGAATGAGAGGCCTTTCAAAGTAAGTGAACCCAATAAACCTACATTAGATAATCAGAAATAAAAAAGTTCAAGTTATTTGCTATTTATAAGGTGAAGATTTATTTTTATTAAAATATAAATGTGTAAATAACATTTTGTTTTTATATATCAACAAAATAGAAAGAAAGGACCAGATATAAACATTCCAGAAAACATAAATATATCATCCATTAGAGACATTATTAATACCACAATCACTCATCATTTTTAGAATGATGAGTAATATTTGTTACGTACATTATAATTTACAGCATATTTTGATAGAAAATATCATTCGATCTTTACAGTATTTCTATGAACAAAACATAGATTAACTTAATTTACAGAGGGTCACATACATTAAGCATTTTATCAGGGATCACACAACCAGAAACCAGAAAGCAGAGCTTGCTCTCAGGTTCCTGAGGTTTTCCATTGCTTTAGTGAGAACCCTTCCCAAGCTTAACAGCAAACTTGACAACAGTATCTAGTCTTTCGTGTGCATTGACTGAATGGTGAGTAAGTGAATTGCCAGGTAAGACTAGAATAAGTCAAAACTCTATGATTTAGTCATATGCAAATAAGTATATAACAGGGAGACAACCACAAAGAATGTCTAAAGAGTCTATTGCCTAGCTCAATATTGACTTCTAAAGGAAGAGACTAGTATTCTACACATTATGAAGTTTCTACCCTAGAAGACCCAGGGTCTCAGACCTCATGTGGTTCTAAGAACGGGGCACCTAATAGGAAATATGATTTAGAATAAAACGCGAGAATAGATAATAAGGTATGGACTGGCTATTGTACATCCATCCTTTTCCAGGAAGAAAAGCGGTGTGCCTGTTCTCTCCCCGGCTTAAGTACCTTGTCTTTGAAGATGATCTGCCTGCTTTGGCTCTAAGCCCCTACTAAATAAGCAGCGTTTTGATTTCTTACTCTGTCAATATGCCACTTTGCTGACTGGAAGCTGGATGCTCACTCCAAGAGCAAGCTGTCCTTCTTGTCTTACATTGGTATCCCTTGCCAGTTGTTGCTAAAACTCTGGCCCTTTAATACACATCCTCGGCATGGCAGTAAATGAACTGGCCATGGGGACAGGTGACTGCGGGTCCAATAAGCACCTTGCTCACCCATTTTCTAAATCCTACAAAATGTAAAATATCATTTACATATTCAATATGTAAAGTAGCATTTTGACTAAAGAGGAATAGAGTCATTTGTGTTTAAATGAGTTCATAAAAACATTAATTTTCTATCCTGGGGATCTTCTGCCTGATAGCATTTTCCTAATAAGTATCATTAATATTTGGCAGCGTATCTTTTATTTAAATGACTTGATGATAGTTTCCAAGACAGGAACACTCTAGAAGGCATGGTTTTTTTAAATGCCTGCCACTGGAATAGGCACAGAAATCTAGTGTCGAGACGCAAAGCAATAGTAACTGAAAAGAGGACCTAAATTGAAGAAACAATGAACTCATCAAAGCGCTGTAATTTCGCACACCACCCTCCAGGAAAGGTCCAGCATGCAGGCCAGTTTCCAGCCTGTGGCATGGGGTATCACTCTCATTGCCGATGATCACAGAGAAAGGAAGAGTTAGAGGAGGAAATAAGAGACATTTCAGTCAGGACTCGCTGTCCTTAAAGGACCCGCTAGTTAGCCTTTCGGTTAACTGAGGGAAAGCCTTTCAGAACTTTGATATCGGTTGAGGGGAAACTACGCGGCGTGTTCACTCAAAATCACGGTGGCCCTCTCTGCAAGCAGGCTGCTGGTAGTGAGGGCGTTAGCACGTTCTGGCTCACGTTGCTCAAGGGATGGTTTCTTTATGCCTTCTTCAAGAAAATGTCTTCTTTGAAATGTCAGGTCATTCAAGATGAAAAGTCATGCCATAGTCTTTTTTTCCAAGCAAATATTGGTTCTTCTTTCCTTTAGTTTGATCCATAAATGATCAGAAGCACACGACAGACTTAAAGTGGCTTCCTTTCTTTATTCTCAAGGGGGAGGCGCAGGTGTCACGGAACACATACTGAGAGACAGGCGGCTATCAGCGTCTCATGCTCCTTTTCCACCATGAGTTCTGCCGGCAGATGCCTTTTCCCCGCTAACCCATCTCATAGGCCCAGTGCTTCTCTTTATTTCTTTTAATAAATCCCACTCTTCTACTTACTTATTTTATGTCGTGTATCTGGGGCGGGGAGGGACTGCGCATTTCATGGTCAGCACGTGGCGATTGGAGGATAACTTTTGGGAGTTGGTTCTTAAAATCTACGTGGGTCCCAGGCACTAAACTCAGGTCATCGTGTTCAGGAGATTAGAAAGTGAGAACAGGAGATTCAACTTCCCCTTCCAACCTCCTCCAGCACATCTACAGATGTATACACCTACACATGAGAGAGAGAGAGAGAGAGAGAGAGAGAGAGAGAGAGAGAGAGAGAGAGAGAGAGAGAGAGAGAGAATGAGCCACCTTAAGGGGCATGAAATGTCAAGTTGTTGGGAGTACATGACAGTTTATTCAATAAATATTTATTGAATTGTTATTGAGATCAGGGTCAAATGTAACCTCTTAGTACAGTGTTTAGTTCTGATGTGTGTGTGTGGTGTGTGTGCGGTGTGTGTGTATGTGTGCACGCGCGTAGGGTAGATGTGTGCGTGTGGTGTGTGTGTAGTGTGTGTGTAGTGGGTAGGTGTATGTGTGTGTGTGGTATGTGGGGTGTGTGTGTGTGTAGTGGGTAGGTGTATGTGTATGTGTGGTGGGTGTGTGTGGTGTGTGTATATGGTGTGTGTGGTGTGTGTGTGTGTGTGTGTGTGTGGTGTGTGTGTGTGTGTGTGTGTGTGGTGTATGTGTATGGTGTGTGTGGTGTGTGAATATGTGTGTGTGTGTGCGGTGTGGTGTGTGTGTATGGGTGTGTGTGTGTGTGTGGTGTGCAGGCATATGTGTGCACTGCCTGGCAGACACCTCCATTCGTGGTCCTCGTCTACTGCCATGTTTGGAGCAGGATCTCTTCACTGTGTACATGGGACTAGCAGCCTCCAGAAAGTCCCCTGACTTCTGCTACCCCCTTCCCATCGGGGTCTTGTGGATTGCACAGGCTTGTTCCCCTGCACCCAGCTTTTATGTGGATTCTGTGGATCCAACATGGTGTGCCTCACAGCACTCGCCCACTGGGCCAGGCCCCAGCCCTTCTCCTATCATTTCATTCTGTATGAAAGCAGCAGCAGCCCTGCTTTGCCCCTTCCCCGGCCTTGATTCTCACTGCAGAAGCTGTTCCCGTCTGGAGTGCTCTTTGTTGGATACTCGTTTCCCTGCCCTGTGGAACAAAGGGATCACTTCCTGTTTTCTTCACTTCTGTGTTCTCAGCATCAGGGCAATGCAGAGACGTCCAGGAAGTGTTTGTGATATGAAGAAGCAAGATGAACAACAACAGAGGTTTAGGTTAAGGCGGCTAAGCGAATTACATGTTGCTGTTTTATAGAAAGGCCCGAAGTCCTCTCTGAAAAGATAACGTTTGAATAAAAACCTGAATAAAACTAAGGAGCAAGGGCCGCGGCCAATTTAAGGAAGGGAGCTGCCAGGCAGAGTGACTCGCTTAGCCTCCCAATGACGGGAAGTGGGCAGAGAGCAGGGCCGAAAGAGGGCATGGGTTCTCCTGCTCAGAGTCTGGGTTCAATCTAAGTGAAGATATGGAGCGGTAATGGATTCTTTCGTTATTTTTGTTTGTTTTTAAAAGAAAAGTGACATAGGTTAACTGCCTTCTACTGCTAATCTAAGGTAAAGAATGTTCCTTGGGGAAGCAGAAATACATAGGCAAGTCAGGGGTCAGAGCCCAGGAGATGTGGGTCGGCATGGGAGCATGCCGCCCGTCATGGACTCGCTTGGCTTTGCAGGGAGAGTGGACAGGATTTGCTAATGGAGTCAGTGGTTGGAGCAAGAGGGAGAGGTCAAGAAAGCCGAGGCTTTCGCCAGAGCAGCTACACTCTGTGGTTTCCAACCACCGAGATGGAAAGGACTCGGGACAGAGCTGATTTGGAAGGGGTAGGGGATCAGGACTAATAGCAGGTTTTGTAGACAGGAGATTCGGAGGTGGCTATTCCATATAAAAATAAAAACGTCAAGTTGTCAGTGTAATATTTGCTCTTGAATCTTGACAGTCCCAGGTTATAACTGTAACTTTGGTATCCACTCGTGTAGAGATGGGTTTACATCACTGGAGGGGTTAGATCACCAGTGAAATTAATGTTTGCCGGAAGAAAAGCTCACTAACCCTTGCGCGTTGTCTCACCATTTCCCGAACATTTGCGTGTTAACCAGAAAATCCAAGTTGGTTTTGAAAAAGAAAGTGAGTGATCATGGAAAAGAAATTACGATGGGAAAATAACAAGTCCGTGCTTTGCCAATAACAAGACAATGCCTATGTGGGCTTTGAAAATGTGCTTCCTTGCAAGTTATGTCTGGAGCAGAAGTTCCCCATAGTCCAGGTGGATCACATTAAGGAAAACTCAATATTTAAGCCCTTGGGTGGTTTTGTCTCACCTGAGGCCAGCCAGGCCCACTACGTGGATAGATAGATTCATAGCACACACAGTGTTTCTTCTGAGGAAGCTGTCTGTGTCTTCTGGAGGTATCTGCTGAGATTCGCTGCCTGTTAATCCCATTGAGGTTTTTAGTGAGATTCAAAATTGTTAAAAGCTCCATCCTTCTACTGTTGGGTCTCTTCTGGCTCCTGCTCCGAAGCTTCAGATTTTCCTCCTGTGAAATGTTTATGTCTCACATCTTAAAGCTATAGAAGCCAGACCATTCTCTATATTAGCATCCCTGGGTGCATGACAGAGCCACTAAATGCTTGGGCTTTAGCATCACAGCGACTACCTCAGACCTCCGGTCCTACTGCTCACTTAGAAGGTCTTCCACCTCAATGTCCTCATCTGCAAAACGAGTGTGACTCTCTCTGCCTTCTAGGGCTACTGACATGATTAGTGTGTGTGTGAAGTGCTTGTGCAGTGACTCGGCGTATTTAGCCATTATTAGCGCCTTTCAGCATCTGGGAGAAACATATTTTCTAACTGAGATCAAGCAGCTTTAAAACCGGCAAGTCAAATTGTATTATTTTTTCCAAATGACTTTTGATAATTTATTTTTAGCAGAAAAAAAAAACCCTGTAAAGACATAGGAAAATGGTTTGTCGTGCATTGGCTTTGGGGTTTATAGCATTTCTATGTAAAATACTTGCACTGTGCTCCCTGGGGAATTAATCCTTCTCTTGATGCCAAAGTACAGCCGATTAGGCTTCATCTTTTAAACTTATAAAACCTAGAAAATATCTTATCGTTATCAACTTTCTTACCCATTTGAGGAATCTTCATCAGTAGGCTATTGACCTCGGCCTGTGGACCATCAGGATAACACTTGTTGCCGCATGGACTCGTCTAAGACACGAGTTATATGAAAATTTATCTACGGAACCGGCCATAAAAGTGAGCTGCTTTCAGTGATGCTCTTGGCCCTTTTAGTCAGTCAAAGGTTTCTAACCTTAATGATCTTGGACTATCTTGTAGGTCTCATGAATCCTATGGATTTATTAGAACATTGTACTTAACTGAATAGAATAAACTCAAAGGATTAACAGTAAATTATATAGTCTGTAGTAACCCAAAATCTCAAAATACTGACTTATGATTATTAAAGTATTATGTGCTAAAACGAAGCAATTCTAGTGGCTATTTAAACAAAGATATGGTGATATTACACACCGATGGCGATAAAGGTTACATTGAGATAACAACATGAAATACTAATATAAAAATAGCTCAGTAATATAAAAATGTCTGTGGATGACGACATCAGATGTTCTGCGTATTTTATTGTGGCCTGTGGCAGGCATTTATAATGGAAAGGCATGCTATCGCTGTAACAAATCATTGAGAATAAAGACTGAACTCTATCTGAAACCAAAGCAAAGAGCTGCCAAAGGACAAACCTTAGTCTGGGGCAGCACAAGAGTGTGCTGCCTAGTTCTGTGCCATCTTGACACAAGTCAGAGTCACGTGGGCAGCGGGAACCTCAATTGCAAAAACGCCCCCATTAGATTGACCTGTGGTGCATTTTCTTGATTAACGGCTGATGTGAGCGGGTCCAGCTCAGGATGAGAGTGCTATCCTGGGTCGGTGGTTCTAGCTGCTATAAGGAAGCAGGCTGAAAAAGCCAGCAGGAAGCACTCCTCCATGGCCTCTGCTTCTGTTCTTGCCTCTAGGTTACAGCCTTGAGTCCCTCTCTGGCTTCCTTCATGATGGACTGGGACTGAAATAAACCCTTTCCTCCCTGAGCTGCTTTAGGCCATGATGGGTGTTTTGATTGTTTGTTTTGTTACCAGCACTCTCTGTCTTTCTCTCTCTTTCTCTTTCTGTTTGGACATTAGTCATGTAAGAAGCTTTTACTCATGCACGCAGTGTATTCTGCTGATAGTCACGGCGCCATCCTCACTCCCCTTCCCATTGCTCCCTTCTTCTTCAGAAACCATCTCTCTTGTGCTTTCATATCTTTTGAGAACTTTGCTCTGTATTCTGCGTAAGAGAAAACACGCACCGTCTGTCCTGCGGGTCTGGCTTGTTCCAGTTTCCCCCATTCCCCTGCAGTGACTTGTTTCTGTCCTCCCTCGCAGGCATGGTGTTTATCACAGCAATCGAAGCCCTAAGACTGCAAGAGCATGTCATCATTTTTTTCACTAATAGCTGTTGTTTTACACACATCTCTTGTCTTGAGTTCATTTTCCCTCTATATCCGCATCACAGAAAAATAGAAAGAGAAAAATCACCCATACCCAGCTACAAAATACCTTCTCCCCTAGCATTTTAATACATATTTTTATAAGTACCTTGGATTTTCCATACTCTACATATAATTTTGTATTATTTTAGATGGTGTATTGTAAGCATTTCCACACTGTTCCACATGACAGCTGTTGGTCTGAATAACGGTGTGATATATTTTGTTCTCAGCCCTCCCTCCATGCTGGATAGCAACATGGTTGCAGTTATGAACACTGTGTTTATACACTGAGTACCCCTTACATTTTCTGATTAAAAATATAACTAATTCTTTAACCATTGAAAGCTATAAGATATAAGACAGGTTCAGAACTAAACATGTTTTGATCCTCTCAATATCCTGCTTTTTTCAAAGAATAAACACTTTAATTTAGAATGCTTTTAGATTTTTAGATTTGTAGAGGAAAAAAAAAGACTGGGCTATTTTTACCACTAAATACTCAGTTGTGGAGACTTCTGTAGCAGGCTTGAAGCTCAAACCCTAGGACGGTGGGGGGGGGGGTCGGAAGCAACACAGAGTGCTCACAACTATTCTGCACCCAATTTTGATTGTTATTGCAGTACAATGCATTTTATAGCTAGTGGATTGATTGGGGGCAGTCTTAACTGGATTCTATACATTATCCCACAGTCTCTCTCTCTCTCTTTCTCTCTCTTTCTTCTCCTTCTCCTTCTTCTTCTTCCTTCTTCTTCTTTAGCCAAATTTCCTATTTTCTGTCTCAGGATTCCATGAAGCCGCATTTCATTAGCGGTCATGTATCTTGAGATTCCTCTTAGCCACAGAATTTTAAGGCCTCTGATTCTGATGAACTTGGCGATGACTTTCATGACCACAGTCAGTTTTTCCAGAGTGTTCCTCAACTGGAATCTGCCTGGTGTCTTTCTAAAGATGACATGGAAACTGTGGGTGTTGGGGGGGGGGGATGACCACAAAAGTAAAATACCACCCTTCACACATCAAAACCAACAAGTATGTGTTACTACCACAGATCCCCTTGTTAGCTACGGTCAGTGCGGACAGCACAGTGATACACAGAGACAGGTGGAAGCAGCTGCAAAGGGGAAAACATCTCCCCGATGCTCTCACTCTCTCAAAACCATCCTAATGGCAACCTTCCCTGAACTAGTGGTTTTTCTACAAATAAACATAGTCATTTTGCCCACATAAATATCAAAGCGCCGTACAAAAACCTGGAAGCCAGGGTAGATGAAGGAGGAGATACTCAAAGGTAAAATAACAGGAGCTTTCTTTCTGACACTAACAAATAAAAATTATTCAACATAGGTAAACTGTATGGATGCATGTCTTTAAACATCATCTCTTCTAATGCTTAGAATAGTTGCAAATGCTGATATCTTGTGCAGAGATGTAACAAGATGGTATTTATCACAGAGCAATGTTTGAGACAAAGAAGCCATCCAATTTGCTTAAATAGCAAAAGATAAAAAAAAAATCATTAAATGAAATTCAGGCTTTTAAATATGGCCACTAGATAACCAGAGATTGTTAGTTCTTTCCTGGGGAAACTATGTCTAACAGCTTGTCTGGTGCTTAGCCAACGATCTAAAGTATAGCAACCTCAGTGACTACATGATTTGGTTTGTATCAGTGAGTGTGTGTGTGTACTGGCTTGTATCAGTGAGTGTGTGTAAGCTGATTTGTATCAGGGAGTGTGTGTAAGATGGTTTGTTGATGATCAGGTGATCAATTAAATGTATATTTTCTCTTTCTTGATTTTCTTTCTAAAATTGTCCTTAGGCACAAAATTTTTCCAACTCTTAGCAGATTTATCCAACAAATATTACAAGTCCTCTGTAGTGCTAGGTTCTGGCACAAAAAGGAATTTTAAAAACAGGGCAGAATTAAAACCATTGGCATTTCTGAGCATTTAGAAGATGCTGTCCTCCATACAGAAGTTAAAACCATAGTTACGAGGGCCAGAGATACAGCTCGGTGGTAAAGCGTGGTATAGCGTACTGAAAACTCTAGGGTTAATTCCCAGAATGGGTGAGGGTTTGGGGAAATGAGTCATAATGAAAGCAAAATGAGAATAAGAAGATAATAGAAAACACAAAGATGCCCCTCTTAAGAGTATGCTAAAATATCACGCTTTTGTTTTTTTGCTAAAGTTTTATATGCAAGGTGTCATATTTCGTCTATTACTGAACTGAACAATCATGGCACAGAGGCTTCTTCTCTACTGGGGAAACACTACTTTAAAAATTAAGATACGGCATGATAATATAGCACAGTTGAGGTATTTGCAAATTACTAATAAAGCATGGAAAAAGAGACAAGCAATACACAGAGAATTAGAACAAGAAACATGGAGAAAGATTACAAAGGGAAAGAAGGAAGCGTGAATGATACCAAAGGAGCTTAAATGGAACACAATTACTATCATCTTAAATTAGCATTAATATTCTATTTACATTGAGGCTTGATAGCAAAATCTGAACAATGCATTAATTTTAGAGTGACAGCAAATGAATTTGTCGTTTAACTATTATTTTTCATGCAGACTATTACTACACTGTCACGTTAAGTTTATGCATTGAATCTGTCTATCTCTTGGTTGAAGAATTCCCAGTGAAATCATCCATCTTGAGTGCTGAGTCCATGGGTCTGCAGGGCTAGCCGTGTTTCCTGTCTACTGACATAGAGCTTCCCCAGTGGGCAATATGCTCACACTGGAGCCAGACGCTCGTGGGTGTCATGCACGCTTATTTCAGGAAAATGACGATGAGAACGTCGTGGAGCCCAGAACGTGTCTTGATAGGAATGTGTTTCAGACAACGAGGCTTAAACCCACAGTTGAAAAGAGAGTGGGTATCTGATGGGGATTGTTTTAGGCCAAACGATCAGGGCTGCCAACTCTGCTTTGAAATAGGTTCACTTCTATAATGGCCATCTCTGAGAGAAAAGGCCACCTTTAAATAATTGCTACTAAGCCACAAATGACTCTTACTGCCTAACATTTGATCACAGGAAGAAATTACACAGCAGTGGTCTACATTCTATTGTGCCTTACAGTCTTATGAATGAACGGTAGCAGTAGAGACAATTTAGGTGACTTTCAAGGTTGCTTTAATTTGTCGGTACTGACATAGGCAGATTTTCTTTATGACCAGAACATAGAGTTTTGGATACTGAAACTTCTTTCTCATAACTGTCGTGACGTCTGTTAAATATGGCAGGCCTGACCCCAGTCAGAGCCCATCTGCCCCAGTTCCCTCACCCCACAGATATGTACGTTCCTCTCCATGGCACTTGTGATCCCTATTATATACAAGACACCGTCTCTCTCTACAAACATGATTTTATTTCTTTCTGACCATGATTTTCTTGTTTTAATAGAGAAATGATACTTTTACATCTTTGTGAGATACATTATGAAAATGGAATTAATAATACTTGCAAAGCTTTGTAGATTATATTATATTAAATACATATATATAATTAATGACCAAATATAAGAGGAATGAGCATTTCTATCCGTTTAAATATTATTATTGTATGTTGTGAATTTCACACTTAGATATATAGATGATAGATGACAGGTACATAGTTACATAGATAGATGATAGATAGATAGATAGATAGATAGATAGATAGATAGATAGATAGATAGATACATACATACATACATACATACATACATACATGATAGATTACTTTAGTCAGTAACTACTCTGCTGTGCTATAGAAGCCCAGAACTAACTTCTCTCTGTGTGTCAGTTTCTTTCCTGTCTGCCCCATGTTATTCTCTGAGCTGAGCCCATGGTTCCTAGTCTAATCTTAGCCCCTCTCCTCTGCCCCTTAGAAACTGGCTGACTAGGCCTAAGGGAAGAGATATTCTTCTGGGAATACCTGCCTCTCCTCTATAACTTGCTAGGTTCCTACTGGAGATGTGGCTCGTGGGTCACTTCCTTGTATCTGCATCTCTCATGCAAGATGCTACGCAGTCCCCTCTCCTTCGTGCTGTTAAGTGGCCACCTCCCCCAGGGAATGATGCATCGGCTTCCAATAGGCAAGGACAATAACAAAATAGTGTATGACTATCTGCAGTCTCCATGTAGACGGTGTGGGTGAGATGGTCTTGTTCGTTTCGATGCTACCGTGGGCTCCCACTCTTTTAACTTTTACCCATCATAAAGAATTCATTTAACACGATGAACTTAGTCCATCTGTCTGAAATACAAAACAATACAATCACTCAATCAAGAAACACAAGTTCTGCAGACAAACTTGACCAACAAAATATACCTTTTCAAGTGCTCATTTTTAGTGACTAAATTTATTTCCAGTGCACTGGTGTATCAGAATTACTTAGTAGCCTTTAAAACTTCCATACCTAAGGCTCAGGGGATCATGGAGGAAGAGGGGACAGAAAGACTTTAAGAGGCGGAGTAACTGGGAGCTTGCTGTGAGGTTGTGTGTCTTAAATGCCCAAACCTCCAGCCATCAAGCCTCACTAATATGACTACCCAAACATGAGCTGGACTGGAGCAGCAGCAGGCTAACATGGCTGGAGGAAAGCCCAGGAAGCTTCAACTCTAGACCAAGAGCTACGTGTACTAAGGATGTTGAGGGCAGGAGAAATGGTCTTCCCCAGGCAAGAGCCCACCAGTTGATGATCCAAAACCAAATGGTCAACCCTGAAATCATACATACAAGTAGCAGTTTGCAGACTGAACAGTTTGTACCTATTATTTATGAACATGTACGTATGCATGCACACATCATATATGTATATATGTATATGTGTGTGATTAAATTATAAAAGAGGCCATAAATCTGAAAGGGAGTGATGGGTATATGGGAGGGTTCAGAGGGAGGAAAGGAGGGGAAACGGTATCATTACAATCTCAAAGGACAAGTCAACAATTAAAAAAATAGAACGTCCAAAAAAAACGTTCATACCTGGATTCTAGCCCCAGAAGTTTTGATTGAATTGGTATGTGGTGCAGCCAGCTCATGAAGGAATTTTTAATCAATACAAATGTTTATAATAAGGCCTCCGATGCTGAACTGAAGTCTAGAGCCTTGCTACAGGGTCCATGGACCAATGGCATTGGCGGTATCTGCAAGTTTATCACACGTGCAGAAGGGTGAACATCCCCAGAGGGACCCTTGTCGGAAACTCCAGTTTAACAAGCTCAACCGTGTTTCATGAGCGCTATCAAGAAGCTACGCTCAGCATGGGGAGCAGAGAAGCACATAGAGTTAATATGTGTGCGGGCACACATAGAGTTAATGGCAGGCAGGGCACACTCTGGTGGCCATAAGCAAATTACTCTCCACACTTGAGGGGCCTCAGCTCCCACATAGCCAGTGTCAGGGACGAAATAACAGTATTATCTCCAGTGGCGGCAATAAGATTATCACCGCCGAATCCTGTGGGGGTGAAATGGGATATCTCCCATCAAGCACTTGCGCGGTGTCTGGCACAGAGCAAAGATAAAATAAGCATCGTCTATATTTATTACCCAAAGTGCCAGAGAAACGACTGGCAGAATGACAATCAAATAGTAGGCATCCAAAAACTTAAGACAACAACTCAGAGAGGTAAAATAATTCAGCCGGATTATATAACCAGCTTATAAGAAAATCTAAGCCTGTAACTGCATCCCGGAAACAGACAGGGATGTCTTTAGAGGCCGCGAGCAGACTGCTGACACTTTGCGAGGCTTTGGTATTTGCTAGATGCAAGTTTTGTTCGGTACCGCGATGTATGGGTCTGTGTTCTGGTCTCTGTGGCTTCAGTCGGTTCCTTTTGCTCCGGTTCCTAAGAACCGCCTTGTAAGTGCTCAGAGTTCCTCATGGGCTGTTAAACCGTTTAGTGCCCAGCGGCCAGCTGGCCAGCGCCATGCCCCCTATGGCTTCTGCCACATCCATCTGGCTTCCAGCTGGGAAGTGTGCTTTCGAAAATCGTAAACCATTTTATTCTTAGCGTGCGTTTTCTGCGCTTACTCCTGGAATGGAACTCAAAGTGTGATTTTTGCCCAGGGAGATTCCAGCTATGGGCTCAGGCATCAGCAGGTTTTCTGGAGGGAAGCAGGAGTCTCGTCCCATGCCGTCGGGTGCCTTAGTTAATGGCCACACTGCTGAGCGTTTCCACACATGTGCCATGATAAGCCACCATCAAGTGTATCCATTGAAGACAAAGAGACATCTGAAATCAAGCCAAAGCCAATGTCGTGAGCTGGAATCCTGTCATTCCTTTTTACCTGTAAACAACCCCCAAACAAGTCAGCTCAGAGAGGGGCATTATGAAGTGAATGCAATACTTCAGAAGTTATCTGATGATTGATGCACATACTTTGGCGTCTGGACGGCCATCTCAGACAGGAAGCAGGACTCGTAGGGAACTCTGGGTGGATCCCGGTAGAGCTACAGTGGGCAGGTATGTGAACAGCGCAGTATGCTTCAGAGCAGAACGGGCAAGGGTAGACAGCACAGGTTCTCAAACTGCTTTTTAACAGGATTGTCTAGATTTTAGTTTTTCTGACATCCAAAATGGACCAGACACTGGTTCTTTAAAAGCACATTGAGTCAGACGAAGAATCCAGGTTGAACATCAGGCTTACAACTCTACCACGTCAGTGAGCTGTGTCCTAAATTAAATGATCCCAGGGCACCTTCGTGGGAAGAAAGAAAGGAAGGAGCCGGGTAGGAGCCGATGAAACCGAGTTGATAGGCGTGAGCTGGCTTTCAAAAGCCTAAGTTGTGGTGGTCTCTGAACACCCTATTATACAGGGAGAAAGTAAATCACAGTCTGCTGTGTGTGGCAGAGGCTGCTTCGTGGGTGCGGATCCACACAGACGCGTATCAGTGCCCACGGCGTCCTTCCCACTGAAGCTCCACCGGTAGCTACAGCGAGGGCGGGCAGAGAGCAATGCAGTTCCTCGCTCTCTGCTTCAAGAGGGAAGATCGCTGCTAAGTAAATGACAGCAAACCACTGTGGGTGGAGAAATGAAAAGAAGAAAAGCCTAGGACTACTTACATGGACTCCTGATGCTCACATGGGCACCTGAAGAAGCCACTAGGGATGTTCATGTCCTGCAGGAACCATTGGACTGCTCACGTGGACATCTGAAGGAGCCACCAGGAACGCTCACGTGAACATCTGAAGGAACTATCGAGACCACCCACGTGGACACCTGAAGGGGCCATCAGGAACGCTCATGTGAACATCTGAAGGAACTATTGAGACCACCCACGTGGACACCTGAAGGGGAGTTATCGGGTTTATACACCAGCTGACTTTGAGAAACATTTTCTAAAAGTGGCCTATGTGCTTGGCTTTCAAATTCTAGAATTTCTCCCCATTCTTTTCCTCCTTAAGGAAGTCTCACTGAGTTTGTTCAGGAGAATGAATTTGGCGTCAGAAAATAGGGTTGTAGTGTCTTAACTGCTTTGTGTGCCGGTTATTTCCTGTCTCCTCTAAAGTGGATGCCTTCCTCCTCGGGAAGAATCATCACCAATAATGGTGTATTCGATGTACTGTTAAGTACGCAAACACTATGCATGCTACTAAAGCAGCTTTGGAATGGTATCCTGGAGACAAACTCACTTGGTTGTGAGTGGTCTCCTTATAGTCCGCATCCTGATTCTGATACCACCAGAAGTCCCTGTGTCCAATGCTTTCTGAAACCCAGTGAAGTAATACAGTCCACCCTCCAAGACTTTCCTTCAGACCAACATTGGCAAACAACGGTGCATAAGCCCAGTCTACCACAAGTTTATGAATGGGGTTTGTTTAGAATGGCCTACCCCATTCATTTGTATTGTTTATTGTGACGCCTTGGCTACTCAGAAGAGTGAAGTGGTTGTTACAAAAACCACACAGCCCGTAAAATCTCCTTCTATCTGACCCTTTGTAGAAAAGCTTTAGAAAAACAGGGGCTTTAAGACTGTATAACTTTCTTAAAAATTTCTAGCCAATGCTGTTTTTAGATAGGAATAACTGCATCATTTAATTATGTATAGGTTTTATGAACTAAGTAATCTCTATTCTGAAATAGAGTGACCCTAGGTGATTTGAAAAATCTGAATCAGAGAAGACAAGGAGCTCCAAAGCCCTCTTGATTTCAAGCTTAGTTGACTCAAAAAATTCAAAAGAGTAAAGGGTACAGGGACTGATCCAGCCCTAGTAAGTCCCAGATATTAAACCAGAATACATCTTTGATGATGGGTTGATTGCTGCCTATATCAAAGATCTGGGCGTCAGATTCCTTTGGCCGGAAAGGCAATGTTAGCACAACAATGCAGATGATCAGGCTGAACAAAGCCAAGCTTTCAAAGACATGAACCTAAATTCAGATTTTTTTAGGAAATAATTTCCCAACAGGGGTCAAACGGGATTTGGTACAATCAGTATGACTTTAAATACAAACCAGGCATGAAGGCCCATGCTCAAAATCGCAGCATTCAAGAGCTAAAAGCAAGAGAATCAGAAGTTCAAGGTCATCGTTGACTACTAAGTGAGTTCAAGGCCAGTCTGGGATACGTGAACCCTTTCTCAAAAAGAAAAAAAGGAGAGAAAAGAATGATATCGGAGGCCAGTGCATTCATTATAATGAAATATCTTAAAATTTTAGGTTCTGTGAAAACTGTCTCACCAGTGAGGAGTCTCATGAGTCAGAGTTTGAAACATTTTATTTTCTGGACCTTGTCCAATGAAGAATTTCAGGAAGGAATCCATGTTATTCTGTACGACAGCCTGTTAATTGCTTCCAAGAGAACAGCAACAAGCTGTCCTTGAAAAGAATGTCTGGCGGTGGTGTAGCTCTAGAGACTGTAAGGTAGGATTTGCCAAGAAGCAAGGTCAGTCTGATATTGTGTCAAGCACACCCTTCATCAGCGCGAGGAAGTGAGGTGTGTCTGTTATGACGCACTGGCGGTCGGTCACCTGACAACGCTTGCAAGATGTTCTCATTCACTCTCCTGCGTAACCCGTGAGAAAGGATTTTAAGTCGTATGTCTCTACAAAAGGGTAATTTAAGTTTCTGAAAAGAAAATATTTTTAAGGTTTCATGAGAGGTGACGACTAAGAGATTATGTTATAGACGCAGGATGTAGCTAGCTATATCATAGGCTAGAGGCCCTGACAGAACACGCGGCCGCTCCAAAGTGCCGTCTGCAGCGCCCTGAACTCCCTGGCCACTCTACACCAGGACAGGGAACTGAAGAAAATCCTAGAATGAGATTCACTAGTTGATGTTTTCTATGGTTTTTCCATAATTCATCAATAGTGTCCCGCCTCTGCAAGATTACCATCCCCCCTCCTACCTTGATAACAAGTTGAAGATTCTCCCGACGTGAATAAAAATGAAGATAATTGTAGTATAGGTCCTGATTTTAAAAACAAAAGCAAAAAATTCATTTCTAGAGGCAAGAGGTCACAGGTGTCCTTTCTCTCTTCTGAAGCTGAACTCCGCTGTTTCAAACTCACTTTCCCGGGTTGCGGATCACCCTCTTTCCCAGAATCCTCCACCCTTTGTTCCCTTCCTCATCAGCTTCTCGTCCATCTGCCTGTTCCTTTCACGTTCCTCCTGTTCCGTTTTCCCCTGTCGGACCTCAGCAGCAGTCTCGATTTTCTCCCTCCTGCGAGAAATCTCCTATATCGTTTCCTCTACTCTCAGTGATCTAGTGATAACTAAGTTCAGAGAGGCCGACAGAAGTCATCCGTTGCTGAAAACAGTAGCCACTTGCAGCCTAATGTCTGGCTCCTATCACACTGGAAACAGGCAATCAGCGCTCTTTCAAACGCCGTCACTCGCGGGCCCTGCCGTCACAGCTTTCCTTCACATTTTCTGGGCTCCGTCATTGGCTTCTTCCCTCACATCCTCTGCTCTCACGGACACCATTTCCCAGGATCCTCTGCACCTCTGGGCAGCTCTTCTTGGACAGTGCGTGTTTGTGTGAAATGCTGCGTGGCTACTCATTTTTGCACTCAGCAAGTTTACGCGTCCTTACTCGCTGTCATTACGTTACTAAAGCCCGCTAAATAAACGAAAAATAACATCAACTCCATAAAGAAGAGGTGTCAAGTTTTTTTTCAATTTTATCTTGTTTTGTACTTCTCTGAGCACTGGCTATTCTTAATATTTCTCTGAAATACTAAATCCAAATCATGTATTTAATCATGGTAAACATTTGCTAGTTTTCTTCGCTAGATTGTAGTTCATGATATTTTGGTACAAAATACATAGACTGATCATCCTTATATTTTCTGGTCTTTGCCAAAGTATAAGGTAGGGACCCACGCTTTTCATCTGAATGGGTTTTGAAATGTGAAAATTATTTTATGTCTAGAAATAAATCAATCTAAAATGTGTTACACTGGTTGGCTCACAAAGATTATAAACCCTAGCTGCTAGTTAAGTTAGTAAAGTTGAGAAAAATTAATAAGTATGTTTTATTTTAATAATTATCTTTAATGTGAAATCCTTAGAGAAAAATAACAAACAAATCTGCAGTGAGCCCAGAAGACCAATATCTCCATAGTGATGACTCCAAACTTGGTATTTCTAATACACCCTTTCCTCTCCCCCAATGCTGGCAAGACGCCTCCATTTTCCATTAAAATTACCAAGCACACATCATAATTTATCTAATTTTCCCCTGCCATGAAATGCACACAGGTCATGTGACCATCCCCAAATACAGCGAGGCCGATATGTAAACAATCCTTTAGCTTGTAAATATTGAAAATAAAAACGCTTTTCTGTTTGTATCACAAGGCCACACGAGAACTCCTCTTACTTTGGGCTTCTATCGCTTCAGTTCCCTATTAATCAGCCACCATTAATGAAGTAATCATTTAAAGTACTATTAGACTATCTTTTCCATCCTAAAAAATGTAATGTAAAAGCCGCAAGAAATTTTGGACTGAACAAAGAAACGTATTTCATTGAAAGTACAGCTTTTAAAAGCTAATGAAAAATTCTGCCTCTTAGCTTGAGTCTCTCTGGAATCCAAGCGAAAGTGATGTCAGATTTGAGATGATATTAGCGCACTTATTAACTGAGCAATTTAAAAACTTCAGTCAAATCTACGGGCGGAATGAAACTAAGGTAAAAATTAGGTAAAGATACTTGATAGTAGAAAATATTTGGCATAGCTCCTAATTCTTATCCTTTCTAAGTGAAATCTGAATTTTGATTAATGTCTTTCCCAATATCCTGACTCAAGCATTTGGGGTTGAAGGAATTATTGAAAGATCGACTAGCAGTCTTTGATGTAGCAATAAATATTTATGATCTGCTGACTGTATTTTTATATTACCCATTGACTGGGTCCTTAGACCGCTTGCTTTCTTGGACCTTAGTAATTAGAGGTTTGAAATACAGTTCATGCTCTGTCTGCTTCCTGAGTAGAATTCGGATGGGAATTAGCTGCAAGCACAGGCCTTCAGCAGTATTGATTACTGTTTACATAGAGAAATTAGCATGTTCATACAATCAAAATTGAAAACTCATTAAGAATGATGCATGTGTTTAATATGTTCTAGATCTAACAAGACGGGTCCTTTTACATGTCTAGTCATAAACTCACTGCCCTGTCTACAATTATGCCCATCGAAATTAAGATTATTTATCGATTGGTAATATCAATATCAGTTAATTGTGCACTGTTATCAGTAAGTGGTAATATGCAATTCTAATAGTTTCACACTTTCAAATTCACGGCAGCCAAGTTTCCAGAGCTTAAGAACCTCATAAAATACCTTAGAATAGTTCTTACTATTCCTTGTCCTTACTACATGGTTATGGCCCAGAGCTTTTCTTCAAGGCTCCCCTTTGATACTGCAGCACTTCCTTTCTCCCTTCTGACTTCCTTGTGGACTTACCCCATTCAAACCTGGCAATTCTGTCACCGGGTCATTGTTTTTTTCATCTGACTGTAACTTAGGAAAAAATAAACAAGACTGTTTGTGCCATGTTTTAAAAAAACAAATCGGGTATTTTTATGTTATGCCAAAACACTATGCAGGTCAGGTAGTGAAACAGGTAAGATGAGAGAAACAAAATTCCAAGGATTTAACTATAACTAACACCTACAGCCAAGGAAATTGGTGCTGTGCATCTTGAAAGTGCCATAAATGTCTGTGGCTAGACATTCACACAGTTAAAAGACAAGCACATGGAGAAGTAGTGTCTTATCGCTGTCACTGAGGACCGGGACCTCGTTAAACCACATGTGTTCTCCATCAAGTTATTTTAAGAACTGAAACGAGATCATGTCTCCTTAGCAACGAATTGGTATACAGTCATCCCTCGGCTATCATTATTAGAAAGTAGTCATTGCTCCCTGAGCTCCTACAGCGTATTCAATCAGTAGAAAGAGATTAATAGACCCTGCTGGTGTTAGCTAAACCCCAAAAAGTCAAATGGCTTTCTAAGATTTCCATTTTTTTCTGTTGATTAATCTTTCAGCATACAGTTATGATTGGTGCATTTTACTATGATTTGCAAGAACTCATAGAGGGCTGGTGGCCCAATTATGAAAGTGATACAATATACAAGTTTAAAAGAAAGGATTGTTTTATTGTTTCTGGCTGTTTTAAAATACATTTTGCTGGAATATAAATGACGACATTAGTGTATGAACAAATAGATCTGTTTTTACAAGTATACAGACGGGTGGTCAAGAGCGCTATGTAGGAGAACAGAGAAGCTTAGACTTTCTGGTGAGAAGTCTAATTTAATCAGCTTCAGTGGGTTGCAACAATTGTAACATTGGGAACAGCAGGTGACTGTATTTTTTCCTTATGCTGTTCGTTTGTTGTCGCTGAGAATAAAACACTCTCCCTTTGTCTGCAGGAAATCGTTTCACATTTTCCTGAAATTCCTAGACTAATAGCATTATTTGTCCCATAAGAATCTGTGTGTGGTACCCCACAGAGTGAGAAATGATGAGGTGAACACCCCATGGAGGATGTCCCATGTGTCCAATATTAGAAGTTGCTATGACGTTTTTCCTTTCTTTCTACATAAATCTGAAAGGAAACAATTATCTTGATCCAGGTTCCAAAATCTCACTGAAGCCAAGACAGTTTTTCTCCATTTTGCCATATGTTTGAAGGATTTTTTTAATTAACAGGTATAGCTACAAATATTCTCCATTTCACTGTCTTAAAACTGTCTTCTCTCCTCCCACTGGGTTCCCCTCACTAACTCCTTATGAAGTAACCATTCTCAGGCTTAATATTAATTATATACACTTTGGCCTATTAGCTCAGGCTTCTTGTTAACTAACTCTTACATCTTAAATTAACCCATTTCTATTATTTTATTTTTACCACAAGGTTCATGGTTTGTTGTCTCTTGCTTCTTGGGTGACTACATGGCATCTGCCTGACTCCTTTGTTTCCTGCTCTATTTCTGCTTGGACTTCCTGGCTTGCTGTATGCTACCCTGCCAGGGGCCGAAGCAGCTTCTTTACTAACCAATGGTAATAAAGCACATTCACAGAATACAGAGGGGAATCTCCATCAGGCAGTCTTGGTGTATGTAGCCCAGTGAGCAGACTGACTCCTGGAGGCTCATATCCAATGCTGCTGTTTCTGAAACTGGAATAGGCAATCAAGGGGTCCGTGTGGGAGCAAGTACAATCCGTCCACAAAGATCCACATCTTTTGTTTCCCTCTGAAGTTAGAAGGGCTCTTTCCTTAAACCTCAGACCAGTATGTGTGTGTATGTGTGTGGTCCACAGTCACACGACCAGAATGTCTATGCAGGATACGGTTGTATGACCAGTGTGTGTGCAGAATAGAATCACAGGACCAGTGTGTGTGCAGAGTATAGTCAAATGACCAACATGTCTATGCAGGATACAATTGTACGACCAGTGTATATGTGTATGTATGTATATATGCAGAATATAATCACATGACCAGTATTATGCAGAATATGATCATATAATCACATGACCAATATGTGTGCAGAGTATAGACAAATGGCCAGCATGTCTATGCAGGATACAGTTATATGACCAGTGTGTGTGTGTGTGTGTGTGTGTGTGTGTGTGTGTGTGTATGTATGTGCAGGAAACAGTCACATGAACAGTGTGTGTGTGCAAGGTACAGTCATATGACCAATGTGTGTGTGTGTGTGTGTATGTGCAGGAAACAGTCACATGACCAGTGTGTGTGCAAGGTACAGTCACATGACCAGTGTGTCTGTGTAGAATACAGTTGTTTGACCAGTGTGTGTGTGTCTCTGACCAGTGTGTATGTGTAGGGTACAGTCTCATAACTAATGTTTGTGTGTGTGCAGGACACAGTCATATGACCAGTGTGTGTGTATGTGTGCAGGTTACAGTCACATGACCAGTGTGTGTGTATGTGTAGGGTATAGTCACATGACTAATGTTTGTGTGTGCGTAGGACACGGTCACATGACCAGTGTGCAGGTTACAGTCACATGACCAGTGTGTGTGTGTATGTGTAGGATACAGTCACATGACTAATGTTTGTGTGTGCATAGGACACAGTCACATGACCAGTGTGCAGGTTACAGTCACATGACTAATGTTTGTGTGTGTGCAGGATATAGTCACATGACCAGTGTGCAGGTATGTATGTAGGATACAGTCACATGACCAGTGTGTGTGTGTGTGCAGCATACAGACATATTCTTATTTGTTCTTTCTGCCAGCCATTTGATCAGACTCAGCAACTTAATGCTGCACCACTTCTAAAACCCATATGGGAGAAATCTTCTGAAGGCCTCCTTCTGCAAGGCGGCGGGGGCCCTGTAATTTCTCACAAATGAAGGAAGAAGTAGACGGGCATAATGGGGTATGTTACAGTACCAGTTAGGGACTGTTGATTGACCCCCAGCGGAAGCACCAGTCAAAGCCCGTTCAGGAAACGTGGCACAGGGTGACGGAGACCAAGGCATCAGAGCACTGACCCAGCAGCTCCACCAGGAGCCGTGCCCCACCCAGGTCCGGGGGCTCGGGATCAGCACCAGCTCCGTTCCAGCAAACAGTGCTTTTTTTCCAGCAGCAATTCAGACAAAGCACTTTCCAGCTGTTGTCTGGAGGCTGAAAATGGAGCTCTGCCCTTCCTTCTTTTAGATCAATTTCACAGTATGATAAAAAAAAAACAAGTCCTTTATTTCCCCAGGACAATAGGACTGCTCTACCAATCTTAAAAGTGTGGGGAGGCCAGGCAGCGAACTCGAAACACACAATTACAAAAACACGAAAGCGTTTGGCAGGCGGCGGCCGTGTGTAATGAAATGGGTGCAGCCATCCTTTCCGTCTTCGTAGTTCTCGCTCAGTCAGAGGGGCGCGCGCTTGACAAGTGTGGGGGAAATAGGATCAACTATTGGAGACGTGCCCAGAGAGAACGCCCGGCTCTAGCCCTGCCCGCTAGCTCCCTCGTCGCTTGGAGGGTGGGGTGGACGGGCAGTGTCTAGTCACTTGATACGCCAGGTTAGAGTGAGGGGAGAAGATAATGAAAAAAAATCCTGTTGCGCTGGGCCCTAGGAGCTAGGTCTGTCTGAAGAACCGCAGGGAGTCAGAAGGATGACTCCTTGGAGACGGGCACCAGCCATCAACTTGGACAACCCAGTTCAATCCCCAGCACCTACCTAGACATAAAGAACAACTCGTGCAAATTATGCTATCCACAAACACATATACATGCAGAAAGAAGAATGAAAAAAAATGCTTTTAATTATGCCTGTCCAGCAACACTGTTCCTTCTATTTGAGAGTAAGCCTGTGCGTCTCTCACTGTCCCCTGCAACGACTCCTTACAAGGTAGGGTTGTGTGGTTGGTCCGTTACCTGTGGTCGAGCCCAGATGCGCATGCGCAATGCACAGCAGCGCTTAGGAAGGTCTAGAAAACCTTTAACAAGCTCTCCTAAACTTTGGGATTTGGAGATCCTTTCAGAGGTTGTTTGTTTTGCATTTTATGCCGTTCCTCCAAAACTGTTGTCTAAAATGCATTACATTCTTTTTTGTTTTTGTTTTTTCTTCAACTCAAAGAGATCCGCCTGCCTCTGCCTCCCAAGTGCTGGGATTAAAGATGTGTACCACCACGGCCCGGGCGGCATTATAGTCTTTTAATAGGTTCACCCACCATTTATGCTACTAAATTCCTGAAGTGAGTGGTGTGTTTAGGAAGCCTCCGCTTTGGGGAGCTTTGTAATAACAACTTTTAAAAATTCCGTGCTGCCTTTTGCTGCTCTGTCTATACTTTCTGTCTACAATATTGTCTCATCTTCCCCAGGTCGGCAGATCATCAGTGTTGTAGATTCCCTTAGAATGTGTTTCCCATTTTCCTTTTAAGAAAATAAAACGCCAGGATTTTAATACCTCGCGCCACTCAAGGCCCAGCACAAAGGAAGTGTAACTAGATCACAGGACAGATGCCCAGCTGTCGGGCAGTCATTGTTGTGCGTGGGCTGATCACACACAAAGCTCGGGAGGCGAGCTTTTCATTGGACATCTGCATGGGATCACAGAGCTGAAACGGTGACGTGTGATTAAGAAGTCTTTCACTCTTTTGAGAAGTATGTAACGACTCTATCATCTTGCGGATGGCTCGTAGACAGAGTGTTCTCTGCCTGCGGATAGCATATCGCAGCCACCAGCTGCTTTTGTAGGAAGTCTGCGTAGGTCTCCAGAGACCTGTCCTTTAGGGCGTGCCCTTGAAGTTGCCCAGTGTTGTGTACACTCTTCCCAGAAGCGGGGCCTTTAAAGCTGTGCCTTCGAAACTGCCCTTTCTTACTTCTCCGTGTGTGTGTGTGTGTGTGTGTGTGTGTGTGTATGTGTGTGTGTGTACATATCTATAAGATAAACATATACCACATGGTTGCAGGGTGCTGGAGACTGCCTTCATCTGTCAGCCCTCCACCTCAGCATCCCCTAAGCCCTCTTCCAAAAACAAATGTATTGGAGAAGACTGTAGAGGGTGGACCAGGCTATTGCAATGGATTTCCCTGTTTGTAATTATCAGCTTCGATGCCTCCCTCCATTAACTTAGCCAGTCGAAAGAATACTGCAGTTTGTCTCTCGATGCTCACATTCAAGACCTGAAGCTGTTTTCCCCAGCAGCCTGGTTGATAATCTGAAAAATAGCCTTAAGCCAACGTACGACCCGGACTGCTTGAAATTCTTAACACTTGTATTGAAGTCCTGGGTTTGGAATCTGAATCTGACCTCATTACCACTTGAATGCATAGCTTGCTTAACCTCTCCCAGGCCCAGTCTCTTTAGTCTGAAGTAAAGATTATCTCAGGTACAGGTTTAAACGCTAGATAAATAAATACTAAGAATATTAAACACAGTCACTGACTTGAGGCATCCCACGTGTCCGTGGCATGGTTCAGCAGCTGAAGACTGGGCTATGGGGAATAAGTAACAAGAGGTGATTACGCGGCGGTCAGAAAGATGAAGCTGGCCTCAGACAGAGATGGCTATCAGCTTGTTAGTGGGAAGAGAAGAAAGAGCACTACAGTGGGAGCAAAGAGACTGGAGAGAAAATGGTCCGTGTGGGGCAAATTCAAAGGATAGGCCAACCCCAGCAAAGAATGCCTGGTAAGAGGCCTGCTAAGAGGTGGGAACCCGTGCCAGTGCCTTGCCTGTGGTACCCGAGAGTCTGTACCAGACTAAACACCAGGCACTGGAGGACAAGGAGTCGAAACTACGTTGAGCATGTGGGGTGGTGATAAGCTCGCAAGGAAGGCAGTGTCAGGTGCTATATAGTGTCTGGCACCGATATTCTCAGTGTGCAAAGTTATTCACACCTCCCAACCCCTGGGTCCTGAGACCTTTCCGACTACAAGAAGCCCTAGGAAGGTCCTAGATCCTCCCCAGAAGTCAACTGGAGGTACAATTAACAGACCCTATGATAGAACAAGCTAATGTGGTTTGCCTTTCTTCCTCCATTCCTGTTTATTACTACGACATCAGAAATCACAGCTAGAGACTCTTGCGGGTCCCTGTAGTAGAGGGGAATGATGTGATGGCAAAGGAGGTGTGAGAAAAAGAAGGAAGGAAGGAAGGAAGGAAAGGAAGGAGAGATGGAGGGAGGGAGGGAGGGAGGGAGGGAGGGAGGGAGGGAGGGAGGGCGGTAACGAGGGAGGGAGAGAAGGAGGGGGAGAGAGGAAGTGAGGGAGAGAAAGAGGGAGGGAAGAAGAGAGGGAGGGAAGGAAAAAGGGAAAAGGAAAAACGGAGGGCCTAAAGAATAGTCCAAGAACTTGAGTCAAAGGCTTCTGTCTTAGAATTTCAGTGAAGAGAATACTTTAGTGGTTATCTAATCTGACGTTCTTTCTACAGCACAATGCCTGGCTCTTGGTAGCAATTAAATACATGTAAACCTTTGCTGAATTTATAAGTGAATAAATAGGGAACACAACCTAGAAACAGTTGACAGTTATTGGCATAGCTACATCAAGACCTGAACCTCCTGATTGCCAAGCCTTTACCTTCTCCTCTATTCCACACTTGGACTGAGTGCACAGTGCCCTTGGGACTCCACCCTGCCCCGCCTCACTGTGAGGGCTTGCGGCTGGTCTTATTTGTATCTTGTTGCTCTAAGCTTGGTTGATGGCCCCAGGAGGTCTGCTCTTTCCTGCAGGGAGGCAGAGCTGGGAATGGATCTGGGAGAGTGGGTGTACCGAGAAAGTGGAGGGAAGGGAAGCTGCGGTTGGGATGTATTGTATGAAAGAAGAAGAAATGAAAAATTTAAAAAATTACCAAGACAATGTATTTTAATGTTAAGGTTTGTTTCTCACCCTTTTAATTTGCAAAGTCATTTATAGTATTTCATATTAAAGTAATACCTTTATAGCTCCCGTAACCTAAGCACCCATTTTCATACTCATACCCAAGTTGATTGGCATGTACAATAATGGTATCCCCAAGATAAGTCAATAGAACCCTGGCAAGAGCAGCTGCCAAAATGGAATTTTCCTCCGTCTGATTTGTAACTTTCACTTTTAAAAGGCCACGTGGGAATTTCAGAAATTGCTTCAAATCATTTCAAAAGAATGATGCTCCCGTCTTTATATGAACAGAAATAAAGAATACTTTAGCAAAAGAAATTAGATTTAGGTATAAGGGAAAACGTTGAAGCAATAAGAGGCGTAGAACCTGTGTTAGTTTAAATAATCTCATAGAGAGTGACACTGTTAAGAAGTGTATCACCGTGGGAGATCTTTTTTGCTTAAGCTTTGGTCAGCGACACAAGCCATATTCCAGTTGCCTTCTTATCAAGACCATGTTTGCCGGCCGCTACCATGCTCTCCACCATGATGCTAATAAACTGAACCTCTGAGCTGTAAGCAAGCTACCACAATTTTCTTTATAAGAGTTGCCGAGGACACGGTATCTCTTCACAGCAATAGAAAACTAAGACAGAAGTTGGTACGGATGTGGGGTATTTTCATATAGGCCAGACCATGTTTTTGTTTGGTGAAATATGAACTTTGGGAGATTGGGTTGGGAAAGCAGCGGAGTGCTTTAAGAACTGCTTCGTTGACTGTACCAATAGACGCGTGAAAGAATTATTTGAACTATGGGGCTTACTCAAGAGGTTTCAGAGGAGAAGGATTTAGTAAGTTGCCTAGAGATCATTCTCGTGATAATTTGGTGAAGAAAGTGGCTGCCTTTGCCCTTATCCAAAGAGTCTACCTGAGGCTAAAGTAAAGTTTTGGATTAATTCCATTGGGAGAGGAAATCTCAAAACAGCCTAGGATAGACTCTGTCCTGTGGTTCTTAGTGGTAACTGTAATGAAAATGAGCAAGCTGAGTGGGGTAAATTACAAAATGTATATTTTGAGGAGAAAAAAGTACACCAGGAAGTGGGATGGAGCTAAGTCCTGTGTTCAAGAAGATAAACAGATTAAGAACTGAAATAAAGACAGTGGTAACCTTAGGGCAGGATCCCATCCAGTTAAGTTTTCAGCTGTGAAAAGGAGCTGAAGAAGCCTACAGCCAGGTGTGGTGGTGCTCACCTTCAATCCCAGCACTGAGGAGGCAGAGGCTGGCGGATCTCTGAGTTTGAGGCCAGCCTGGTCTCCAGAGCGAGTTTCATGACAGCCAAGCTTAGGCAGTGAAGGACAGAAAGCTGGTGAAGATGGAATTGAATGAGGAGGTCTTGTTCCAGGCCCAAAGAGCAACAGAACTCGGCAGCTTTCTCCTCGTGGTTCTGGGTTTAGAGTTAAGGACAGAAGGAAGGAATTATGGAATAAAGCTGCTGAGGCCTTTTGTGTCAGGGGTGTCGCTGAATGCTGGCCTAGTGGAGAGACCATTGCAGGAAGCTGTGAAGCTGAAGCCTGAATGTCCTTGGAGAATCCAAGCTGTCAGAGACTCTAGAGTCCTAGGATAACTGCCCAAGAGAGCTGCTACCAGGGAGAGGAACCAGCCCAAGAGAGGAAAGTGTGCTGCAGTCAACACAGCTGAGCAGAGTTGGAGATGTGAAGAGCATTTGGCATCAAACATGGAGATGCGCAGAGTTTGGAGTCGGCCCAGCTGGATTTTGGTCTTGCTTTGGCCCAGGATTTTCTTTCTGTGCTCCCTTCCCTGTGTTTGGAATGGCAATATATATCCTGTGCCCTTATATGTCGGAAGTATGTGATCTACTTTTTGATTTTATAAGATATTACAGTTAAGAGATTGCATGAGCCTCAGAAGAGACTTTGAACTTTTAAACATTGTTGAAACTGAGGTAGACTATGGGATCTCTTGAAGCTGGACTAAACGCATTTTTCGTTATGACATTGTTACAAGTTTATGGGGCCCAGGGTAGTTTGAATGTAATTGGTCCTCATAAGCTCATAGGGAGTGGCACTACTGGGAGGTGTGGCCTTGTTGAAGTAGGTGTGGCCTTGTTGAAGTAGGTGTGGACTTGTTGAAGTAGGTGTGGCCTTGTTGAAGTAGGTGTGGACTTGTTGAAGTAGGTGTGGCCTTGTTGAAGTAGGTGTGGACTTGTTGAAGTAGGTGTGGACTTGTTGAAGGAAGTGTGTCACTAGGGGGGCCGGATTTAACATCTTTTGTTTTTTTGATTTTTCACAGCAATAGAATTCTTAATGAGAACCGTTTTAACAAATCCATCAGGAAACATTAGAAAAAAATGGCCATTAATCAGTTTATTCCCTTGAGTGTTCATGGCCTAGCTGGGACAGGTGGGAGAGTGTGCTGGGGTTCTCAATCACAGATCCTTGCCATCACTAAACAGGACAGAGCCTTCTGCCCCAAACAGTGTACTTACATTCCCAACATGAAAACACGTTTCTTCTTACATGCTAATGGGAACATCAACAAATAATTAAAAAACACAGCCCCAGAACATAATAAAATTCTTTCATAGTATTTTAATACTATTAAAATTACCATGTGCTCCAGAAAATAAAGTTAAATAAATCCTATTGGCTAAGAGGAAGAATTAACTGTTTGATACAGAATGTATGTAATTGGTAGGATGGATATGGTTGATTAAATTGATTTGATAGGAAGAATTTAGAAACACTAGTAAGATGGTATTAATTTCAGTTATTATATCTTTTCCAGTTTTCCTCTAACCACTCCTGTCCTTTATTCAATGAGAATCTGCCTAATAGATAAAGAATTTCCAATACAGCACTGATCCCATACTTTGTATATTGTACAGAAAACTTGGAAGAAGCAGAATACCAATGAAACAGTTATGTCTGAGGTTTACAGGTCACAAGCCTTTGGTAGCAGCAATTTCATTGGCAACAGAACAATACATATTTGAAAAGGTAGGAAAAAAAAGATGCGTAAGTTGAGATAGGTTTACCCATTGAATGGTCAACTTCAAGGCAGCAGTTGTGAACAGTGAAGACACGGCTTCCCAAGACGGTGATTTGCTGGGTGGAGAAGACAGATGAGGCCAAAAGACTATAGATAAAGAGTGGGAAACAGTAGGCATGGGTAGCAAGCAGTTCTAACTCAATAGAGTAGACTGTGAGAAGAGTTAGGACGTCAGTCTGGTACAAGGAAGCTGGGGAAGCAGATAGCAACAAGAGAGACACAAAAAAAGGAAGATTCTATAGTCCACAGTGACTCAAAGAACGTGGGAGTAGAGGAATTTGTAAAAATAACTTGAATTTAAACAATGCTTCATCAAGAGTGCGCTCTTTCTTTTCCCAAAATGATGAGGTGTCCAGGAGATACCCAGCACTATATATTTATCTCCATGACTAACAAAGAAGCAAATAATTTTAGACTGTTTTTCATATATAACAATAGTTCTAAACCCCCTTGTTCTATCAGCTTTACCCTCCCTTTCCTGCACAGGAGAACCCCATGGTTGGGAGTCAGGTCTTCGTGAGGTCACACCGCTGGGGCCACCACACACATCAGTCACGGTAATCTGACCTTAAGTCGATAGCCCTAGAATTGCTGGTCTTAAATAGGGCTGTAAGTGAATGACTAACTGAGGAATCAATGCTCCCTTCCAGGCAACTGAAAGATGTGCCTAGCTTTCCGGTGAGGTGCACGCTGATATATGTACAGAGAACCTTCCTGTGGTAAAGCTGTTTCCAGAGCACGGTCTCGTTTTCACGGTAGACCTGATGATGAGGAAACGGAAGCAATGTTTCAACTTCCGGCTTATAAAAGAAGAAGCCGGGAGATGCAGAGATTGAGCGACTCCTTTACGATACCCTCTTAAATAGGCAAGCAGTTTGTAGCTAGCTAGAGCTAGCTACCCTTCTATGCTCTTGCATCCAGTCTGTCTTAGAACTTGGCTTGGAACACCATGGGATGACATACGCCAGGTGTCTCATGTGTTGTCTCACAACATGTGAGTGACATTCACGCAGCACCGCCTATAACTAATCTGCCTCATCCTTCCCATCCAAACAAGCGCACCTTTGCACGTATCGCCACCTACAACAATTTTTGGTAGGACACACTATCTAGGCATTTATATATTTTATAAAGTATACAATTGAGTGTTGTCAAGGTGTAAGGTAGCTTTGCAATAACTGAACTGTCATATTTTATGTTCAGAAATCTGTTTTGACCCAGTAAAGAGAATACTGCAATCTTCTTTATCAGTTGCCTCTTTAATGACTTGAAAACCCGTGGAGTAAGAACGGCGCATAAAGTGTATCTAAAGGAAGTCTCGCGAAGAACCACAAATAGTTCTCATTTGGTTGCTGAGCAACAAAAAGAGACACTGTCGATTATCACATAACTGCTCTGCAGACCTGAAAAGACCCAGTCCCTTTCTCCTGCGGAGTACTGGAAGAGCGGAGAGAGAGATTAAGTGCCCAGGGACTGAGGGTTTGTCAACTGTGGTTAAAGCTAGTGACAGTCTTGTAGGAAAGTGGCATCTGTTGCCTTCCTGTCTTTTCTTTGGCCACTCAGAAATGATATTTCTCCAGTCATTTGGATATGACTGTAGTGGGAATATCTTAATTGGGCCATTCCAGTTTTGTAGAAGGGTACTGTCAGGGACAAATAATAACTAGAGGAATAGCAATCATCTTTGCATAAAAGCATGAAGCTCACAAACCTTATCACCTATATGATCTCATTATTAGTAATTTTCCAAGTTGGTATTATGCTTCTTCATCATTTTAGAGTCATCTGGTTGTAATAAGTCAAAAACTCTCATCAGTGAGACCTGGAACTCAGTCTTACGCCTCACTATCTCAAGTTATCACACTATACCAGGCAGCCCCTAAACACACAGAAAATGTCGGGGCCAGGTTGAGGTGGATGGATGGATGACAGATAGATAGATAGATAGATAGATAGATAGATAGATAGATAGATAGATAGATAGAATAAGGGAAGAATGAGATGGTGGATGAATAGATGGTAGATAGATAGATAGATGAATGATAGATGGTATATAGATGCATGGATGAATAGATGGGTGGATGGATGGATGGATGGATGGATGAGCGGATAGATGGATGGATGGATGGATGGATGGATGACAGATGGATGGATGGATGGATGATGGATAGATGGATAGATGGATAGGATAGTTGATGGATGGATGGGTGGATGGATGGATGGATGAGATAAGTTGCACCCAACAGGAAGCCTACATAAGACGTTTGTCCTCCCTAGCAATCTGAAAATGCAAATTAAAACCATGATTTCACCAGCTCCATTTAGAAAAAGTAGACCTGAGAGTAGCAAGAATGTGCCAGATAAGAAGCAACGGCAGTTCCGACATACTACCAGTGCATAACCTATTGTATTAGCCATTTGCTCTTCTCTAATAAAACTATAAGCACATGTGGTTGATGGGCAGTCATTCCATGCCAAGGTCAAAAAGCTCTGTCTGTCACCTGATCCATGAAAGAAGTTTGCAACAAAGTAGTCTTTGAAGTATCCAAACCCTTGTAATGAGATAATAGGTAAACATTAATAAATAATAATATGGCCATCCAAAAGACCCAGCAAAAGTTAATGGCCTAAAAGTACCTGTGTTAAAATCCATGAATACCACAGAGGTACATTTTTAGGGAATTACAGAATATTAAAATGTATTTCATTTACAAAAAGTTTAAAGTTCACATTTTTAAGGATGATCATTATTTCATAATCTATTATTATTCAGAGAGAGTTTCCTAAGTACACCATAAAATGTAAAGTGCTTCCAGTTATCAAGCTTCAGGCGGAAGACAACAGTTGCTTTCGGAAAGTGTAATAAATGGGCACAACCAGGAAAAGAGGCGCTGTGGAGGCTTCTGCTAACATGAGCAGTTTACTAATCGTCAAGGCGGAGAGTGGTGCACACGTATGTTTTCTTTTCTTCAACCTTTTGCACAAGTGAAATGTACTATGACTACATTTAAGAACAGAAGAGGTCAGTACTTCGGATGTGACTCAGTGGTAGGGCATTTGTCTAACACGTGAGAGGCCCTGGGTTGGACCCCCAGCACCAACCAGTGCCTGAGGTTGGGTAGAGAAGGGTAGAGGAGGAGAAAAATGGCCTACCTGACTCTGGTATTTTCCTAGGACTCTGAGATGAACAGAATTAGTTTAAAAAAAAAAAACATGCCGAGGCGTTCCCAGCTGCTACTCTCAAGTGAGTAACGCTAATGGCAGAGAAGCAAGAGCTGCTTCATCTCTGCCGGGTGTGGGATCAATGCATCAGCACCTATCCCGAGACTGTCAAAGTGTGTTTCCAGCCCATCATAAGCTTTAGCATTTTCTAGAAGCAACCCTCCCCTGGATCCTCTGACAGCAACTGTTGAGCCTTTCCATCCATTTATTATTATTATCATCATCATCATCATCATCATCATCATCATCATTATTATTTTGTGTTTTTATTAGGGTTAATCATGGGTAGGAACTGTCACCTTCAAGGTATACCCCTCCCATCAAAATTGACAACAATTTTCTTAATGGAGCATCTTAAAAGCTGTTATGTCTTTTTTTTAAATATTTATTTTATTTATTATGTATACAATATTCTGTCTGTGTGTATGCCTGCCGGCCAGAAGAGGGCACCAGACCTCATTACAGATGGTTGTGAGCCACCATGTTGCTGGGAATTGAACTCAGAACCTTTGGAAGAGCAGGCAATGCTCTTAACCACTGAGCCATCTCTCCAGCCCCATCCATCTTTAGAAGTATGACCATTAATCAAACTGATGATGTTGCGGTCACTTTACTTAGGATTGTTTTGCTCGTAGAATTATTCATTTATAGGTGCATTGGACAATCCTCATATGCCCCTAGCAACATCAGCCACAATTTTAATTTACAAGTTCAATTTTCAATTTGGTTCATGAGGATAAAAATACCAATCCGTGATAGAATCATTCTCCAAAAATAAAGTTTTATTCATACATAATTTAAGAAATCTTAAAACAATGATCTCAAACAATCATGTCTTTTGCATTTAAAGGAGGAGAAATCATTTTAATGATTATATTTTACGATGAATAATTCATAGTCATAGCATTTTTAAGTTCATAAAGCTAGCTTTTAACCAGTAGACTTCCACAAACCTGTGATAATTCACCGAGGGAAGAGAACAAATGCCATCACTATTTTTCCAAAATAAGAGAATGAGTCTGTGACAGCTTCCTGTTTGACTCCCAGGGTCCCAAGTCCCCTCTGTCCACAGTCACTGCGCTCGGACAGTGTTCAAACACTGAGCCGAGCCTTTTCTGCCATTACCTCACTTCATTCTCACGGTCTTTACAGAGGAGGAAGGGTGGTATTCAAGCCTTCAAACACCAAGGCTTTCTCTTTCATCCAAAGTTCATGGCCATCACTTCTCAATAGTTTGAAGATGCTTTGATCTTAGTTGCACTAAAATGGAAATAAAAATGAAAAGAAAGGGAAAAAACACAAACGTATGTTTCCTCAAAGTACAAATCCTTCTAACATTTTTTTCTTAGCTTAAATATGGAGTTGTTTCCAAGTTTCAAGGATAGCCAAGTAGCCCCTCTTCCAGCGTCTGGCCAATCTTCTTGTTGGCAGACCTCTGTAACCTCGCGTCACCTACAGAGACCTGAAGTGTTATTCTAATGGATTTCTCACTGCTCACTGAGAAGCAGAGAATTCTCTCAGAGTTCTCATAAATAACTCCCTATCTCTATGTCAACGCTGATTGAACTTACCTCACGTTGTCAATCTCTCCTTTTCCTTGCAGGTGATGTCATTGTCTATATTAACGAAGTTTGCGTCCTGGGGCACACTCATGCAGACGTCGTCAAACTTTTCCAGTCTGTCCCTATTGGTCAGAGTGTCAACTTGGTGTTGTGTCGTGGCTACCCTTTGCCCTTTGACCCCGAAGATCCTGCCAACAGCATGGTGCCACCCCTCGCAATAATGGAGAGGCCACCTCCACTGATGGCCAATGGAAGACATAACTACGAGACGTATTTGGAATACATTTCTCGGACCTCACAGTCAGTTCCAGATATTACAGATCGACCACCTCATTCTTTGCACTCCATGCCGGCTGACGGTCAGCTCGATGGCACGTATCCACCACCCGTCCATGATGACAATGTGTCTATGGCTTCATCCGGAGCCACACAAGCTGAACTCATGACCTTAACCATTGTGAAAGGTGCCCAGGGATTTGGCTTCACCATTGCCGACAGTCCCACGGGACAGCGGGTGAAACAAATACTTGACGTTCAGGGATGCCCTGGGCTGTGCGAAGGGGACCTCATTGTCGAGATCAACCAGCAGAATGTACAGAACCTGAGCCATACGGAAGTAGTGGACATACTGAAGGACTGCCCAGTCGGAAGTGAGACTTCCTTGGTCATCCATCGAGGAGGTAAGACAAACACGGATGTGGTAATACAGTGTGTGGGTAGATGAGAACTCTTTATAAAAACGTTGGTCAAATGAACGTTTCTTTAGGCCGGCGTAAAATCATGCCGTTATTTAAAAAAAAGTGAAAAGGGCAGAGAGAAAACTGTGAACTTAATATCTGGGTTTCTAGTCTTACATTAAACACTATGATAGTAGTGTTCCAGTCTTACCAACATAGCAATAGAGATTGGGAGGGTAAATAATGGGTCCCGGCTATGGATATATTACGTTCTGTCACATAGGTTTAGAACCTGGTTCTGTACAGAACTCGGTCCGTGCCTGTTGGTTTACTGAGGGAAGCAATACCAGGAATCGTATGTGGGTTCCAGGCCAGCCTTGGAGAGGCCCGTCCACTCCTCCAAAGGGCCACCAGGAGCTGGGTTCAGATCAAATAATTGTGAGTAGGAACAGTCCTCTCCTATGGACACAACTGTCACCATGGATAAGTATGTCTGCCATGAGCCAGGTAGAAAGCGATGGGACGGGCTAGGATGGGGAACTCTAGGAATAACATGGAACACAATTTAAGGACTCGTGGGAGCTTTGAATCCATCCCTACAGCTCTTCTCTCCATCTTTGTGGAAAATTAATGGGGCAAAGCTAAGGCCCCTTCCTTCTTCTCTGCCGCTGTGAAGGACGAGGCACAGGCGGAGCAGGTTTTCCTCCCTCTCAGCTAACAGGACACAGGGCGGGAAGTCCTTAATCCTCAGCTGTGGGATGGCACCGCAGGCTTGCCAGGCCATCTCACCTGACGGTTAACAGCAGGTGCATGCCTCGCTCTGGAGCTGCAGCGGAGAAGGGTCAAGAGCAGTACTGTGGCGTAGCCAATGCATGACAAACCTGTGTGACTGAACATACGTGGTTGCCTCCTCAAGCTCCAGAAGCAAAGTGGGAGCTGTTGTTTTAAAACTGCAAGTAGAAGAATTCAAGGCTGAGAGAAGTACGTTTATGAGTTACTGGCCTCTCTGCAGCTTTTTCCCTTCAAGGAAGGGTTACGTTATTGGCTCAGCAAGCGCTATGCCTTTTCCGAGCAACACGATACAAAGTTCCCATGACCGAGAGGAAATTAGTATGATAACAAAATAGTCACACATTTTTGCCTTCATACTGCCTTGTCATAAAGTGGCACATGAATTTGGGTAATTAAGTGTTGATGGCGTATTTTGACTTCTTGAATTGCTTGTTTAAGATTAAGGCAAATATTTCTAATTTAAACAATTATATATTCCTAATGTTCAGTTGAAAAACTCAAATTTTGGGACAATATTTCTAATATTAAGTGGTATAGCTGAAAAATCGATGTATTGTAGCCATTGTTTGGCTCACAGAAAGAAATTTGAACACATGTTTTTAAATAGCTTCTATTAAATTGTAGCATAGCAGGAAAATGCTTTGAATTCTTTGCTGTACTATAATTTGTGCCTTTCTGAAAGCATTTTAGTGTGTGTGTGTGTGTGTGTGTGTGTGTGTGTGTGTGTGTGTGTGTATGTGTGTGTGTATGTGTGTCTGTGTGCATGTGTTGAGCTGGGCAGCCTTGCTCTCCTCCCTTCCATGGTCTCTGTCCTCTCCCTCAGTCCTGCTTTCTCTGACCTCTCACTCCCTGCTCTCCCTCCTCCTTTTCTCGCTCGCTCTGATCACTTTCTCCATTCTCCAGTGATGAGACTTGGGTCTGCATTTTGTTCCTTTAGGTGAGCAATGTCTTTCCTTTCTCACTAGAGCAGGATTGTAGAATCTGAAATTCCTTGTCTGCCTACTGAGGCTCCCAGAATTCCTACAGTGTTCACTCTTCTCTGAAGTTAGTAAGAGACGCACCATGACTGTGTGATAATCTGGATTCTCTTGTTACAGGACACTCAGAAATGCTTATGACCTCATTTAGATGATCCTCAAGGCTAGGTCCTTATTTCAGGACCATGGCTGTTTATCTTATTTTTTTAGTATTTTTTTATCTATAAAGCAATGATGCAGGCAGTTGAATATTTTTTAGTAAATAATTTGGAAAGCATAATTTTCTGTCCTCCCTATATTTTCAATCTTTTTATTAGAAGAAAATATATATTGTATGTATATCTATAGGCAATAATTAGTCTGGTGACACATATATGAAATATATATTCTAATGAAGTTAGAAAGTCAAAAAGCATGTGTATGTTTTGATTTAAAATGTCTTGATTAGAAGGAAATATTTAACTTATTAAAAATATTACCATATGGTGTAGTTTATATATCATAACCTTTGTCGATTGAAAGTATATATTTCACTGAGTTCTTCAATGGTATAGTTACACAATGGGGTCTTTTGAGATACCAGCCTCTAAGAACCCTTCAGAGTCCAGCTAAGGCCACAGTTGGTGAGGGAAAAAATAACCAAGGGGGTCTGAGAGGAAATGAACCAACTCACACATGATTTTTCCACAGTGTGTCTCTTATTGTTATATCTTTCTTGTTCTCTGTTCTAATTCTTCTGTTCTGTCTATAATTTCTTAATTCTAATTCTCTGTCTCAATTCTAATTCCAATTCCAATTCTCTGCTACCTCCTCCTCCTCCTCCTTCTTCATCTTCTTCTTCTTCTCCTTCTCCTCCTCCTCCTTCTTCTTCTTCTCCTCCTCCTTCTTCTTCTTCTCCTTCTCCTCCTCCTCCTTCTCCTCCTCCTCCTCCTCCTTCTCCTCCTCCTCCTCCTCCTCCTCCTCCTCCTCCTTCTTCTCCTCCTCCTCCTCCTTCTTCTTCTCCTCCTCCTCCTTCTCCTCCTCCTTCTTCTCCTCCTCCTCCTCCTTCTTCTTCTCCTCCTCCTCCTCCTCCTTCTTCTTCTTCTCCTCCTCCTTCTTCTTCTCCTCCTCCTCCTCCTCCTTCTTCTTCTCCTCCTTCTCCTTCTTCTCCTCCTCCTCCTCCTCCTTCTTCTCCTCCTCCTCCTCCTCCTCCTCCTCCTCCTCCTTCTTCTTCTCCTCCTCCTCCTCCTCCTCCTTCTTTTTCTCCTCCTCCTCCTTCTCCTGCTCCTTCTGCTACCTCTGCTTCTGCCCCTGCTCTTTCTCCATCTCCTTCTTCTTCATTTTCCTATTTTTGCTCCTTTCTGGGACACTTCTGCTCCAATTTCTGCCCCAGCTTCTGTCCATTCTCTTTGTTCTTACCCAGCTATATAGATCCACAAAGTCCTGCAGGCTTAGAAAGTAACCAGGCAACCCATGTACACACAGGGGAAGTTTATGACCCTTGGTCCATTAGCACTTTGATCAAATGTAGCAAACTCTGAAGGCCTTTTAGATCTGAAGTTTGCAGCATTTACTAAGTGGTTGAAACAAAGAGGAGACCCAGGCCTCTAAATCATCTGATCCAGGGCTTGGTGCCTATCAGAGGCAGCTGTGGAGGTTTGTCCTCCTCCAGTTTGGGCATACATGGTGAATTATTTTTCCCGAGAATAAGACACAAACCGTCAATCTCCTGACTAAAATCATCAGTAAACTGAGGTGAAAATGAGCCCAAGGAGTTAGGAATCTTTTAATGCAAGGTTCGTTTTAGGTCATCGCTTTTCTCATCTCCAAGGAAGGTAAAACGAGGGCACGCTTACTTTCCCCAGCTACAGATCAGCAGCTTTAGACATGCAGTAATTCTATGTCCTTGGATATCTGGGAATGTCTTAAATGGAATACTTTTGCCTGGACCCTAAACACCTACCAAAACCTCTCAATAAAGACAATTGCAGGAAGGCCAATCTCTACTTTTACAAGGAAGAAAGGGACAGAGACCTGGTAGTGAGAAGCAGGTTTCTTGACTGTGTGACTGTTTTCACACATATTTTCACACTTATTACATAGGAATGTAATCAGTAAACCCCAAATGCACAGGAGAACTTGTGCCCAGTTAATGAGCAAATAGTGTTGAACTGTGGAAGCTAAATCTCCAATTTGTAACAGAAGGGGATAAGCTACCAGAGAAATCTACAGCCAGAAATGGCCACTTTATTCACAAGGCAATAATTCCAACACGCTTTGCCTTTGGTTTAATCCCCCATACAGAGTCTCTGTCTCTGATGGGTTTACCTTGTAAAATGAGACTGATTAATTGCTGAATAATCCCGTGGCTTATAGCAAACATCCCTCATCCCCTGTACGCTCAGATCCGTCACCTCTCTCCTCTCCTATCTTCAGCCTCAAGGAACCACTAATCTGCTTGCCTGAATTGTTTCATCTTTAAGGATATTTTTATGACTAACATCATATGATATATAGTGTTCTGTTTATCATAGTGCTCTTGAGAAACACCTAACAGATACACATGTATGAAAAGTTCATTTCTTTTATTACCTTTACTGTTAAGTGGCAGAGACCTTTTATTAATCACTTTGTACCCAAATGCCATCCCTCAATGGGAGTGCCTTTCATGAAAGTGCCTGACGAACCGCAATACTCACAGTGGGTGTTGAGTTGAGTTGTTTTCATTTTTTGGCCATCTATGAATAATACTTTTCTGAACATTTGGATGCAACTGTCTGCTTACACTGATGTTCTCACTTTGGGAAATAGATGCCCAGAAATGGTATTGCTGGTTATAGAAAAAGAATATATTTAAACTGTTAATAGATTGTCTAGATGGCTTCTGAAATGGCTAGCTTCTATATTCCCTAAAGCAAAGACACCATAACAATTTCTGAAGTCCTAGTTTTTGCATTGTTTCTTATGTTTGACTTGAAAAACTCTTCAGTACAGTCATTCTATTGAAAGTAGACTTACTGATACATTTTCATGGTTTTAACTTAGATATCTCTGATATTTTGACATGTTTTCATGTGTTTATTGGTATTTATAGACTTCTTTAGTAATATATATCATTAATTATTTTCCCAATTTTATATTGGACTATTAATTTTCTTTTTCTTTTGTAATGAGAACTGAACCCAAGGCCTGACACATGCTAAATGATTCTCTGTCACACTATATCAGCAACCTGTTTGTCCTCCTAAATGACAAAAGCTCATTATATATGCAAACTCTAAGTCAATAGATGATCCTCAAATGCTTCCTTCAGCTCTGTGGATCATTTGTCCATTTCCTTGTTGGTGCCTTTTGGGCAGAAGGACAGAGGATTATGGGGTTGTGACTGGGTGATGTGGGAGTGTCATATATCAATCTGTTGATTTCATTGGCTCTAAGCAATAAAGAAACTGCTAGGCCCACTGGATAGGCCCACCCTTAGGTGGGTGGAGTAAACAGAACAGAATGCCGGGAGGAAGAGGAAGTGAGGTCAGACTCGACAGCTCTCCTCTCGGGAGCAGACGCAAGAGAGACGCCATGCTACCTGCTCCAGGGAAGACGCACACCATGCCCCAGCTCCGACCCAGGATGGACTTAGGCTAGAATCTTCCCGGTAAGCGCACCTAGGGGCGCTACACAGATGATTAGAAATGGGCCAGAGCAGTGTTTAAAAGAATACAGTGTCCATGTAATTATTTGGGACATAAGCTAGCCGAGCCGGGCAGGCGGCTGGGGTGTTTGGGGACGCAACCCCGCCGCCGCCGCTCATATTACTACAAATGACGCCCAGACGTGTGGCTAACTAAACCCACTTAAAAAACCTGAGAAGGCTTAAAAATAAGGGAGAGAGCATTTAACACAGATTTTTGCTGTTTGTTGGTGGCGAGCTGTAGAGAGATTTCCTGATTCGGCAACAGCAGCAGAAAAAACGCTGTGTCATTTCAAAGAGTGGCTTCCTGGGGCTTTGCCTCCAGTGCAAACTCTGGCTTTATGTTTGTGTTCCCGCTTGGGATCCGAAGGAGAGTGCTCTGAGACCTTGATGATGACTCAGAGCTCCCCGCCTGCTCCTGGGCAGAAGGCAGAATCAGGTTTAGGCAGGCGGAAGAGCATGGCGGATTCCTGTTGCCATACAGAGACGTGTTTTCAGACTGCGTAGTGCTCTGCGTGTCAGATTTGGATGTAACTTGGATGAAAAGAATTTCTGTGCTGCGTGCTCAGTCTCAGAATTAAAGTGCTGAGTGCCGCTCCTACCTGGTGGCCCCAGAGCTAGCACAAAATGGTACGTCCTCCATTTTGAAATTTTCCTGACTCAGCTTCAGCTGCAAATCCCTGCAGCTCATTAAGAGGTCCTGCCACAAAACACTTAAACGGTGTTGATGAAAAGCTGAACACATGCTTTTCGGTTTTCAGCCGTAGCAGGAAAAAAGCTGCGCCGTTTAAAAATGCTGGTTTTCTGGGCCATCCTGCAAGGGCAAACTCTGACTGTTTGAGGCAGGAGAGCCGGCTACCGAGAGAGGACTTGAGTGTCGTCTGTTGTACCTTGCTGGCTGGCAGGGACCTTGAAATGCTATAAACATGATATCTGCCATGAGGCTGGAAAGTTAAGGAGTGGACTGGATCTAGCTGGCAAAGCCACGCCTTTAGTCCTACTGAGATTGCTCAATAAATTAAAGGCTCATGTGGTCAAAAAACAGAGAGATATACAGTAAAGAGAGATTCAGAGACAAAGAAAATTTCTAAATGGTTTAAAGTGTGTTAAAAATATATGCAAGCTAAAAGTTGAAGTTCTTAAAGCAAAAAAACAAAAAAAAGGAAGAGAGTTGTTGTGTGTCTTAGTACACACCTTTAATCCCAACACTTGGGAGGCAGAGGGAGATGGACCTCTGTGACTTGAAGGTGTGGTAGCACACGCCTTTAATCCCAGTGCCTAGAAGGCAGAGACGAACAGATCTCTGTGAGTTCAAGGTGTAGTAGCAAACACCTTTAATCCCAATGCCTGGGAGGCAGAGACAGGCGGATCTCTGAGAGTTCAAAGACAGCCTGGTCCACAGATATACGCTCAAAAAGCAAAAAGTTAACTTAGGAATGTCTCAGCTTAGATTCTTAAGCGCCTAATGATTTAAAGGTGCAAATCAAAAGTGCTCCTGGATAGTAAAAAATTGCAGATTCACAATAGGACAGATTCAGACCACTGAATGAGTCACACTGTTGGATGAATGTACGTAGGCTTGGGAGAGAGAAGAAAAAGAATATAGAGAATAAAGTTAATGGTTTAAAAAAAAAAGGTAAAGTCTTTAAAGAGACAGAATAAAGTAAAGTGATAGAGTAAAAATAAGCCGCGTAAAGATGAAAAATTCACAGAGAGTCTGGATTCTTTGTATTATTGTGTTTTCTTTAAAATTTTTGACTGTGAAGGAGCTAAGTACAGAGAGACATTTCATTACATGGGCTGCCAAGCTAAACCAGAATGGATATAAGGGTATTACGATTTCAGAATTTGGGTCTAAGGATATGATGCTTTGGAGAGAGTCTTCTTTTGTTTTCACAGAGGATGAGACTCTATGGATTTCTTCTATTCCGATTTGGTACGATGGACCACGTCCTCCTGAAGGGTTGCTGTGAACATCTTCAGAAAATTGCTTTGCTCAACTGTCAACTGAGATGAAACTAGCACACAGGTTATACCAAGAAAGACCTAATTAACGACGCCCCCATTCAGCAGGAAGCAGTTTGGAGAGAAAAAACTGCGCCCATGTTCCCAAATATGGTTTATAAACGTTCTTTTACATTTAAAGGGGGATATGATATAGGTATGAATAATTTGCATTAGTATAGATTTTGCTTTATTTATAGAGATTTAAGGTCAATTTTGTTATATGTATAAATGTTTCTGATGTAATTTTTACTTGATAACTGTTTTGTTATATGTAATTTTGCTATGTTAAGGTTAAAGCCTTCCTTTTTTTGTTTAAACAGAAAAAGGGGAAGTGATGTGGGAGTGTCATATATCAATCTGTTGATTTCATTGGCTCTAAGCAATAAAGAAACTGCTAGGCCCACTGGATAGGCCCACCCTTAGGTGGGTGGAGTAAACAGAACAGAATGCCGGGAGGAAGAGGAAGTGAGGTCAGACTCGACAGCTCTCCTCTCGGGAGCAGACGCAAGAGAGACGCCATGCTACCTGCTCCAGGGAAGACGCACACCATGCCCCAGCTCCGACCCAGGATGGACTTAGGCTAGAATCTTCCCGGTAAGCGCACCTAGGGGCGCTACACAGATGATTAGAAATGGGCCAGAGCAGTGTTTAAAAGAATACAGTGTCCATGTAATTATTTGGGACATAAGCTAGCCGAGCCGGGCAGGCGGCTGGGGTGTTTGGGGACGCAACCCCGCCGCCGCCGCTCATATTACTACAACTGGGTAAAAGAAAATGTATCAGGTTCATTTTAATATGGCTCATTCTTTTGGTATCTTGTCTTTGCTTAACCTAAAGTCACAAAGGTTTCTCTCTTTTCTTCTAGAAAGTCTAGTCTTAGTGCTCTAAGCTAGTTTAAAGTTGACTTTAATGTAGTACTATGGACTTAAATTCATTTTTATTTTGCACATATATACAAATCGTTATAGCAGTATTGGCTGGAAAAACAATAAAACCTGTTCTTTCTCATTGAAAAGTCTTGGCACTTGTGATGAAAATGAACTCACAGAGATGCAAAGGTTTGTTTCCAAACCGTCTATTCAGTTCCCTTTGTATGCCTGTCCATTCTTATGTTAATGCAACACTTTCTAGATTGCTGTAGCTTTGTGCTAAATCTTGAAATCGGTCCGAGTCCTCCAAATTTTCCTCCTTTTACAAAATAGTTTTGGTTATTCTAGGTCTTTGAATTTTCATATAAATAGAGACGTTAGAATTGGCCTTTTTAATATAGAGTTTTTATTAATTCTTAGAATTTTATATGTGTCTGCAACGTATTTTGATCTGATTTATCCCTAAGTCCTCTCTAATTTCTCCCAGGTCCACCCCACCTCCTGTCTTTATTCCAACTTAGTGCTCTCCAACACTTTTAATAACCCAGCAAATCGAATTTGTATTACCCATACGTGCCAGGATGTAGGGCTGTCCAGTAGAGCATGGTTGACCTTGGGGGCCACACCCTTAAAGAAAACTGGCTCTTCTCAGTTGGGGTGGAGTCTCAGGAGCCCCTGATGTTCCATGCTGGAATGTTGAGGGTTGTGGCCTTGTCCAGACCCTGTGCAGGCAACTCCAGATACCCTGAGCTCCTGAGTGCACCTACCCTGTCATGTCCAGAAGACACTGCTTCTCTTGGGTCCTCTCCTCCACCCTCTGGTTCTTAACATCTTTCTACCCCTTCTTTTAAAATGCTCCTGAGCCTTGTGGTGAGGGAGAGTGATGTAGATTCTCCATGTGTGATTCATTATACCACAGTCAATGACTTTGTATTTACTCTGTTCAATAAAAGACCTCCAGAGGCCTTTCATTACAGAACAACTTCCCAACTTCAGACTGAACTTTTCAACCTACTAATGGGACACAACTCCTCTTCTTTAAATCTCCGCCAGTTTCTCCCAGCAAGGTCTTCAAGCACAAACCCCGAGTTTCTTGTATTAAGCTTCTAAGTATTTCTATTATTTTAGGTTTATTCTATGTGTGTGCGTGTTTTGCTCTCATGTCTGTCTGTGTAATGTGTGCATACCTGATACCTGAGAAGTCAGAAAAGAACATCAGACCCTCTAGAACTAGAGGTGTGATCGGTTGTGAGCTGCCATGTGGGTTCTGGGAACAGAACCCAGCTCATCTGCCAGAGTAACCCGTGCTTTTAACATTCTTAATGTTGTCGTCAATTTATTTACAGCTAATATATGTAAACTTGCATGACTTTTGTTGTTCTGTAATCTTTTCTATATAATTATATCTTCCCTTTCCTTTTTCTGAATTTTCCTTGAGTTTGTTTCATTTTCCTTTCTGGGCCTGCAACAAAGCATTGATCACAAGCAACTCAGGGGAAGACATGACTTTTCTCAGCTTACAGTTCTCCATCATAGTCCATCACTGAGGCAAGCAACTTCTTCCCCGGCAGGGCCTTCAAGGCCACCTGTTTTCTCTTCTATACAGTATTGCTTCCAACTGAGGAGCTCACTTATCAGCTGACGCCGGAATCTTGGAAATGGTTGCTTGGCAGCTGGAAGGCAGGCCAGCTTGTAATTGGCTAGCTTTAGTGTGAATCTCAGCGCCACCCGCCTAGAGATGACATGGCCCACAGTTGGCTGGGCCCTCTCCATCCATGAACTAACAACCAAAGTAACCCCCACACATGCCCAGTGTCTTTCGGACATGTGATCTAGGCATTTCTTCAACTGAGGCTCTCCTGCCAGATAATTCTAGGCACCTTTAGGTTGTCAGCTAAAGTCAGCCAGGGCTTCTTATTCGCTAAATTTCCAAGTGTGTGTGATGCTAAATAAGCGACATCTCAAGAGGTGTGCTTTTTGTTGTTGCTGCTGGTTTGGGGGAAATCATTCGTCTTGGACTATTTACTATATTAGGTATAAGGCTTTTAGGTGTTCCCTATCAAGTTGAGAAAAATCCTATCAATCTTGGTTGGATGCGGCTTCTCGTGATCAGTGGGTCTTCAGCCTCCTCAAACATGTCTTCCGCACGCACTGAAATGGATGGGTGGTTTCTACCATTTATTCTGTTAATATAGTGAGTGTATAACATGGCTTAGATTCTAATTCTGTGTTCTGGACACTGCACCACCTGACCATGCTATGTTCTTGAACGTTGCTGGTTGGTTGCCTGTGTTTTTGTTGGGGATGGACAGAGAACGTTGTGTCTGTTTCTTATGGTCTTTGTCTTTGATGGTAGAATAATGGTAGTCTCATAAAATGAGCTGGAAAATATATCCCACCCAGTCTCCTCCATTCTGAAAGGGTCTGGCTTTTCTCTTCCTTGAACATTTGGATGAAATCACCAATGAAGGCACCTAAGCTGCACTTTGGTTAGATCCATTTTCAGTAGGTAACTCAGTTTCTTTTCTTCACTCAGGTCTGTTCAAATTTTCTGTCTCTTTACAAACTAGTTCTGATAATTTATGTACCTACGGGCGATTCATATCATTTATGTACGTATTAGAATTTGTTAGTATAAATTTTGAAGCAACGTTACGGAATAATTTTTCGGGAAGATTGATTCTGTTTCTCTGTGGTTTTGTTTCAATATCTTTTACCGTGCTCCTTGCCATCTCGTTTTTCAGCAGCATCGTGTTTGATTTACTGGCCCTTTATAGCTTTTCGAGGTACGTCCTCAGACCAGTGACTCTATTTTCCTCTTCAATAAAGCATTTAGCTATAAATTTCCTCTGAACATCTCTTTAACTGAACTCCATAAATTTGGAAATACCATGTTTTCCCTTTCCACTCGGCTGAAGAGGTTTCATTTTTCCCTTGCAAATTCTATCAGAATTGCTCTTTTTCTTCTTCAAACATTTTGAATTCTCCGAATTTTTTTCTGGTATTAATTTCCAATAATTTCATTCAGGATAAATTTTATATGGTGCCAGCCTTTTACATGCACGGAGTTTTACAGAATGGCCTAGGTGCTCCCTTTTTAAACAAATTCACGTTGAAACGTTATGTGTGAGCTGGGAAGTATTTCTTTTTATGTTTTATCATTAAATCAGAAACCCGCCAGTGGCTAGTGCCGGCTTCCATTCTTTTCTGCATCTTTACCATCTGTCCCTGCACAACACTGCACATCCATGGCACACATAGTACAAATTCTTTCCTTCTCTTCAATGCCATTGTGTTAGATATTTTCATCTCTCCTTACTATTTTACTTACTAAGATATTTTTTCAGTTCTTCACTTATTTATGTATGTCCTTACTCACTATTTATTGGAAGGCATGCACCTACTGTGCACACCTGTGGATGTGAGAGGGGAACTCCTGAGAATCATTCCTTTTGGCAGCAGGTGACTTCACCCGCTGATCCGTCTGGCCAACTCGTGTTCTTTCTTCTTTCTTCTTGTAGAGGATTTCAAGGATAAATAATAAACTAATAATATCTCTTTCTTGTGGTGTTGATATTCTGTTGGAAGAAGAAAAGTATAAAGTAAATGATTATGCCCTTTTCATGAGTAGAACATAGATACCTAATCTATGTTTCTTTTTTGTTTTTTGTTGTTTTTTTTTTGCACAGAAGTAAACAAGACCATTTTAATCAAGGGTGCTGAAGATGTAAAATAAGGAAGAGATGGTCGGTTTTTTTTTTCTTGAATGATAATTTTATGTGTGCCTTCACAAATATATCTTCTTATTTCTGTATCTTTTTTCATTCTGTTCCCTAGGCTTTGGAAGCATAAACGAACATCACACACAAATAACAAATACCCTCACTTTCTGTTGTTTGAGGCGTTGGGTGTTCTTTTGGCTTTTTTCTCTTTTCCTGTTGGAGTTTTTAGTTTTGTATGTAACCCAGGCTGGCCCTGTACACTCTATCCCTTCCTGAGCCTCTCAAGTGCTCAAATTATGGGGCTGTTCCATCATGCTAGACATCTTCTGATTTCTTGTTTTCATACCTCTCACTCATCTCTACAGTCAATGAAACAGATCCTTATTTCTTTTAGAACACCAGTCATTTAGATTACGGAAAAACTGTTTTCCTCATGAGTTTAGTAAAGTCACATCTTATCCTGTTAAACACAATACTGGCTTCCCTTCCAGAGCAGTGTTTGCCACTTCCAGAAAATACATTCAAATCCTATTTCACTGAAATGTTTTTTTTTTTATTTTTAGAAAATGATAAGAGCTGGCTAGATGACTCAGCGGGCAAAGGTGTGTAGATGAATAATAAAAACGCAGAGACAGATAGTGGGGTTCAAGGTGAAGACCAGAAAAGCAAAACAGTCAAGCTACTAAAGAAGTCTTACCTCTACGAAGGCTGGGCGACTGCATACTGAGCCCTGAGCCTCTGTCTCCTCCTGCCTTATTTTCCCATCTAGTGCTGGGATTAAAGTCATGTGACTCCCGAGGATTAAAGGTGTGAGCCACCACCACCTGGATCTGTGTCTGCACCCATCTAGTGTAGTCCAGGGTGGCCTTGAACTCACAGAGATCCATCAGTCTCTCTCTCCCATATTCTGGGATTAATGGTGTATGTCCCACTGCCTCTAGTGGCTTAGTTTTTACCCTCTGATCTTCAGGCGAGTTTTATTTATTAAAATATAAGTAAACTATCACTATAAAGGAGTTTGCTACCAAGCCCGATGACCTGAGTTCATTCCCTGGATAAACTACATTCAATCTAAATAGAGTATGGTTATCATGTAACCCTAAATTCTGCGTGTTTGCATATGAATTTACATCAACATTTGCATATGCTGATTATCTGGCATCTTCTTTTTCTCGGCCTTGGAAAGCCGTCAGCTTGTCTTTCCTGTGAAGCAGCTGAACTAGCAGTAAAGGCCCCAAGTCTTTGAAGATAGAACCTTTGAAATCACTCAGTTCTTTGTTTCTCAGCAAGCTTTGCTTTGGTTCTGTTTGAAGGAAGAATTGGCACCTTTTATGACAGACTGACTTTCTCCCACCATGATTTATCTTCCAGAGTTTCTGGTTTTCCTGAGTTGAGTTTTTAAAATGTTTGTTATCCTATGAAAGTACCTGTTTTATTCGTGTCTCCAAGTGTGGTTTGATAGAATCACATCAAGCACTCTCTATTTTTGCGAAATCTACTTTGTCCGAGGGCTTCTAGTATGAGTGCTATTTTTAATTGGGTTTGCTAATCACTTTTCTATTTCAACAATACAAGAAACATCAATTTCTTCATCCATGCTTCATTTTCTGGTGTTCAACCTCCTGTGATATCAAGAATCATTTGACTCTTAGCCCACATAGACTGCTGTTTGGTCTCTGGAGTAAAGCAAACTCAAGGTGACCGGCTGCCGTCCAACCATGCCCGCCCTTCGCTCTTACACTGTTAAAGCGAGACTGAGACCATTTAACTTGTAAACTTCTCATAAACTGAAATCAATTGGATTAGCAAAGTTTTCTTTCTTTCCCCAGGAAGTGTCCCCAGAGGTTCTCACAGACCAGTGTCCTCCTTTCTTAGGCTGACAAACAGTAATAAGTGTTTGTGCATGAATATGTTTTCTCCCTTTTACAAAGATGATTCAGAGTGTTTAAGAGGCATCATCCACTGAGCAGAGCTCTGAAGAGATCTCTTCCACAGTGATCCCTGAGCCTTGGGAGGCGTGGCTGTGATGTTCCATTTAAGCAGCGCACCCCACCGTCTCTTATTCTCTCATTCTCTCTGTTAATCACAATCTCCTGTAAAAGAATCTTCTCTGATGGGGGCTGAGAAACGCACTACACTACGGGTTTAATGACAAGCCTTTGAGGGTAGTTTAATACTACGTCCATTTAACAGAAAGACCAGTAATAATATGTTGTGTTATGAGCGGTGGGCTACTTTCCCGGCTCCAGCCGCCCGCACGGCTAGCTTTACCCGAAATAATTACACGGAATCTGTATTCTTTTAAACGTTGCCTGGCCCATTAGTTTTAGCCTCTTAACCCATTTTTAATAATCTATGTAGCACCATGAGGTGCGCTTACCAGGAAAGATCTTAACCTGCATCTGTCTGGTGTGGGAGAACCATGGCAACTCCCTGACTCAGCTTCTTTCTCCCGGCATTCTGTTCTGTTTACTCCTCCCACCTAAGGGTTGGCCTATCAAATGGGCCTAGGCAGTTTCTTTATTAATTAACCAATGAAAGCAACAGATCAGAAAGAAATCACTCGCACATCAATAATATCAGCTCTAGAGCCTAGGGCCTACCTAGTTCCAAGCTCTTGAACCCACTACTGGTGCCAAACATGAATTCTGTCTTGGGTAATGAACTTTAAATCCAGCCAACACGTGGTTGGTTACTCTTGTGACATTTCCATCACTCCTGGACTTGTGGGCCTATCTTGCTAAACGAGTCCTTAGTGCAGTCAGCAGAATTCACAGCTGGGTAGGACTGATGATTTTCTCCCTCAATACTAGACACAAAACACATCCAACACCATAAAAGCAACCCAATCAGAAAAAGCTTCCAGGGGAGTACCAGCTTGAGTTCTCCATGTTCGCTGACTTGATAATATGGATTCCTCAATAATCGTCTTACTATCCAGATGTGGAGAGTAACCAACAGCAGCAGCAGTAACCCTTAATGTTTGAGGAGCATCCGTGTGGCTCCCACTGACCGTGTGACTCCATCCATGTGACTCCAGGAGCCTATGCCTGGAACTGGGCATTTGATTTGAAAGCCTGTGGTGTCTGGATAACAGTCCTTGACGCCTGTTGTCAGGCAATAGCATTTGAGCTCTGTTTATATCTGTATCTGTGTATATTCCTGGCAGCTTCAACAGTGCTTGGTTTCCATGTGCCTTTCGAGGGGGTTTTATTGTTAGTTAGACACCCCATCTTCCCTCTTCTACCCCGCTCTCCCTCTCCCACCCCTCTCCGGGCTTTCTGCTTCATTATTCCCAACTTCACACCACCTGAGTTCTCTCTTCTACCTTAACTGTGTTCTTCCCCTTCCACAACGGCCCTTGACTGGTTTCCTGGCGTCTATGGGCAATCCAGCTTAAATAGACATATTGGAAGATACACAGCTAACATCCAGGTATGAGAAAAAAAAAACACAACTTTTGTCTTTCTGGGTCTCGGTTTTCCTCAAACAGGATGATTATTCCAGTTCCAAGCATTTATCTGAAAATCTTATTTTCTTAACAACTGAATGATGTTCCACTGTATAAATGCATGCACCACGTTTTCATTATCGATTTATCAGTTAATAGGCATCGAGGCTGTTTCCATAACCTGGCCACTGTGCTAGAGTAGCAATGAGCAAGAATGAGCAGGGATCTCTGTAGTAGGATGTAGCCTCGCGTACACGCCGAGGAGTGGAGTGTCAGGGTCGTATGGTAGATCGACTTACACTGGTTTCCATAGTGACTGCATCCGTTTACATTTGGTTTGTGGAAATTGGCCTTTCTGCCCTGGACAAGATGAAATCTCCGAGTAGTTTTAATTTATGTTTCCCTGCTGAACAAGGATATTGACCTTTTCCTGCAGTCCTTAGTTTCTCTCAGTCATTTGAATTTCTTCTTTTGAGAAATCTCTGTTTAGTTCTTCTCTGGGTCAAAGCGAGGCTGGGGACCCTACCTGAAGGATGTGTTCAGGTCACCTGGTCCTCAAGCACTGGGCATCAGAATCTCCATTTTTCGAAGTCAAGGAAGAAACCAATACATGTTAAGATAACGTGGCTTGTGAAGAAGAGGAAACAAGTCCTCCAAAGGCTTTACAAAGAAAATTTTTGTGAGATGAAAGGTAAGAAAATTGTGTCGAGTACAGTGTAAATAAGACCGATGACCTAGAATTGAATTTGACAACAGGGTCACGTTGTCAAGATCGTATCTTTTGCATTGATATGACCATTGAAGCCAGTTGGAAAAAATTAAAACTGACTTGTTTTTTTTTTCATTTGTTTCTGGTCTCTCAGGAGCAAAGCCTCTTCCATGTTCCAATCTGTTATGTGTGTATATTTCATATACTATGATTTTTGAGCAATTATACTTCTCCCTTTATCATTATCCTGGACTGCCTTTATTTTTGTCCCCTTCACCTTTGTGAGGTCAAGTTCTTACGACAAAAAGAACTAACATTCCTATCTAAGCTGATGTGTAAGTAAAAACCTGTTCTGTGGTCAGGTCCTAATATTCCACGCTTGGTTTCACTTAGACCTTATCAGGGATGGGGACAAAATCCATGCTTATCAGGAAATTCTTGGGAACAAGTTACTTTTCAATCACCCTTATCATGAGGTTTAAGTAATATAAAAAAACCAAATCTGCAATTTTTACATAAAAATGCAAAAATTTTTACATAAAATGTTCCCTATCAGTGCCCCTTCCAAGAGTTAAATACTAGAGTTAATATGTCTTCTAAAAAAAAAAATACAATAAATATTTCTTCTTCTACTTAAAAGTGTATTTGTTGGCCAGTTTTCGGTATACGTGAAGGAAATGGGCATTAGAAGCAATTTCAGGTGAAACTGCACATATAGATAATAAGTTACAACTGTAATTACCAACTTAGTCCTAACACTTGACTCCATTGGGTAGTTCGAGGCCATCATAAATGAAGAAACTACTAGGGAAGGTTCGTATTCATCATAGATTCATATTCTTCACCGAGAGCAGTGTGCTTGCTCTAGGGCAGGTGTGCAGGATTGCCAAGGCCGCGCTGGGATCAGTGCGATCATAACAATGCCAAGGCCAGGATGGCTGTCTTCTGCGGAGATCTGATCTACAGTGCGCTTGCCTTATTGACCTTGTCTCCCTCAGGGCCCTGTGGGCATACTTTGAAAACGATGCTGCTGCCCTGGCTTTAGGAAGGGAAAGAGTCACAACAGGGTCTGGAAGAAACGTGTGTAAGTCAAGCAATGCAGCTGAGTGAACACAGCTGGGCAGAACTATTTCCTGTTGGCTTTCTTGTGCCTCACCTTTTACAGCAACGTTAGCAGAACTCGGTGCAACTAAAAAAAAAAAAAAACAAGAATAAACCAAATTCAAACCCAGTTGACGGCACGATATCATAAAAATCAGAGCAGACAATAAGAAAATCAAAACAAAAAAAATAAAACAAAGAATCGCTGAATCTGGAGTTTTGAATTATAAGCTTGTTTACTTTTAATTATGCAGTCATTTCTTGTGGGTCCCAGGAGAAAAGAGCCACAGAGATTAGTTCATGGTCTCTGTGCTAGCCGTAAGCCTGTGTCCTGACCTCTTCTAATCCCCAATCCTAATTTCCCTGAGCTCAGAGTGCGGTTCACTGACCTGATATGCTAGCAGTAGCAGAATTGGGAATCTGAAAAGGAAAGGTTGGAAAGCCCAAAAGAAGGCGGCAATAAGGATTTTACTCATTTCTGAAACTATAGATCGATGATTGGACTCACTCACATGAAATATATTTGGTCCGTTTACGTAAAGTGGGTTCTTTTAGATAACATAATTTGTTTATTGATTCTTTGGGAATTTCACATCATGCACCCCAATTCTTCTCGTTTCCCACTCACCCCATTTCCACCCTTCACCCTTGTAGCATCCCCCCAAAAATATGTTTTTTAAGTTAAAAACAAAACAAACATACAGAGAAACAAAAACAAATCCTCTTCGCTCCTCGGTCTTTCCCTCCTCTCCAACATTTCATTTGTCTTAGCGGCACTGGGAGCCAATAGCTGAGCCCCACTACCCGTCTCCGCCCTGGGGGGCAGGGGATGAGATGGCCCAGGGGCAATGACACAGACTCTGGGGGATTCTGATGCAGAATCTCTTTATTGCAAAAGGATCGGGGGTTTCTTTGGGGTTAGGGAAAGGCAGCTGCTGCGGGAATACTTCTAGTTAGTGCCTCTGTAACTGGCCGTCACGTTGGCGTGTTGTGATAGGTCAGGAGCATGCGTCATGCGTCACTATGGAAATGGCTTTCCTACAGGCTGCTTTGGCCAACTTTTTTACTCATTGTAAGACTCAACATGCATGTGCATGCTACACTTCCGCCCTGCCACAGGCGCCAAGGTATGCCACCCAGTAGACCCTTTCGTCCACGCGGCTTTACTTGCAAGTGTTCATTGCAGTGAGTTGTTGGTCTGGTTCAAGGCCTCTGGCTTCTGGCGCACCATTATCGCTGGATCTCACAGAAACTCCTCTCAGATATCCCATGGCCACCCTGCTGGTGATATTTCATTTGCCTTTTAATAAGTAAAGCTTGCCTGAAGTTCAGAGCGTAAAACAACCGCACTGATGAGCCTTACAGAACAGGCAATGATGACAAACACCTTCAATCCCAGTAAACCACACTAGTTTGCCGTAGAAACCTGGCGGTACTGGTGCACGCCTTTAATCCCGGAGGTGCATGTGTTTAATCCCAGCCCTAAAGAGGATTATAAAACATGAGGAGACAGCTCTCAGACACAGTCGCATTCTGAGATCCCTGGAGGCGGGACCACCATTTCGGATCGAGGTAGAAGTAAAAGCCAGTGGCTGGCTGTTTTGTTTTCCTGACCTTCAGGTTGAACCCCAGTTTCTGTCTCTGGGTTTTTCTTATTCGTGCTACACCTTGAGTCATGGAAATCCTGCAGGTAGCATTCCACAAGACCAGTTCCTTCATGTGCTCCAGCAGGACTTAGATGGGGTAGATGTTAGGGTGGGTGAACCCAAAGCCCCGGATGTGGGTCTGGGTGGTGGCTGAGATGGTCAGTCTAGGTAGCTGGGGTCATCCGTCTCAGATGATGGGCGAAGTCAGCTCTTCTCTGCCCATGCCATCATGGCCAGTAAAGTTTTTCCTGTGCCTGCACACTGGGGCCAGCTCTCTTGCTGCAGGGGCCAGCAAGGGGCATGGCCAGCTTTCAAGTGCAGGTTGGTTTGGGGGTTTTGTTTTGTTTGAGACAGGGTCTCACTATGTGGCACTGGTTGGCTTGACACTCACTGAGATCCACCTGCCTCTGCCTCCTGGGTGCGGGGCTTAAAGGTGTGTATCACAATGCCTGAATCCGTGTGAATGCTTTAAGGAAGTACTATAAAGTCAAATCTAAAAGTAACTAATATATAATAAATGTTCTGAGAAAATCTCAAACTCTCCCAGGCTTTTAAATCACTGGGCAAAGGTGGCACACTCCTTTAATACCAGCAAGCACTTGGGAAGCAGAGGCAGGGGAATCTCTGTGAGTTCGAGGCCACCCTGGTCTACAGAGTGAATTTTAGGTCAGTCAGGGTTGGATACACAGAGAAACCCTGTCTTGGAAAACCAAAACTAAATAATAGACAAATATAAAGGCTTTTAAATCACAATAAAGATTGCACCCTTCTCCGCCAGGATAGTATAGTAAGCAATAGCTTGGAAAAGGTGCTAGCCATGTCGAAATGGGCAGGCTGCCTCGAGGGTGCTCATTGCTTATTTGTGAGAGCAGAAATTTAAGTGAAGAGTGTGCATACCAGAGAGTTCCAGATAGTCTGCTCAGGAGGGCTCTGGGAATACTGTCAATCATAGTGCATGTATGTAAGGGCTTGGAGCCGGGTGGTGGTGGCACACGCCTTTAATCCCAGCACTTAGGAGGCAGAGGCAGGCGGATCTCTGGGAGTTCGAGGCCAGCCTGGTCTACAAGAGTTAGTTCCAGGACAGGCACCAAAGTTATAGAGAAACCCTGTCTCGAAAAACCAAAAAAAAAAAAAAAAAAAAAAGTAAGGCGCTTGGCTCTTAGCTAAGTAAATGAAATCACCTACTGCATTATCTGGCTATAAAACACTATGAAGTGATGTTCGTTTTCGCATATTGCAGAATACGAAACCACGGACTTTTAACGAATATAAATCCCAGCAAAAATGCAAATGAAAATAATTGCAGCTATTATGCCACATTAGTAACAGTTATACTAATTGCTCTAAAATTTAAAGAAAATATATCATATTTTGTCTCTCATCCTAATTAACGTTATTTCACCACGTTGGCGCATTTGTAGAGAATTTTGTAGTGCATTAGATAAATCAGTTTTACATTTCCAGGAGGGTGAGTTGCAATGGGCATTGTGATGCATTTTGCTTCAAAAGCAGTTTTAGGAGATAGAGTATCGTCTAACGCGAGATTCGGAAAAGTTGCTGTGAAGCAGCACGCTTGAAATTTCAAATAAAATTCACCGATCGAAGGATAAATGAGCTGGTTTCCGTTAAATGGCTGTAATTTTGGGATGAATATTAGATTTTACCTATACAGATTTTCACGTTTAAAAAAATATTCAAAATACATATGCCAATGGCTTAAAGGGATTTGAACGCCTACTAAATCCCACTTGCTACTTGGCATGTAAATCGACATGCCAGCACATGGAAACGCTAAACACAATGAGTATATTCTTGACCATGAATATATGTTAAGTTAATCAGCATTTGTGCAGGTAATCTGGTATGTCACCATCCCAGGTAGGGCTCCTCTCTTCCTCCTTGCTTTTTAGAAACTGGTCCATCCTCCCTGCTTCTCCACTTTGCTTGATTCTGTGTTGCTCTCTAAACGACGGTCCTCTGTTTTTGCCCCTGAAAGGCCATCTACATATGTGTCTGACCTCTCCACCTTATCCCACGAATTGCTTAAGAGATTTATTCTCGGAGAAACAGGTTTCACTCATCATCCGCACTTCCTTACCTGTGGCACCCCCCAACCTCCTGCTGCTTCCTGTCCACACCTGTTTCATTGCTAAAACAATCTTCTCTGATGCTAACAGTGGCTTGCTCTTCCTCAAACACTCCTGCATCCTCCAGATCGCTCCCTCTTGACCTTCTGTCCATTGTTCCCACGTAGTTGTCTTCCTGTTCCGTGCTCCTTCAGAGACTCCTGCGGTGACTCCTTTGCTTTGTCGGGTCTTCAAGACTAAAGGGTCACAGCATTTGTGACATGTGCATCTTATACCAGCCTGACTGGGGCCGCAGCGAGAGCTTATCTATTTCTATGATTTTATTTCTGCTTTCAGTAAACCTCTGTGTTCCCCCTTATGCTTTTCAGGACAAAGACCAGGCTCTCCTCTCGCATCCAGATCCTTCATGGTCTAGTCCACACCAGTCTTTCCATCACACGGGTCCCCATGCCTTCTGCGCTATTTAAACGTTTAACACTCAGTCAGAGGATATTTCAGAAACCCTAGACGTGCTATGATTGCAGTGAGAGAAACAATTTAAAGTCTCCTGCACCACACACCTCTCCCAGAGAGTCCTCTAAACACTCTTCGTGAGTCTTCAAGTTAAACTTCGCTAAGTGATATCATTGGTGAAGCCATCATCATCCATCAGAATTTGTTGGATTTCAGAGAAGACATCGTGCCCTAAGTACATTCCCTCATGGTTGCTGTCTCTGCTGGTTAGGGGTCTGCACGGTCACTGGCATGGTTGCAGGAATACTGCATTGCTGCAGACAGCCTTGCTAACCTACCTTATAAGTCATGAGTCTAGCATCATTCAGCATATAACCATGCTGTTGGCCTAATAATAACACAGTTCTACAAATGGATAGAGCCCACAAGTGTTTTCTTTATTCTTAACATCTCGCCTGAGACTGTCACCTGTTAGCAAAAGATACGGGCAATGTTATATTACAGCTACATGTGTGCCGCTTCATATTTCACAACTATTACTTATTTTACTGTTCTAAGAAAACCCTATTAAATGCATGTGTTTCCTGGAAAATTTTGCTCAAAACTCAGACTTTCTAGCAAGAGATCTCTAAAATCTGTGAATTATTTTTACTTTTATTCTGTGTGGATTTTTTTTCTTATTAACTACCTTCCAACAAGGTTCTTGAGGGATACATTTATAATGACAGGGATCATTTTAGAATTATGGGATGAGGACATAGACCCATGACAGAGTGTTTGTGTGGCATGCAGAGGCCCAAGGCTTAACCCTGGGAACTAAAGTCATAAAAAAAGTATCAATTCCTGAACTTCTAGACCCTAGTCAGCCAGCCAATCCCAATCACTACCACGTCACAGCCTAAAATTCTCTGAAGAATTGCTTGGAGTCCAACAGGGGAGGAGGGTTAAATAAGGAGAAAAAAGAATGTCATGCCCAAATTTCTGGTCCCCAAATGAATTCACAAAACTGGATTTCCGATGCAAATTACACGAGGGTTTTTAATACTCAAAGTCAAGTTTGAACCAACACCTTTCCAGATCCCCAACATGGGGGGTGTGGAAAGTGTGGCAGGGAGCCCTAGGAGGGGAGAACTCTTAAAGGGGAAACGCCGTAATCAGGGAAGTTCATGTCCTGTCGTCTTGGGATTGGGTAAAGAGAGCATAGGGTAAGGTAGTTTCTGAAAGCATTGGTCTGTTTGGGGGCACAAAAACCTAACAAAGAGCCATAAATTACTGACAGGTATCTTCAAGGACAGGATGCCTCCCAAGAACATCTGGACCTCATTATATTTTACGGCCCTGCTCCCTGTCTTCTGAACTGGCCATTTTTAGGGTATCTGTTCAAATTTCTGCTATTGCGGCACGTTTCTGGGGATCACCCATTTGGCTTAAGATGCATTCATACGCAACACAGAGAGCCTCGCGTAACCCCCGGCCTCGCCTGAGGTTTGGGGCTTTTGAAAGAGCTTTGCTTTGCACTTTTTATTTTTTAATTAAATTCTTATCTGACATCTATAATCATCTTCTATTATCTACGTCTTCTGAAAAGCAGAATATTAATAATATGAACATAGTGAATTTCTCTAGATCCTATAATTAGAAAATTGACCTTTGCTTTAGTGTTCTCTTCCAATCTACGCACTGTCTTGTTGCGCCTCTTGGTCAGGATGTTGGCCACCCTTGGCTCCTCGCAACATCCAAGCAGCTGCCTTTCCGTTCTAAATGATGCTTTTCATCCCCTGCTCTGAGAGTTCTGAGATCTCAAGAGCTGAGTCGGTCTGAGGTGATGAGCCCTCAGGTTTCAGATGCTGAAGCTGGGGTGGAACGGGAGGCTAAAGGCAGGCCACGTGTGGAGATCAGAGCAGCCAGCAAGGGCCGAGAAGAGCGCCTGTGGAGTCTGATGGCGCCCACGACTGGGAACGGAAGCTTTATGGGAGGTCACAAGGTCAAGGTGGAAAACTTTGGCAGTTAATGAACTTCAGATGGTCACAGAAGAACCTGGGCCGTGTGTCACGGTATTCCAAAGGAGGAATACGTGTACACCCAGGGCATGTGTAGTGTCCCTGGAGAGACGGGAGGAGCAAACAAGATCCACGTCATTCAGTTAGAAGCTGCCCTTCCCAGCCCAAATCGTGGGTGCTGAACTAACAACCAGAGCAGGGCCTAGAATACAAAACTCAGCAAAGGCTGCTTCCTAACTAAGGGCCCCCGAACAGAGATCGTGTCTTCATTTTCCCGTTCTTAGCAACGTGACCTCACAGCGCATCATTAAAGGCCCAACGTCCATCTCTGTAAAGATGAGCGGAATGAAGCATGTATTGGCTCGAGTTCACTCTGGATCTGTTCTTTCATACCACAGTCAAGTCACTTAAAGCCCAGATATGTCTAAAACAGAAACAAAAACTGGCTCTTCTTTGTCCTTACCATCCATTACACTTGACTAGGATATATTAGTGATGATAACAATGAAAAGAGCTTTTATTTAAATCACATAAAATATAAAACTGGAGAATACTTTCTCAGTTTAACAAATAGCCCTGGTATTGAGTCATCCAGCAACGAGACCCATCGCATGCTAAAAACATGGACCAAATACCTGTCAGTATGGTAGGCATTACATATGCAAAGACAAACAGGATATGGTCCTTGAAAAGTGCCCCAGGGTAGTCCAGATGTTGTGGTAGGATACAGCCAGCGTACCACTGAGACCCAGTCAAGACTGGCCAAGTCTACCAGAAAAGATAACGTGAGTCCACTTCACAGAGGGGCCTCTTGAAGTAAGAGGGAAGAAGAATTACCCTGATGCTAGACAAGGTAGAGAGATGGCACAGAGTCTCCAAACATTCTGGAGGTCTTAAGAACCGATCCTTCTCCTAGTGGGAAAAGGCTGGGGGAATCTGATTTCGTGAGACCCATTATCTCAATAGTCTGAGAGCTGGAAGGAGGGTGTGCTCGGGAGTTTGACTGTCGACTTGACACAGCCCAGAGTCATCCAGAACTGCCTAGGTCAAGCCGGCCAATGAGCACGTCTGTCTCATCGAGAAATGAGATAACTCACACCAACTGTGGGCAGCAGCATTTCATGAGCTGAGCCCTGAACGTTATGAGTGAAGAGAGAAGCAAACGGGCATGTGTTCGTACTCCCTTTGCTCGTGATGATAAGGGTGGTGCTTTGAGTACCAGCCTTGGCCTCCTGAAATGATGCCAGTAACTTGGAATTGTAGTCAAATAGATCCTTCCTCAAGAAAGCCATTTCTGGTCAGGGTATCTTCTCACGACAGAAAATAAACTAGAGCAAAGCAACAAACTGTCTTCTTAGAATTTCTCTATTCCTCCCAGGATGGCTACAGTTAGGGAATCAAATAGAGATGCATATGATCTCTGAAGCTGTAGGACAGGGAAGACTTATTACAAGAAGTCCTCTCTCAATGCCGGCATAGCTAATCCTGAAACCTTGGCTCGGGGAGATTAATGTAATTGCTGTGGAGTTACATTGTATTCGCACCTTTGCCCCCAAACTCGGGTACTAGAGTCCTAACTCCTGGCACTCAGAATAAGAACTTACTTTGAAAATAAATTCCGTACAGATGTATCTAGTGAAGATAAGGTCATGTTGGACTGTGGAGGGCCCAGAATCCAGTGTAACTCATGACCTTTAAGAAAAGGGTGGGATTTGGAACAGATAGGGACACAGGAGTACACAATGCAAAGTTGAAGGCAGGGGTGCAGGTGATGCCACAGAAGCAGACATGGGCCCGGAAAGCAAGCTCCTTGCAGCCCTCAGAAGGAGCAGACCCAAGCAGCACCATGACCTCAGACTTCTAGCCCCAAGAACTACAAAATGATGTTTCTATGACAATGCAACATGCTGAGGGCAATCTAGAACAAGGTGAGGAATGGGTGACGGGGAGAGTAAGGTTCTCTGGGGGTTTTCACCGTGTTCTTAGAGCAGGGGAGAGCCAAGCCCAGGGTCTTGAGGAGATGAGTTGTATGACCATCCTTGTATTTTGGAGGGATTGGTGTGGCTACAAGGTGACGAGCGGATGAATAGGCTATCAAGAGGTGACAAGTGGATTTGACGTCTGTGTCTGGGAAGGGTGTGATGACAGATAATTCAGCTGCAACACTGAACACGAAAGTTACCAACGTTTAGGAAGTGATAGCCACAGCCTTGAAGTTGGTTTGGACTGCAGTGCTATCCGATGCTACGGAAACACATTGTAACTTGTGCTCAGATAGCCCAAACCCTGACTGGGGAAGTGCTGATGTTGACACGGAATAGTCCATGAATTGCCCCTTGCCTCCACACTGATGTTGTCACTAACCATTGGCGATGCCGTTGGCTCTGGGACCGGGGATAGACATTGTTTTATCCCGCCTGCCTTTGATATCTTTATATTTGCAGTCAATATTGTGACTGTTTCACTTTTTTACATATTGGTAGGGAAAATTAGCATGTTCACCAGAAGAGCATACCAGAGTGACAAAGTCAAAGCCCATTTTAACTGCTGTGTCTGTGAACTCTAGCCCAGCCCTGCTCATAAGATTAACAATTAGAGACTTCCTCCATTAACCAGACGCTCTGTGTGCTGTGTATCTTAAAAGGTCAAATTTGAGGAAGAATTTATTGTATCTTTTTAAAGATATGTTCACTTAGGTCTTCTATTAATTTTATTTAAAGTCTCCTTTTAAAAGCAAGCTTCCAGACACATCACCCACACACCAGCCCCCTCTTGTTCCATTTCCGTGGCTGGGTTTGCTAACGGGGAAAGATAGCATTTCCTGCTGAGCTTGTTCAGGATCTTCTACGGGCTAGCTGCTCAGAGGCAGCATGAGATTTGGAACTCACTTGACTTCTCCATCTTAATGGCACATAACTCTCTTGTCCATCCGTCCGTCTCCCCAAATACTTACTGAAAGTGGATGTTTCTTGAGGCTTTCCTCCTACCATGGAACTGGTGTGTCTCTGCCCCTCAACAGAACCTGTGCCTGGCACTATTGGGTCTTCCTTGAATCTTCTCAGCTCACCAAACACGCAGGCAATGATGGTGCCTCTAGCAGCTAACAGGGCCCTCTTGGTGCGCTAATCTCTTGTTCTCTGTGTGAAAACTCTCTCTGGTGCATAACGACTTCTTTCACCTGTGACAGATACAACCCAGAGTGCAGAAGAGCAGCCTTTAAGACCCAAGGAAGGGAGGCGAGCCAGGAGAGGAGACCCCTGACCTCCCAGTATCTGATCCCAACTTTTCTCAGAGGTCCCCGCAGCATCTCCTTCACTCTGCTTGTTTTCCATTTTCTTCTTCTTGAGGTCACCCAAGTTCATATCTCAAGGTTTGCTTATAGCATCCAAGAGCCCCTTCACCTCTGCGTTGTACAAGAGAGTGATTCACAGGCAGAAATCAGTAAGAATTCTCCAGGCGTACACGGACAGAGAGGCCAGCTGTAATTGTCCATGCCATAGAGAATCCAACCTATCATTCCCCCTACCTGGGGAGGTCTATAGGGACGTAGAAAAGGAGAGAGGGGAGATTAATTTCAGAAGAATTCCTCCAATGACGCAAACATGTGTTTCCTTTTATTACATTTATTTACTTGTAGGCATGTGTGTGTCATTACGCGAGTGCAAAGGTCGGTCAGAGGGCAACTCAAAGCTCTCCCCTCCCACCAGTGGATGCTGAGGGATGGAACTCAGGTAATCAGGATTGGTGGCAAATCCCTTTACCCACTGGGCTACCTCACAAACCCACAGATTCGTTTCTTAACCTCCAGTTGTGAGTTTGGGGTATTGGAAAATATATGGCAAGGGTAATCCTATGATGACTTCTGGACTTCCTCTCAGCGAGCAGAGCCCAGGGCTCTCCAGAATTACAGTCTCAAGTGCAGAACCGTCTCAAGCCATGTATGGTTAGGAACAAACAGACATCGTTTCTGCTTATTCCAGAAGTTAGGGTTGTTTTAATATGTAGATATATGAATGTTAGAAATAGAGATTAAGTTGTTATTTGTATTAATTATCCTGTTTCTGGCCCAGCAGCACCTACTAGCAGAAGGGTCCCCTAGCAGTGATATGTTTTGTATATGGGGGTATAGGGAGGAGGTGGCATGTCAATACCAGAGGAGGCGTGAGGCAGGGAAGGGTGAGCCTTTGGCGGGGACAGCAAGGCCTGGTCCTCTCTGGGTAACTTCTAATGCCGCAAAGCGGAGGGTCAAAGAAGTCGGAAACCCGGACTTAAAAGTCAAGATCAAATCGACACATAATTGAATATCCTTCAGTGTGTGTTTTTCAATCCACACATTTGAATCACCCAGGGATCTTGTTAGAACTACAGATTGAGTCATGTCTGGGTCTGACATTCTGGATTTCTTATTTTCTATCTTTCTTCATATATTTTAACATGCAGTAATTGTGTATATTAATGAAATTTGGTGATTTTCCAATATGTGTTTATAGTATACTCTGACTCAGTTCGGTCACCTCTTTTACCCCTTATCTCCCCCAAACACACACACACACACACACATGCACTCACACACACGCACACAGACATACACATAGACACACAGACACATGCACACACATACATTCACACACACAGACACATGCACAGAGACACATACACACAGACACACACACACGCACGACACACACATGCACACACAGAGACACACACGCACACAGACATACACATAGACACACAGACACATGCACACACATACATTCACACACAGAGACACATACACACAGACACACACACTCACACAGACACACACACACGCACACAGACACACACATAGACACACATGCACACACACAGATACACATAGAGACACACACACACAGACCCACACACATGCACACACACACACACACACACACACACACACACACTTGAGTGCCCTTTGGAGCCACTACTATTCACTATTCTGTTATTCTACTTTCCCAGAAACTTCCTTTTAGCTTCCGTGTCTGAGAGGTTATAGCACTTGTGTGAGTCTGGCTTAGCTCATGTAACATGTCTTTCCAGTGCTATCTGTGTTGGTGCAAGGGATGGGATTTCACGTCTCCTGAGGGCTGAGTCATCTCCCTTACGTTCACGACCACATTTTCCTTACTAGCACTCAGGCCAATTCTCTCTCTCGGATATTGTGATCACGCCCACAGCAGCAGGTCCTCAAGCGTCCTGTGGGGTGCTGCTCTCGTCTCTTTTGAACGGATACCCAGAACTGGAATAACAGGATCACATAATAGATCTTCCCGGGTCCTAATAGCTCTGCTTACTTCTGTTCCCACCACCAACATCCTTGCCACCGTTTCCTTTGTTCTTTGCTCGCTGACTCCTTGTTGGGCAAAGGGTAGTATGGTTAACAGCCGTTCTGAGTGAGCTAATATCTCATCGTAGCTTTTATATGGTTCCCTGGCGACTGATGAATTTCTTACAGTTGTTTGCTCTTTGTGTTTCATCTTTGGAAGTATCTGTTCAGATTATTTGCCCATTCTAATTGGATTATTTCATTTTGATTGTTAAATTGTTGGAATGCCTTATCTATCCTAATTATTAACCCTCTGCCAAATAAAAAGCTGTAGGTTATTTCCCCCGCGTCTTAGGTTTTCTCTTGGCTCTTGAGATTATTTGATTTGCTCTTCAGATCTGTGTAGCTTGACAAAATACCGTCGGCAAGCTTTTGCTCTCGTTGCCATGGCTGTGAGGGTCCTGTCTGGACAAAATGCTGCCTGGAGCAGGTGTCTTCAGGTATTTCTCCTCTTTCTTGGTCTTTGATCCATTTCGAGTTGATGTTTGTAACTGGTAGGGAGAGAGGAGTGGGTCAAGTTTCAGGCCTCTGCATATGAAAATCGAGTTTTCAAACACTGTCCCCTAAGAGGCAGTCCTTTCTCTGAAGTCTGTTTTGCCACCTTAGTCTAGAACCAGTTACTTGCAGAAATTTGAGCTATTTCTTTGATCTCTGTTCTATTGCTTTGTTTTGTGTTTTTTATGTTCATGCATGTATTTGTCAAGTGTGGCTCTTCCATATGTGTTGAAATCAGAATTATTATGTGCTCTTTTTGCTCAAGATTAAGTTGGCTCTTCCAGCTCTCTTACATGAATATTAGGGTTTTTTTTTTCTGTCTCCGTGACAAAGGTTTTTAGTATTTTTTGATGAGAACTTCATAGGCTCTACGGATTATTTTTTATTAATGTGGCAGTTGATGGTGTGATCCTGGTAACTCTCCAGTGTCTAGACAAACCTCTCGGCATGTCTGTGAGGACTCTAGAGTTTGGTTCTGACGGGAGAGGACCCACTCTATATGCGGACAGCCCCTCTTCATCCTCGACTGAATGACATGGGGAGTGTGAACTGGGCATCCATGCACACCCCACTCTTCTTCTTGGCTGGAGTCACGCTGTGACCAGCTGCCTCACACACCTCTGGCATGCCATCTGGGTCATGCCGGGCTGTCTCTCTCAAACTGTGAGCCCGTCAGGATCAGCTCTTCCTTACGTTGCTTTTGCCTGGTATTGGTTAGCTAGGAGAAAGGTCAATTATGGGTGCCATTGTCACCATGGAAACCGGACTTTCCCCTTTTGGGTTCTTAGTCCTATGAGCAAAAGAATTTGGAAATGGGCTCGGAATCTTAAGGATAATTTTCTCAGAGATTGCGAGAAAAATCAACAAGGCCCACAAATTGTCCAGCGAAGGGACGGTAAGAAAGTCAAGAAAGAAAGGGCTTGAGTTAGGGTCTAAGGAAGCAGACAGGTTCGACAACAGAGGCCAGCAGGCAGCAGTACGGAGGTGGGGTTGCTCCACAGGAGGAAGGAGAAAGCCTAGAGTACCTAGGAGAGCACACCTTCTAGGCTCTGACCAACACCTGACAGAATGGAGGAAGAAGAAAACTGAGCAGGTTCCACCCTGCTACGTGACAGACGCTCCACGCGCTTCTGACAGGGGAAGTTGTTCTGGGAGCATAGGTATGGTACCTCATTTCCTCAGCACGGTCTCAGGTAGATTACCTGAGCAGGACTCCCAAGAAGGTAATCCACAGGCCCAGCTGGATTAACTCTCGAGAGAAAAGCCAGTCCTGTATTCTATTCGAATCTTTGTAGCAGATCCAAATGCCATGTCTCTACCACAAGCCAGAGGTAATTTCCGTTCCTCTGACCAACAGAAAGTAGCTTTCTCTTAGCGGGCCTCCGCAGAGCCCCGAGAGCACCACCACGTCCTGTGGTGTTCCAAAGCCCAAGCGTTAGCGAAGCTGGCAGGGTCCAAAGGCCAGCGTCCTCTAAGGCTGGACATTCTGGCAGCACTGATTCCTCAAACTTGTGACAGGGCAACATTTCCCTTTTGACCGTGCCTTCTCCAAGTTCTTTCAACATTCCACAGCGTTCACTATAAAGGTCTTCCACTTTCTTGATTTATCCCTAGGTATTTGACTACTTCTGTAGCTGTTGTGCGTGGAATTACTTTCATGGTTGCTTGCTGTGGTAAGCTGAATCGGTATGGCCCCTGTAGATTCACATGTGTGAATGCCTGGCCTTTTGGGAGTGGCCCCAGTAGGAGGTGTGGCCTTGTTGGAGCAAGTGTGTCACTGTGGGGTTGGGCTTTGGGGTCTTCAGACTCCTGATGCTTATGGATCAAGATGTGGACTCCGTCTCCAGTACCACATCTGCCCGCACGCCACCCTATCTCACCGCGAGGGTAACGGTCTGAACCTCTGAAACTGTATGAGAGCCAGCTCAATTAAAAGTCGTCCTTTCCAAGAGCTGCCATGGTCATGGTGTCTCGTCACAACAACAGAAACCCTAACTAAAGCACAAGGTGACGCTTAGGGCTGGGGTACTGCTGTGATAGGCCGGACCATGCTTTGATTTGGAGCAATGTGGACTTAGGGAGTTTAGATCCGAAAAGCACTGGAACGCTTGAAGTGGAGTTTACTGGGCCATACTTAGTAGGAGCTAGGAGGCGCTGAGGGTTGTTTGAACCTTGGAGGCTTGGCTCGAGAGGGTTCAGCTGAGAAAAATTTTAGTATGTTGCCTAGAGATCGTTCTTGTGATAATTTAGTGAAGAATGTGACTGCTTTTGCCCTTGTCCAAAGAGTCTGCCTGAGGCTAAAGGCAGAGATTTGGATCAATTCCAATGACAGTAAAAATCTCAGAACAGCCTAGCAGACGCTCTCGTGTGATAGTAGTGTTAATTCTGATGAGAATGTATAATAGAAAAGAGCAAGCTGAGCAAGCGAAAATACAGAATGTACAGACTGGGGGGAAGAGGAGCACAAAGAAGTGGAATAGAGCTAAATCCTGCGTTCAAGAAGATAAACAGATTAGGAAATGGGATAAAGGAAGTGGTGACCTCAGGACAAGACCCCCATCCAGCTACGATTCCAATTAAAGAACAGATTGGGTCCAGCTGTGCTGGTGCACACCTATAATCCCGGTACTCAGAAGGCAGAGGCTGGCGGATCTCTGAGTTTGAGGCCAGCCTGGTCTACAGATCAAGTTTCAAGACAGCCAAGCTTAGGCAGTGAAGGAAACCATCGAAAACAGAAAGTTGGTGTGAAGACGTCATTGAACAAAGGGGTCATGCTCCAGCCCCAGCAAGCAGCAGAACTCGGCAGCTTTGGCCACATGATTCTGGGTTTAGAGCTAAGGATAGAAGAAGGGGGCTAAGGACTCTCTCCCTCTGCAAGTAAGGATCACTACTGAGGCCGGGTGTGTGGCAGGTGTGTTCCTGCTTGGAGGCCAAGAGAGACCATGGGGAGTGGTACTATTAGGAGGTGTGGCCTTGTTGGAGGAAATGTGTCACTGTGGGGGAGGTAACAGTGTAACTCTGCTAACCTCGTAGAAGAATCTAGAAGGGTTCTTCTCTTTCAGTTGTTTGAAATGCTTTGAGAATTGGCACATAGTTCATCTTTTAAAGTTTGATAAGATTCAGCAGTGAAACCAACTGGCCTTTTGTCTCATTGTTGGGAAACATTTCAATCACTGGTTCAGAATCACTGCCAGTCACTCAACTATTCAGGACTTCATCCATTCATCTGCTCATCTGCTCGGGTGTTTGGTTAGTTTGGGTTTTTCTCCAACAGTTAAGTTTGGTATGTCATAAGTATCCAGAAATGTATCTGCTTCTGGGTTTTCCAGTTTATGAGCAAAGAGTTTTTCATAGTAATCCCTATGTAACTGTGTTACTATGGTAGCAGTTGGTTACTATGACACCAGTAATAATGCCTCCTTTATCCTACCTAATTTTGCCTTCTGTCTTTTTTCTTTCTTAGTCTAGGTTCAAATTCATTGTTTTTAACCTTCAAAAATCTCAGCTCTGCTCTGATGGTGTTTGCTACTTAGTCTCTTCTGACTTGCTTTTTTTTTTTTTTTTGCTTCTATTCTAATCTTCGGCTTTGTCTCTTCTCTTTCATTCACTACTTTATGTCTGGTTTGATTTGCTTCTCTAACTCCTCAAGATGCAGCATTACAAATCATTTTTGTTCATTCATTTGTTGGCTTGTTTCAGGAGGATACAAGTGTTTATCAACTATAAACACCCCTTTCCTTCATAAACTTTTTCTGTATCCCCAAAAGCTTTGGTATATTATGTTTCTGTTTTCATTTCTTCAAATATCATTGAGTTTCCATGTACCTGCATAATTTCTCAAGTTTGTTTGTTTGTTACTCTAATTATTTTCATCCAGAATATTTAGGAATTGAGTTCCGTTTTTATGTGGAGTCTGGTTTTCTATCGAGTTCCCAGGTGGCACTGATGCTTCAGACTCTTGGACCACATCTCGAATAGAAAGACTTCAGAGACACTGCAAGAGAATGCCTGCCACACATTCCACGACTAATGAGTGCAAATTCAGAGCTAGATATGTTATGATGATATATAGCATCATTTAGAGGATTTCAAAGAAACACACATTTATTCAGGAAGTAATATGAAAGGTGGCTTGCAAATAAACGCTGGATGAATTTAGACTTGTCCTTCCTCTGCATCCTAAATATTAGAAGACAACAGAAAATCTCCCAGGGCCTGAAGGAACATTATATGATGCTTCATTTATTATGAAACCAACATTCACAGGGGCTTAGAAAGCAGGCCAGCCCTGTATATGTTCTATTACTGTTGTATAGCAGTTAACTCTTGCAAAGTTGATGGCTTAAAACAACCCAGACTTGTCTTACCCTGCTTTAGATCAGAAATCCAGCAAGGGTCTTGTCTTGTCTTATTCTGTTACTATGATAAAATGCCCAATGCAGCAACTTAAGGAATCTCACAGTTCAAGGTGGAATTCGTGGGTGAGTTAAGGTGGCGGCAGCAGCATGGAGCAGCTGGTCCCAACCTCAAGTCCACAGAACACGCAATGCTCACTAATGCTCGGCTCGCTCTCTCTGTCACGCACACTTCAGGAACTAACAAGCCATCACGTTCATGCCCCACAGCCATGCCCAGAACCCATGTCCCGGTTGATTCTCATGGTTCTCACCGTGTTGAGTCCAGATGTCAGCACAGAAGCATCCTTCCTCAACCCTTTTTTTCTTTTTCTAGAGGCCCCTTTTATCATTGATTGTGACGCCATTTCTCTGTCTTCAAAACCAACGATGGCAAGTTGAGTCCTCTCTTGTGTTCTCTGCCATCTGCCTTCTTCCCTTCCCCAGCCAAGAAGGTTTTTCCACTCTCGAGGAATCCCATGGTCAGACAGCATAAGGTACTCATTCCGTCTAAAGGCCCTCGACTTCGATGGTATCTGTGAATTTATTTTGCTTTATAAAGTAGCATCCACACTGGATCTAAGGGTTACAGTATAGGCATATTTGAGAGGCCACACTTCTGATTGCCACACGAAACATGCTATTTTTGAGAAAAGTATTTGAAAATGTCTACTTCCAAAATTCAAAGATGAGGCAGTGGCGTAATGCGAACCGTGGTAAGCATTAAACTCAGTTAAGTTGGGCCAATATAAGAATGACCTTTGCAGCCGGGCGGTGGTGGCACACGCCTTTAATCCCAGCACTCGGGAGGCAGAGGCAGGTGGATCTCTGTGAGTTCGAGGCCAGCCTGGTCTACAGAGCTAGTTCCAGGACAGGCACCAAAACCACAGAGAAACCCTGTCTCGAAAAACAAAAATAAAAAAATTAAAATTAAAATTAAAAAAAAGAATGACCTTTGCATAAACTGTTAGAAGAAAATGCAAAGTCAGAATAATTTATAAAAGCATAATGGTGACGTAATCAGTGTAACTGGGGTCCACGGTCTGTCAGAACACAAAGCTAGCCCAGAGAGGTTAAAATGAGTGACGACGGCGGAACCAGGGGAATTCAATGGCAAAGGCTACCGAGATGAAAACGATGAGAGAAAGAATACACGAAGCCAATCAGTTAAATAAACTCAACGTAGCAAATGGCAGCCTGAAAGAACCTCAAAGGCAGCATGAACGAAAAGTTTAAACTAAGAAAGAAAATGGTATGCATCTATCATGGCAACAAGCGGTTAGATAGTTGCTACGAAGACAGCCCTCTATTTTGTAGAAAAAGAATTAAAGATACTCCAGAAGTAGTAAATAAAACAATAGAAGTCTAAACTGACAAAGCATAAGATATTTTTGCTTCTCACCGTTAGTTTCCTCTCTGTGATACACAAGAAATCTAAGGCTTTATAATGCTAGGGAACTTGCTCAACCAGCCGTGGGAACACATCGAGCAAACCCAAGGCCTGTCTTCTTCGGCAGCTACATGGCGTCTCCTTGCTTCCGCCTGGCTTTACTCTACTGAGTCAGTGGCTGAAACAGTTTTATTCAGTAACGAATAAAGGCAACAGATCTGCAGAAGGACATCCCACATCACGCACCTACTTCAACAAAGCCACACCTCCTAATAGCGCTACTCCCTATGAGCTTATGGAGCCCTTTGCTTTCAAACCCACCACACAGACCCCTTAGCTCTCAATTCCCACTGCCAAGTACCAGAGATGGAGCCAGCTACTGAAGGACTTCCAGAAAAGCCCCCCTGATCCTCATTCCTCTTACGTTGTGTGACTCTCCCATGTGCTCAGACTTTCCAACATTACGTTCTTCACTCAGAGATGTTGATTAGCGAAGTACTCATGAAACAGAAGGGGGTGTTTTTCAGAACGATGAAGACTTTCTCACGTCCGATAGGCTTAACTCGGGGTCCAGAACACTGATTGTCATGGTCGCCAAAGCTTCCACTGGGTTAATGGCCCCTGATTTTGTCCCCCAAACACAAAGAAAAAATTTCTTGGCAAGTTTACAAAGGAGCTTTATTAGAAAGAGAAGAGAGATTTATTACGTAAGGAAAACAAGCCGAGTTCCCCCAGAGTGAAAGGAGTCCAAGAGTTAGTAGGAAAACAAGACGACGGAGTATGAAAAGAGGTCTCTTTTGAGGGCTGCCACCGAGTGGATGTCTGGAGGCTTTTTGTAGGACTGGATAAAGAGAGGCTCTTTCTCTTGATATTAATCCTCTGGGCATATTTTGTGCAGTGCCAATGGGTATCTGCACATTCTTGGCATGTCCTCTTTTCCCAACCAGGAAGAGACTCACATGTTGCATATGGGATGTTCATACGGTTGAGGGGGTGACACACATCAGCATCACCCCTCTGCCCATCTCTGGCATGCTCTCTTAGCCGCTGGCCTTTGCTTGGCAGCTGGCAGCTGCCAACCTTGCAGGTGTTCCTGATCTCCAAACGTGGTGGTCTGCCAGCCCTCAGTGAAAGCGTCCGGACTCTCTTTGTTTCCAGATCGCAGGACCAGCTCATAGTTCACCATGGACCCTTGTCTTGCCTGCCTGTGGGGAGCTAACTCTCATCCCGGCTGCCAAGAAGTACCTGCAACTTCTCTGGGCGGCCCCCTATTTATCTCCTCACCTGCAGGGTCATCTGGGATAGTCTCCTTCCTAGAATAGGTGGAGGCATTTTAGAAGCTGTCTTATTCTAAATTGTGAATCTGTGAAGCGGGCCTGGAGATGGCTCAGCAGTCAAGAATGTTTTCTGCTGTAGCAGAGAACCCAGGCCCAGTTCTCAACACTCACACCAGGCTTATGTGCAGCTTCCTGCAACTGCCGTTTCAGAGAAACCAACATCCTTTTCAGATTGCTGCGGGCACCCGCACGCAGGTGGTGCATTTGAGCGCATACAGGCAGGAACACGCACATAAATAAAAAAATCTTTTTAAAAAAGATAAGGAAGGGTATCAGTGCCTTGTGTGTGTTTGGGGGCTGGGGCTTCATGGGGTCCAGCCAGGTGTCCTCTCTTCTGTCTTCTCTACTCAACCTGGCTATCTCACCCCCAGCTGCAAGCCTTTCTCTATACTCTAAACCTTACCATGATAGCCCCAGCATCCCTCTTTGCCCTGGCATCTGCTTTTACTGGACCATTAGGAATACAGGGAATTGAATATCACCCCCTACTCTCTTAAGGGAGACAAACATTAAGTAGATTGTACACTTACAAGTGCAGAATATAAGCACAAACCGGAATGAGCCACCACACCAAAGACAAACTTGGGGTGCAACGGAAACAAACAAGGAAGCTTGATTGGCAATCAAAGGTCAGGAAGTTCTCCTTAAAAGATGATATTTACGTTGCCATGTGGTGTTTGTCTTTCAAGTCTGTTTTTATGGTGAATTACATTTATCATTTTCTTATGTTGAACTATCCCTGCATCTCTGGGATAAAGTCTACTTGATCATGGTGGATGATCTTTTTTTTATGTGATTTGGAATTTAGTTTGCCAGTATTTTATTGAGGACTTTTTGCCTCTATGTTTATAAGAGAAAGTGGTCTGAAATTTTCTTTGTTTCTTGGGTCTTTATGTATTTTATGTATCCGGGTAGCTGTAGCCTTGTAAAATGAATTGGGCAATATTCCTTCTGTTTCTATTTTGTAGAATAATTTGAAGAGTATTAGTGTTAACTCTTCTTTAAAAGTCTGGTAGAATTCTGCACTAAAACGGGTAATTCCCATTTTTTGAAGTCCTCGGTGTTATCTATAGCTACAGCTTCCCTCTTCCATTCTGTCCTCCCTACCCTACTTTATTCTCCGTTTCATAATTCCCATTTAACCCTATATCATCTATGCATAAAATTCTATTACAAAGTATTCCTATATTTCATTCCTTTGTAAGCGTTTATGGCATGCCACAAACTCACGCAGCTTTCTCTCTTTGCCCCGGCCATTCTGATTGGAGTAAGCTGAAATCTCAAAGTAACTTAACTCTGCATTTCCCTAATAGCTATGGATGTTGAGCATTTTGAGTGCCTTTCAGCCATTTGTATTCCTCCTCTTGCAAATTCCCTGTCTAGTTCCGTGCCCCGATTTTTAACTGAGTTGGTTGTTTTCTTGGTGTTTAGTTTCTCGGTTCCTCATGTAGTGTAGATACTAACCCTGCCTGATGTACAGGCTACTGTCCTTCCTTACAGAAGCCTCTGAGTTTTATGAGGTCTCATTTGCCAATGGTTGGCCTTAATGCCTGAGCTACTGGGATCTGCTCAGAAGGTCCTTTCCTGCATCTGTGGGTTCAAGAGTATCAGGTCCCATGTTGAGGTCCTTGACCCCTCTAGAGTTGAGTTTTGTGCAGCGCGAAAGACAGGATCAGCTTCTGTTCTTCATGTATCTATCCAGTTTGACCAGCATCATTTGTGGAAGGTGCTGTTTTTTTTTCACTGTGTTTTTAAAATGTTTTTTTTCATTTTGTGAGAAAAATTGCAGTGGTATATGTAGACAATTGTGCTGAATCTGTATGTGCTTTCGGTAGGAGGGCCATTTTCACGATACCAATCCTGCCTGTCCATCAGCGTCGAGCGCTTTCTGCCTTCGGGTGTCTTTTTCAGTTTCTTGCTTCAACGTCATAAAGTGTTTTCATGTACAAATCTTGGGTTAGATAATTTTTTAGGCAAAATTGTTTACTGGGAATTTAAATTTATTTAGACATATTATATCTTATCTAGCAGCCATATGCCTTATTTTAAGCTGTGGTTAACTGACATATGTGAATTCAATTTAAACTTCAGTATGACGTCATTGTCCTGTTTAGTCGACTTGCCGTGCTCAAGGAACAGAATTTCTTACCTAAGCTATTTTTTTTTTTTGCTGGATTTTTCTCTGCCCTTCTTACCACACTTCTAGGCAGAGTTAAAGATGATGTTTGAGTTTGATATGTCTCTAAAATGGCATGTGTCTGATGTACTTTATATGAGAATGTATCTAGATTTCCCTATCCTGTCTATCTGATAAAATCTCTCATCTGTAACAACTCGTGTTTTATTCAGAGTGCTTCCTTGAAGCTCTCTGCTTTTGTCGTCTCAAAACTGAAGACATGTGTTTGAATTTGTATGTATACAGAGTTGTATGCAGCTGAACATGAAAGGCAGTAAATGACCCACATGGTTGTCACGAGACAAACAAAACTTGAGTCCCTGAGGACAATTCTATTCTGCGTGTGCTATCGCAGTGAGGAACTACAAGCCAGAAACTAAAGCATAAAAGAGCCCGATTCCTATAGACTTGGTTTTATCACGAAATGGTCTTAGCTCTAAAAGGCCTGAGGAAAAGGAGTTTGTATCTCTCCTTGTTTCCCTGAGCAGGTAGAGGGCCACAAGCAACTGTCTCATCCAACCTAGTGAAATACACAGGACAGGGGAAGCTAGGGCCCCAGGTGAAATGCCTGTGTTTCAGGAGACCAGGGGAAGAGGTGACGCACAAGAACAAAATGCAACAAGCAATTCGTAAATAAAAGTGCCAGTGGAAACTGCTGCATACAGTCACTATCCACACCTGCATAAGTGTGTCCTTGTGTCCATATATATAAGGTTCCCAGCCGCTGGAAGTTTGTGATCGTGTCTTACCAGAAAACAAAATCAGAAACAGACCTCAGGGTAAGAACTCGAATGTCTCTGAAAAGACTTCAAAGGTTTTATTTGTTTCTTTGTGATGCTTTTCTCTAAATGTTCTCTGGAGTCAGCAGGGTTTCCTAGGGAGGCCGTTCCCTTGGGAAACTATAGTTTATATATGTTTATAATATATGATATTTTGACCCGCTTTATTATAGTATTTCCGTGTCTATCAATGAAGCTGAGAAGAAGATTGGAGGCTAATCATGTAAAAGCGTGGACCCTCCTGCCTAATCAGAGCTAAATGCAGAGTATCTGAGATACATGTTTTTTAACATGTTAAATGTTTGTAGCATGATTAACAATTTGGCAAAGAGATATAAAAAAAGTGCCTATTATTGGCTTCTAAGAAGTATGTTCTGGTCCTTCCTCTTACCTATCTCCAAACCCCTCATTGGTAATAATCAGAGAGGGCAGCCTTGGCCACTCGGGGTTTCTCAGCAGTAGGCGCAGTCCAGAAGCTGCTGTAATGAGAACAGCGAAGAAGTCATGGGTCCCGCCCCGGCGAGAAGTCTTCCCAAGGGGAAAGGGAGGCAGTGGTGCTGTGATGGGTTTATCATCAGTCTCCTGGTCCGTGCCCCTCTTAGACCACCCTAATTCTGCCATCATAACTGCTGCTGAGGGCTCAGGTGACCATACAGCTTCTGCAGGAAAAAGAATAATTTTTATGAGCATTGTGACATGTGGAGACAATAGCTCCACAGTAGAGAACATTCTTCAGCGCTTTTGCGTCAAAGTCAGAGGAACGTCCGGTCCCTGGCAAATCTCCCAGCATCCTGATGACAGAGAGCATAAGAGGAGCCAAGGAAATCTGAACGTTCGGACATTGTAGAAGTGTGTAAACAACATCGTTTCTTCAAAAAGAAAAACGCTGATTGACATTTCCTCCAAAGATACAATAAATGGTGAGCAGGTTGATTTTTTTTCCCCAGTTTTAAACTCAGGGTTCTAGGGTTGTCGTCATCATTTTATAGAGTGATCAAGGAAAGAAATGTATGTTGTTTTTCAGTTTTATCCTCAGTTCTTCTTTAACATATATATTATATATATTTATATATATATTATATATATATATCCTTATAACCAAACTACACATTTATCTGAAGTTGTTTCATGATAGAAAAGGAGACACAAAAGGCACAGAGCATACAGGACAAATGTCGACTCTACCCGGATACTGGTGACATGGGAACAGTGCACCAACTGTCCCACAGAAAGCCGTAAAACATGCTGGCCTGCACAGTCAGTCCCGTCTCTTCCTTTTGGAAGGGATCATCGGTACATCACAATGGAGCACTGGGGGGACCATTAGTATTTTGGCATGCCTGAGTTAGATTGTTTGAACATCTAGATCATTCTGTGTCCAAATGTCTGCAGATTTTCTCTCTGAGCGGGTCATGGTTGTCTTCTCTTTACGTTTTGGCAGTCTTGGCTTTAAAGACGATAAGCACGGCATGAGGAATAGTCTCAATGTTTCATTTTTATTGGACATTTTATTAGACACCAACTAATATTAACATGAGCAGAAAATTGTTGAAAGGGGAGAAGATATGATATGAGGAGAAAGTAATTTTCCTTTGTACGGCAGATTCTGTTCTGGATCATTAAGGCCATATACGTCAGCTCCAGCACCGATGTGTTGGAGCGCCTTTCCACTCTCGTTTCCAAAGCAAACACTGCGTTTCTTTTGCATGGCAGGCGCGAGATTGGGGCACAAGGGTAATAGAAACCTGTATCAGTGAGGGAACAGTAACATGAAAGATTTAATAATAAGATCTGAGTCTTGGTGGAGATGGAGTCGTTATTTCTGAAGATAGGCATAACAAAGATTTGTTGTTTCTAAAGTACATAAAATGGATCCATAAACACAGAATTATTTCTTACTCCAAGCCAGGGTATTTACCTCTAAAAGTCTAACTTTTGACCTACCCTCTCCATAGCTCCTGCTCGTGCTGGGTGACAAGAACCTGTAAGGGCTGAGGGTTGGACCTTTTAAAGAGGGTCTCTGCCACTGTCGGTCACCTCTTGGGCACCGCAGAATTCTCAGCAGCCAAATGAAGAGAGACGTTCTTAAACTCATTGATATAATTCCCTTGAGCTCCTTGAAGAAGGCTGCAAAGTCATTCAGGATTGTTTGCCGGGCTCTCATCTCACCTGAAGTGAAATTTCATTAGATTAACATTGTGCAGTCTGTGCGTGGCAGGAACCTGTTTCCCAAGTTCAAATGTTGTTTTCTTTATTGCAGGTTTCTTTTCTCCATGGAAAACTCCAAAGCCTGTAAGTTGGAATTCCTATGCTTTTTTGTCTTTATTTTCATTTACTATGTAAGCCCCTTAAATGAAGAGGGAATTGAGTGACCTAAAATGCCCTTCCACCCCTGAGATTCCAGAATATCAGAAGAACAAGCCTTCCGTGCTCTCCTGTCCTTTCTTGCCCTCAAATACAAGGACAAGCTGACTTATTTCCTATAATTATGCCTGGTTTTAAATGTTCTGTGTACTAAAATTGCTTCTTAGGATTGATGTCTTAGAATCCTTCATTAGCTATGTTACAATACCAATAAACAGAATAGTAAATATGGCCTGTTTTCATGTGCTGGCCACTTGGTAACAGATTTTAACGCACACCCTATATGATGAGCTCAGGTTACATGTGAATTGTGAGGTGTGCTGAATCAGAAGAAAGATGACAATATCCTGTGTGCTAGGCTTTACAGTTAGTGCTGGGGACTGTTCCTTCCCAAAGGAAGACAGACGCACATCTGCATCCACTTCTCGTGTTTTGTCTTCCATTGTCCCCCAATACAAGAATCACTCACCTTACATCTCCACGATTATCCCCACTTTCAAAATATACTTACGAAATGGACACCAGCATTATTCAGGATGACGAGACAAAACACTTGAAAACCTGTTGTTTTTCTTATCACAAATACTATGTGGTCATGTAGTGACGTTACGTTTTCAAAACTAATTCATACTACGGTGCTGAAGGGCCTACCCTGCACATTAAATATGATCTGCAAGAAATTTATTTCCATTTCTATTTACATTCTAATGACTGTAGAAATAAACCTATGTGTGCACATGCCTTCATATATCCTAGCTCTATATAGATAATGAGTATGTGTATCATTCTATGTGATTTACACTGTAAACATGACAATCACTCAGAATAGTGCTTCGCATATTCTTCTGATGCTAGCAACCTCTACTATCACCTGACCTCTCTGGCCCTGCTTCTCTTTCAAAGATGCTAAAACTTTATGACAACATAGGAAACTAGCGATTTTACATAGGTTGAAACTCTGACTCGTGTTAGCCACCCGTCTATCACTGGAACAAAATGCCTGAGATAATAACTCACTCATGAAGAGGAGCTGCTTGTGTGGGCTCTATTTGGAAGGTCTCTGTTTATGACGGGCTAGGCTCTGATGCTCGGAGCATGCGCAGTAAGCATCACCTCATAGTGAGAAAGCTCCTTTCATCCCAGGTCAGGGAGCAAAAGAGAAGAGAAAAGGGTTGCAGGCATACAGTCCTCTTAGCACACTCTGATATGCTCCATCTCCCAAAGCCCCACTACTTCCCACGCTATTCTTGGCCAAGTCTTTAACACATGGACATTCAACACCCAAACTATGCCAGTATTAACGGCATAAGTCCCCTTCGCTGGGTTGGCTTTTCTGGATCTCCTTTTATCGTGACTCAGAGGTTGCTCCCCTAATAGACTATCTAAAGCCTACAGCTGGACAGGTAGCGTGGCGAAGCAGAACCCTCACAAAGTAGACCCTCAGTTACCACTCTGCTCATCCGCTCTCCCGAATACATCAGAGAGGGAGAGTGGGGCTGCTTTGACCTTCGGAAATCACGTCGTGATGGATGCGATTTTGAAAGAAGTATTTTTAAATGCGTGAAATGAAGTACGACTTATCTTGCCCAGCTTCTAAATAGGGCCATCCCGTCATCCCCAGCTCCGATCAAGGCCCTGTGGTTAGACACATCTTTATCTGATTTAACCAGCAACCTTGCAGCCTCATCACGGGGCGACAATTTTGCAATCTAGTGATTTCCTTATATGTACCACAGTCGCGCAAATTATGTCATTTGGCATAATTACAGCATTTGCCATCATTATAGTAATTACACCCATAGTCAATAATTCCCAAAAAGACTTTATAGAACTCAGCATACAATTAATCCTGAACCTGTGAATCTTTGCAAGAACTACGGCCTGGACTTCTAGATTGCTGGCTGAGTAAATATATAAAGGTCTTTGATTTCATGCTCTCCATGTATCTATGCGAAACCCCTGGACTAAGGGCCACAAGAGCATTGTGTAAGACCCAGCGGTTTAGGACATAGACTCTCAAGCACACCGCCTGGGCTCAGGTGCTGAGCTTTTTCCTGATTGGTTTATGACCTTAAAGAAGCTGCTTAAGGCCTCTGCATCTCAAAGACTCTATTTGTAAAACAGGAGTAATTTCTCTGTCACTGTGGGGATTCTAAGTTAACCCACGCCAAGTGCTTACAACAGCACTTCAACACATTGGGCTAAAGATTACAAACATCTCTGCCAGTGCACAAACCCTTCACGGGTAAGTCACTCCCCAAATGAATGCAATGTGCTAAGTGGTTCGTTGGAACAAATACAGTGTATCCACAGCATCTGGGCTCAGACACCTTGTTCTAAGTAAAACTGATGGCGGACTTAGCGTGAGGAAGCATGCTCAATGAGACCTAGCCTCCTGCTAGATCTCAACCAAACAGCCCTCAGAAACTAAGGGCCTAATAAGTAAGGCACTACTAATAATGAGTTCTCGTTGTCTTTGCATGGCAGGATCTAAGTGTGTGTTTCAAACATAGGATCAAACCTAATGCCTGTGTTGCCCAGCCCCACCTAAAGTAGTATAGAGGTAGGTTTAGACTTGTTTAGCTGTGTTTATCATGTTCTCAAAAGGAAGGAAACACATCCTAGAAATAGTGTTTTGTTGAGGGGGGAATCCTGTCCTATTCCTGTGCACACCCAAGAATCAGAAACTGGGGTAAAGCAAATGAACGCCTCTGTTTTACTGCTTGGTGTCTGGGTGGAGACTGTGTTGTCTCTATCCGCTCTATCAGAGCCCGAGACTCCACAGTGTTGGCTACCCATTCCCTTAGTCATTAACCACTCATTAGTTTAAAGACAGCAAAACTTCTCCCACACATAAAAACTTCATTCCCATTGTCACTCTGGTGAGATGTCTACAAAGCCTAGTCAGGTCACTGCTGAGAGAAAACAGAGAGTCCCAGCAAGCCCAGTTGAGGGGTAAATGCCTGGCAAGTATGATAAGCTGCAAAGGACCCCAGACCCAAGAGCAGAAGACAGCAGGCACAACAAGTAAGAAATGGGGAATGGAACCGGATCTGGATTCAAGGTATCATGGAATCTGGATAGCAAGGTCTCTCAGAACACAAGGTGGAGCCGGCAGAACTGACTTCCGGCCTCGGCACATGGTGCCGCTAAGCCAGGGTAAACCTTTCCTCAGTAGCATCTTGGGTGGAGATCTTAGGGAGCCTCTTTAGAGGGAGCAGGTGAGAAGCAGTGTGGGAGGAAGACCAGAGGTCTCCTTTCCCAGAGACAGGGCTTTTCTCGAGCACCGCTGACAGACTGACTTGCCGTGTGAGGAGTGTCAGTGCAGGAGGTTGTGGACGCTTTCCTCAGCATCAGCTGGATTCTTGACTCATTTCCCAGTCTCTGTGCTGTAGAAAATGTAGAACTCGCCAATCTTCCACAGAACCTGGCCCCTAAAATGCCCAAAGCATTCTTTGTTCTGTAGCTTTAGGGTTGTGTTTCAGAAATATCAATATTTCACCCGAAGCATCGTTCCTCCCGGGGTTATACATGAGGAATATGCACAGCAGTGAATCGCATGTGGCTGGAAGAAAACCCACAGTTGAAGATGAAAAACACGCACTTCTTGAACCCCGTGTTGGCATGTAGTATGCTAACCCTCTCGGACCATACTTCTGCCATATTTACGTTAAAGCTTTCTACATCTTAAGTGTGGAATCGGAACTAAGAAAGTCATAGCTGGAATGTTTCCATGTGGCACCTAAAAGCAGGTAGACAGGTCATTTAAGAAAGATGCCTTTAGATGCAGTTGTGACCTGGAATGCCATAGCAAAGTCACCATTATGTATGAAAAGGAAAAGTCCCAGTGGAGCTTCCTGTATGAACGTCTCCACTGAGTCCAAAATGCACATTTAAGGGCTTTTACTAAGCAGAAGTTAAAGGTCCAGTGAGATAAAAATTAACTCCGGTTTTTATGATACTTACAAGATCCCTCCCCAAAGCCTCTGGTTTAAACAAATAGCCCTGCTAGAACTATTAGTTCTGACCAAGATCTGTTGTCGGACCTCAGGCAAGCCAATTATTACCCTCTCTGTGCTTCTAGAGATTATATTTAATATGAAACAGCTGAACTCATCCTCTCTCGCTCTAAAAACCATCTAAATGAAATCTGGGGCCGGATCCCATGCAGAAACAATTTAAATTCAGTCTCAGCGAATTAAAGTCAGTAACCTACTTATTCCCAAGTCTGCAATGTTTAGTTTCCACACGAACCCCTGCCACAGTTCCAGGTGGGGGGATGGGCCGGAGGGACCCCCGCCGTGACCCATGGCATGTCGAGGAGGAACAGGGGTATGTGGTCCCCCACAACCCTTCCAGCCTTAAGAGTATTGATGACAAGGTGGAATCCTGACCAAAATATACCCAGTGTGAAAACAAGAGCAAGAAAACGAAGTAAAAAATAGACAGCTTTATATCCATATCAGTCCGTCAGATTTTTAGGAGTCCATATCTTAATTACAAGTTCATCCATTCACTAAGGGTGCTTTCTGAATAACTACCACATACAGGACCTGTATGTTAGAGCCAGCAGTGGCAAGTGATACTGGGAGCAGGGAGTGAGGTTGAATAGGACCACCCCAATGGTTGGGCCAGCTCTTCTAGGAAAAAAAAATGTCTATGTGCACCTAGTGTCCAGGTAAAGTGAGGGGGGGACGGTAGAAGAAGAGATGGAGAGGGGTCTGCAGAGCTTCAGAGCAAGAAAGGGTGTGGGAAGAAGGAGAGAGTAAAGTAAGCAGAACCCACAGCCTGACGGGAATTTGACCTGGATCCCGAGAGAACCGTACTCCGACCCCGCCCAGAATTGCAGGCAAGAGGCTACCATCATTATACTTTATAGGGACTGCCTACTGATTCAAAGGACAGAGGCAGAAGGAAGGGCTACTCGTTGAATAAAGGTGACGCTAGCCATGACAAGAGCCTTCTCGCTAAATGGCAAATATTAGCTCTAGCTGCATGTATGTCCCCATGCATGGCCAATTAGGAAGCACTTCACTATAGTGCCAGCAGGTACATTTCAGGGGACACGTTCCCACGCCCACAGTGAATGGGATTTCCGAGAAGGATGTAGTCCGTTGCTCCTGGATGAGCTATATGTACAAACTCTAGAGGAAGCGATAAAATGTTCAGCTGTGAGAGGGGCTTAAGATGTGTACAGGTGATAAACGAACAAGCACAGTCTACTTCATTTCCTGTTTCAGGGAGGTGGTATGATAAATCGGAACCATCGGCAGAAAAAGAACAGATGTTACCTCTTCCTGAATATACATCCATAAATGATATTGGGATACATTCTATATTCTATAAAGGAAGCCATCAAAGAAATGAGGAGTTTGCCATAGATCCCTAGCTGCTATGCGGCAAGGTTAAGAGCATACGTTCACACCCCAAGCACCACTTTCACTTACGTGATTCCGTACAAATAGATTCTCTTCCGTCGAGTCGTATGTACCAAACTCTTCTTGGGGGCAGAAGTTCACATGGTAAGAAAGTCTTTTATGAAAGCAGCAGGGGAAACAGCCAGGCGGAATCCATCCTCAGTCACGTTCTCTCTTCTTTCCTTTCAGACGATGGACCAGTGGGAGACTCAGGGCAGCCCTCAGACAAGTTTATCTGCTCCGGCCGTACCGCAGAACCTGCCCTTCCCACCTGCCCTGCACAGGAGCTCCTTTCCAGACTCAACAGAGGCCTTTGACCCACGGAAGCCTGACCCATATGAGCTCTATGAGAAATCGAGAGCCATTTATGAAAGCAGGCGTAAGTGACAGCCATGTAAAGCCAGGGGACACTAACCGTGGCTGACACCAGCCTAGGGGGCACATAGGGGCTGAATAATCTGGTATGATTTTACCTTCTGAGGCGCAAAGGTATCTCCAAAGTAAGACAGCGGGTCTACAAGGGTCCTTAAAACCTGCCTTTTCTTTTCGATATTTACATTTTAATTGACAATGCTTCTATTTTTACGGAGTACGATGTGATATTTCCATACACGTATACATTATAGGATGATCAAATTAGGATAATTAGCATATCAAACAAAAGATAACTACAATAAGAACACTTAAAATCCTGTCTTCCACGTAATTTGAAATATATATTATGATCAGCTATAGTCACATGGACGTGTGACAGAATTTAGCGCCCTCCTATCTAGCCAATCTTTATTCTTGCTGACTTAAAGAGCTGGTTGCTTCTAAAGGTATCTTTGGGATTTAAATTGCATGCCCCTAAGCTCCTGAGGAAATAAGGATGGAGCGGAGTTGCTGGCTTGGTTCACGTCACAAAATAAAATGGAGCAAATTTTTGGAAGGTGTAATCCATTTGACCTGACCTATAAGGCAACGCTGGAACACATAACCCATTCCAACTGACCTGGAATCTAAAGCTTACATTTTGTCGTCTTAGAGTCTTGAAGGCAGTCATTGGAGAAGTCCAAGCCTTGAGTAGAATGCAATTTCAGACAAGGTTTTCCAATTCAGAGTCATGAATCAATTTGTCCTCAAAGGAGGGAGAAACAGGTGCCGGTCATCCCGGCCTGAATCTCCTGCTGCCATTTAACGCACCCAGCTGCCTTGCCTTAAAGCCTGCATGTGTGTCTGCCTTCCTATTGGAGGATCTTCGGGGTTATTTGAACTTTTAATATCAAGCGTACATCTGTTGTGTCCCTTCCTGACACTGTCACCTCCTCTATGGAAACTTAATCACAGGGGTGTATAAAACACGGCACGGAGTGCTAAGACTCCGAGCAACGATAGCGAAATCAAGTCTAGTTTAAAAGACTTTGGTCCCCGGCACTTCCCTTCACAATCTGGTTTCCCTTGCTCCAACCCCCGCCCCCCTCCTAATACATCCTTTCCAACTTTATCATCTGAAACATGAATAGGAGTTTTAAATCGTGTGCGGCCTCGGAGGACCTTGAACCCGCTCAGTCCTTTGATGAGCTCAGGGCCCGAGAATTACGCACCCAGCTGCTAAAGGGAAAAGCAAGCATAACACCTCTCCCCACCCTCTGTGACATCTTGTAGAAGTAATTTCGGTGGATAAAACAGGGAGGACAGCGGCCTTCAAAACGAGCCTGCGCGCATGCGCTCACTTTTCACTCATCAGTTACGTCCAAGTTACTGTGTTTCTTCTTCCCTCTCCTGGTAAATGACTGAAAAGTCTCAGGAGGGCCGTGCACTTGGAGCATCTACAGCAGGAAAATCAGAGAAGAGGGACGGTTATGGCTGAATAATGAAGGGTGTAGATTTGGGGTCCTGGTGGTCATCACAGGGAAGAAAAGATACCACAAAGATCTGAGTCCGGCACTTACTACATGTACGCTTAAATAGCATAGTGTTTGCTCTCGGTGCTGCGACAAGACCCCGGAAATGAACAGTATACCCTGCTCTTACAAATTTCATGGGGAAAGGAACAGAAGTGTAAATAGAGAGGAATACACAGTAGATGTTCCTACATGGACGGCAAAACACACCGCAGGACTAAAGTATCACCTCGTGTCCGGGGCGGGCTTCATGTTTGGGTTGCCTTCAGGGACTGTGATGAGCCGCTTTCTTCGCTGGTTCTTTGCTTCTGTTCTTGTGTGGCTCCCAGAACGAGGCAAAGCCGCCTGCTTTGGGACAGAGGGCATCTTCGCATTGGCTCCTCATCTTCCGTCTGAGACAGTCAGGCCCTCAGTTTCCTAATAGGACTTGTACATGACCCTCATCCCACTCTAAAAGAATCCAGATTTTTATATCTAGCGCCCGCAGCACCGTTCATTTCTGTTGAGTGCCTTTTTCCTCCTCGCCTGGAGCATTCCCAGCCCGAGCAAAGCAGATGCCTTAACCTCCCATCTTTCTTTGCCATCACTAGGAGCTCTTCATTCCTTTGCTGCTGAGGCAGCAAGGCCCCATCTCCCTATTCCCTCACCCAGAGCCTGTCCCGGGGCACCGCAGAGCTCAGGCTCCCGTGTCCCCAGGAAGCCAAAGGAGGGCAAGCTCATTTCCTTTCCTACGCTTCCCTTCTTCTCTGTTATTATGTAACACTCAGTAGGGTATGAGCGAAACACAGAAACCACGTGAAGGTAAGGAAAGCTCCATCCCTGAAGGTGGAGGAGCCAAATGAGCACTGGCCACTTTCCATCCGGCTATGCGGCTCCTCCCTACGGGCTCCTCCGCCGCAGCTCCTTGTTCGGCCCCGCCAGCCCATTGAAGCAAGCCAACGGCCTTCGATCCTCTCCATACCGCCCATTGCCAAGTCCAGAATCATCTTATTCTCTCACCTACATTTTTAGAGTGATTCCTTTTTTATTTCTTTAGACAGTCTCACAATATTGCCCCAGCTAGCTCTAAAACCGGCAACTTTCCACCTCAGGCCCCCAAGCAGCTTTAGCTATACGATGTAAAACTTAACTAGTGGTTGGTAACCCACCGCCTAAACCTCACTTTCGAACAAGACTTTGAACAAAATATCCAGGAAGCATATGAAACCCAAAAGAAAGACCACATCGCAATTTTGATGGCATATACTTCTATCCATGTCCCTTTGAATCGCATGCACAAGCCTTAGACTTAGAGCTTGCTGACCCTTCCTGGGAGAACACAGCATTGGTGAGAGTCGGGAAAGTATGGTGAGAACCCCGATCTGATCTGCGAGCCCTTTGATGCTTTCCTGGCTTGCTGTGAACCCTGGTGTCCCCCTCCCCTTACAACCCAGGCAGAAGCCACCGATGATGTATTCACACTCGAGCTAGGTTGCAGTTACCAAACAGAAGGATGCCCCTCCACTTACAAGGGGGCTCTACAGAGCTATAGAATGTGTGTTCTGTAAAAAGTTGGAAGGAACTGCCTGGATTCAAATCCCCACTCCCCCTGCAAATTATGGAGATTTATCAAATGATGTAAACGCTGCCGTGCCTCATTTGGCTCCTAATTAGATTAAGCTGACAGTGAGACGTGCGTGCACAGGACATCTCACTAATGATGTGTTCTTGGGAAAATGTGATTTTTAAACAAAGACAGCCGTAGGCTAGTAGAGTCAAGTGAAACACAACATGGCAAGTACACCCCCCTGAGAGGAGCCAGTGCCACCACCAAGCTTCCGGAGATGTCCTGAGATGAGGTGACAACAGAAAAGGGACAGAGAAAAGAAATTCCCCCACCCAGCAGGGAGGCGGGGTCTTTGATTTAAGAGTGCCAGGCATGGCGCCCAGAGGTGGCTCCCCAAGGCTCCACATCAATCAGCAAGAATACATGAAGCATTCAGAGTGTGTCTGAAACTCTGGTAGACACTCAAGAGAGTAAACTCACAAGAAATAATCTCAACTTATTAGAAAATTCTGGTGAAACACACAGGGAAACCATTTCTGGACAAGACTCTCTAACAGAACACAGTACTAACATCAGAGTGTCCTTGCTCCAACCCAGGGGCTCTGAAATGATGGGAAATGTTTTTTTGATGACCTAGTGACCAACGAGGCCATCTGGGGCAACTACATCCAAGTGTTTCCAGGGGTGTTCTGGTCTTGATTATCCTGTTATGATTATTAGTAGCCTCCCTGCCACTCTCTAGACCATCCTCATTTGAGTGGTGAACTATCTAATTTCCTTTTATTAAACAGTATATTCAAAAAATAGCCATTGTGCCTAGGAAAAGTGTATAGCTAACATACATACTGTGGATAAAAAGTTTTAACATCCACTAAGAAAAATGTTTTTTTTAATTAGTCAAATAATTATTTGACTAATCAAGTTTTTGTGTCTTCAAGTTTTATCTCTAACTAGCCTTTGGGTGACTTCTGCGGTAGCTTGTTTTGGTAGTTAAATTTCTAGCGAACTCCCCCCACCCTGCAATGCCTAGAAATTGTCGATGTGTTCAGATCTAGAAGATAGCAAACTTAAGTTGAGAAAACCAAGGTTAGGAGGTTCCACACAGTAAGTATCAGACCATGCATTCACATTCTTAGTGAATGCTAAGTCCAATTCAACATTACAATAACCACCTCACTGAAAGGGACTATCTCTGAGACAGCAGCAAATAGATGGCCATCATAGGGTAGGCAATATGGCAAGCTTCCCAAAGAGAGGGGGTGCATTTTCTGAGTGTGCTCTACAGTACAACTGAGGCAGAAGAGAGGGCCAAAATTGAATACGGCAGAAAATTCCATACTCCCTAAACCCCCCCCCACTGCCTTTCCACACTCCCTAATAGCCCCCTGCCTGCCCCTTGCTTTGAAGCTGAAGTGAATGACCACTGAAGTTACCCAAACTTTTTTTCTCTTCCCATTGAACCTTGGTTATTATAAATAACAATTGAAGAGGTTCGACATGTCCATGCTCCTTTGCAGTAACACATCCCTCAAGAGTGTGGTCACAAACACGCCAAGGGCCTGTCTGGCTGGTGTAGCTAAAGGTATGGCCCCTTTAGAACAGAAGTTCCTCTTGGGTTTCTCTACTAACTGCCATGCTGTCCACTATTCCTTCCAGACATTAGAAACAGTAATCACCACGGGGGGTCTAGCAAAGGTAGCAATGGACAGTCTTGGTGGTCAAAGAGCCTAACAGAGATACAAAGTGTCTTTCAGCACCAGGCCTGTACTAGAGTTACAATGTATCAAAGGCAGGGAAGAGTGGTTTCCCCGGGTAATAGAGATACAATGTATCAAAGGCAGAGAAGAGTGGTTTCCCCGGGTAATAGAGATACAATGTATCAAAGGCAGAGAAGAGTGGTTTCCCCGGGTAATAGAGATACAATGTATCAAAGGCAGAGAAGAGTGGTTTCCCCGGGTAATAGAGATACAATGTATCAAAGGCAGAGAAGAGTGGTTTCCCCGGGTAATAGAGATACAATGTATCAAAGGCAGAGAAGAGTGGTTTCCCCGGGTAATAGAGATACAATGTATCAAAGGCAGAGAAGAGTGGTTTCCCCGGGTAATAGAGATACAATGTATCAAAGGCAGGGAAGAGTGGTTTTCACACCTGTACTAGAGTTACAATGTATCAAAGGCAGGGAAGAGTGGCTTCCACACCTGTACTAGAGTTACAATGTATCAAAGGCAGAGAGGAGTAGTTTTCCCACCCAGGCTGCTAACCTTCCCTTTTGATGTTCATTACTAAACTCTTCTTTACTCCGTGTGATGCTCACACGGCTCACACTGTTTCCAGGCTGACTGTTGGCCTTCTGGCCGCTCCTTCCCTATTCCTAGTGAACGGAGGTGGAGCTTGCAGTGCCTCCCATCCTAATCACAGAGCCATCTGGAAAGAGGGAGTGGAAAGTGACACCATCCACCAGAGCACACCCCCGGAAAGTCAGGAAAGTGACATTGGGGTGGCCACATCACACAAGAAAGAATGTGGGCCCAGAAGCCCCTGTGAGTCCACCACTTGAGCTGGCCAGAGTCCAGGACCCAGGCGGACCCAGCTGCATACGGGAAAGGACAAATGCTTGGTTGCCACAAATGCAGGCAGGACTTTAAGTCATCATGAAAGGACATCTTGCACACAGGGGAGCCTGCTTGCAACTAAACACGGGGCTGAGCCTGAACTGCCAGGGCAGTGATGGTGTCCTGCAGCCTGCATTAATTCACCTCTCACCTGTGTCCTTTCGCACACAATCTTACTGTAGGGAAGTGTTAAAATGAGATGTAAAAAGTGTTCAGACACCCTTACCTGTGACTTGACATTAGAATCATGAGAGAAAAGACAGCATGCTATCATTTAATCCCCTCCACTGTATGTAAATGTGGATTCTCTCTACCTTTTATCACTGTATCCCTGGTGTGATTTATGTTTATGATTTGACCTGTGGGGGGAAAACTGTCTTTTCACTGGCGCTTCTAATATATCATCACTTCGCCTCTGTAACATTTTGGAAAATGAGGTCGATAAATCCATTAAAGTTGTGTTTGCCATTTTTGATCGATAGACCCTAATTAGTTCAGAAATCTAATTTCAAAAGTAGTATCCTTGGGTGACTGTCTAGAAAACTATGAAAACATCTATATTTCTATCAGCTTCCTTTTATAGTTGGAAATCCCCGTGATGTGAGCTAATAATATAAACAGTACAATAAATATGCCATCGCACATTTTCCCTATGCTTTGGGAATTAGATATAACTCCACAGCTTATGTATTTATTTTATTCAGTAATTTAAAACTTGGTATCTCTGACGTTAGTAAAGGATGGGAGGGCAGAAGACTATGAAAATGGACTCAAAACTCGGTCCTTACCCGAGCGTGCTCCCGTGTCAGCGTGGGCAGCACAGATTCCCAGCGTATCCTGAAGGATTTCTATGAATCAACATGAGACCATCAGGGCTTCAGTGAATGGAATCTAATTGCTACATAGCAAGTAAGTCCTAGTGAGATTAGGAGAGCATAAAGTGTCAGTGTGGCACCAATGTGAGTGTTCAGAAGATGGCGGTCTTCCATCCCTGACGTGAATCTACTTTTCTCAGTCAGAATCCTAGACTGCCACAGAAAACACGAAGGCTCTCAGAAAGAAACATTTCTGCGGAAGCTAATATGCCTTTGCACAACTGCCCTGGCGGGCAGGATCTCTGTGCCCTGTGTGAAGATGTGTCACTGTGATTGGTTTAAAAAAAGAGCAGAATGGCCAATAGATAGGCAGGAAGAGGATAGGTGGGGCTTATGGGGGCAGAGAGCTCCGGGAAGGAGAAAGGAGGAGTCAACAGTCAGGATGGGAAGTACAGAGGAAAGGGAACCAAGCCGTATTGAAGAACATAGATTTAAAAAATATGGGTTAACTTAAATTGTAAGAACTAGTGAGGAACAAGCCTAAGCTAAGGCCGACAGAGCTTTCATAGTGAATAAGTCTCTGTGTTGTTTTTGGTGAGTTGGCAGCGCAGAGAAAAATCCACCTACAGTGCCCCAGTGAACAAAACTAGCTCACTGTGCAAAATGAACTGAACTCCATATTGGAGCAATAGACTCTCATTGCAATATTTTTTTTTAAAAAAAATTGTCAATAAAACACTAGTATTTCTAGTGCTCCATGTGATAGTACTCTATCATAAAATGATGGCAGCTTAACATTGAGATGTTCTGTGATACATTCTTTTCAGTCTACTTGAATAGTCCTAAGTTGACCCTTCTAGAATAATCATTTATATGATTATACATCACACCTACATAATCATTTACATAACCGTAATAATAATGTCCTAACATGAATCCCAACTTAAAACTGACTTACACATTAAACATAAGGAGGATGTTGCTTGCAAGAAAAGCTTACAATTATTTTATCAACAGTATGCATTATGCCCTAGAAGGATTTTGTAACTTTTAATTTTTGATAATATGATTAGCTATATTACGTTTTCATAAAGGCAAAAATAGTCTGCCACTCTCAGATGGATCTCCACAACTCAGTCTAACACAATTCTTATTTTCTTGGGCGCTTCTTGGCAAGGGGTTTGCATATGTATGACCTCTGCAAGTCTCAGATTAAACCCCATCACATGGTTTGGGAATGTGTCTATGACAGAACTATAAAGGAAGACGAAGAATATTTGAAGCTCACAGGAAATAATCTACCATTGTGAACAGAGAGTGACAGCATACACACCTAAGCTCAGCCCTTGAAGCGCTGAAGCAGGAAAATCCTGAGTCTGGAGTCAACCTGCACAGTCTTCCTTGTGTGGAAGAAGAAAGGAAAGAAGGAAGGCAAAAAGGAGGGAAGGAGAGGGCAGGAAGGAAATTGTGCTGAGAGTGGAAGGCAGTGTTCCCACAGTAAAGGTAAAGACAGCAGATTATTGGATAGTGAGTTTTCATCACCACGAAGTTAAAAACAAAGGGGTATTTTCATGTGATTTTGGTCCTAAAAACTATCTCGAAGGGTTCCCTGGGATAAAGCCCAGAACAAGTGATGTGCGCCTCTTAGTGTCATGGGCTCATCTTGCATCTTCCCAGTGAAATACTTTCAAGTCTTCACACAACCTTGCAGTCTGTCTCTCCCTCCCTCTGTGGTGCAGTAGCTTGAGAAAGCAGAATAAAACTCAAGGGACAGTTTAGTGATGTCATTTTCTATATACTCAACAGTCACAGATACCCTCTCTAGTTCTTAAGCATGTCTGTGAGGAGGTCCATATTTACCCCCCATAAATTTGAACCCATGAGAGTGGCTGTCTCCACATACTCCCAATACAGAGAACCAGGGTTTGCAGAGCGCAAAAAGTTGAGCATTCCTGCATTTAAAAAAGATGTTTCATGTTGATGTTAATAAACATATATTGTTAGGCATATCGTAAGCCACATCATCGTTCTCATGAAGGCTCCCTGCTACTAGAATGAACCAGTTTAACTCAACTACTTGGACAAAACCTCAGCTCTCCAAATAATCAGAAATCTCAAAATATTTGGACTGGTGTTAAATCTGTTTGATCATAGATTGTAATTTTCACTTTTCATCTTAGTGACCATAATATGAGTTTGAGGGACTCATTGCATAGACTTCAGGCTCTGAATTGACATATTTCCAAATATATATTCTTATAGTGAAAACGAAAACAAGATGAAATTTGGAAATGGTCTTTTCCATGATGCTAAAAGAATCCATATTGTTCTGTTTTAACCTGTGTGAGGCGCATGATAATACACGCTTACCAGAGGCAGGGGATTCTATCCATCAACTTCAAAGGATTTTAGAAACAGGTGAAAAAAATAGATAAACATGAGCATAGAATTTGGGTTGGGGGAGTTATAGCGTCAACAGAAAGAACATAAGGATGAATTTTAAAGTGCCGTCGATAAATTTCACCTCTACTTCCCCATTTTCCCATCCAGAACAAGTACCACCCAGGACCAGTTTTCGAATGGATTCCTCTGGCAAGTATTCAGAGTCCACAGCTCTGTGAGCGCACGTCCTCCACTTTGTGTAACCTGTCATTCTCCTGAGTGGTTTCAACTTTTCACTGCGTAGTATCCAGTGTGGTAACTAATTCACCTCCATCCCCTGTGTTCAAGGCAGAGGGCAAGCCTCATCATGGTGGGTCTGGGGGCTTACATACAAAAGGCAAATAATAGTGAATGTCCTTCATTACAAAGTCACTAAAAGGATGCACTTAGAACCAACTGTCAAAGAAAACCATCAGACTAGGTAGATCTGTGCTGTCTAACACAGCAGCCACTAGGTACTAGCGTGCAAATTTAGACATGTTATCAAATGTGTATGAAATCCACAGTGAATTTCAAAGACTTAGGACAAGAATAAGTCTTTTAATTGTCTTATGTTAAGATAGTGTATTAGTTAGGGTTTCTATTTCTGCAATGAAACACCATGACCAAAAAAAACAATTTTGGGTGAAAGGGTTTATTCAGCTTACATTTCCACATCAGAGTTCATCACTGAAGGAAGTCAGGACAGGAACTCAAATGGGGCAGGATCCTGGAGGCAGGAGCTGATGCAGAGGCCATAGAGAGGAGCTGTTTACTGGCTTGCTTGTTGTGGCTTGCTCAGCCCACCTTCTTAAAAAACTCAGGACCAGCAGCCCAGGAATCGCACCACCCACCGTGGGCTGGGCCCTCCTCCATTAATCACTAATTGAGAAAATGCCTTACAGTTGGATCTCAAGGAGGCATTTCCTTAGCTGAGGCTCCTTCCTCTCTGATGACTCCAGCTATGTCAAGTTGACACATAGCCAGCCAGAACAGATGGTATTTTGATAATTAAGTTAAAATATGTTATCAAAATTGATATTATTTGTTAAACTTTTTTTAAAAGTGGCTGCTTGGCAATATTAAATAACTTCTGTAATTTACATTTTATTTAAATTGGATCTTGTTAAACCAGGTAAATGGAAATAAGAAGGTAGAATATCTCAAGAGGAAAGCTAAATATTTTTTTAAAAAAATCTTACTAAAGAATTTGCTAACACAGATTGAAATTATCCTGAACATAATTAAATACCTATATCAATTTGTTTCCTTTAATAATTCCAATTACATTTTATATTTTGATACTATTTTGAGTTAGGGTACAATATTATAGCTTCTGGTTTAAAAACTTAAGAAATATCTTAATAATTTTACTTTGTTTTTTTTTTTACTTATCATATACAAATAAGCTAAAATATATCACGTTGTAGGCATGAATGAGGACAACAAAGTCTGAGACCTTCTTTCCTTCTCATGAAATGCTCTTTACAACTGGTTAGCAGGGACAACTCAAGGCATTGCAGAAAGCAGTGTCTCTTAGTACTATACTAACTCCGTCCCACGTTTGTGAGCTTCAGCACACATCCCTAGTGTGTTTCCATGACGACCTTGTTTCCATCCCAGGGTGCTCCAACACCCCTTGGGGAATGTGTGTGCTGGAGATCTTCATTTTCTAAGTTTCCAAGTTGTTTCTTGAGTATGTACAAAACACGGAAGATACTACTTAGCAACCAAATAATGTCTAAAGTAACTGTTTAGCAAGGTCTGAAGTCTTTAGGTGGCTGTTCTTTCATCTGACTGAGACACTGGCTGTAAGATCCTTGTTAGGTTTGAGAATGTATTATGCCTAGTAATTATGGGTAAAAAAAGATGAAATCAGGATTTAATATAGAAATCTAAAGCTCACTTAAACTAGCCTCAGAAAACATATTTCCTAAAGAAAACTTCAATCTCTAAATGTATTTTATTCAGAAATCAAAGAAGAAAACAAAGGTTGCCCAATAGCCTAGGTTATCTTGAGATATATACAAAGGCACACTTTACATTTAAAATATAAAAAAATGAAAGTTTCAGTGAGAGTGCCTTATTCCAATGTGCAACTCGAATTTTCAAGAAAGAACCAATCCAAATATTTTGTCAAGTGTATATATAAATTATGAAAAATCATAGAAAATCAAGATTACATGCAATAAACACCTCTCTGATAATTTTCGCACATGTATATCGAATTCTCAAATGTCGAACATCCAGGCAAAATGAGGCCAGCTGTGGAGAGCCACAGAAACCACCTGCAGAGAAAACCTTGTCTTTAGGATTTTTTTTTTAAGACTCCAGGACTGTAAAGGTCAAACCAGAAGTAGTATCAGTGAGATACAGAAGTCAAGCAAATTGAAAAAAGAGGAAAAGATCTACTCGGTGTGTTATTAAAGTATTATAAAGGACCTTAAAGACTTCAGTAATCAAACCAGACATGGTGGCCCATAGCTTTAATCCCATTTCCTGGGAAGCAGAGACAGGCGGATCTCTGTTAGTTTAAGGCCAGCCTAGTCTACATAGTTGGTTCCAGGACAGCCAGGACCATGTCAAAAGGCCCTATCTCAACAAAGAGAGAGAGGTAGAGGGGAGGGGAGGGGAGGGCAGAAGAAGAAAGGGAAGGGGAGGGGAGAAGACGAGAGGAGAAGAGAAGAGAGGAGGGGAGAGGAGAGGAGAGGAGAGTAAGGGAATGAAAAGGTGGGGAGGGGAGAGGAGAGGAGAGAGAGAAAAAAGAAAGAAAGGAAGGAACGCAGTAACCAGAGAGCAAACCAGCCTGACCAAGAGTGAAGTCAGATGGGGCAAAGACGAGATCCCTGAGATAGAGCAGATACGATAGGGGGAAGGCAACATTGGAGAAATAAAGCAGTTGGCAGGCTACCGAAGAAAACCAGACAGGAAATGACTTCTACCCTGGCCCCAGCATGCTGGGCTACTGTCATATCATCAACCGAATAAACAGGAAGGTGAAGAAGAGAGATTCTTTCAGAGCCAAACAGATCATCTTTTTGTCCAGTAATGTTCAGTTCCAGCGATCAAAACCAACCAATTCTTTAACTCATTCAGCATCTAGAGTGCCTGAAAACCCAGAACCCTGGGTAGATTTAATGACCTTCATCGAGACCTCATTCCTTCCTAGATCTCTCTCCAAGAGAAAGTCAAACACAGCAACACTCTTTTCAATAGAGAAAAATAAATAAACAAAGGATCTTTTTGCCAACTGTGATAAGCCATACTACTTTTGTTTTAATTAGCACATAAAAGGAATTCAACTACCAAAGTTTAATTGACATTTAATAACAAGCCATTGCCAAATTAATCCATTAAAATGCTGTGCTCTGCAGTTTTGAAGAATGAATCCATTCATAAAAGGAATCAGTTGTGCTCAGCCATGGAGCCTTCCTCCTAAATGCTGTGTTCAAAACCCTGCTTTGCAAAGGCATCAGCTCTTCTAGCATGTCAAGTCTTCCGGGGTGCACACAGGAATCAGCCATCAAAATTCCACCGTCCTTTATTATGAGGGAAGCTGTCCTGATAACAACCATTACTGCTTTTTCTTTGGAGACAGTCTTGCGATGTATTTCTGTCCTGTGACTTGAACTCACAGTGATCCACCTGCCTCTGCTTCCAGGCGCTGGGATTAAAGCTTGCACCATCCCTGCATGCAGTTGCTATGTTTCGAATGTAGGCTTTTCTAGTACTGGTGTGAGCCCAGGATAGACTGCTGGGGCTTGTCCATTCAATCCCTCTCACTAGCTTGCCTCAAAGGTCATAGAGGATCCCATGAGAGAAGAATGTCAGGAAACGCTTTGTTTCTTAATGCCTGCATCTCCCGGGACCCAGCTTCTAAGGAGACACAGCACTGGCCATGGCTAGTCACTGAAGACAACCTCTGAAGAGCCCCCACAGTCCTCCTAAAAGGGCCAAGGGCAAAAAAAGAAAATCAGCTAGGAAGCAGGAAAGAGAAGGCTGCTGGGGGCGTGGCTGAGTGACGTTCTAGGTGACGCAGGACAGACCCGGTATCTGCCCACCCCTTATCTAACAAGCTGCCATGTGCATGGTTTCCGTCTAGACGTGCTGGAGGGTGGGGATGATTAACTACAGTGGTAAAGGAGGAGGTGTTTGCCCTGAGATTACTTACATTAATAAGAGGAAAGATCAAACATGATACAGTAATTGAGGCTGTCATCGGGTCAGGAAAGCAGCCAAGGTGAGGTCCTGAAAACGCCAGCTCTTTCCTAACAGAGCGAGAAGGAAAAGAACAATGTATCCTATCTTTGTGCATATAATCTTAGTTACTTTGAAACAGTTACAGAAAGGAGTAAAAATAAAACAAAAGAAAAATTATGTTTCTAAAAGCTCATATTAAAAAAAACACCACTTAAGACAATCTATCATTTAGACTATTTTCCAACTAATTGTGTCTCTAAAGCTTTTAGGCCCTGCAGCCTCTATGCTCAAAATTAACAAAGGAATTAGTAAATCACATCCGCCGGCACACGTCTCTGGCGACCCTTCTCTGTCTCTCTCTTACTTGGGTGCCGCGTTGCTCACGTCTGCCTAGAAGCACCTAGAAGGGTGAGCAGTGGTACGGTTGGGACCCCCTACCCTGTATCTGAAGACACAGCAGATGAGCCCAATAGTCAGAGCTCAGTGGGACAAGTGATGCCTCAGCAGCTAAGACGCTTGCCGTCCAGGAGGCCCGGGCATTATTCCCAGCACCGGCCGGCGTCAGGTGGCTCAGTCTGTAACCCTAGCTCTGGGGCTACGGCGCCATATCTGGGCCTCTGCAGGCAGTAGTGTGCAAACACACACAGTTAATTTTTAAGTCACGGGCTTAGGATTGTCAGGAAAAAGTACATCCGTAAGTAAAAGGAGGGGTGCCTGCCTTGTTCACATCTCTGTCTGACAGAATTAAATAAATTAACCGATGAAATATAGGAAATTTTTTTCCACTTTAAAAAAAAAAGGAGCCATTCTTTAATGAAAAGTTTTTGTGTGGACAGCAATACCCTCTGACGTAAACCAGACTCCGCGAGCCTTGACACAGCTCTGAACTCCACTGTGGGGATTGCCATCATTTCGGTCATTTCTCGTAGGGGAAATCTCTTACCAAGTAAAATGTAGCATCCGATAAAACCCTTTTGGAGTCCTCTGGCAAGTCTGCACAGGTACCCAAATCACTAAAGGAGCAATTGTCCGCCTTTGGGCACGTACCAGTCATGCTAGAAGGAGGAGAATGAAGTCGAAAGTTCTGGCTCTTTAGATACGAAACGCCGTCACCTTCGTTTGTGATCTCCCGTGTTCCCAGAGAGGAGATGGGTATGACTAGAATGCCCTAACCTGCCTGTGGAGGTTGGGCTGTGACAGGACACTAGCCGCCATCTCCCATAACCCCTTGCATTTCTCCATCCCCAGGAAAAACACTGCTGTGGTTTCATAGGCTCGTCCGACCTGCCTCCAGATGCCCATGGGCTTACTGGGTGTCTTGTATAGTGTTGAGCAAAGTCTCCATCGTTTCTTTACCACCAAATTAACTAATAATTGACTGCTTCCAAGGCTTCCCCTTGTTAAAACATGAATGACTGTAGAGTTTATACAGGACGACCGATGGAGTCTGACGGCCACTCCTCTATGACAGCGCGTATTAGCATTGAACGAGAGACCTTGGCTGTGCGTTTGGTAACAGACACAGATACCTGTGCACCTTGCACGGCGTACACACGTGTAACGTCCTTGGATCAGGGCAGCTCTCCGAAGAAAGCACAGGAAACCACCATTTGCCCACACGTCAGAAGTCTTGCCCTTCATTGATCAGGTGGTTAAGTACAAAGCCGAGTCTAGACCGGCTGTATTCGGTGGGCTGTGCACAGTCCTTTCCATACGAGCCCGGGAGAGATTCCTAGGCCATCATTCAGTGAGCCCGTGTTGGCTATAACTAATATCCTATATCTAAGTGCTTCAGTGTTTGTGAGATTTTGCTTTTGTCCCTTGGGGATTCTCCTGTGAAATCTCATCCTAATTTCTGAAACTGGCCTGTTTAAGCAAGAGGAATTTTATCAAATGCCTGCCCCTACTGCTGCCTTTAAACCACTAAATCCAGAAATTGATAAATATTTTCTAAGCCAAAGATAGCTTAATAAATTTTCCTACATGCCAAGAGGGGCATGAAAGCCCAGAATCCCACCAAAATTAACATCCTTCCCCCAAAGAAGGCACAAAGGGAGGCTTGTAACATTCTCCTTGAAGAGTCTAAATATTTCCATTGTTTCAGCTTACTCTAGACATGAAATACCTGCCACTCAAGAGTTTTCCATCTCTCTTAAAGGTCCAGTCTTGTTTTGACCCAATTTTAGGTGGATATCCCTTTTCTAATTTACTTTAAAGGTGTTAATGAAATCAATAGTCCTTAATAACGTCCACATTCTAAAATACCCGGCGGCGAAATTCTTCTCGGGCTTGGGTTGAGTTCTGCCTATACCTTATAAGACTAAAGGAGTATACTCAGAAAGATGAATTATACCACACACACACACACACGCACATACATGCACACACATGCACATAAACACACATATACACACATATATACATACACACATACACAAACAAACACACATACATATAAACACACATACACACATATACATGCACACACACATGCACACAAACACACACATACACATAAACATACATACATACATACATATACATGCACGCACATGCACACAAACACACACATACACATAAACACACATACACGCATATACATGCACACACACATGCACACAAACACACACATACACATAAACACACATGTACACGCACATACATACACAGCAGCAGCAGCAGCCGACACTGGATGCACCAAATTTTAAGCAGACGGGAGCAGCCTACGGGGCAGTACTGAAACAGACACTTGCAGGTTTTGCCATCTGCTTTCCCTCCTCTCTGAGGTAATCAGAGCAAACATCCTCAAAGTCAAAGACAAGCCTCTTAAAGGCAATCCAAAAGCTCTCAGGAAGATTAAATATTATAGAACCATCAACTCTTTTCACTCTGAACCTCACGTGTTCCCTCTACCCGCGGAGGATGCTCTGGCAAGGCCCTTGGATGCTCCCCGCCATCCTCAGGACGACGCACACTTAGGGTGCCTACTTCTTTGCCACCATGTATTTTCTATCCTCTGTGCCTTTCATCGACTAACAGCACTCTCATCAACCACATCCACAAAATTAACTTCTCATCGGTGTGTTCTGGTCCTCGGGAGGTGGGGAGGAGGCAGTACTCGTGACTCAATGGCATTTCCTTTATGCCAGGCCCGGATTATAAGGAACTGGATGTCCACCTTCGAAGGATGGAGTCTGGATTTGGCTTCAGAATCCTCGGGGGAGATGAACCAGGACAGCCTGTAAGTTGAATCCACATTGTTTCCACACATGACTGTGTTGTACATAAATGCCAGGGAGAGCATCATTCAGGGCACCAAGAGGAGAATGGTTAGAAGGCAGCGAGGACTGCGGTCTGTTCTCTGTCTTCTAGTTCTCTTAGCACTACCTCACAAAATTCAAGCATCTCCACAGCCCTTATCCCCCATCAATCCCACCAGAAGCAACACTACTGTCTCTAAGAATGGGCTGGTTCTTCCTGAGACGCTCGATTAGTTAATGGTTCCGGAAGATGGGATTCTCTAAGAGGCAGTCGTAAAATATGACAGAACCATATATCCTTGTAACAAAACCACAATGGGTAGAAAACACAGGGGTAAATAGAAGTAAAATCAAATTCTTTGCTTAAAAAAAAATCTGAGCCAAACTAAATTAAGACGTTATGAAAAGAATATTTTCATGAAGTCAGAGGCAATTGAAAGAACGAACACTAAGAGTTTGAGAATGATTCTGTAGTAATTTTTATATTAATATGCACATATGACCGTGTGGATATACATATTCAGAACAAAAGCATAAACTAGCAACACTCACTGATATACAGAAAGCATAGTGAACCTAGATTTGTGAGCTCATATTAAAATATCCTCCTGAAACACTCCTTGTAGAGATATATCTTGGACGGTGCTCAAGGAAGCAAAGGCGAGTGTTAATAGATCCCATCCTAGCTCATCTGAGACACCAAATGTAAGCCGCAGTTTGCTCCTCTGCCAGAATTACCATACCCTAGAATGGCTTGGAGGAGTAGAGATGACGTAAATTAAACCTCTTGGTGCCTGGACCGTAACAAGTTCTGAATCAATATCTACGATCATCAGCCTTGTCTGCCATCAGATTAGTAGATTGTTTTCCAAAAGAAACATAAAATTTATCAGCAGAAATTTCCAAAAGAAGAAAACACCAGTCTAACACAAGAAAGGAACCTATAATAGTTAAAACTGTGCACAGGTAGATGGCCTCTGGATAGCATGAGCTCCTTTACTCTTGAGACGTCCAAGCAGAGTCAGTCATGAGAGTCTGACAAGATCTGGGAGACTCTTCCTCTGCCCCACAAGAGTGGCTCCACCAGGCAATGCGAGAATTTACTGCAGGAAGCTCCGGGGTGGGATGGTGTTCCTAATTTCCAGGGACAAAGTGAGCAACAACCACCCAGCGCGTCCTAAGCCTCCAGCTGCCAAGGAAGTTGAAAGACACGCTGGCCAGAGATTGGTCCTATTTTCCCTTAGTGTCTCAGAACAGGAGAGGATGCGGGGACATCGCAGGCCCCAAGGAACCTCAGCCTCCGGAAGGGACTCAGGTATCCGGCTACCCAGTTAAGGACAGCATATTTATCTGCTCCCCTTCACAGTCGCAACCTCCCCGCTTGTCACCTGGTTCTGAGATCCTCAGTCACCTGACCAGTCCTCCAGGCCCTCCCCCTCAACAGCTCATCTCATATGCAAATGAGTAAGATGCCCAGAAGCTTCTTCATCTGGGTAAATGTTGACGTAGGCGTTGATTACCCCTCCAGGATCCTGCCCCTCACCGAACTGTCCGGCTTAGCATCCTTCAGAATTGCTCAGACATGCTCCCGTGTTCACACATTTTGGTTGGTCAGGAAGAATTTCTGTTCATCCCAAGCATGGATTTCATCTTCTCCTTTCATTTCTTATTCCATAAATGAAAGCTGTGTCGTTTACCAGAGTGACCCAAGACTGAGCTTAAAGTCGTCATTCACCCAATTCCCCTCAGGACACGTTACTACCAACTGAAGTGAGCTTGCTAACCTACAAAGTAAAGAGAAGAGCGTCTCCCGACTGTCTGCACGTTAGACCCCATGGTAGATGTGTCGCTAATGGGACAGTTTCACAGCATGCAGGTCAAGTTTTGCCTAAATCCAGTGTGTGTGCGCACACAGGGCACATGAAGTAGGTAGATTACTTGTAGATAACCATAGAAGATGAAGGTTCACTGTGTGCTACTCTCTGGCTCGGGGAAGTTTTCCAAGATAGATGGAGTCTCAACTGCCCACGCCTCACAACTATAGAACTGCCCCCATCAAACCCCCATTGTGGGTTTTATACTCTGAAATAACCAGGACTCTCCAGGCTAAAGCACATTCTGTCTATAGGGGCCAGGTGAGCAGAGCCAAGGCTATGCTAACCAGTCTTCCTGTCAGGATGTTTTACTCCCAGAACTTTCAAGTTTTTGTTAAGAACTACAAATAAAAGGGTGGGACGGCTGTGTCCATCTGGAGCCCCTAGAGAACTGCCCTAAATGTCCACAGCCTTCCCTCAGCTTAGGGAATTCATGAGCTTCTTGAAGACAGGGGCTAAGATTTGATGAGAATTTTGTCTTCCAGCCTAACATGTATCCTGGTGCAACATACATGAGTTAAAAGAAACTGAATAGAATACTTAGCCTCAAGACAAACCTGAGTGTTTCAGAGTGAGTGCTGGTCTCCAGCTCATACCGAGGCCTCTAGGAAACAGGAGTGAGCTCCTCCTAGAAGCACAGATGCCCTTCCATCAGCCCTGTGGCATGCTCTTGCTCCCTTGAAATTTTAACACCGTTAAGTACTAATTCACTTTTTTTTGCCCCATGGGATTTCCATTTTCTCTTGAAAAGCAAATCCAGTGCCATTTCCATTATGACAACCGGCTGGAACCAGTTAAGACCAAGCATGACCGTAGTTCCTAAAATTCCCTTGATGCTTCTGTTACTCATTTACTCAACTACCTTTGAGGGTGCCACCCAAAACAGTTGGGTTGAAAGAAATTAGGAGGGTGAATACTTTAGCACAAAGGAGCCTCCAACCTGGCCCAAATCATGGTTGATACCGGCCCTAAACACTGACAAGACTGTCATTTTAATTCAACAGAGCCTATAGGTGTTCTCTCCTACACAAATATTAAGCTACAAAATGAACATAAAGCAAAACAACAATGTTCCAATTGTCTCATGGTATGAATTTTGGTATTTGCTGGACCCCTAAGCTCATGACTGGGCGATACACCAACACCCCAGTTAGTAAACATCACCCTGAGACAGCCTCTTCTCCAGAGGTAGACAGGCTTGCCCAAATCATGGACCATGTGTAGACGTGGCTAGCTCGAGAAGGGAGATGGATTTCTAGAGCAGCAGTTCTCAATCTATGGGTCAAGACCCCTTTGGTGGTCAAATATCCGATATCCTGCGTATACAATATTTACATTATGATTCATAACTGTAATAAAATTACAGTTATGAAGTAGCAACAAAATAATTTTATGGGTGGGGGTCACCACAGCATTAGGAACCGTAGTAAAGGGTCACAGCATTAAAAAATGTTGAGAGCCAAAGCTCTAGACTTAATCCAACATAAAAGCAATAAAACTGATTAGCAGAACGGAACATATTCTACAAACTAAATCAAGACCCAGTGTGCATGCGCACAGCCCCCACTGGGGCTCAGGATGTCCCTCTGCCTGTTTTGTACACTGGTACCCACACTCCCAGTCCTTCTGAACACAGTCCTGGCATTCCCAAACCCTTCCTCCCCTGCAGCATAGTATTTATGATAAGCCTCGGATTACCGAGATTTACCCCGGTTATTCCTTCATTTAAATGGCTGAGAACATACTCCTGCTGCGCCTTCCAGTTGCTGACACTCCGGCAATAACGTAGAAACCTAGCTCATCCTAACGCAGGCAAGGCTACAAAGTGACTCTTCCACACCAGAACATCGCACCTCAGAGAATGACTGTGTCGATATCGAGAGCTCCCTTCAGCCAGGCCTTCCTGCTTCCCTCCATGCTGAGCCTGAAAACAACATACAAACCCAGCCCCCTGCCTCGTTTAACTGCTCCTGGGCCGCAGAGGTCGAGGCAGGTAAGGCGATGTGTTCATCAACCACAGATCTCACCGGTCACATCCAGCAGGGCTCCGCCTCTGTCTACATGAAATGCTATTGACACCCTGGGGTTCATATTGAACACGACAGCTAGGCTTCCACAAACAGTAAACAGCGGGGCTCCTGTTCAAGCAAAATGTCCAGGTTTTTTTTTTCCTTAGAAAAAGAGAAAGAGAGCTACTTTTCACAGATAAGTAACAATAGAAATAGAAAGAAATGAAAAATTGCCCAAGAGGAACAAAAACGAGATCTCGTGCTGTGAGCTGAAAAGCAATGAAAAGGCATCAGAATGGAAAGATCTAGAAAATATTACAGTGGAGCAAGGCCCCGTGTGGAGACAGACCTCCCAAAATACAGACACGGGGCAGACTTGTTCCTCAGACTGGAGGCGGATCAAACTCCTGGAGTTCTTTGGAAGGACAGGACCTGGAGTGTCCGCCGCCGTGACAGCTTGGGGGACGGTGTCGCTGCACTGATCCGCTGGGTTGTGCTGACTTGGGACAGTCTGTGCAGGAGGTTCAGGATAATTTAAAGGCCTGCAGAGGTCATTTATGATTTGGTTTTGTTTGATCTTGTTTTCCTTTCAGCATTATCTTTTCACCTCCTCCTGGTGTATCAGCCACTTGAATATATAAATTCCTATTCCACAGCACACACTGTTTTGTTCTGCGCCCTCAAAGCTTGAGATGAAGTCGGGTTGTGAAGTTTTTGTTTCTGGGGAGATCGTTTTTTACTTAGAATTTAGCATACGAGTATTATACTTCTATCATTTTGGCGTCCCCTTCTTTCCTCCATCCCCTCCCTTGCCACACCCCCACTCCCTCTCAAGTTTATGGCCTCTTTTTTCATTACGATTGTTATGTAAACACATTCATAAACACAGCCTGCTGAGTCCGTTAATGTGGCTCACATGTATATGATTTTAGGGCTGAGTTCTCGGTAGTAGAGAGAAAATATAATTGAAAAGGCCCAGGGCACGAACTGTCATACGGGCACAGTTTCCTGTCTGTTTTCCCACTAAGTCTTTCATTTGGGGCCAGAACAAGAGAGCTGTGTTGGAATGTTCCTCAAGAGCATGGAGGAGAGAAATCTGAAGAGTCAGTCTGAGGCTGGAGGGTGAGTTGAGGCTGGAAGAATAATGACAGGTGAGGCTACATTGCCTAGGCTGGCTTCTCAGCCAGCATGGCCAGTGGGCAGCAAGGTCAGAAGGAAGATGGGACTTGATGCATAAGGGAACCTAGACTAGCGAGGTTCAGGATGCCGGGAAAGTAACAAGGGCAATGGGCCAAGCCAGGACAGCTTGGCATATAACTAACTGGTATGACCATAGGTCCCGGGCCACTGGACCAAATGAAAATGCTCAGTATCTCAGGCGCTTACTACACATTCAAAATCTCACACTCGGGTAGGGTGTGGTAGCCACGTCTTTACAGAAGAAGGCAGAGAGAAGCAGATCTCTGTGAGTTCAGAGACAGTTTGGTCTCCATAGAGAATTCCACACAAGCCAAGGGCTCCATAGTGAGATCATACCCCATCTCTATCCTGTAGATTTTAGAAGAGTTTGAAAACTCACAGATAATACCTACACACCCTAAAGTTGGTGGACAACTGTCTGAAAGGGTCAGGTGTCCTGAGACATGGTCTATAACACACGCACTCTGGGAACAGCTGTCTGAGAGGATCAGGTGTCCTGAGACATGGTCTATAACACACCCACTCTGGGAACAGCTGTCTGAAAGGGTCGGGTGTCCTGAGACATGGTCTATAAAACACGCACTCTGGGAACGGCTGTCTGAAAGGGTCAGGTGTCCTGAGACATGGTCTATAACACACCCACTCTGGGAACGGCTGTCTGAAAGGGTCAGGTGTCCTGAGACATGGTCTATAACACACGCACTCTGGGAACGGCTGTCTGAAAGGGTCAGGTGTCCTGAGACATGGTCTATAACACACGCACTCTGGGAACGGCTGTCTGAGAGGATCATGTGTCATGAGACATGGTCTATAAGCATGCATTGGGAAGCCAACAAGAGTTACAGTACAAGGGGGAGCCATGGAGTCCCGTCCCTGCAGCTAACATAGCAAAAGGGAAATAATGGAATGTAGCAAGTATAGAAATCACATGTGAAGCCTTTTTAACCATATCTGGTACCATTATTGGAGTTACCAAGAGACTGTGGCAAGACGGTTTCGTAGAGCTACAGGAGAACCCACAGATGTTACCTCACCAAACAGACATAGATGAAACTGATTCCCAAGGGCTTACCATCATCCCACAGGCGAGGGCAGCTCTCAGCTGGGAAAAGTCTTTGGTTTGGGTTTTGGTTTTGTAGTAGATGTCAATGAACACAGAGACCCACAAGTGGTCAAGCTACAGAGAAGATGAGACTGGGGGACACTCAGCTCTAAACGGGACATCTATATAACACCCTTCTTCCTAAGGCGTAGGGGGTCATTACAGGAAAGGCGGTGGGAAGACCATAAGAGCCAGAGGAAGCGGATGGCTGCATGGAAACCGTGTTTTCCAGACATGACAGCTTCACAAGGGCTGTGCAAGCTCATGCCGGACAAAAGCTCAGCCCAGAGAAAAAGAGACAAAAACAAAGTACCACCCATAGCGCATTGGCAATTGATAGCCACTGGGAAATGGGGGGTCGGTTTCTTTAAGGGTGTGGCCCCTAACGAGTTGGCCTCACTCCAATAAAGGGTATACTTCCAAGAATATGTTGGTAGCACCTACTGTTTTTTATGGTAAAGAGAGAAAGAAAAGGAAGGAAGGAGGGAAGGAAGGAGAGAGGGAGGGTGGGAGGGAGGGGGAAAAGAGGGGAGAGGAAGGGGGAAAGGAAGGAAGGAAGGAAGGAAGGAAGGAAGGAAGGAAGGAAGGAAGGAAGGAAGGAAGGAAGGAAGGAAGGGAAAAGTTTGTAGGGAGGGAAGAGAGGGTGATCTGGGAAGGGTTTTTGGGGAAGAATGAATACAATCAAAATGCATGGCATGAACTTCTCACAGAATTAACAAAAATGAGGAAAATGTGTTCAGTCCACTTTGTTACCATTTGGCCCTTCCTTGTCAAAGTGTCAGCTCTTCAAGGATACCCACTTTAGCCAACCACAACGTTGCCTTGGCCACATGATTGGCACCCCCGCACACCTGCCCTTTTTCCCATTGTACACGTCTCCTAACATTCTATTTAGGTTGCTTGTGTTCATCACTTTTATGTGCCACAGGAATGGTGGCTCTGTAAGGTGGGGATGGTTATTGTTATCACTGTGGAATCCTGGCATTTCCACAGTATCCCCGCACTCCTCAGGGAATATTTGTTGAAATGAATAAATAAGGAGGATACTGTTATCGGGGCAATATGACAAGAAAGCAATGCTTTTCAGGGATCTCCCGTTAATGAGGGACAACAAACAGCAACAGAGAACGTAGCATCAATAGGGAGTGTCCACCCCTGCATTTTTCCCAGCACAGGAAGGGACCAGGAATTTCAGTGTGTAATTTATCTGTCCCATGTTTGTGTAAGAGGCCCTGTGGTAACGCTGTAAACTTCCATCGGCTAGAAGCAGACTTTTGCCTCAGAGTTGGCAATTAGCCAGCCAAAAAGTTCATAACCTGTTTTCTTTATCACTGGTTATAAACCTTCCTGCCTCCTGATACAGGAAATCTAAAGGCTGAAGCATTTTCTTTGGGCAAATCCTACTAAATGGAGCTCTCACGGGGCAGAGGAGAAACAAATACATATTTTACCTGGCTTTCACACAAAGCATTTAGAAAACGTTTGAAGCATTCCATTGTGGGCTGAGCCTTTTGAAGAACAGACTGGAATATCCTTAGGAAGAAATTCAAACATCCAGGTTGGCATGACAAGAAGGGGAAATAGATTGTCAGAAGCATACCCAACTTCCAGACTACGGCAAGTAGGTGCAGCAGGTAGGAGAAAAAGAATAAGACTGTGCAGGTAATTTAAGGCAGGTGGTGCAAAGCCTTCCCTGGGATAGCAGAAGTGAACGTCTGGGCAGAACAGTGCAAGCAATTCATCATGGAAACGATGCTGTTCCTCTCCCCAGTCCCCTCCAGGAATAGACGACCACAGAAATACTGGAGGAAAGGGTCACTGTGTATGCAGCGTGGAAAGCTGTGGAATGCTTCAAACTGTGATGCTGTCTAGACCTGAAAGTCTGGACATCCCGATCCAGCTGCCATGCTCACAGACATGAGACATGGGGCTAAGTTCAAGAGCATCCATTCTGGTACCAAGCCTGAAGAGATGCAGGTCAGCTCTGGGCTATTCTACGAGCTAACTGGCTTCCACAGATCTGCGACTTGAAATTACCATGCCCAAAAGAAATCAATTTCGAAGCAAAAGATGACTTTAAAGGGTTTGAAGCCTGGAGTGAGGCCTCTGTAACATTGTTAGGCTGTAAAACCACTGCCTTCAGGAACCACGCAGCTCAGCCGCCAACGAAAGAAAAACAAGACCTGTTGTGCATGGCTTGGAGAAACTTTTTGTAGGTAAAGCAGCAAAACTAAAATATTAAGTACCATTTTCTAACCTCTGAGAAAGAAAGAAAGAAAGAAAGAAAGAAAGAAAGAAAGAAAGAAAGAAAGAAAGAAAGAAAGAAAGAAAGAAAAAGGCCTTGCTTATAGACACTAAATCAAGAGATCCCATTGGGCTCCTGGAAGCCATATATCCTGCCTTTCACCATGGTCCTGGTTTGGGGTGTTATACTGATACCTTGAGTTCTAGAAGGCACACCCTCTCTCTTTCTGGCACAGTGACAATGTATCCACCACAGAAACGTATGAGGGGGCATGGGATTTGTGTGTGTGTGTGTTTGTGTGTTTGTGTGTGTGTGTGTGTGTGTGTGTGTGCGTGCGTGCGTGCGTGCGTGCGTGTGCGCACGCTCGCAGAGGAAGTGTTCTAAGGAAACCCTCAGTGGACAAAACAAGAATTTGGAGAAGGTTCAGCTGACAATATTTGAGTCGAGTCAGAAAAAAAAAATTGTTTCGTTTTCTTTTGCATTACCTCTCCAGTGTCTCAAAGCAAACAGCAAGGAAAAAAATTGGAGACTCTGTCAGAGTTTAATGGTGAGCAGCAAGTGGCTTCCCTGACATTGAGGCAGTACAATGTCACGTAAAGGTTAAATGCTCCACAGACGTTATCTCGTTGGCTCCTCCCAGAAATCCTATGGACTAGACGTATTATCACGCCGTTTTGTAAGTGAAGAAAGCGAGGTTTTGCAAAGCTTAAGCAACTGTGTTCAAGGCTACACAGTTAGGAACTGGAGTCAGGACCCAGAGTCCACAGTATCTCCGTGGAGAGGCTGTGTGTGACAGCCGCCAGCCTCAGGGTACTCTGAGTGGGAACTCCCCTGAAGGGTGACAGCTTCTGAGGCAGTCAGCAAGGGTCCTCTCTGGGACACTTTATGGAAGCCAGCGGTCAGTCCGAGGGACTTATTTTTCCCTAAGTGGTAGACAATGGGAACGAGTCCCTCCTCTCCGCATCCGCTTCTCCAGCGCATGCCCCTGTATACGTGAACGCTCTCTCCTCGCTTCTCGCTTCTCTAGATTTTGATCGGAGCCGTCATCGCCATGGGCTCAGCCGACAGAGATGGCCGCCTACACCCAGGGGACGAGCTTGTCTACGTGGATGGGATCCCCGTGGCTGGCAAGACCCACCGCTACGTCATCGACCTCATGCATCACGCAGCCCGCAATGGGCAGGTTAACCTCACTGTGAGAAGAAAGGTGCCCTGTGGAGGTGTGTACTGTGGGGGGGGGCAGTGAGGGGAACCCTGTGGAGGTGTGTACTGTGGGGGGGGCAGTGAGGGGAACCCTGTGGAGGTGTGTACTGTGGGGGGGGCAGTGAGGGGAACCCTGTGGAGGTGTGTACTGTGGGGGGGGGGCAGTGAGGGGAACCCTGTGGAGGTGTGTACTGTGGGGGGGGGGCAGGGAGGGGAACCCTGTGGAGGTGTGTACTGTGGGGGGGGGGCAGTGAGGGGAACCCTGTGGAGGTGTGTACTGGGGGGGCAGTGAGGGGAACCCTGTGGAAGTGTGTACTGTGGGGGGGGGGGCAGTGAGGGGAACCCTGTGGAGGTGTGTACTGTGGAGGTGTGTACTGTGGAGGTGTGTACTGTGGAGGAGCAGTGAGGGGAGCTCTGTGGAGGTGTGTACTGTGGAGGTGTGTACTGTGGAAGTGTGTACTGTGGAGGTGTGTACTGTGGAGGGGCAGTGAGGGGAGCTCTGTGGAGGTGTGTACTGTGGAGGTGTGTACTGTGGAGGTGTGTACTGTGGAGGTGTGTACTGTGGAGGTGTGTACTGTGGAGGGGCAGTGAGGGGAGCTCTGTGGAGGTGTGTACTGTGGAGGTGTGTACTGTGGAAGTGTGTACTGTGGAGGGGCAGCGAGGGGAACCCTGTGGAGGTGTGTACTGTGGAGGTGTGTACTGTGGAGGTGTGTACTGTGGAGGGGCAGCGAGGGGAACCCTGTGGAGGTGTGTACTGTGGAGGTGTGTACTGTGGAAGTGTGTACTGTGGAGGGGCAGCGAGGGGAACCCTGTGGAGGTGTGTACTGTGGAGGTGTGTACTGTGGAAGTGTGTACTGTGGAGGGGCAGCGAGGGGAACCCTGTGGAGGTGTGTACTGTGGAGGTGTGTACTGTGGAAGTGTGTACTGTGGAGGGGCAGCGAGGGGAGCTCTGTGGAGGTGTGTACTGTGGAGGTGTGTACTGTGGAGGTGTGTACTGTGGAGGGTCAGTGAGAGGAGCTCTGTGGAGGTGTGTACTGTGGAGGGGCAGCGAGGGGAACCCTGTGGAGGTGTGTACTGTGGAGGTGTGTACTGTGGAGGTGTGTACTGTGGAGGGGCAGCGAGGGGAACCCTGTGGAGGTGTGTACTGTGGAGGTGTGTACTATGGAAGTGTGTACTGTGGAGGGGCAGCGAGGGGAACCCTGTGGAGGTGTGTACTGTGGAGGTGTGTACTATGGAAGTGTGTACTGTGGAGGGGCAGCGAGGGGAGCTCTGTGGAGGTGTGTACTGTGGAGGTGTGTACTGTGGAAGTGTGTACTGTGGAGGGGCAGCGAGGGGAGCTCTGTGGAGGTGTGTACTGTGGAGGTGTGTACTGTGGAAGTGTGTACTGTGGAGGGGCAGCGAGGGGAGCTCTGTGGAGGTGTGTACTGTGGAGGTGTGTACTGTGGAGGTGTGTAGTTCATGGGGAGGCAGCGAGGGGAGCTCTGTGGAGGTGTGTACTGTGGAGGTGTGTACTGTGGAGGTGTGTAGTTCATGGGGAGGCAGCGAGGGATGGGAGGGAGGCAGTGTGATGCTCTAGGGAGATAAGTGGGGAACCATAAACAAACCTCAAATTGGTTTCTGTGTTATATAGGGAAAGAAACAAGCTAGATGTTCTACAAGTAACTGTTTCCCAAAATGCAGCTTTCAACCGCGCTAATCCAGGCTTTGAAGCGTACATTCCAAATGTAGTCATTAAAATTTCCCTGAGAAGCCTGGGGCTGGTTCAATTGTGTCTGCTCCGTGCTCTTTGGTACAGGCTTGTTATGAGGAAAACATTATAATAATGGAAAATAGGCCTTTTGAAAATGGTTCTCATTGTGTTTACAAACAAAAAAATCTACATCGTTTTTATACGGAAATAAGGAAACCAAGATGGAAAATGAGCTTTCATTGTAGCTCCTGATAAAAGGTAACAACACACCTACCAGCCTATATGGGATCGACAGCTCTCACGCTGAGAAAACACAATTCACATAGCTCTAAGCTTATGAAACAGATAAATTAGAAGTAATTATTCCCTTTACAGCTATTTCCTTGGCTTCAAAAAGAACCTACAGAAGACATATACTTAAAAGTCAGCTCCTATATTCATAATATTTTCTCATTTGCTTCTCTTCATTATCAAGTCCCAGTGGAGAGTTCTTTTCCCAGGGGGCATGAATGGTGTTGGCATTGCAGATTTTTCCCTAAGACCTGACGAGACTTTGTCTGGTGAATCCCAGAAGCCAAAATCCCAGCCATGGCACCTCACTCTCTGTCCCAGAAGCCCACTGGCCTATATCTCCTCAGCCCCCTAAACTCCTTCCTACAGACTCGATTCTAAAACTAGGATTGCATCACAGATAAGGAAACTAAGGACCAAGAAATAATAGATTGCCTAATAGTCCACAGGCAGTTAGCATCGATGCCAAGGTGGACTTATCTCTGCTGTCCGTCTTCACGTTTAAGGAATTATCAATTCCAAATTCCACTTTAAGAAACTATACCCCCTCCCAGAGACAAACCAAAGACTTTGATGGCTGTCACTCCCTAATCCTTCCATATGTGTTTGTATCTAACACCAGGACTTTTTAAAGGCCACCTGGTCATCACACGCTGTGGGTGAAAACAAAGCATTAAGGTTTAATACTTGGACTAAGTATTTTGTCTTCTTTGGGTCCCATAGAAACCAGCCTTTGTGCAGGGCAACCATTTCCAAAAGCAAGTCAGACGACTCCACAGACCTGGCCAGCAGAGACCACGACAGATCTCGCGCTGGATGGAGGCTTTGCTACAAGGTGCCGTTTGTCTCCAAAATTCACGGCATACCACTTGACCCGGAGAAATAAAACACTTTGAATTATGCCTTCTCCTTGAGCGAGTGGCCAGGAAGGAGACAGTGCCTGCGTGGTTAACATCTAACGGCCTCTCTTCCCTACAGAGTGACTTAAAAAAATAATAAAGTTTGCGGTGCTATACATACTGCAACCTGAAGATAAATTAAAAAGATAACCGATTCATACGGAAATATACCGCAAAGTAAAAATCAGTATAGCAGCATCATTTCATGCTCTCTTTGCCACCGGCTGATGATTGCAAATTAAATTTTGTTCTAATTAACCCAAGCTGTTGGAGTAAAGGCCCAATGTTGCACAAAGATAGTCCTGCCCTTTGTAGGCCACGTGACTTCTGTAAAGTTCTCTTTGCTGCAGTTCTGGCCAGCTTCTCTCTGCTAGGCTTCCGAGAGCGTTGGGAGTGCATTTAATTCTTGATAGCGTTCCGATCCACATTGCTCGCACTGCGAGGGATCCCGTGTTCATCCAGACTCCTCGAAAACACCATAGGCACTGGAAATTATTAAAGTCAAGACAGGATGCTTTGAGAGTTTAAAAAAAATGCCTTAAAATGGCAGGAAGTGAGCATTCAGTTCAGCAAAAACAAAGGCATAGGGAAAATATGGCTGGTGTATTTTCTCACAGCAACACCCTCTGGAGCCCAGGGAGCTGGGGGATGATGCAGAGATTGCACCCCTCAATCTTACCGTGGCCTGGGCTTGAGCAGATACACCGCTTCTTGTGGGAATTTACATCATGGCATACAGCTAGGTTGGTAACATTGGGCAAAAATTAAATAACACAAAGCCTGCTCCAAATATTAAATTCTGAGAAACATGTACATGCTAAAAGCAGAAAGGCAAAATTCTTCAACTTCGGGAAGGGGAGAGGAGTTTGGGGGAGGGGAAGAAGGGTGGGAGGAGGGGGAGGGAAATGGGAGGCTGGGAGGAGGCTGATACTTTTTTTTTCCTTTTCTCAATTAAAAAAAAATTCTTCAACTTCAAGCTAAGTCATCAAAAATAGAAATAAATTGCTGAGTTAAAGAACAAGTGATTCAGTGAGCCTCCAGCATCTTCCCTAGGGAATCACAAGCACAAATCTTGTACATTGAACTAGTTTTGAGAGCTGTCTTATCCATATCACCAGCTCCAGTATTTGGTTACTTATTTTTTCCTCCCTAAATGATATTAAGAGAGTGGCTTTAATTACTGTGCCAAGAGTATAAACATTTATGTGTTTGGTAGCTCAGCACCGAGGTGTTCAACCTAATGACACGTTGTTTGGGATATCCACTCTTTGTCTGAGAGTAAGGCATCCCTGAGGAATCGAGAATGGATTAAACTAAGTTTTATGGCTTAATCAAAACAGGTTGCGGTCAGTCTCCATGCCATTGACATCTTTCTACTTCATCCAAGGAGAATAGAATCATTGGCCCAGCATTAAGGAAGAGGAGCCCCTCGGAGGCAATGTCAGACCAGCCCTTGGGCTTGGTCACCCTGAGTGAATTTCCTCATCCTTCCTGAGCATCTCATCCATCTAGTAAGCCGTCTGCTTTGATGCATACAAACCAGCCCTGCCTACACAAACGCAGGCAAAGCCACACCCAGGGCTGCCCCATCCTGTCCAGGACTGCCATGTTCCGGGGAGGTACTGAGGCTATCTATCCGTGTGGACACCATATCCCCGGTGTCAGGCGCTAGTCATGCGTGCCCCCCACGGTCCTAGCTCTGCTTCAAGGCAAGATACACCCCATTACAGTCTGGAGGCGGGCACAGTCCGTCTGGTTCACAGAATCCTCAAGTCCTGCTACGGAGAATGAGGGTCCAGAGAGGAGAAGAAGGCTCTGACCGAGGCCGAGGTCCTCTTAAATATATGGATTCCTCACCAAATGAGCATGTGAATAAACTCAGTATTTGTAAGAGGCGTTGGGAAGGTGTCAGGAACATGGTGACCCCAGACAACAGGCAGCCATGACCCAGCTCCAAAAAACCAAGAGAAATTGTAAATCCCAAGTCCTATCAGCTCTCCATATTTATAAACATTGATAATTAGTTTTAAGAAACAACATAAGAAGTTTAAACCAACAATGAGCCAATACGAAGCAAGCCCCACCAATGGCAAATGTTCGAGTCCAAGGCCTCCCACCTGCAGCCACCATCAGCCATCCCCGTTCTCCCAAGGGAAGAATCTCTTGGAGTAAAGCGCCACCATGGTTTCCAGTAGCACCGGCGGGGACACCACAGAACCTAGCCTAAAACTTAACTTCGACTCGAGGAAACACTAAGTGACTGGATTTTGAGTGGCCGTGTGTATGAGCCAAAAGGCTTCCGGTACCTTAAGAGATTGGTAATTCTTGAACGTGTGTGTGGTGTTGAGACACCTGGCCTTCTGTAGTATTAGAGCAACCATGTTGATAACTACATCACAGAGAGGTTTGAAAAGAAGGCAGAGAGAGAGCAGCTGAAATAGGAAGCATTTGATAGCAACCTTTCAAAGACAGCAGTACTACCAGACTCAGCAACCCTGGGAAGGCTTGACTTAAAGCATGCTCATTTTGCTGAAGATAAAAGGATGTTTCTCAAGAGCTTGGAAAGGGGTCCAGATGCAATAGGAAAGCACCCTGCGGGTGAATCTGACCCTTTCTATTACCCAAGGACCACTCGCATTGACTTAGGATTCTCTCGCTCTCTCTCTAGAAGCCACGGTCTAGCCACTCCCAACCACTTACTGCAAAGACACATGATTTTTCTTTGTTGCTGATTTACTGACAACCACAGCTCTCAACTCCCCTTGAAATATGACAGCCAGAAAATGAGATCTCGCTTGTCATTGCCTGTGACATTTAGTTAGTGACTCGGTCCACTAACTCTGGAGATTTTCAACTTAATGTAGCAGCGTAATAATTGTTTGTTTTTCTTCTCCAAGACCATCTCTAATCACTTCATTTCCAACTTTCGCAAGGACTGCTAAAGGACGCGTGCTTCACCGAGGCAATAACAGCCTGTCTTTGGAGGATGCTTTCCAGCAAGGAGGGGGCATTTCACAGGGGGAAGCGTGCAGTTCTAGTTCAGGGCAGGGAAAGGCGTGGACACTGACATGTCGTTCTTTCATGACCTCGGCGTGTTTCTCACAAATGAAAATTATCTTTTGGTCTTAAAGATTAATTAATTATACCTTAAAAACTCAGGTGTGTCAGATCGTAACAGTGCTGCCGTAAATCTCGGTCCTTCTGTAGTTAGAAGAAACCAAGAGGGAAGCGAGCCCTCCTCTCCCTTTAGCGGACGTAACAAACCACCCTCAAAAGCTAATTAATTTTATAAGACCTTTGTATATTACTAAGTAACATAATTGCATTATTTTCTTCAAAATTTTCACTGATTTAACGTGCTTCTCTTTTTCAGGGGAGGGGAGCACAGAAACACAGACAGGGTTTCTCTGTGTAGCCCTGGCTATCCTGAAACTCACTCTATAGACCAGGCTGGCCTTGCACTCACAGAGATCCTCCTGCCTCTGCCTCTCGTGTTCTGGGATTAAAGGTGGACATCACCACCGCCCAACAATTTAATGCTACTTCTCATGTCTTGGTATATGAGTAAATGCCACTCTTTCTCTGAATTTCAGTATACAGAACATCTCCTGGACGTCTCTTTTCCCTCTGATGTCCTTATTTCAGGGTTGCTCATTGGCTCCCTATTTCTCTAGCAAATACCTGAGACGAACCAGCTTACAGTGAGGACAGGTTTCTTTGGGGTCAGAGTTTCAGACATGACCCACTTGCCTTGGGCCTGTGCCAACACATGGTAATAGAAAGACATAAACAGTTCCATATACAACGGAGACAAGGGGGAAGTGGGGCACTGGCATCCCATGACCTCCTTCCTGGATGCAACCCAAGAGCAAAAGAACCAGCAAGCCCCCCTCCCAGTTTATCTCCCTCCCAGTCACGCCACACTAACAAGGCTGGAACGGCAGCTTGTGATACTAACAGGATTCCCGAGACTTTCTGCCAACCGATTTTAACGTTTCACACAAGATGTGTCCCAGTATCCTAAAAAAGAGTCAACATCTACAGGCCCCACGAGAAACTGGGAACTGTGGTCATTTCCTCTTATTATTCCACTTGACAGATGTTTTTGGTACCCTGATGACTGATAAAAAGGAAGCGGAACAGTCCTGTTTCTCACCCCAGTTTCTAAGGAACGAATCTACTCTTCTTATCCCGCTCCCTGCCAACACCTAAAGAAGGGAAAACGAGAAATCCTTCTCGATGGCAGACCAACTTCCATTTCAAAAATGGGCTTCTTGGGACTAGAGGGAGATGGCTCAGTGGTTAAAAGCACTGACTGCTCTTCCGGAGGACCTGGGTTCAATTCCCAGCACTCACATGGCAGCTCACAACCATGTGTTCCCAATTCCAGGGGTCCGTGCCCTCTTCTGACGGCCATGGACACTGAGCATGTATGTACACAGCGCACATGCATACATGCAGGTAAAACACCCCCACACACGAAATCGTAATTAAAGCCATGAACTAGCTTCTCTTTGTTCCCAATTTCCTGTCATATTGCCACGCAATTACGCTTGCTTCATTTTTGAAGTCTTAGTTAGGTTTAGCTAATTAATTAAAAAAGTGTTTGTTGTAATACGGGATGCAAATTTAGAAAAAAGACTTCAAACACTCTGTTGAGATTCAACATTCACAATTTGTTAGCCTGATACTGGATTTGATCCAGAGGGTACAAACTAATTTTCAACGAAAACCTCAGTTGATTTATTGTTTTCCTTCAGACTACGTTGTTGTGATGTGACTGATGACTGTCCTGTGAAATAATAAACAGACCACTTTTGTTTAGAAGAAAAAGTCCAGTTCCCACTTAGATGGCGTTACAATAGAAGTGTGGCTATTGATTGTTTGCTGAGACAGGGTTTCTCTGCAGCCCTGGCTGTCTTGAAACTCGCTTTGTAGATCAGGTTGGCCTCGAACTCACAGAGATCCGCCTGCCTCTGCCTCCCGAGTGCTGGGATTAAAGGCGTGCGCCACCACCACTGCTGGGTTAAACTGTGACTTAAAACAAAAACATGACAGCCAGGCGGTGGTGGCGCACGCCTTTAATCCCAGCACTCAGGAGGCAGAGGCAGGCGGATCTCTGTGAGTTCTAGGCCAGGCTAGCCAAGAGCTAGTGCCAGGACAGGCTCTGAAGCTACAGAGAAACCCTGTCTCAAAAAACAAAAGCAAACAAACAAACAAAAAATGACATTGGTCCCCTTTGTGCCGTCATCCTTGGGGTTACTAGCCCCACTTCCGGCTACAGTAGAGTTTTCCCAAAACTCAATAACTATGATCTCGATTCCTACGCCTGCTCTTCCCCAGACCTACTGTGCGAGAAATGAGCAGACCTACTGTGCGAGAAATGAGCAGACGCTTCATGGGCAGGTCCTGAAGATGGGTGCTTTTCTGTTTGTTTGTTTGTTTTTTTTAACCTGTGTGTCTACGTGCGAGAGTTCACAGGTATCCGGTGTGACGCAGGAGTGTGTGTGCCTCGGCACATACTTGCGGGGTTAAGGGGACAGCCTCAGGCTTGTCCTCACCTTCCTCGTTGTTTGCAGCAGGGTCTCTCTATGTTGTTTGCTGTTGTCTGCTCCAGCTGGCCAGAGAGCTTCTGGGGACTCGCCAATCCCTGTCCCCAGAAGCCTGCTCTAGCGTCTGCCTATAAATGAGTTCTGGAGGTTCAACTCAGATCCTCATGATTACACAGCAAGTACCTCATCCTCTTAGCCATCCCTCCCAGCCCCTTTATCAATTCTTTCAGTGAGTCATATGCCTGTGATAATTTGGGATTCTGTCTACTCGTTTTCCCGTCATCTTTAGTCTGTTACTATGCAACTAAGAGGCTAATATATAAAAGTTGTCTTGTCTCTGGGACTTGCAGTCATAACAAGAGGAAAACAAAAGCAAGTAGCAACCTCAGAGGAGGCTGATGGAGGTGGTTAAGAGTTGGGGGAGGCTGATGGGGTGGGGGAACTGATAGGGTGGGAGGAGGCTAATGGTGGGGGTCTCCGTACTTTTGTGAAGACTAACAACTGGTGAAGCCCTGGCGGACAGAGATCTGTAGCCCTTCAAACATCCTGCATTTCTAGAGGGAAGGTCAGCCGATCGCTCTTTGCGCCTGCTCCTTCTGAGGAATCCACTGAGTCCCTATGTACCATGGTATGTGTTTCAGGGGAGCCCTGCCCGGAGAATGGGAGGAGTCCAGGCTCCGTATCCACCCACCACAGCTCTCCACGCAGTGACTACGCCACCTACGCCAACAGCAACCACGCCGCCCCCAGCAGCAACGCCTCGCCGCCTGAAGGCTTTGCCTCGCACAGCCTGCAGACTAGCGATGTGGTCATTCACCGCAAGGAGAACGAAGGGTTCGGCTTTGTCATCATCAGCTCCCTCAACAGACCTGAGTCCGGAACCACCATAAGTAAGTGACTGGCTGGCCTGTGCTCGGATAAGGGGGGTCTTACGTTTGTTTGTTCTAGTGATAGGGATAACAGAAGTCTAGATGAACAAAGAGCTATGGATATACAGAGTAGCCTAAACGCCCCAGGCTAAGAGCACAAAGAAACGTAAGCCACCCTCAACACTGATTAGGTTGATGTCAGTCACCTTAAGTTCAAGAAGGGTGCAAGACGGCAACCACAGCTCCCCAAACCCTCAGCCCTGTAAAAGCTGTTAGTTTATATGTAAGTAAAATAAAATAGAAAAGACTGAGGTGTGGTAGCGTGGTTGGGAGAGGAAGCGCGTAGCATTTTCGCGGGCGGGTGAGGAAATGTCTCTTCTGAGCGCTGTTTCATAGGATAAGCCAGGGGTGGAAACGACCTAGGAGGAGATTTTTCAGACAGCAACCTTCCAACGAGAAGGAGCTCAGGATGAAGAAATACGCAGAAGCCTGGGGTGGCTGTGCAGAGTGTAAGCCAGAGACAATAGCAGAGATGCCACTTGGGAGTGGGCTAAACCCAGGTGGTACAAGCTTGCTCTGCACCGGTAGCAAGTCCATTTACATTCTATGTTGGCGGACTGGTGTGGGAGGTCCTTCTGTACAGGTGTTGCTTTTATGGGTTAATGAATAAAGCTGCTTTGACCTATGGTAGGGCAGAATATAGCCAGGCTGGAAGAGAGAGAGAGAATAGGCGGAGTCAGAGTGCTGCGGAAGCAGAAAGACGCCCGGACCCTTACCGCTAGGCTGCAGCCTTGCCATGATACACAGAATAATAGAAATGGGTTCATTTAGAATGTGAGAGTTAGTTAATAAGAAGCCTGAGCTAATGGGCCAAGCAGTGTTGTAATTAATAGAGTTTCTGTGTGATTATTCGGGTCTGGTCTGCCGGGAAACACTGGAGAAGTCTCCTACAACGGACACTGGTGGAAGGTTGTGAAGAATGGCCTGCCTTTTTTCTTAAAGATGCTTATATAAAATTAAATGGCAGTGGGGAGAAAGTAAAACTGGAAACACAGGACAGAGTTGGGAGGCTTTTTTAAAACCAGCCCCAGGCAGAGATTCTCGGGTCCTCCTCCGGGGCAGTAGCTGTAGGCAGGAAATGGATTTGAAGTCAGTGGATTCTCCAATATTAATGTCCTGTGAGCCTATACAACGGGTGACAGAGGTCATCATTGTAGACGGTCTCTTGGGTCCCCTCCCCCTCTGCAGCAGCGTTCCGGGGCTTAGCTCACGACCGTAAACAAACAGAAATCAGAAGTGAGGACAGGAAAATAACGTTGTTTTTCATGTTCAAGTGCTTTGGCCCAAAATGCTATGGATGTATTTCACCTGAATGTAGAAGTGTTTAAATAATAATAGTTTGTCCGTGCTCTATCCCTAAAATTCTCTGGAATTGTGGTTTCCAGTTTGTGTGAGGTAGAAAAGCATGCCAAGCGATACCAATAATTAAATAAGCAAGTAAATAAATAAATAGCTACCAGGAATTAATAAGAGCTCCTATGGTCAGGTTATGTTATCAGAAGCCCACCAGAAGGCTCGTGGCTAGAGAGGGTTGCCCTGTTTAGCATGGGCCTCAACAAATTCAAGGGAGAAAACCGCAGAGGTGTTAAATCTCAGCCAATACGCCCAGAGAACAAATTACATACGTCTGAAAGTACAGTTTCATTTCCCTGTTTCTTCCTGATAAGTCGCAGAAATAAATCTAGTCTTTAAGCATAAACTCAAAGCAGGAATCTGTCAGTACGACGGATTCACCAAGATTAAAAGGGACACAAGACTGAGGATTGTCGTGAATTATACAAACAGCCTCCCAACAGCTTACACTCGGGGAAATGTTCACAGGAAGCCTTTGTAGCTATCTCAAGACATTCAGATTGTTTATTGGGGCAGAATTCCTAGAGGACTGGGAGGAAAATATAAAGTATACTGCAGTCACGAAAATGCTAAGCATGCGGTTTAGGTCTCCACTGTATCTAAAGCATAGCGGTTTTCTTTCTAAATGCATTAGGATATGTGTGCGCGTGCTTTCTCTGCTGCAAATAAGGGCCATGCCTAAGCAGCTCTGGGAAAAGAACAGGCACTAATGCTTAGAATGAATAGGAGCCTTTTTCTGTGTAGAGACTGACCTCAAAAAATATACTTCCGAACCACTTCAAGATGGTACGATTTTGCACCACCCTCGAGTATAGAAATAGAGTCTGTTAGCACAGGAAGCCTCCTGGTTGCTGCCTCTTATTATATTTCTTTCTTTTCAACTTAAGAATTTCGAAACGCGGATTGGCCCCGTGCTGTGTGGCAAAGGCAGCTATCACACAGACGGCATGATGTGTGATACATACACACTGTACGTACTATAGCATGTTGTCATCTGCAGCACGCACCTAAGCGCTCTCTGGAGCTGAGGCTCTTCCGTGCTTCTGTCATAACTGTGTCCCTATTTTCAGAGAGAAAGGCCAAGTGCTCTGTGAATGGTAAAGGGCCATCCTTGGGCTCGGGGTTTCAGAGGTCGTTGGACGCCAAGGGGCTGAGACTGTGTGATGCTCTGTGTACTTTGGGGGTCACAGTTGCTCCCCCATTTCCTGGGCTTGGGGTAATTTTCTTCTCCTGTCTTACCTTTTCATTGGTGGACAAGAACCCCTTTGCATTTATTTGATGGGCAGATCATTACATGTAGGCAAGCAAGTGGCAAAGGGCTCGTAGCTCAGGTGCTGCGATCATACTGCTTGTTTAGAAAACGGGCGCTATTATTAACTAGCCTTGGGACCACCAGGAAGTCATACGGCTTCCGTCTCCTTGATTATAAAGGAACGCTTGTTTCCGTTGCTTTGTCATGGGTTCCAGAGCAGGCTGGAGGTGGCTGGGTGGCCAAGAGAGACCACTGTAGGTCAGAGAAAGCTGCGGTGCCCAAGCCAGTGCCACTGAGGAATCTGCAGGAACTTCACGAGAACTCCAGGTTCCTATGCCAGACTTCCCGGGCCTTTAAACGACAGAGCCATGAAAAATATCAAGCTTCCGACTCAAAGCCATGCCTTCCAAAATCTCTCTGCAAACATCGTGTCTCCACTGAATATCATCACAGCAGGGAAGAGAGATGAAGAAGCCAGATGTAATTTTCCCTTCCCTGGGGATAGAGAAACCCCCTTCCATGCTTCTTCAGCCAAGACAACATTGCCAGCGACATGAGATGTTTAACTAGATAGGAAACTGTGACATGGGGTTTCTGGCTTGCTGGTTGCCTGATATTTAGTGGTGCTCTATACCAAAACGCTGTGTATTTAAAAAAGAAAAAATAGTTCCTAAAACATAAGGAGGAAGTGTTCTTTGTATGAAGTAGTGAACTCAGAAACACATGTCTTCCCTTCAAGGCTGGTCCCCAGGGGGCTGAGCATCACTCTGAACTGGACAGATATTAAAAGCTTTCCACCTGTAGTGCAAGCGTCTCCTTCTTGACTTAAAGTGACATTAAACAGCAGCCTGAGCATCTGTGTGCCATTATCAGAAGTGTTACACTGTTTTCAGGACTTAAAATCTGATCTGAGAGGGGGGAAAAAATGTAGGTTTTTGACCAGAACTCTGGGTCAGAATGAACTAACAAGCAATTACAGATCAAATTCTTAGGAAGAATTTTAAAGATCTGTACAGATACAAGTGTGTTAGCTTCCTCTTACTATGACAAAATATCTTTAGAAAAATCACAAATTAAGTTTGAGACCAGCCTGGTCTACAAGAGCTAGTTCCAGGACAGGCTCCAAAACCACAGAGAAACCCTGTCTGGAAAAACCAAAAAAAAAAAAAAATCAGGGGCTGAAGAGATGGCTCAGAGGTTAAGAGCACTGACTGATTTTCCAGAGGTCCTGAGTTCAATTCCCAGCAACCACATGGTGGCTCACAACCATCTGTAATGAGATCTGGTGCCCTCTTCTGGTCTGTAGCATATGTGTAGGGAAAACACTGTATACATAATTAATAAATAAATCTTTAAAAAAAAATCACAAATTAAAAAACAAATTTAGAAAATGTTCCCTGCTCAGAACCTAGCTGCAGCGTCAGGACAGCTCTGCTAGTAGGTGAAGTGGCAATGGACCAATCACAGAGGGAACTCTGTGCAGCCTGATCCCCACCTAGCAAGACAGATCACACTATAAAGCGGGACAGTGGGAGCAAGGTCCCAGAGAACAAACTCCCCGCCACTTTTCTCCGCTGTCTCTACCCTGGGCGGCCTACCTGGTCCTAAGCATCTGCGTTACAAAGCTCTAGTCCTCTAAAGGACTAGGGGACCTGTGTCTGCTTTGAGACTCCTCTCGGTCTGGCACAGACTACCCCTGGTTGTCACTGAGGACCACGTGGCGATCATTACCCGGTCCTAACTGGGAGGATCTCGGTGACGTGCCAGATCTCTTGGGAGAAAACAAGACCACGACTTCAAATCCCTTCCTCGTTCCTCCATCTTCACAAGCAAACCTTGTCAGTTCCACGTGTAAAAGCTGAATTGCTGCGTTCTTTAGGAAGAGCATCCCAGCTAAGATCAAGAGGAATGGAGCCCAGAGATGCCGTCATCTTCTCGATCCTGAATATGACTAGCTTTTTTTCCGAAATGAAAACCCGGCTGCCTGGGTCGTCTCATTATGCAGCTGGCGGTCTGAGACATTTCGCCTTAATTGAGCGCTCTGACATGCGAACATGGAAGCGTTTATTAAAAAGCAGAAACACCACGCACACATTCTACTCTGGCGGCACTAACAGAAAGACCCAGTTTTTAAGACAGTGGTCTGTGAAAGAAGCGGCGTCCTTATTTATTCTCAAGAAGAGGAGCCGTGCCGCCTCGCAAAACACCTTTGCGTGCTCTCGGAGCGATTTGTTTTGTTGTTGTGTTTTTAAAAATTCGAGCTAGTTTTTCTTATTGTTTGGAAGGAGCTTATCAGTCCTAAGTTTCTCCCACTAGGGACTCATCTCCACGAACATTTATTACTGGGTTCAAAGACTTCCCAGGAGCAGTGGAAGGCAGGTGTCTTCTTTCCGTCAGCTACTCAGTTGTCTCGAAAGCGTGGGAAGGGGTGGTGGTGGCTGCTTCCTCTGGGCTTAAATCATCCAGCTCCTTGCTGTTCACAAGATAGTTCAAGGAATCTACAGCTGAGAGGCACCTGCGTACTTCGCTGGCAGGACCACGCTCCCGGGGGAAAATACCTGTTACTCTCACCCGCGATTCAAAGAATGCGCATCAATTCTACTGAAGATACATTCCTACACACACACACACACACACACACACATTCTATTTGGGGACTTGTGTTGCAGTGTCTTCTCTGTAACTGTATTTTCTTCTCTTTTTCCCAATGGCACACTACATCAGATATATCATAAAGCTGGGTGCACATATGGATTCATTTTAAAGAAGACCTTGTTATTTCAGGACACAATTGTCCCCTGGAGATATCATACAGCTGTAGCAAAGGTTCCCATTTAGGTTGATGTAAACACCACTTCTCCTGCAGGCCCAGCTTCCGCCAAAGACTCAGAGTGTGCCTCTGACCAAACTCCTACCATCCCAGACCCTGGTAAGCACTCTCGTGAGGGACGGCCAATCATTTTGTAATTTAAGTTGCATTTGTTCCCAACTTAATTAATCTCCACACGTGGTTGGAGTCTTTTCTAAGGATTAATCAGCCCCCTTCCCTGAGTGCTGACGGAGACGACTGGCCATTCTTAAGGTTTCCGCATTGCCAGAGGAAAGGGACTAGCCTAGCCCACCTGATGATCTCATTTTCCAATCTGACCTCCTCAGATTGCTTTTCTTAGTCAGGCAAGGGTTTGCCCCACACACGTGCCCAGATGTGTGTTCCTGGTGAGCTCATTTGTTTTCAAGAGGGAACCGGGTCAGGCCTTCTGCTCCAGGGGTCTTGCTCACAAGGCCCTATATTCATGGGTTCACCATGAGAGTAGGTCCTCCAGAAATCAAGGACAGATACCCATTCTGAAGGCTTTTGATCTTGTAGTCTCCGGCACCAAGCAGTTAAAGTAATGTAAGAAAGAATGTCCTGACTGAAAAACATTCACTGGAATGGTCGTTAGATTTGCTAGATGAAAAGCAAGATGAAAAGTAGCCGCAATCCCACAGACCCTGGGCAAAACTGAAACATAGTTAAAACTAGTTCTCTAGGGAGAGTGGCGCCCCTACTCAGCTCCCATCAGTAAAAGTTCTGACTTTTGTCTCTTAGTTAAATGTAAATACATAACTATATTATCACCCTTGAGAGATGAAGGCAGATGCAAAGAGCTTAGACTGTGCTCACCCGGACATTGCTAATACCTGGCATGGAGTTCTAAACTAACAAGAAAACCTTCTCCCATCCAGGAAATGTTCCCTCCTGCAAGCAGCCCTGACCTGTTACCCACTGGCACGTATAGCCCGTGTGTAGGAGATACATCTTCAATTGTCTTCCATGTTAATAAGGCTAGATGGCCGCCCCTGTGATGGCTTGCTCCTCTCTGTAGCACTGAGTGTGACCCTTATGTCTTTGTCTCTGCCTCCCCGTGTCCACCCCCCACTTAGCACGCCTGATAGGCTCAGGTAACTGTCATATGCCAGCTCTTGGATTAGTGCCAGGAATGAGGCCTTTCCATGATCGCCCACACACAACCCCACCCTTGTCCCAGGGCTCACCAGTGTTCATGTCCACTGCCGTCTGACTCTGCACAGATCTGTCTTTGTAAGGGACAGCCCATGTAGCTGTGGTCTCTCCCCTCCCTCCAGCTGTCACCTGGGAGAGTTCTACAGGTCTTGCCAAACCCAGATTCAACAACATTTCCTCTCCGGTAGTTCCCAGAGTCCTCCGCACACCGGTGCCTGCCTTACTCAACACCAATTGTTTCTATCTATCTATCTATCTATCTATCTATCTATCTATCTATCTAATCATCTATCTATCATCTATTTATCATCTATCTATCTATCATCTATCTATCTATCTATCTATCTATCTATCTATCTATCTATATCTCTCTCTCCCCAAAATCTTTGTTCCCCTGCCTATTTCGCTTCTCTCCCTATTTGTTAAAGTTTGATTTCAATAGAGTAAAACTCTGAAATCATCATCCAAGTTTTAACGAGTAGATTTAGCTTTAAAGCTACTGCAGGAATGAAGTCAGCTGCACACACCTGAACCACTGATTTTTTTTTCTGTCCTATGATTTTTTTTTAATGACTCAATAGTTTTCCATCATATGAATGTACCATGGTCAATCAGTCTTTAGTTGAGGGACATTTGGTTTATCTCCTGTTTGGAACAATCACAAAGCTGTTGTCGAGCATCTTTTTGTAAGTCTGTGTGAGAATGGTTTTCTATTTTAAAGAGAACATGTGAAGGGTGTTTCCATTTGGTAAATACTGAGGGTGGGACCAATGGATCATGGGACTCCTATTCCCAAGCCGCTTGGACGGTCCTTCCAGACACTTTCCATCTTTGAACTATATCTCCAGGCTTTTCTACCATGTGTTCATTCCATGTAGACCCTTTAGCCATTCCAGAAGGCAGACAGCAGTATCTCACTTTGATTTTAAATTATTCTCTTTCCCTAAAGACCAACACCACTGAGGTCTTTTCATAGGCTTTTGCCGTCTATAGATCTTGGGTGAAGTGGAGTTTTGCTCTCGGTCTCTTCCCTCTAGAGGATAATTGTCATTTTACCAGATGCCTTTGAGGACCCCTCAGCCCCTTTCCTCATTTCTTGCTTTAGAGAAATCCAAGTCGTTTTGCAGTAACAGCCTCATAAAATTACGACAGAAACAGAATGATTTGTAAAGTGTTTGGTCAAAGTGAAAGCACACGCCGCTGCAGCCCTGGGAAGATAAGCGACGGGAGAAAGTGCCTATAGGCAGAAAGCCAGCGTGGGCTAAACGGTGCGACGCTGTACAGAGGGATCGGGAGAGGAGAAGGACCACACGTGAAATGCTCTCCCTTGCCAACGTAATTTATTTAACCACGTGGAGGTCGTACTACAAGCTCTTATCAAAGTTAATATATGATCACAATCTCTCGTCTCCCAAGCACTTTGCTTAGGGCTTTTTCATGTTTGGGGTCTTTTATTTTCCAGTCATGCAAAATTACATTATTTAAGGTAAAGTACACTGAATCCTGTTGGAACTTTGGCTTCGGTGGGGAAAAAAAAACAACAACTGAAGAGCTAATAAATATTTATGTAATCTTGGGGCTAAGATATTGAAAAGGACAGCTGGCTCAGGAGGGATCATTTGCCTGGGTTCGTTTCTGTTTCCATTTACATTAGGAAAATATTGCAAGGAGTTTTTATCTGCCTCGGGGCTTGGGGGACTATGCGGGAGGCCGATATTGCACCTGATTGCTTTTGACATTTACCTATTGTAGCAGGGAAACCGTGTGAAGATAGCCAAGTGTCTTTTTACAAAGCGCGGCTTCGGAGGCTGGGAAGGGGCGGGGGATGGCAGAGGCAGAATGCACAGCATCTGTAAAAATGAGAAACATAACTTATCAGCAGCACCTGCTTGTAGCCGTCAGCCATCCCTGCGGGGCCAGCTGAGAAATTACACAGAGCCAGGTATGTTGATGGGGGTGAAGACTCCAGTGCTTCCGAAGGCTAAAGATGCAGAGGAGGGAAAGTGTGGTTCTGTTGGACATTTTAACCCCGAGCCCACACTGATGAAGTGTAGTCGTGTGACATTTACCGAGTGCTTGGAAAGACATCAGCTGTCTGTGTCCCTATCTTCCAGCGCCACGGGAGACGCAGAATTGTTTTTAGTTTCACAATGATTTCACCTTTTTATTTCAAATAAAATCTCCAAGATCTGCAACTGGGGTCCCCAAAATCTAGTTGCAGCAACTAAATTAAGTTCTAAAAGATTCTCCATTTGCTGATTGTTGGTGGCAAAATGAAAATCCTTATCGCCTCTCGTCTCCTAGACCCCACTGTACTGTAGTACTGTACTGTACTAAAGGAGTGAGGGGAACAGGGTTGCCCGGAGTGGGCAGGGCAGGAGTGGGTGACTTTACAGTCAGAGAAGAGAAAGAGAGGGAGGGAACGTATACCCACTGTTCGTCTTAATGCTCAGAACTTTAAAACCCCAGCACAAAATGCTACACAATCACCATGACCACTAGGTATGAATTTTTTTATAAAAAGATAAGCAGGGGCCAGGCAGTGGTGGTGCACACCTTTAATCCCAGCATTCAGGAGGCAGGAGTAGACATATCTCTCTGAGTCCGAGGCCAGCCTGGTCTACAAGAGCTAGTTCCAGGCATCTAGGGCTGTTACATAGAGAAACCCTGTCTTAAAAAAAAAATAAAATAAACAGAAAAGATCAGCAGGGCTGGTGAGGGGTTCAGATGGTGAAGGCGCTTGCAGCCAAGCGTGATGACTTGAGTTCAATCCCAGAGACCACACAGAGAAAGAATCTAGTTAGCTCCAGCCATTTGTCCTTTGACTACACACAGCATCTTGTGGTGCATCTGTGTGCATGTGAACACACACAAACACACACACACTCACACACAGTAAGTAATGAGAGAGAGAGAGAGAGAGAGAGAGAGAGAGAGAGAGAGAGAGAGAGATGTTTAAGCAGTTTTAAGTAGAAAAGCTAGGGCTAGCAATGTGGATGCACAGAGCCCTGAGTTTTGTGCCCAGCACCTCAAAACAATATTAGGAGCAGAAAATAGCAAATAAACAATGATAACATAAGGACACAGTAAAAATAGAATTATCCTCATCAATTTTATCTGTTAGAATACCATATGCTGGAAATTTTTAATAAACAGACAAACTTTGAAACTTCTAAGGTCACCTGTGATTCTGTCTAAAGTAGCATTATAACCACACATGAAAGCAGAATAGTAAGTATATAAAAAAAAGAGCAATATGGTTAAAGAAAGAATTCTTGGATACCTAAATTATCATGGCTACATTAAATTTTTTAGTATAAGCACTGGGAGATAAAAAGCTACATGAATTCTCAGATGAAACAGAGCAGAACAGAAACAGAAAGTATGAGAGAAATGCTCAAAGAATTGCAGACCAGTTCCAGAGCCCTGTGTCTAATCAAGAGTTCTAGAAAAGAGACCAGACGCAGTGGGAATTAGGGGAGGCATGGCATAATGAGTGTCCCCAAGTTGCTAATGGAAACAGGTCCTCATGCCAACCACATCAAGGGCACTACAGCACACTTCAGTGCACAAAGGGTACAGAGACAGTAGTTATTAAACCTCTTTCCCATGCCCCCAAAGGAAAGACAAGAAACAACAACAACAAAAAAAAAAACTCTTAATAGGTTGAGCCCAGTACAGTCATTTCTCGGTATCCATGGAGACTGTTTCCAGGCTCCTGTGCCATCAAACCCCACAGATGTTCAAGTCACTTTTGTTATGAGGGATGGCCTCCATACATTTCCCCTCATCAAATCACCTCTAGATTACTGACAATTCATAAATCAGCATCAAAGTTCTATAAATAGCTGTGATCTAGTTTAGAAATAAGACAAAATACATACTGATAAGAACAGTCTGTGTGAGTTCAGTATACATATGGCTTTTGTTTTTCAAAGCGTTTGATCCATGGGTTGGTGAATATATGAAGCAGAACCCAAGGACTAGGCGGACTACCTATAGCCACACTGAAGGCCAAGTTAGAGAGAGAATCTGAAGATTCCTGAGGAAAGCTGGCTTTTAGTCCAGAATTAATGTAGTTTCCTAAGCTATAATTCATCGGATATGAAAAGGACATTTTCCAACATTAATTGAAGAAATCACTTTCTCTCGTGTATGGTTCCTTAGAACACTGTTGTAGAGTTTGCTCTGAGTTCCTCTAGTACTGGGCCTCCATGCCATGACCTGATACATCGTAATCACCCCGCAAAGCCCCCTCCACACACCATGAACAGGTGACTTTGGGAACTAGTTTACTCCCCAGGAACTTAAAGGGATACATTTAACCCATAGTGAGACTACACCTCATCCATGCGGCTGCTGTGTGGGTCTTTAGGGCTGTATCACTGTGCTGGTATTCTTGTTTTGGTTGTTGCTCAGGATACAGTTTGCTTTCCTTTGTAGGAAAGACATTCTTTCTTTCTTTCTTTTGGTGTTTCAAGACAGGGTTTCTCCGTGTAGCCATGGCTGTTCTGAAACTTGCTCTGTAGACCAGGCTGGCCTCGAATTCACAGAGATCCGCCTGCCTCTACTTCCTGAGTGCTGGGATTCAATGTGTGCCCCACCACTGCCCAGCAAGAAAGAAATTCTTAATATAAAAAAATTACCTATATTTTCCATCATTTCCAAGCTAGTTTGCTGTTTGGCTCGCAAATCTTGCTAAAAGTCATAGCTTTATCTGCTGAAACAACTTGGGGCAGACAGCACCGAGTGGCAGCTTCTACCCCTAGACTGGAAAGGGAGGGTTGTCAGTCTTACTGAATGATGAAAATAAAATGCTTATTTTTTCTTTTTTGCCTGTGGCTTTGAGTAAAAGTGTAAAACATGTGAGTAAGATTGATATTTGGATCAGTAGCACCAAATTTTCTATTGCCCCATTTAGACCAAAACAATTGTAAAAGGATATCCCAGATGCCTAGGAGTTAGTGAAGTCATTTTTAGGGATACTGAGAGGAAATAATGATACCTCTGTAGAAGCACCTGAAAAGCACCTCTTTTCACATTCTCTGAGTCTGGTTCCCCATGCCTCATCAATGTCTACACAGAGGTTTCCTTGGTTCTTAACACCGTAGTCTCTGGACATATTGTCAGACTCTAAAGACATAGGATCAAAAAACACTTTAGCTTCTTGAAGTATGCATTGCTTTCATGTGGTGTATGCTAGCCTACCTAGACATAGTTCCGGAAGACCATCTGCTCCACAGAGATCCAGTAGTGAGATGCTTGTTATGTAAGAGGAAATTTCACAATGAGATAAGAGAGGTAATGTTGTAGGCTTGTTAAATTGTTATGTGAAGAATAAAGGATTAATTGTGGGAGGCGGCGAGAGTCCTGGGCATCATATCTGGAACTGTGTGCATGCCACACATACATCCACCACCAAACTCTACCCCTAAACCCAAAAATACTTGAAAGCATTAATTGAAACTAGCTGAACCACCTTTCCTTGAGATATGCATCAGAACGAGAAACGCAGCCATAAAAGTCTTTGCTCTTTTCTTGACCCTCGCCTTTCTGGTGGTTTTTCTCAATTACCTACTCCGTTGCAGACAGTGAGACAGTGGTGTTGCAAAAACAGAATACACTATGGACATAGCTACGTAGGATCAATTATACAATTCTCAGAGCCCGATATAACATAAAAATGTAGGGTTCTTCCTCAAAAATTACTGTGTACCCAGATGAAAACAGCGGGCCATTAAGCCAGCTACCAGGCTTTCTGACTGTGGGAACCCTGGAGAGGGCAAAGGTCACACACTCATGGAACCAAGCATCTACAGTCCTGTCAGATTTTTCCAAATACCAGAACGATTTCAAGCCAGTTTGATGACCTCAGCTGGAGAGCTATGCCACATTTTCTCACCATTTCCAATTCAATGACATCTCTTCCGATCATCGATTCATTTTCAATACTTAGCTGAAAATCCTCTTATATTTTTGGTTGTGAGCCTAGCCTTTAACAGCTGAGCCTTCTCTCCAGCCTGAAAGTACTCCTTTAAATGATGAAAAGTAAATGTGTTAGTGGTAGCGTGTACCTAAGGAATGTGTCTCTCTGGCCATACAATGGCTATTTTCTATAGGATCTTCTCACCCATGTGAGCAAGAGTTCTATTGGGTTCTCACATTATCAGTAATAGGCATTCTTCCCATTCCTCTGTATGACCATCTGCCCATGACCGACTTCAGGGTAACTAAACCATTCAGTCACAGGAAAATGCCTCACGGGTGCTGGGGAATAACACAGTCCTTAAAACAGCAGCTGCTCCGTGCAGGGTTTGCAAAGCAGTTGGCTATGAATTTCAGGGAAGATGTTTTCGGTTTTGGCAAACTGCTTTTCACGGACTTCTAGAAGAAAATAAGCCACATGGGCAACTTTTTCTTAATTTTACCATTAAAATGTTTTAGTTAAAAAAAAATGCTTTCCCCTTTTCTTCAGTCCCTGATGACCAAGAAAAAACTCTTTCAGAGGACACTGACCACTCTTCAGGAGAGCACACCAGATGGATGAACTTGTCATAACGCTATACACTGTCCCAGGGCTTCTAGAAAGAAGAAAAGGGATACAGGGAAGGGAAACACTGGGTTCATGTTTTTGGAGACAGAAAAACCCATCAAAGTCTTCACATAATCAGCCTCTATTACCTCAGGCTTCTCAGACAGGGAATAGACAAAGCATCTCTCCTTTGCCGGCCCCCATCCTGGAATTGATGGGCTTCCTTCCCTTTGCTGTTGGGAGCTTTCCTCTAGAGGAAGTTCCGCTTACCATGGGACACTCCTACCTCCTCCCCAGAGCCACCTGGTGTTTCCTCACTGCTCTGAGGCCACACTGGGACCTACTACTTCACCCCTCCTCTTTCTTTCGTCTTTCTGCATACAACCTTCACTATGGGCTTGCTATTTATTCATTGTTTTAAATATTTTTATGCTTCTCTATGGTCTCCCCAATATGCCTGACTTTCTTGAGGGCAAATCCATGTGCTGTTATGTTTTCTTCTCCAAAGAGCCTTGCACAGTAACTGTTCCTTAGAAAATGCTATGGTAGATGTGTGTTGGTGGATGTAGCTATTTTCCTGCCTCAGCCCACAATTTCAAAGCCATACGATCAATACTTTTCACAGCTTAGTGAAAGAAAAATGATGGAAGTCACCCAGTATTTAAAAAAAAATTATCAGGCCATAGATTTCTTGGCTTCTTCAAGCTAAGTTTCACCTTCGCTAATTAGTAGATTGTGAAGTAATGTCAGCTTTTGGTATTGATTGCCTTTGAACTATCTGTTTGTCACGCTCTTTTTAGAACTATCTCCCCTCTCGTAAAGTTGACATGATTGATACAAATTCCACTTCTGCTGTCGAATGCTGTCCTCCATATACAAGGCCACTCTGTGGGACTTGCTAACAAGGAGATAATTAAATGTAAATAGCAGGGGCAAGCTTTCCTTGCTCTGAGGTGAAAGACACCCAAGCAATGTGTGATGGAAATACTGCAATAATGACAGAGGAGAATGGGGAGGGGGGAAGGATGTAATCACCTCTTCTCCCAGGATTCCAGCAAAGGAAGAAAAATGGCTGAGCATGGTGGCCCATGCCTGTAACCCCAGCCCTCTGGAAGTGGGGCCAGCCTGGGGCTGCAGGGAGCTCCAAGCCAACCTGGGAAACTTATCAAGACCCCGCCTCAAACAAATGGATAAATACATTTCGAGCACACAACCAATCAACAGATGACAAGGTCTACAGGTGGTCCTGCTGCCATCGTCATGGAAACCGACCTAAGGCAGCACTCAGCCGAATTCATCGAGTAACTCAGCCCGCTTAGATGAAGGATTGGAGAAAGCCTGGGTTGGCCATACGGAGATCCAGTAAGGAGCCAAGCAAAGGAGAAGGAGCAGCATTGTCTCCTGCGGTGATGTTGCTGGAGACCCAGGACCTTGGCCTTTAGATCTCACTATGAAGAGAACTTTGGCCAAGAGTCTTTTTCTGAATATTCCTAAGACAAATGTTACAGTATTCCAGGCAATGGCAAAACAGGTGCCTCACCCCTGGGAGAGTACAGATTGTATTGCCAAGACATTGGTATGGGGTGAATGAGAGACGCATTTCTTTCTCTATAATTTAGAGTCTTCGTTAAAATTCCTATCTACCGACATATCATCTCTTACCCTATGTCAGTATGTCCAAAACCAAATGATGCCCTGTGGCTTCCCCCCAATATCTGGGTACCCTAAACACGCCACGGCAGGAAGACTGATGGAGAGGCTTGATCTATGTCGCCTCTCAACAGACGATGTCTCCGAGGCACGCCTCTAAATGGACTGCACACTCACAGCTGCCCTAGTCATCGGTTCTGGGAGAATTAATAAATGCCGTTCATCCCTGTGGTAGACACCAAGGTCAGGACGTCTTTGCTGTTCTGTAATTCTATCAGCATCACACAAAAGGCATGGGATGGGGAGTGGGGGTCGCTCTACTGACCTTACCTCTGAGCAAATGGGACGGCGTCTCGTTCCAGGAGAGAATCTCCTTTGGAAGCACCCTTGTCAAAGACTTGTCTTACATCAGAATGCACTTGTATAAGAAGTGGAACTGAGAACAAAGGAAAGTGAGGCTGGAACAGCTGCCAAGAGGCTGACATAGAATTTGTTTCCGTTTCAGGGTTTTTTTTTCTTTCCCTTTAACATTACTCTGATTACTGAAAGAAAGTTAAATTGCTGTGTTCATCTCGAGATTTCGGGCAGCAAGGCTTTCAACGCTCAGATAAGTCATCCCCCTGTCCCTGGTGGAGTAAGTGCTTCTGATCCCACAGACCCATCAGAAAGAAACCACTCCAAGGTTTGATGGCACAGGCAAGGACTGCAGGGCTGGATTTGACCCTAGCATGTTTTTTTTAACAGAAAAATATGCTTGATTGCTGTGCTGTAAGGAATTGAAATAACGGCTCTGAGTGGCACTTAGGGACTGAGAACAGCCTTGGGTTGTTTACTTCGTTGTTGAGTACACAGAATTGCGGGGAGGAGACTGTATTTGGAAACACTTGGGATTTCATGCCCAGTAAATTCCAGGTGACACGGCAGAGCGGAGGAAAAAAGAGGGGAGCGGTAAGTCAAAGCAGAAAACCAGCCAGCCGAGCACCAAGCACCGTTTGTCCGTGTCCTGCAGTATACTTTTGAATTTCATTAAAAAAATAAAAGTCAGCGATTTTCATACCCCGCCCCCAAATTTCTTCAAGCAAAGAAATGGCGCGGCGATGTGAAGTCTTAACTCAACAGGATCTGGGGCTACCAGGTTTTCCTTTCTCTCTTCCTGTCTCACGGGACTTGGATCAGGCACGCGCGCGCGCGCGCGCACACACACACACACACACACACACACACACACACACCGTTCAAGGACAGTCTGGCTTCCACCCTCCCCTGCGTAGGCACTGCACATGCGCAGTTTGAGTCCTAGCCCAGAGGCAGGGTACAATTCCAGATAAAAGCACAGGCTGATGCTCAAGGTGAGCTATAGGTTAGAGGTCGGATATCAGAAAAAGCCAAGAGGCAGAGCGGTAGATTCACCGAGATCTCTGATTGCTGGACTCCAGGTCGCTGGGGCTCGGAGCCCCGTTTGCCGTTTGTGACCTTGAACAAATTACTAAGTGCTATCTGCTTTCTATCCGTTTCTCCCACTGCAAATTCATAATAATATCAGTTACTTAATAGGATTTAAGGGCTACATTATGCACATCTTAATTTAAATACAGCGATATGGATAAGTAACTTTTAAATTAAATGTTAAATTTTAATGCTAATGTTAAATAAATAAACGTTAAGTAAAAATTAAATTTATATATTAAATAAATGAATATCATTTAATGAAGTGCTTGCCCCGTGTTAGGAAGTACTCAAAAGAGGTAGAAGGAATGGTTATTAGCCCTCAATAAACACGAAAGTAGATACGCAAGGGATCCACGCTGCGCTGATTTTTCTTTGAATAATAAACTAATAGCTCCAAGTTGGTATTTTCCACAAAGATGGGCAAGGGTTTTGATGGGAAATCAGAGAAAGGCAGACTGGGCCTCCTCAGTGTCCACCCACTCCCTGAAGGACATCGCTTTGTCTTAAACAAAGTCATTTCCCACGCGATGCTTGGAGGATGGTACTCTTCAAGTTCCTTTGGTTTTCTTTTTTACAAGTTATCCCGTATCATGAGAAATTACATCAGGGCGCGCATGCATGCATGCATGCACGTGCGTGCCCGCGCGCACATACACGTTATGCATGCACAAACGATTACGTAGGAAAGATTTGGGAGGAAACAGTAATAAAAAGGATGGTAGTTAATCCTTAAGGACCAGGCACTGTTCTACTGGCCACCAACGTATGACTCTTCATCTAGGTCTCAGAACTTCTGTGAGGCCAGTGATGTCGTTATCACAAAAATAGTTAAGGAAAAGTTAAGAGCTCTTAGGCAACTTCCCAAAGATCGCGGGATAGATGACAATATACACATTTATGGGCGAGAAAGCCAAACTATTTATGGATCATTCCAAGAACTGTTCAGTATGGGAAGGGGAAAACAGCAGAAAAAAAAGAAAAGAAAAGAAAATTCTCCTCTTAGTTATGGCTGAAAGCCAAGCACCTTTCAATATCTACATTTTTTTACATTTATTCCTTTTAGTTCATGTGAGTGTGTGTGCGTGTGCACGTGTGTGTGTGCAAGTGTACTGTGGAGATGTGAGGACAACTCCCCAGAGCCAGATCATTCTTGCTGCCTTGTGAGATCTGGAGATTAATCCCAAGCCCTCGGTCGGGCAAGGACCTCTACCTGGTGAGCCACCTTGCTGGTCCCCTGTATTATTAGTTTTGAATCAGTAATTGTTCTAATTACATTTCTGCCTGAAAAAATCATCATTAGTAAACTCTAAATAGTGCTCTCCTGATTAAACACATTAGTGCTTATGGTAAATAAAAATGAGCTTGGGCTGAAACATAATTGAGTTTCACTTCGGGGACACAAACTTGGCTGATATTTTTCTATGCTCTTTGTAACCTTTCTGAGGAGAACAGTGAGCAAGGTCCTAGCTCCTTAACTCGCTAATTGTCCTTCCTCTCCATGGTTATTAGCTTAAAATTCCGCCCCTCACTCTAACACATGCAACCAAACTAAGAGCTCAAGGTGTAGACTTCCTTAGAGAATCTGAACTGTGGGCTGCATCTGTTGGAGGAGGGCCTGCTTGTTTGTCCCGGCTGCCCAGAACCGAAATAACCACACAGAAACTATATTAATTACAGCACTGCTTGACCCATTAGCTCTAGCTTCTTATTGGCTAACTCCTGCATCTTATTTTAACCCATATCTATTATGTGGTGATCTTCGTATCACCACATGGCAGTGGCTTACCAGCTAAAGTTTCAGCATGTCTATCTCTGGCAGCAGCAGATCCATGGCATCTCCTGACCCGGCCTTTTTCCTCCCAGCATTCAGTTTAGTTTTCCCCGCCTAGCTCTGTTGCCCTATTGCTCTGCTATAGGCCAAAAGCAGTTCCTTTATTCATTAACCAATCAAAGCAACGCGTAGACAGAAGGGCCTCCCACACCATGCATCCTTCTGTTTGTACACACTAGCTCAGTTCTTTGATGTGACATACTGACGCTGTGTACTATCGAGATCTGAGCCCCGGCACAGCAGCCTTGGTATGCAGTCCATCATCCCACACTGAATCTCAGTCACCCTGCTAGAGAAATATGCATCCCATCTGCCTGGCTCTTCTCAAACATATGCATTAAAGATGAAAGTAAAGTGTGTCAAGGTATTGCATAAAAGTTATACCAACGCTAAACCTCTCGCAGTATTTTAATATCTCAGCAGTTATATCTTCTGGCTAATGAGTGTCATTGTTTAAGGGGTCAAGTCTCTGTTTTTTTCTTTCTTGTGACCCTTAAAATTGTATCTTTTCCACCAGTGGCATCTTAGATTTGATGAACTCCATTGCACTGTTGACATTAGTGTGTTCTCAGGAACACTCGTGAAGTGGAAAGGACAGAATGACAGAGAACGTGCTGCCCTTAAACTAAATCACAGCAGACTAGAGGAAGTTCTGTCCCTTTGCCAGGGAGGTGCTCCCTGGATTCGTGGGTGCTCCCGGATTTCCCCTTTTCCTCCTGTCAGTGAGAGGGCGATCTCTATTAAGTTCCCATCACTTATTGTATCTCCCAGAAGCCGTACCACTGCCTCTCAGTTTGAGCTTTTTGCACACTCTTCTACACCCGTGGTTCTCAAACACTGTTAATATGCTGGACTCTCCCAAGAAGCTGCATAGAAATTCATGGTCCTTGTTTCCTGCCTCGACATTCAGATTCTGACGCTTGGATAAGGCTTGGAGAGTTTGTAGTTGATGCTCAGATGGGTTTGAGAACCTCTGTTCTTTGGGTTTTTAGAGTTGGCCTGTCTCTTTCTACAAAGGACTTGGTTTAAGGGACGTTGGTCTCAGTAGTATTCACGGAACCACATTATTAGAAATGGTTGTTGTTCAAAAAGATGGAGACACCGACGAAGGAAAGAATCCTGACATTGCGTTTCCTGTCTTAGGCAGGACTGAAAGATAGAACATATCCTGGTGATGTCCCTGACACCTGTTTCTGTTGGGGTTTTTTTAGCCGTGCCCCATAAAATCGGACGCATCATTGACGGGAGTCCTGCAGATCGCTGTGCAAAGCTAAAAGTGGGAGACCGGATCTTAGCAGTCAACGGCCAGTCTATCGTCAACATGCCTCACGCTGACATCGTGAAGCTCGTCAAGGACGCGGGCCTTAGCGTCACCCTTCGCATCATCCCTCAGGAGGGTGAGTGCCTGAGGTGGCCTTGCGGAGAGGCAGTCAGATGGCAGACAGACAGACTCACCCGCCCGGCTCCTGGAGCCCACCCATTGACATCAGAGCACAGTCCACGTGTGCAGGTTGACGGCCACTTCCACCTTCCCCAAACTCACACCCACCGGCTTCATTTAGAAATCAACTTTGTGGTGCTGCGTACTCAGTAGAAAGAATCCCGAGACTCGGGGCTATGAGAGCCCTCCCTAGGGCCTCGGGCATGCTAGTTTCGCGGAGATCTAAAGGCAGAACTCACTCAATCCATCAGACCTGAAAGGAAAACCAAGGCAATGGAGGGATGCTTGCTCATGTTAGTAATTCATCTCTAGAAAAGTCTTCAAAGTCAGATAGATTTTGAAATGCCTGGGGAAGTTTTAGCTTTGCAATCCAAAGAGAGCTCATTTAGGAAATGTTGCATCTGAGAAGATTGTAAAGTTCCCACTTAGCCATTGAATTTCTCTGTACAAGCTCCCCCCCCCAGCATCTGACAGTTTTGGAACAGTGAACAACCCACACTCACAACTGAGGCCCGTCTGCATTCTTTCATGATTTCCATGCCCAGGAGGCTGATTGCTGGCTCATCAATGGAACTGAAAAGGTTCATCTCTGGAGTTCAATGATGAGTAACCATGTTGTCCCCTCCAGGCGCTGATGGAGCTCGCTGAGCAGCCATGGGTCCCCTCCAGGGGCTGATGGAGCAGCCATGGGTCCCCTCCAGGGACTGATGGAGCTCACTGATGAGCAGCTATGGGTCCCCTCCAGGGTTTGAAGGGCTTACTTTGCATTTTTTTATTTGACTCAGTCCCCTACCAATTCCGTTATAGGGCTATCAGATATATGGCAGAGTAGCCAGCCTCCTGAATTTAATTATAAATCAGGAGCTCCCAACTAAGGTGATTTCAGGTCCTTGGGGGATAATACCTGGTACTGTATAGAGACAGTTTTGACTGTCATGATTGGCGTGAGGAAATGACTGCCAGCTAGTGAACAGAGATCACAGAGGCCTCTACACTTCCTGGAATGCTCGGGACAACGCCCCATAGCAAAGAATTATCTGACCTGGATGTGAAGAATGTCAAGGGTGAGAGACCCTAATAAAAACAGAGATGATTTTAAGACATTTGAACTGTAAGGGAAGACAAAAAAAAAAGTGGTTTATATCAGAAAGCAAATAGGCCACCTGCCCTCGTTACCCAGCTACAAAAGCAGACAGACAGACAGACAGACAGACAGACAGACAGACAGATGATAAGGGCTGTAGTTTTAGCCTGTTGTCTGAAGGCACCAGTCTGTATAAGACAGTCAGCGGGAATGAACTGTCAGCAGGACCGTCTGCTACAAACGGGGCGGGCTTCTCTGCCCTCCCGTCTGGAGGGTTGGTCCTGCCTTTACTTTAATGTGTGAAGGTTGGATCTGTTGACTTTTTATGTTGTTGAGGTAAGAAAACACCAAGAAGCAGTTTTTGAATAGCCTCATGAATTTCCCTATGTGTGGAGTTCTTTTTTTCCTTCTGGAGATCCTTGAGTACAGAGGGCTCTTAGTGAGCCTGCGGAGGGGCCAGAGAAGAGATGGTAACAGTGTTTCAGCTTCTATAGCTAGCTTCCTGTCCACACACTGGAAGCCCGGTAGACTTGGGCTGGCTGTGGTGGCACACACCCCACAACCCAGCTCCTTGGCAGGTGGAGCAAAGACCACCTCTTTAGAATCAGCTGGGCTACAGAGTGAACCTGTGTCTAAAGGAGAGAGATGTCTTAAACAGCCAAAAGGTGTTAGCTAGAACATGGTCTCTCGGCAATAATTTGAATATTTCACCTTGTCCCTTAGAGGTGTGTTCTCATAGTTTTAGTATGTTGTTTCTACTTTGGTTTGTTTGTTTGTTTTGGTGAGCTTTCCTCCCACAAAATGACAAGACTGTTCATAACTTTACTCGGCAAAGACTGTAGTTAATAAAAGAAGACTCCTTCTTCCAGGAATGCCGTGGACCTTGGTAAGACTAACCTGCTAGTGGAAAAAGCCAGGCAGAAACTGAAACGGCCGAGGCCTGCAAGCATTCAAGCAGGCGATGAGCCCCAACCTCTCTTTACTTCTTGCCCCTGATCAGATGCCAACCTGACCACATCTGTTGCCTTGGTTCCCATCAGAGCTCAACAGTCCAGTATCCGCACCCAGCTCAGAGAAGCAGAGTCCCATGGCCCAGCAGCACAGCCCTCTGGCCCAGCCGAGCCCAGCCACCCCCAACAGCCCCGTTGCCCAGCCAGCTCCTCCTCAACCTCTTCAGCTGCAAGGACATGAAAACAGGTAATGTTTCCTCTGACTTTTCTGACTCTGAGAGGCAGAAAGAGCGTGCCGGGGAGACAGTTCAGGACTCAGCAGGGAGAGGTTTTCCCACAGCTGAAATTACTGCGTGTGATTTTGTGTGGTTTCAGAGGGGAGTTGAGTTGATTGTTCCATTAGTAGCTATAACTCAACATCGGCCCTGCGAGGAGAGAAGCTTCTCTTCAGAAATGCTGGAGCCGTGGCAGATGAGTTGGGGTTTACTATCTGAGAGCATCAAGGAGCTTCTAGAATGAGAACACAGGCCAAGGTCCTCTGGCAGGAGAGAGAACCTCCTAAGCATGAAGGACAGAAGCCAGGCCAGGGTTGCTGTGGAATAGGGTTTGGGGGAGCTAGAGATGAGCCCACAGAGGGTGACAAGCCAACTCCAAGGCCCTGGCAAAGCATACTGAAAGTCCTCGCGTTTGTCCTGATAGAGTGGGGAGCTTCTATTGGTTTCAGGCTGGCAGGTGACATCTCTGGATTCTCTTCTCTGAAATTCTCACTCGTCCCTCCACAGAGCTGACTGATAGCTGGCAGGGTAAAAGAGACTGAGAGCGGAAATATGGCTGCAGAAAAGCCCTGAGCCATAAACATGGTACCCTGAAGCATGACGGCAGGGCAAAGGGGAGGAGATGCAGACGGACTCTGAACCAGTTGTGACTGTCCGCTTTCCACCAATTGAGCGAGACCCCCCAGTCTAACGAGTCCATCCCATACAAGGAGCCTCCTGAGCTCATGAGGGAATAAAGTCCTTTGCACCTCTAGATGACAAGAATAGCATATAAAAATGTCTTACAGTGACTTCTATGTAGCAGAGAGCCCAGCTTGTGTTGAGCCATTAAACAAATGAGGAAATATGTGTCCCCATGTTTTCCTTCCTTCCAATGGGAGAAAAAAACAGAACATACCTGAATGTAAATACCTCGTTAGCTTTACGATTCCAGCATTTTCTGAACAGCTGCTTCCCATGCCCACCCCATGTCAGTGGGGTGGAGTAAGACTCCTTTTGATTTCCAGACCCCCGACTCCATCACTCAGACCATCTCAGAACAAGGATTTTCCCTGTCTCACATTGCAGAAGACCCACTCTGTTATGATTTTCATGTGTGCTTTCGTGGAAAAGTGACCATCTTAGCTGCTTATGGTTTTTTTATTTTTTTCTAATAGTTTTTATTGAGCTATATATTTTTCTCCACTTCCCTCCTATCCTCTCCTCTCCCCTTCTACCCTCTTCCATGGTCCTCCTATTCTCAATTTACTAAGGAGATCTTATCTTTTTCTACTTCCCATGTAGATTAGATCCATGGATCTCCCTCTTAGGGTCCTCATTGTTGTCTACGTTCCCTGGGATTGTGAATTGTAGGCTATTTTTCTTTGCTTTATATCTAAAAGTCACTTATGAGTGAGTACATAATATATTTGTCTTCCTAAGTTTGGGTTACCTCACTCAATATGATGTTTTCTAGATCCATCCATTTGACCACAAATTTCAAGATATCATTGTTTTCTTTTTGCCATGTGGTATTCCATTGTGTAAATGTACCACATTTTTCTTATCCATTCTTTGGTCGAGGGGCATTTAGGTTGTTTCCAGGTTCTGGCTATGACAAACAATGCTGCTATGAACATAGTTGAGCACATGTCCTAGTGATACAATTGAGCATCCTTTGGATATATACCCAAAAGTGGTACTGCTGGGTCTTGAGGAAGGTTGTTTCCTAATTTTCTGAGAAATCGCCACAGTGACATCCAAAGGGGCTATACCAGTTTGCACTCCCACCAACAATGGAGGAGTGTTCCCTTTACCCCACATCCTCTCCAGCATAAGTTGTCAAGAGTGTTTTTGATCTTGGCCATTCTGACAAGTGTAAGATGGAATCTCAGAGTTGGTTTGATTTGCATTTCTCTGATGGCTAAGGATGTTGAGCGTTTCCTTAAGTGTCTTTCAGCCATTTTAGATACATGTGTTGAGACTTCTCTGTTTAGGTCTGTACCCAATTTTATTATTGGATTATTTGTTCTTCTGATGACCAATTTCTTGAGTTCTTTGTATATTTTGGAGATCAGACCTCTGTCTGATGTGGAGTTGGTGAAGATCTTTTTCTATTCTGTAGGCTGCCATTTTATCATGTCCTCTGCAGAAGCTTGTAGGTTTCAGGAGGTCCCACTTTTAATTGTTTCTCTCAGTGTCTGTGCTGCTGGGGTTATATTTAGGAAGTGGTCTCCTGTGCCAATGCATTCAAGTGTACTTCTCACTTTATATTCTATAAGGTTCAGTGTGGTTGGATTTATGTTGAAGTCTTTGATCCATTTGAACTTGAGTTTTGTGCATGGTGATAGTTATGGATCTATTTTCATTCTTCTACATGTTGATGCACAGTTATACAAGCATCATTTGCTAAATATGCTTTCTTTTTGCATTTGATATTTTTTGTTTCTTTGTAAAAAATCAGGTATTTGTAGGTGTGTGGATTGATATCTGGTCTTCAATTTGGCTCCATTGGTCCTCCTGTCTGATTTATGACATTACCAGTTAGTTTTCAGTACTGTAGCTCTGTAGTAGAGTTTGAAGTCAGGGATTGTGATGCCTCCAGAAGTTCCTTTATTGTACAGGATTGTATTGACTATCCTGGATTTTTTTGCTTTTCCATATGAAGTTGAGTACCATTCTTTCAAGATCTGTGAATTTTATTGGGATTTTGAAGGGCATTGCATAAATTTGAAGATTGCTTCTAGTAAGATTGCCATCTTTACTGTGTTAATTCTACCTATTCAAGGGCATGGGAGATCTTTCCATTTTCTGGTGCCTTCTTCAATTTCTTTCTTCTTAGATTTAAAGTTCTTGTCTTACTGGTCTTCCACTTGTTTGGTTAGAGTTACTCTGAGATATTTTATGCTATTTGTGGCTATTGTGAATGATGGTGATGTTCCCTGATTTCTTTCTCAGCCCATTTATTATCTGTATAAAGGAAAGCTACTGGTTTTTGTTTTGTTTTGTTTTTTAGTTCATCTTGTATCCTGTTACATTACTGAAGGTGTTTATGAGTTGTAGAAGTTCCTCAATAGAAATTTTTGGGGTTGCTTATGTAAACTATCATATCATCAGCAATCAGTGAGAGTTTGACTTCTTCTTCTCTGATTTGTACCCCTTGACCTTATTTTGTTGTCTTATTGCTCTAGCTAGAACATCAAGTGCTATATTGAATAGATATGGAAAGAGTGAACAACCTTGTCTTCTTTCTGATTTCAGTGGGATTGCTTTGAGTTTCTCTCCATTTATTTTGAAGTTGGCTGTTGGTTTGCTGTATATTGCCTTTATTATGTTTAGGTATGTTCCTTGTATCCCCAATCTCTCCAAGACCTTTATCATGAAGGGATACTGTATTTTGTTGAAGGCTTTTTCAGCATCTAATGAGGTGATCATCTGGTCTTTTTTTTTTCAGTTTGTTTATATGGTGGATTACATTGACAGACATTGGTATATTGAACCATCCCTACATCTCTGGGATGAAGCCAACTTGATCATGGTGAATGATTTTTCTGATGTGTTCTTGGATTCAATTTGCCAGTATTTTATTGAGTATTTTTGCATCACTGTTCATGAGTGAAACTGATCTGTAATTCTCTTTCTTAGTAATGTCCTTGTGTGGTTTGGGTATCAGGGTAATTGTAGTCTCATTAAAAAGTTGGCAATATTCCTTCTGTTTCTATTATGTGGAACAATTTGAGGAGTATTAGTATTAGTTCTTCTTTGAAAATCTTGTAGAATTATGCATTGAAACCATCTGGCCCTGGGCTTTGTTTGGTTGAGATACTTTTGATGGCTGTTTCTAATTGTTTAGCAGTCATTGGTCTATTTAATTTGCTTAACTGGTCTTGATTTAATTTTGGTAAGTGATATTTATCCAGAAAGTTATCCATTTCCTTTAAGTTTTCCAATTTGGTGGAGTACAGGTTTTTGAAATATGACCTAATGATTCTCTGGGTTTCCTCTGTGTCTGTTGTTATGTCCCCCTTTTCATTTCTGAATTTGTTAATTTGGATATTCTTTCTCTGCCTTTTGGTTAACTTGGATAAAGGTTTGTCTATTTTGTTGATTTTCTCTAAGAACCAACTCTTTGTCTGATTGATTCTTTGAATTGTTTTCTTTATTTCTAATTTGTTGATTTCAGCTCTCAATTGATTGTTTCCTGCAGTCTAGTCCTCCTGGGTTAGTTTGCTTCTAGAGTCTTCAGGTGTTTTGTTAACTCACTAGTGTGGTATTTTTCCAGTTTCTTTATGTAGGCATTTAGTGCTATGAACTTTCTTCTTAACACTGCTTTCATTGTGTCCCATAAATTTGGGTATGTTGTATGGTCATTTTCATTGAATTTTAGGAAGTCTTTAATTTCTTTCTTTATTTCTTCCTTGACCCATTGATGATTCAGGTGAGAATTGTTTAATTTCCATGTGTTTGTGGGCTTTCTGGAATTAGTCTTGCTGTTGAATTCTAATTTTAAGCCATAGTGATCTGATAAGATACATTGGGTTATTCCAATTTTTTTTTTATCTGTTGAGGTTTGCTTTGTTACATAGTATGTGGTCAATTTTTGAGAAGCTTCCCTGAGGTGCTGAGAAGAAGGTATATTCTTTTATGTTTGGATGGAATGTTCTATAGATGTCTGTTAAGTCCATTTTAGTCATAATATCTTTTAGTTCCCTTATTTCTCTATTAATTTTCTGTCTGACTGACCTGTCCAGTGGTGAGAGGGGAGTGTTGAAGTCTCCAACTATTAGTGTGTGGGGTTTGATGTGTGATTTAAGCTTTAGAAGTGTTTCTTTTACATATGAGGGTGCCCTTGTATTTAGAGCATAGATGTTCAGTATTGAGATTTCCTCTTGGTGGATTTTTTTTCTGTAACTAACATGAAATATCCTTTTTTGTCTCTTTTGATTGATTTTTGTTTGAAGTCTTTGTTGTTAGATATTAGGATAGCTACACCAGCTTGTTTCTTAGGTCCATGTTATTGGAAAATCTTTTCCCAACTCTTTACTCTGAGACGATGTCTGTCTTTGAGATTGAGATGTGTTTCTTGTATGCAGAAGAAGGATGGATTCTGTTTTCATACCCAATCTCTTGGCCTGTTCCCTTTTATAGGTGAGTTGAGTCCATTTATATTAAGGAATATTAATTACCAGTAATTGCTAGTTCCTGTTATTTTAGTTTTCATTGTTGGTGATGTTATTGTGTATGTTTTTACCTTCTTTGGGATTTGCTGCTGTGAGATCATCTATTGTCTGTGTTTTTATGGATGTAGACAGCTTTCTTGGGTTGGAGTTTTCCTTCTAGTACTTTGTATAGGGCTGAGTTTGTGGCTAGGTATTGATTAAATCTGGTTCTGTCATGAAATATCTTTTGTCCATCTATGGTGATTGAAAGTTTTGCTGGGCATAGTAGTCTGGGCTGGCATCCGTGGGCTCTTAAATTCTGTATAACACTTGACCAGGACCTTCTGGCTTTCATTGTTTCCATTGAGAAGTCAGGTGTAATTCAGATAGATCTGCCTTTATATGTTACTTGGCATTTTTACTTTGCAGCTCTTAATAATTTTTCTTATTCTGTATGTTTAGTGTTTTGATTATTATGTGGTGAGGAGACTTTTTTTTTTATCCACTCTATTTAGTGTTCTGTAAGCTTCTTGTATCTCCATAGGCATATCTTTCTTTAGGTTGGAAAAGTTTTCTTCTATGATTTTGTTGAATATATTTTCTGTGCCTTTGAGCTGGAGTTCTCTTTTTTTCCTATACCTATTATTCTTAGGTTTGGTCTTTTCATGGTGTCCTATATTTCCTGTATATTTTGTGTTAAGCTTTTGCTAGATTTAATGTTTTCTTTGACTGATATATCTTTGTCTCAATTGTATCTTCAGTGCTTGAGATTCTCTCCTCCATCTCTTGTATTCTGCTGTTTATGCTTGCATTTGTGTTCCTAAGTTCATAAAGAAGGATCCCTTTAGAAAGAAGCGAACTACTACAGAATATATTCCAAAGCTAAGTGTAAAGAACAGGCTGTTCGCCAGCAAGGGCAATTGATGTTTGCCATTTAAAGTCACAAGGGAGAGAGCATTGGAAGATGTAAATCCTTTCATTCACCTTGAACTCTGTTGTAAAAGGAGCAGCGGTGTTCCCGACCTGGCTAGCTTAGCCCCAAAATAATCACACAGAAACTGTATTCATTTAAACACTGACTGGCCCATTATCTCCAACCCCTTATTTGCTAACTCTCACGTATTACTTTAATCCATTTCCATTAATGTATATCACCACTTGACTGTGGCTCACCAACATGAGTCTAACCAGCATCTGTCTCAGAGAGGAGAGCCATGGTGTCTGGCTTCATGGCTACTCTCTCTCACTCTGCTTTCTTCCTCCCAGGATTCTGTTCTGTCTACTCCACCCACCAAATTTTCTGCCCTATCAAAAGGCCAAGGCAGTCTCTTTATTTAACCAATGAAAGTAACACATAGACAGAAGACCCTCCTACACCAGAACCCTCGATACTAAGGCTAAACAGGATTCTTTTTTTCTTTTTCCTTCTTCTTTTTTTAAATTTTATATGCATTTGGTATTTGGCCTATATGTGTGTCTGTGTGAGGGTATCAGATCACCCAGGACTACAACTGTTGAGAGCTGTCATGTGGGTACTGGGAATTGAACCAGGGTCCTCTGGAAGAGCATCCAGTGCTCTTAACTGCTGAGCTGTCTCTCCAGTCTCAAATGATTCCTTTTAAAATTTAGTTAAAATATAAATGTGTTGTTTCTTCCTTTCCTCTTTCCTGCCTTTCCCATATCCAGCTCCTCCCCTTTAACCATTTCTGTTACACACACATCTAAACAAATCAACAGATAAATACAATCCCTTCAGTGTTGCTTGCATGCGTGCTCTTCTGGGGCTGACCACTGAGCACTGCACAGCCAATCAGGAAACTCATCTCTGGGGAAGAATTCTCCCTCTGTCAGCCACTGTTAATTGCTTGTAGTTCTTGAGATCCTGTGGGCTCTCATCCCCAGAAATGATTCGTAAAAGGCTCTCAAGCTGTGGAATATCTCCTGGGCAGCATTTCTTAGTCTTTACCACACTATAAAAGCTAGAAATTACCATTTGCCATCTGTCTTTATCATCTCTCTAAAGAATCGTTAGGGATGAAATTAACAGATAGGAGAATTACGTAGGTAACCTTTTTTATATGTAAAATAACTTTTAAGAGTGCGTGCGTGCATGTGAGTGTGAGTGTGTGTGTGCGCGCATGTGCGTGCGTGCGTGTGTGTGTGTGTGTGTGTGTGTGTGTGTGTGTGTACACGAGTGCATTTTCTTTGTAAGGTAGCCGGACATGACCAAATACAGAGGGCAGAGGTTCATTGAGTACCTTCCCTAACTGGTTCTACACCTGGAGCTCACTGATTGGTTAAACGGTGTGGTCAGCAAGGTCCACGGATCTTGTCCTGTTTTTACCCTGAAGGGCTGGATTACAGGTACTCATCGCTGTACCTGGCTTTTATACCGATGCTGGGATTCAAACTCAGATCCTCACGCTTGTATAGCAAATGCCTTACCATCTTGACCCATCTCCCCAGCCTGAAGCCTGTGTTTTAAATTTGTAATCATCTGATTTTATGTTTTCCCTAAAGTGAAGTGTTCACATATTCAGCCCAACCTAATTTTTGCTCTAGCCAGTGTATCACCCACTTTAAAGTTAGCAACAGCCAGAAAAATATTAAGTACATTTTCCTTGTTAAGGAACCCTTCAGGAGGAAGTTACCTGAAATTGCTGACACATGGCAGTGGAATAGAGGGACGACTGAGTGCTTGGTGGTCAAGACGGAAGATGTAGCAGGCTTCACTCTCTCTCCCTGCTTTGGTCATTTGTCCAATCATTGGGAGATTCTTACATTTCATTCTCTTTGGCTCCACCCCATGACACATCTGGTGGAAATGGAGCACAAAATGGACATTTCAAACCAATACCACACCGAGCATAAAAATGAAGTGGCTATGCTGTAACTTAAGACAGCCTGACACCCAAACCACCGAGCTGGAGATTTCTAGAAGGGAACCACCACACACTGGCAAATGTCACCTGGTTCGATTCCTCTGGTTTAATGCATGCTTTTGTATAGTTAAGCACCTTATTCAAATCGTATTTTAAGTAACTCTGTTCACAGCTTGCACCTCAACAGGTGGGTGGACTAGGGAGAAACACAACAAAGCCGGAACCATACAAGACACAGAAAGAAGGCTCCCTTCTCCTGGGGGATTAATAACAAACGCAACCTACTCGGAGGGGAGACTAAAACCACTGACCTCCCAAGAAGCCCACGTAAACACATCCCCTACTTTGCACTTTCTATGTGTCCTCCCCAGATACTGGGTGATAGTGGTGCGAACTGTCCACTTCACTTGGGGTTTTGTTTGTTTGTTTTGTTTGTTTGGTGTTTGTTGGGACTCCGTGTCAGATAGACCATGACCTGGTCAAGAAGCCATCTGGTCTGAAGTGGAAAACCCTACACCCTTTGAGCCTTCTTGTGTGCTGAATATTTCCTGTTTCCTTAATTCCCCCAGACACCGTAGCACACGTCAGCAAACCTAGTTCTCAGGAGGCTGACAGAGGCACATCCCAAAGTCAAGACCAGCCAGAGTTGCGTTTAGGCCTTATCTAGAAAAAAAGAAAAGAAAGTATTTTGCTAATTCTTCAGAATATTGTTTTAATCTAACCACAGCCATACTGCAGCAACAGGCAGTGAGCTTTAACATTTAAGGGCCTCTGTTCCACGGTGTTGAGTTTTGGGTTTGTCTTACCGGCATGCCCATGATCCCACAATCTCAGGGAGTGGCTGTAACTCCCATTGTGAGCGCCCCCAGTTCAGAGCAGTGGGAAAGCCTGGGAGATTACGCAGCTGCTATTTCTGCTCTCTGTGTTTGCTCATGAGTAAGGGCTAAAAATACGCCACAAATGAACGCCGCCCTGGGTCATTCTGCCTTCCCTGTTATCACATGACCACAGTGGAATCAAGAAGCTGTGCTTTCATGTTTAAATGTCTGCAACATAGCCCCAGTGTTCCCAGTGAGCCGGTGACTCTGGGCCTGCGTTATACTTGATGATCACACCTTACTACCACGTCTTTACCATCTAAACTACTCACAAAGATGCACCATAGCAGTTAAAATAACCCTGGGGACTGGGGAGATGGCTCAGTGTTTAAGAGCGTTTGTTGTTGGAGAGACTGGGGTTCAGTTCCCAGCATGCACACGGTTCCTCGTAACCAGTTCCCGGTATCTGATGTTCTTCCCTAGCTGCTTAAGGGTACCACTCAGCCATTCACACATACATGTAGGTGAACATTCATTCACATAAAATAAAATTAGATAAAACTTTTAAAAAATAGCCATGAATAACATGTTTATAAACTACTTAGAGATCATTTCAATTGTGTTTACACAACTTAATGATGATGTGCCAAGTAGTGTGTTTATATGTGAGCGAGAAGAGACAGAGAGACAGAGAGAGAGAGAGAGAGAGAGAGAGAGAGAGAGAGAGAGAGAGAGAGAGAGAGAGGAGGCATAGAGAAAGAGAGGAAGGACGGGAGAGAGGCATGACATGTTTCATTCCCTTGATTTAGAGTGATTGTGCAGTTGGGTTTTCTCTAAAGATTTATTTATTTTTAATTATGTGTGTGCGTGTGTGTGTGTGTGTGTGTGTGTGTGTGTGTGTGTGTGTGTGCTCATGAATGAAGGACCTGTGGAGTGCAAAAGAGTCAAATTCCCTGGAGGTAGGATTACAAGGTTGTGAGCCCTCTGACATGGGCGCTGGGAACTGAACTCAAGTCCTCCACAGGAGCAGTGCCTGCTCCTAACTACTAAGCCAGCCCTCCAAGCCCTAACTGTGCAGCTTTGACATGGCCAAAGTGAGGGAGAAATATCCATGGCGCCTTTTCCACAAAGTTCTGGGGGATCTATCGCTTTTATGTCAATTTGTTTTGTTGGGTTTTGTTTTGTTCTTGATTTGTTTTGTTTTGTTGTTTTTGGAGACAAGATTTCTCTGTGTAATTGTGGTGTTCTGGAACTAGCTCTGTAGACCAGACTGGCCTCAAACTCACAGAGATCCCCCTGCTTCTGCCTCCTGCGTGTTGGGATTAAAGGCGTGTGCCACCATTGTCCGGTTATGTCAATTTCTTAAGGAGGCAAATGAAAGTACCCAATAATATATTTGTCAACAATTTCTAAATAATGCCATTACTTTAATCTTCTTAAATCCTAAATATGTAACAAGACACAACTTGGGTCCCCACAAGCTGTGGTGGCTGGACCATGCTTAGAGTCTTTCTAATCTCCTCCGAGTGCTGCAATGCCAAAGCAAACTCCCTTTCTCTGTATCTAGTTACAGGTCAGAAGTGAAAGCGAGGCAAGACGTGAAGCCAGACATCCGGCAACCTCCCTTCACCGACTACAGGCAGCCCCCGCTGGACTACAGGCAGCCCCCGGGAGGGGACTACCCGCAGCCCCCACCCTTGGACTACAGGCAGCACTCCCCAGACACCAGGCAGTACCCTCTGTCCGACTACAGGCAGCCACAGGTGAGGACACAGGGTCTCCACAGAGACTTCCTGGGGTGCAGCGAGTGCTGTAGAAGGGAGGCAGAACATCCAGACACTGTGGGAGCAGACAGCCAGGCCTCTGTTCTTAGCCTCAGCATCAGGGCTAACACCTGCATCTCCAGAACGTCAGTGCATAGATCAGTCTGCTCTAGATGAAGCAGGACAGATCCACAACCAACCGGGAGTCAGTGGTAGTCATGGATGAACTAATCTTGAGGATAGTTAACAAGCTAACTCCAAGAACATGGCCTCAGCAACAGCCATTGTTCTTTTTCCTTTTTATTTTTTTTAATTTATTTATTTATTTATTTATTAAAAATTTCTGCCTCCTCCTCTCCCCCCATTTCAGTCATTGTTCTTAAGCTCCTGCTAGACCTTCAGAATACTACTAATGTAGAAAATTTGACATATTCCAGCCACTGGGGTCTTTCAGAGCCATTGTTTCGAAATGACCGCCTGCCTCCCACTCTGTGGTAAAGAGCCAAGCCCTATACAGATAGCAAAGCCAAGCTTGGCTTCACAACCCACCCTGCAGCCACTGCAATCATCAAAAAGCCCCCGTGTATACAGCTAAGGGTCTGGCTGTCCCATTCTTGGTTGGCATTGGACGTCCTCCTGAGACTTCCCTGATCTCTCTGAGCTTCCATTTTCTCAAGGGTGGCTCTTCCCAATAGGCCATGGTAAATGGTCGACCTCTGTAAAAGACCAGAGCTCAATGTCTAGTAAATATTCATCACCCAGGAACGAGATACCGAGACAGAAATTAAGTACAGTTTCTGCTCTATCCAATTGCATTGTGTCCCATTATTAAATCAAGGACCAGCTTTACCCCCCACAGAGTTTAAGAGCGGTGGTGGCCAGGGAGTCTGGGACATGCTGCATTTAGAGGACACGCTGACCTTGTGTCCTCTGAGTTGATGTCCAGTGGTCTGCACAGACTTACTTATGGCGCTAACATCAATGAATGGGAGAATTTAGAAGAGATGATGTCACGCATTAAGTGCAAGTTGATCAAGAAAAGCCAGCTTAAGCTGTGCTGTTTGCTTTAACAGCGTTAACTAATTGAGTCTTTGGAGCCAGGTCTTGCATGTTCAGTACTTGTGAAGTCAAGTGGCGTCTTCTAACGCCATGTCCTTTGAAGACGTTAACTGTGAGAGAGGGGATCAGGGAAATTGACTGTGGAAGTCCCTCTAACGCGAAACATATCCATCTTCCATTTCTTCCCCACTCCTACAGGATTTTGATTATTTCACGGTGGATATGGAGAAAGGAGCCAAAGGATTTGGATTCAGCATCCGTGGAGGAAGAGAATACAAAATGGATCTGTACGTGTTGAGATTGGCAGAGGACGGACCAGCCATACGGAATGGCCGGATGAGGGTAAGATGCCTCAGATGGCAGAGCTCCTTGGCCCTAAGGAGAGCCCCGTTGGGGCATTAGGAAGGGGTCAAGGCTTGCTCTCAGACCAGCAGGTTTTACCCTTTCTGTTCCATAGCCTGGTTCTTAAAGGCTTGGTCAAACATAAAGACTTACAGCATCGAGCCAGGTGTGGTGGTGCATGGCTGTAATGCCAGCACTGGGGAGGTTGAGGCAGGAGGATGATTCAATTAAGGCCACAGTCACTTGGAGGCCATCCTGGGCAGTGCAGTGTGACTCACACTTTCAAAAACAATAAAAAGATAAAAGACTACATTTATAAATGTCTACAGATGGATAAACCTCAGCAGACCGGTGTTTTCCTCAAAAGGGAATGAAAGAAAGAGGACGAAGGAAGGAAATTTAAGAAATTGCTTGAAATGGAGAGAGACTCCATTATTCTTCTGTGGTTCAGTGATTCCATTTCCACTGAGGTTGAAGCTTTCAAAATTTATTTCCCCTTTCATGTTCCTCCCCCTCCACATACATTAATCAAATGGCCCTAATATCTCTCTGGAAATGTTTCCTTCTTATTGGCTGGCCTTTGGGCTTTGATATTGGGCAGCCAGGCACAAAAGGAGAAAGGGAATTCGGCTTCCAGCACATAGGTTGTCCTTAAAAGTTGGAGCAATTTAGACGCTTCAGTTTGAGTGCGAGTGAGGGGGGGATTCTTAAAGTAGCGGTCAGACTCAGCCAGATGAGTGATGGACTAACCCGTTCTGCATCACAGGGTACAAAACCAAACAATAACTTAGCTGTAGACACAGTCCTGTCCTGTCTCAGACAGCACCAGCCACTATCTAACTAGGTTTAATTCTTCTTGTACATCGAGAAGTCATCCTTGCCCCATTCCCTGCCTTCTGAGTTCAAATAGAAAGGGGAAAAAAAGCTGTGACTTGGAGGTTCTGAGGTCTGGGGTCTGTGCTAAGCCTCGCCAACCAATTGTTTTGGGGAAACACACCTGTTACCCTCACCACCACGGCAATCTTTCACCATTCTCTCTCCAAAAGCAAGGCCTGATCAAAAGTGCAAAAGTGGGAAGAACACAGATCAGGTTCCGTTCACCCTCTGCAAGCCTCTGATGACCGGGAGATCGTGGAGGGGGACTCTTACCCCAGACAGGAGTGGCACCCGATATAGACCGTCACTGTCCTGATCCAGTACTGCCCTATGCCTCCCTCTCTGGGGTATCGGCGGGAGCCGTCTCCATGTGGCTTTTTGCCTCTAGAGTTCCCCTCCAAACTAGAATGGAACTCTTTTTATACAATTATGTTTATTTATTGATGGCGGAGGCAGGCTCATGGAGGGAGGTCAGAGGACAATCTGTGGAGTTGGGCTCTCCCCTTCCACTATGTGTGGCGTGAGGCATTGTCGGCCGTAAGTACCTTTACCCCCGAGCCACCTGCTTAGTCCAGAATGGTACTGCCATGTCAGCTCCTGAGTGGTTAAATAAAATAAAATTAACCCATGCAATGCAGGTACAGTCAGCATAGTAGAGAGAGCAGGTGTGAACTTTCCAGAGTCTGGTGAAGTAATGAGGAGGCCCAGCCCCTGCTACCGCCCCACCACCTTAGCGGTTGCCACATCTCTAAACAAGTCTACGTGGCTCACAGCTGGCTATCTACAGCACACCTAAGGCACAGAAGCCCAAATCGAAGGTAATATTTTCACAGAACCTCGACCCTAGCGGCAGTGGAGCTACAGGGCACAGCTGTGCTTGCTCACAGAACCTACGTCATAATTCACAGGTGCATTTAAAATGCTTCATCCAGGACCAGGATCGATCAATAGCTGTATGACTTATGGCTTGATTATTTGTAGCTAATGTGCTAACCGGATAACACATAGGCTACTGGTTAGGAAAATCAGTCATAAAGTTACTCAGGGACCCTGTTCTCCGTTTAGTACAAGTTCCCACCTTGGTGTTAGTATCCAGGTGCCTACGGAGCTTAAAAAAAAAAATCCGTGTCAGTAAAGTGTTACAAGGTCTTGTCAACCTTACGTGTACGATGGACTTGGTTGGTAAATTTTCAAGCCTCCTCCATCAGCCAGGTGAGCTAGACACTCAGGATCACGATAACTGAAAACTGTTCAGAAAGAGGGGCTGGTATGAAGTTCTTTCCAGCCTCTGACCTCCTGTAGCACACTTCTCCGCTGCTAACATGATTTCACCATCTCCAGTTTCCATGTGTGACCTCTCTATGCACACACACACACACACACACACACTTGATCAAATTCATTTGGTAGATAGCATGTATTTTCGTCATTTTCACCATCAAGAACATAAAAAAAATTCCATGTAGTGGTCTACTAGAGACCTAGATTTGGCACAGTAAAATTGTTCAAATCCAGATCATGACCAAGGACCTGGGTGATTCTGAACAGGAGCTAGTTGCTGTGTCCATAGGTTTGGGACGCGGATATTATGGATTTTAGGCATTTGTATTGCACTGGATTTGAACCGCTGTATCTGAGGCTTCTTTTCCTTCATTTGTGTTGGTCTGGTTGTAGGAGAATGGTGATACAGAATTTAGGTAGGGACCCAGAGAAACCCGAGGGACGTGCCAACACAAAAGTAAGGGAATCCAGGATGCTGGGACGCTGGGATGCCCGTTCTTTATTTTTAGGTTGTCTCTAGCATCCAAGGGTTACCAAGACAGACAACAATGACCCTCATGGGACAGGGGAAGAAAGGCAGACAGAGAATCGGAGGACAGTCCTCACCCGTTCATGTGGCTGCCTGCAGCCGTGAGGATTGTCCTAGCAGAGAACGTTAGCAAATGAAGCTATTAGAGAAATTAGCTCCAGCAAAGTTAAGAGGGGTAAAATCTTCATAACTAATGAGTAAGTCTCTTGGACAAAGCTCTTAGAAATATAACCTCATTAGAAAACTGAGACTAAGTAGAAAACACGGACGAAGAAAGCTGAGCTCTAAAATAGCTTTCTGGTGAAGCTCGGTGAAGCGGAGAGCGGAGGAAATCTAGAGATAAATGTGAGGCATTTGGAGGGGGGAAATAATAGTTCCGGGTGCTTAATAAAAATCCCACAGACGAAACGTGAGAGAAGCTAAAAGCAGAACAAGATGGCTCTGTGAGAGGTGGACTAGCGTGGTCCACCCTGAAGGGCACGCTGAGGTGCCCACACATGGAGCGTGGGGTCCATGCTGAAGGGCACGCTGAGGTGCCCACACATGGAGCGTGGGGTCCATGCTGAAGGGCACGCTGAGATCCCCACACATGGAGCGTGGGGTCCATGCTGAAAGGCACGCTGAGATCCCCACACATGGAGCGTGGGGTCCATGCTGAAGGGCACGCTGAGATCCCCACACATGGAGCGTGGGGTCCATGCTGAAGGGCACGCTGAGGTGCCCACACGTGTAGGGTGGGGTCTGCGCTGAGGTGCATGCTGAGGTCCCCACACATGGAGGGTGGGGTCCGCGCTGAAGTGTACTCTTACATCCCCAGAGGAAGAAGATAAAATGCTTTTTGCTCTCATAAGAGCATATCTGTGAAATTGCTTTTTTAGGATAAAAAGAATGTCATTTATAATGTCAACGGTAGCTGTGTGTCGTTTGCCTACTAACAGCGTCTGGGCTAATGGTTCACTCTGGAGTCTGCCTGCAGTAGGCTTCAGAATGACCCAAAACCTTAGCTGGCCAAGCAGTGGACTAGAAAGACGGCTCTTACCCATCTTTCCTGTTTTCTTAATGAAAAGTATAATCGACTGATTTAAATATCGTTTGAATGTGTCAGTTTTATTCCTGGTCCCGATGCATCCGGTTTGAAACTACAGAATGAGTGTTTAAATGAAGTCTACTCTATTTTATATTTTGTTACTGTTGAACACAGAACCACTTGCAAAATTGTTTCTAATGCATGAGGCAGAAATAAATACTAATGATACTTCAAATGCCTGGGGGGAGACATTACTAATCACTCATGTCTCCATTCCCTCCCACCTTCCCACCCTAGACAAAAAGAGCCACCACCCCAAATAAAGAAGTACTTGCCCTTCTGGCTGCCGCCCCCACGTTTACAGATTTCATTCTGCACACTTGGTGAACGTTATCTAAATGACTCATGATGTACATCTTCTTCCCTGGGGTTCCTTTTTTATAAATTATTTTCATGAGATTCATCCAAGTTGATGGATTTATTTTGACTGTTGTGAATCTTCCATTTGGGCCAATATCCTCTAGTCTATGTACCTGTGTGTTTCCCTGTTCTGTGGCATTTGACATTTCCCTTGTCAATGGACCTAGGTTATAACCAGTACAATCCTTGAAGTTTCTCCAGTCCCATACATGCAAGACTGTCTCTAGGCCAGTGTATTGCCAGACAGATACATATTTACTTAGCTAAGAGCACAAAGATTATAACTGAGGTTACCAAGTAGTATTATACATGTACCAATAATGTTGATAAGTGTTCATACTTGCAGATCTGTGTTTCCTTCTTCTAAATTCTCGCTCTCATAAATGGAAATGACATATCATCTGGGTATGAGTTTGCATGTCTCTATGTGCACCTGAGTGAGTGTGCAGGTGCAGGTGTACCTGTGTGAGTGTGCAGGTGCACCTGTGTGAGTGTGCAGGTGTATACCTGTGTGAGTGTGCAGTTGTACCTGTGTGAGTGTGCAGGTGTATACCTGTGTGAGTGTGCAGGCACAGGTGCACCTGTGTGCAGGTGTACCTGTGTGAGTGTGCAGGTGTACCTGTGTGAGTGTGCAGGTGTACCTGTGTGAGTGTACAGGCACAGGTACACCTGGGTGAGTGTGTAAGGCGCAGGTGCACCTGGCTGAGGGTGCAGGTACACCTGGGTGAGTGTGTAGGCACAAGTGCACATGGGTGTGGGTGCAAGTACACCTGTGTGAGTGTGCAGGAACAGGTACCCTGTGTGAGTGTGTAGGCACAGGTGCACCTGGGTGAGCGTATAGGCACAGGTACACCTGTGTGAGTGTACAGGCACAGGTACACCTGAGTGAGTGTGTGCAGGTGCGCCTGTGTGAGCATACAGGTGCACCTTTATGAGTGTGCAGGAGGAGGCTTGAGGTCGACATTGTCTTCCTCTATTGCTCTCTACCTGGTTTTGTTTTTGTTTTAAATTTTTCAGTTACTTTTTTAAGATAAGCATTTACTCAGTGCATGTGTGGGGGTCAGAAGACAGCCTGTGGAAGTCTCTTCTCTCCTTTCACCATGTGTTCTGAGGATTGACCCCAAGGCATCAGGCATGGTGGCAATCACTCTGCCCTCTGAGCTATTTCACGGGTCCTCTCCACATTTTTTTTCTTTTGAGAGATTCTCTGTACTGATTCAGTGAGACTTGCTGGCCAGCGAATGTGGAGGAATTTGTATGCCTTGATTCCACACGATGTTCATTATCGTTTGCTATATCTGGGCATCCCCTCTTGACAAAAAATGTATCTCTTCTTTATTTAATGTTAAATATTTGTCCTTAGATAGTGTGGTGCAAATCTCTTATTCCAGCTTTGTTCTTTTCTTTCTTCCTGAAGCTTTTTGATAGAGAGACCTTCTTGATATTAATGTAACTTCTTAACCTTTTCATTCATAAAATCTTCCGCTTTTGAGCATAGCTCAAAAGATAAGGACACTAAGTATCTCACTGAATCATTTCCCAACATATATTCTCTCTCTCTCTCTCTCTCTCTCTCTCTCTCTCTCTCTCTCTCTCCCCTCCCCCCGTGTGTGTGTGTGTGTATGTGTGTGTGTGTGTGTATGTCTGTGTGTGTGTCTGTGTGTGTGTCTGTGTGTGTGTCTGTGTGACGGATGTGTATGCACCTGTGTGAATGCAGGTGCATGCATGCAGAGGCCAGATAAGGACACTGAGTATCTCACTGAATCTGGAACTGGCTGGACTCTTTTGGCTGCTATGACTAGTCAGCTGCCCCAGCAACTCTTTCTCCTCTGCACACATCCCCACCAGGGCCAGGGGTGCAGGAGGTGCAACTAGAGGCTTTTTATATCTCTCCAACTCAAACACACTGATCTGCACCTGTCCTGGGAGATGGGAATTCGCCTTCCGTATTTCTTTATGTATGACCTCGGGTCACAGCGTCGTTCTATGATCCCCCTTCTCCCTAGCTGTAAGGATAACTCTATAATATATAGGAAATGCTTTATAATAAATATGTAATGCAATCGCCAGCGTATTTTTATAATATCTTAGGAGCTCTAGAAAATTCTTAAGACTTCAGAAATGATTTCTCAAGCAAGCATAAAAGAATAGGCTAAGTTATGCCGGCCTGTTTGTCTGCATCATGGCAGGACATTTATCTTTCAAGAAGTGTTGCATTTCCCAAATATACAACTCAACTTTCGGAAGTGTTCTTAAGTTCCTTTCCAGAGTTTCCTTTTTAAGTTTCTCAAAGAATTAATAAGACATAATATTAAAAAAGAGAAACAGAAGGAATAAAGGAAAATGAGGGAGAGGTGCTATTTCAATAGATGTCTAAACATCTTTATTAATTATTTATTTATTAATAAAGCTCCATCTTGTGCTTAGTGTAAAAAAAGAAGTAGAAAGTTTACATCTTTGTTACACTGGACAGAAGTCAAAATTTTTATGACTGTACCGCTTAACAAGGCCCTGTCTCAAAAACCGAGAGCTGGCCATGTAGCTCAGTGCAGAAGGCCCAAGGCTGGGCCCCCAGTATTGCAATTAATCGATAATCAAGTTGGTTGGCTACGTTATCTAGGTCTGCTCCTAAGCCAGCACACCTCTGGACATCCCTAGCCTGTTCCCTCTCCCCAGGAGCACATTTTCCTGGTCACTGGCTCAGTCCTCTGACTGTCTCTCCTGGAGACAGCTCTTCTCTGCGGCTAGCCTGGGGCTTCCGGCCAGTGCTCCTGGCCCCACCGCCCCTCTTGCCATAGGAGTACTGGGACAACAGAGGCCATGGGTTACATGGGTTTTGGTGGCTGGAACTTCGGTCATCTAGGCCTGCTCAGCTAGCAATTTTATGTATCTCTCTAGCCTGACAATTATTTTTTATACAGTGATCAATTACATCGTTTAAAAAAAAAACCCCACTAAACTCTCTCACTATTCTTATAAACAGCATTTAGATTTTTCTCTGTAATAATCACATTTTCTAAAAAACAAAGTTGATTTCTTTTTTATCACTCCTTTTAAGTCCTCTATCTCCTTTCCCTTTTCTTTATTTCTTTGGCTTCCTGCATGAAGCAGAACAGAAGCCCTTGAAGCAGACACTTGTGTTTCCCCCTAATCTCGGCAGGAGTGCTCTTGACTCCCTGTTAAGCATGGTGTTTAACCAGTTCTCACAGATAACCTTCATCTGTGCAGCATCAGGACCGCTTCCTGCCGCTGCTACTAATTTGCCGGGAAGGCTTGTTAGGAAGAGATGTTGGATCTCAGCTACTTCTTGTGTTTCCATAAAAGGTCTCACGTGATCGTTCTCTGGTGTGTTAGTTAATATGATAGTTGGGTGCAGGTTCACGCACGTATCTGTGTCTGTCTTTCAACTGTTATGTTTATTTTCTCAATCCTTCTAGTTCTAGCAACCATGCCCAAGGTTTTCCAGTCTCCCTGTAGCCTTGTTAAAGGACTAGCTCACATTCATCCCCTCCCTCATTTGCTTTCATGTTTGATATTTCCTTTTATCCCATCCCTTTGCCTTGGCTTCATCCTGGACTTCGTGTTCTTGCTCGGGACTTGGGTGTTCATGTCTGTAACACTGAGGCTTTCTGCTCTGAGAATGCTTTGCTATCTACAGTGTGTGCGTTTCTCTACCTTCATGTGCTCTGGGGTGCATTCTGGTTTCTGGCATGATACATGTTCTGACTCATGCTCAAATCCTCGGGCTTCGTTTCCAACACTAATGTTTAAATTGAAAGCTTACCGTTCTGGTGTGACGCATAATCACTGTTTCACAACCTGAATATACTGCAATTTTCAGTATGATTGTCTCTTTCCGGGATGATCACTTTAACTCGTGCATCATGTAGAAGCCTTTCTATGGATGGGATTGTCCTGGTTAAACTTTTATATTCTTGACTTTTAGCACAATTCCATTGTCTTCAGATAATATATTGTACATCATTGCAGTCTCTCAACTTCGTTGCAGCTCACCCTTTCGCCTCACGTGTTGAGATCTTTGTGCAGGAGCCATGTGTTGTGAAGAGTAGCGCGCACCTGGAGCGGATGAGGCAGTGCGTGGCGTGTGCACGGGGTGAAGCCCCGCTGCTCCCCTATCCATCCGTTCTACACTGTGATTCCATCTATTCCACGTATTCCACGCCAGGCTACTTATCCTGCAAAGTTTCCTTTGAGGGGCGGTTGACTTTTACTTGTGTGTTTTGATAGGAAGATGTCCGCTTCGTTTTCGGGTGAGTTAAACCTGTCCCGCCGTGAGCTTTTGTGTTGCTCACGTGCCTCATGGCTGCCACAAGAGAAGGGTTTCTGTCCCCCACCAAGGAAGGGCACAGTCTGTCACCACAGGGAGTAACAGCAGGAGTTAAAGCCACTGTGAAGCCTCAGGCAGGAAGCAGACAGAGATGCGGACTCATACAAGAAAGCTCGTCTTTCGGGTCATCTCTTTTACGTGTTCAGCTTTTCTGTTTCTTTATATTTGATATGCTTGTCCAAATGTCTAAGTTTTCATCTTTAAATAATCTCTTTCCCCAAGCTCACATTAGTCAATGTGCACTAATTTGTGTGCTGATACAGTTTATTTAATCCCGCCACTTCATTTTTCTCCCTTTTCTGTTGGTCTGCCTCTATCACATTCTTTGAGGTTTTCCTTTATTGCCTTCCTTTGGACAGGCCTCTGGGGTCCCAGTTCACGTTCAGGTCTCCTATTAGACTTCCCACTTCTGTCCCTACGTGTAATGTCTGTCATTGCTGCCAAGTCATCAAAATGGAACCTCGTGTGTTCTAGACAAAAGCAGGTGTTTCCTGCTTGCTCGGATCTGCTCTGGAAACTCGGCGGCTCAGAGAACGGAAGCCAGCATCCCCCAAGCCAACAGCTGGATGAGGTGTGTGTGCTGGCCTCTAGTGTCCCCCAAGCCAACAGCTGGATGAGGTGTGTGTGCTGGCCTCCAGCATCCCCCAAGCCAACAGCTGCATGAGGTGTGTATGCTGGCCAACAGCTGGCCAGGTGTGTGTGCTGGCCTCCAGTGTCCTGTCTTCGGCTTGGCTTGGCATCAGCGGACTCTGCTGGTCAGCATGATGAGGTGGCTAGAAACAAAATTGAGAGCAGCTCTTACCTGTAACAACCCTTCCACCCACCTAGAATGCCACCCAGAGGCCCTGCAGACCACCCTCATGGGGTCCCATGCTCGTTCCATAATACGCTCCCCCTCATTCCTCTGTCCCTCCAGTCCGCAGCTGGGTGCGTCTCCTGCCCACAGAGCCACCTTTGCCAGTGTGTCTTTGCCAGTGCAATGTCTGCGCATCTGTGCAGTGTCTCTGCAGCCCTGGGAGAGCCCCCGCGGCTGGTCTTCGGAAGAATGAGGGAGCTGCTACATTTTCTCCTCCTCTGCCCCGCAGCGGCACTGGGGACCCTGGTTCTGATTCACTCAGGTGCCAGCAGCAGCCCTGCAGGGCGTGTGTGAGCGAGGCCTCTAAAGCCTTTAGACCATGACCAACTATTGATGAGTAGGAACCAGGCTTCCTTGTCCTAAATCTTTGATTTTTGCAAGCTGAAAGCTGTGTTGTTTTGTTTAAGAGTTCGCTAGACTTGAAAATATTTCATTTGAAAAGCTACGCAGGTCAAACAAAAGGAGTGTCTATAGGCCTCATGAGAATTTCAGTCATCACTGTCCTATAGACAGATGTCAGGAGAACAGAGGGCAGCTGTGGGAAGGGGGTAAAGCGGCTTCTACAGAAACCCGCTGTGGGCCCTGGCACCGCCCTAGGGTCTTACATACCTTCAGAACAATACGCTAACTCAGGAAAGCTGGAAGACTTCGGCAAATATGTCTACTGACAAAAATATGTATAAATGTGGCCCGTATGTCTCACTGGCGTGTATGGAATTTAAAGATGGTGGCCTTCACGTGTAGGATGCCCTGGTGGTCTGAATTACTTGGTATTTGTCAAGCCCTGTGGTGTCTGAGAAGAACTGGCTTTGAGAGAAGGGACATTTAGTAGCGAACAGATTCCTAGCAATCACTCAGACGAATTCTCTTCGGTCTTCTCCGGCACCCAGGTTGCATGTCAGGAACACGGATAGGCAGGCCTGCCTAGCTGGGGACCTTGCCTAAACTGGGAGAGAAACCGTCTTGAATGGTCTAGCGCACAACCTTGGAGTAACATGCCTTTAGGTTTGTTGGTAAGACTGGCTGCCCCTGACAGCAAGAGGCTGTCACACACATAGAATCTTCCAGTGGGAAAGAACGGGGTGGAAACAGTGAGCTAAAGACTGAGGCCGTAGCTCAGCAAAGCACTGTCTAGCTTGTGTAGGGTTCTAATTGCAATCTACACACACACACACACACACATACACACGCACGCACACATGCACGCACACAAGCACGCACAACCTTGGACATGCTCCCCTGTCACAGGGCTCACAGCTACAACAATCTTCACCCCGTGTCCTTCCTCTGGGCAGTTTTGAGAGTCTATAAACACCATGGGGGTCCTATATGGATCTGAGAGACAGGAGGAAATGTTTGCCCAGCAGGATGTCACCAAACAGTAGCAGTTTGTGGACTGGGAGCATCCTCGTATCGTACAATTCAACAGAGTCCATTTTCCTTTCTCTCCCTAGTCTCTCTTTATTCCTAATAGAATTCTATTAAAGACGTGTGTGTGTGGTGTGTGTGTCTGTGTGGTGTGTGTGTCTGTGTGGTGTGTGTGGTGTGTGTGGTGTGTATGTGTGTTTGTGTGTATGTGGTGTGTGTGTATGTGGTGTGTGTGTGTGTGTGTGTGGTGTGTGTCGAGAGGCTCTATGTTTTCAAATGTAAGCAACTGAGATTTCCATCTCCTGCACCTCCTAGATTTATTGGCTCCCTTTTCCAGCACTGCGCCGAACCACCTGCCCACTGTTCACAACCCCTCAGGGGCACCCCACTTATTTCAGGGTAAAGATCAGTCCTGATGACGAGCTTGCCCGGCCCCTCCCTCCCACGCTTCACTTGGCTCAGTCACCTCTCTGCTGTGGCTGACACGGGGAGCCCCAGTGGGCTCCAGGGCGGTGTTTCTATTCGATGCCCTGCCTCCTCCCCCTCACATGGTTAACTTCTGGTTTCTCTCTACTTCCGATCTGGTCGCATCCACTGGCTTTGGCGCTCACGGCTCTCTGTCACAGTCCTCATTCACACTTCCTGTGTGATTGTGTAGGAAGGCAGTCTCTCGAGCGTGAGGGCCTCGGGACAGCAGAAGTCACGCTGCTCTGGATGTGTGTCCTGTAACCCGGTGCCCAGCACTGCTTACGGTGGTGCTCATCCATACCAAGTCGTGTGTACACAGGAGCCTTCGAAGGGCAGAGCACTCAGGTTCCTTTCCTCCGGAAGCTGACGAGCTGTGCCTTCTAAGTGGAGGCCACCGAGGCGAATAAACCAGACAGAGGGCACCTCCATCGGTGATGAACAAAGATAACGTCCAACTAGCTCACAGTCGCCTCTTACTGTTTTAAAATAATATGCCCTAAGGTAAACACGTTGCCTTTGAGGATACACTTATTTATTACAAATTACACAGTGTCTGTGAAGTAGAATTTGTAAACTCTAGGGTGCTTTCACAATCTCTTTAATCTTCAGCTTTGAGACATTTCAGGACCTGTTCTCTTCTCCTGTAAACTGCCTGTCACCAAGTGTGGATGACAGAGAAAGAAAGAAAACAAAGTAAGGTCAAAATAACGAAAAACATCAAAAGTGGGTCTTTGCAAAACATGACAGAACAGATTCGATAGCGGGGTGCACTGGGGCCATTAGTAAAGACGCCCAGGAAAGCCGCTCGGCGGGTCTGATGGGAAGACCAGAGCTTAGCAGAAGATTCTGCAGCGCTAAGTCCTTCCAGGTCAGGGCAGATAAACAAGCTGAGGTTGATGATGCTAAGCCCTCAGCAGAGAGAGAACCCGGTACTTAAAAGGGAATAAAGCGGCCTCACTGCAGAAGCGAGGAAAACCGACGGGCTGAGGCACAGCACGCAAGGGATGTGGGATGCAGGGTTTCATCACCTGTGCATGCTGGGGCTCAGTAATCCCAGCGAGGTCATCTCCAACGCATGTGCCCTCTTCCTGTCATCATGGCCCACTCGTCCCGATGCCCGGTTGGATCAGCTCCCTACCTGGATCATCCTCCAGGTAGTCTGCAAGTGAGGGATGGCTCCTTTATCCTCCAGGCTCTGCTTGGGCCTTTTAGGGAGGAAAATGAGATGAATCTGCTCCCCTTCCCTGTTCAGGGTGCGACCTGCGAACACTATGTGCTAAATGAGTTGCGTGAGCTCCTTTGAGGAGCTTGATTAGAGACTGGCAGCAGGGAGTAGAGGCAAGCTGGCTTGGCATTAGACTACCTTGTTCCTCATTCGGGCCTCGTTATCCTCACAAGCAGGCCTCCATCTCTCTGCTCTGTTTCTTCTGCTGGGTACCCAACCTTGAGCCATTTCAACAGCCGCTTCCCAGGGGGACGAGTTAAGGGTTTGTTAAGGAATCAAAGGGAAAAGCGCTAGGGTTGCGTTGTGCTGCGGAGAGACAGAGAGGTGATTGGATAAATTGGATGTGGGGAGAGTTTAATTATTCCTGGGGTTAGGAGGGCACGCCTACAGACGAGGGGAGAAGTTTACAAGGCTCTGAGGACACATTTGCTTCCTCTCCAGTGAGAAGAGACTTGTGGGTGTTCTTTCCTCTTTTAGACCGAGCCATCATCTCTACATGAGAACATGAGCACCGTCCCTGTTTCTGTCCCCAGGGTAGCGTTTGAGCAGGTGAGCCATCTGCTCGTGGAGTTCTCTGTCTTCTCCCCCACCCAGAGCTCTTCTGGTGGCCTCTCAGTTTGCCTGCCTCCCCTACTCTGCTTTTCAAGTCAGAAAATGGCCGCTAAGCATCCCTTGGTCCTTAGTCTGTCCGGCAGAGCGCTTCGGAAGACATTGAGAAGAGGGTCTGTTTATTGAACTTGTAGCTCAACTTGGTGGCTGGCGTTGAATCTCCCATTTATCGTAGGCGGCATGATATTTTAGATATATACACATTGAACAGTAATTCAACACGGCTAATCAACATTACCTCCCGTGGCAGACAGCTTCATGAGAATGCTCACCTCCCGCTTGCGTATTTTTAAAAGGAAATATTGTCGTTAGCTGCAGCCTCTTGAACGTATTCCGCCTGTCATCTGTTTCTACTTCCGTACCCTCCGCAGCGTCTCCCCTTCTCCCGCTCCCTCAGCTTCTGGTCCCTGCCGTTCCTACCCTCTGCTTCCAGGAAGTGACTTTTGTGGATTCCGTAAGTGATGGCATTTGTCCTCCAGCAGTTGAAGCTGGATGCTCCGGTCTCAGATTCCTCTCGGGCCCCTCTCTTCTCTGCTGCTGTACCCCAAGTGCACTGCTCTTGCGGGCAGCCACCGCCCACAGATTCAGCCCCCTTCTGATCCTGTGACCGTACCCTCCTGTGCCCTGTCGTACTGGAGTGGCACCTCCCCTGTATCCGACTTTGATGCATGGTTTCCAATGAGCTCCTCTTCATATTGGGCTTCATCTCCTGTTTGATCCAGAATCTCACAGTACGGTCACTCAGAGGCTGGGAGATGCAGGACTATTTGATGCTCCTCCTAACTGCCTAATCTGACGTTCCAACAGCCTGTTGGGTGTCCGAGGTACTTATCTTCCGTTCAAAACCGACCCCCAGCTCTTACTGTACAAGCCAGGGTCTCGAATCTTTGTGTGATTATCTGCCAAGAGGATGAATTCCCCACTCGTCTCTGGGCCACTGTCGGTAGCTTCAGCTTCTTGCGAAAAGAGAAGATACTCCTCGATGTGTTCGTGTTGACACTGATTCTGCCTAAGACCTTGAGAAAATGACAGCTCCGAGAGAGAGAAGCTAAGGTCAGGTGTAAGTAAGCAAAATGGATTAATAAACTTCGGAGAGAGATCATTTCAAACACGGTTCCCTAGTTCCAAAGGGGGCCGTAAAAAAACAGAGAGGCATACACTGTGTTAAAGCGGACTGAGAAAAATCCTCTGAGCAATTCCCCACAACTAGCTGTCAAGCTCAGGAACAGTGTGCTCAGTTTTGAACAGGAGCCGGTCTGAAGGAACCCGAGATGGCCTCCTTAGGCTGATGCCTTCCTGGAAATGGACGTATGTATGGGAACCTGGGTGAGCTCCCAAACCAAGCCTTACCCCTTTCATTCCGTTGCCTCCACCATAGTAGACCCTCATCTTCGTAACCCTGAACTATTCCTGTGACCAGACGGATCCCATCGGCCCTTAATTTCTCCCGTCCACGCTTCAGACAACTACCAAAATTGTATTTCTAAATCACAGAGTATTGAGTTTTTTTGTTTCCCCAGGAGTCTTTAACAAGTTGTCTTTACCTGAAGGCTGAGATCCAAGTATGTTCCCAAGTTTGGAAGGAAGGACGGGAAGGAAGGCCATCCCTATTTTCCTGAACAAAACCCCCACTCCTTTCTGCCACCCTAGTCCCTGTTCACACTCCAGTCATGTTTGTCCAGGGACACACAGCGCCATTTCACACAGTTATGTCTTTCCTCCTGCTCTTCCCCAGGGCAGCGTTCTGTCTGTTTCTCTCCTTACAACCCTTTTGTCTTTGAAAGATCCGTACTACGTTGTGGACAAGTTCCTGCCAGGCACCTCCACCTCCACACGGAGGAAATTCTCCCACGTTCTCAGCGGCCCTCGGTGGCACCAGTTTAGCTACACCATTGTTCTGCAATAGAGTAGAAAAGAGAAGATATCTGAGCAGTCTAAACAGCACTAATAGGACAAGCGCCTGTGCAGTTGGGCTTTCTTTGGGCTATCAGCCAACAAATAATGACATGGAGCTTTCTTACTAAGTATGAAAGCTCTGCCTTAGCTTAGCTTGTTCCCAACTTGCTCTTAAAACTTAAATTAACCCACTTATACTAATCTATGTATACTGCCGCATGGCTCATTGCTGCTCCTCCGTACATGTCCCACGTCCATGTCTGGCCGACAAAGGCCACCTTTCTTCTTCCCAGAGTTCCTATCTCTGCCCAGAAGTCCTGCCTATCCTCTCCTGCCTAGCTGCCAGCTGCTCAGCTCCTTAGTAAGCCAATCAGAAGGTACCTGGGCAAAGACCCATCTTCATCGTATACAAAACGATTATCCCACAGCATACCTGTGTAGCCACAAGCCAGCTTTGGAAGATGCAATGACAGTGTCCCCTGTCTCTTCTGTGCCCACCTCCATCCACCACAACCTCAAAGATCAGGAAGCAGAAACTGGGGAGGGAGGTGGCTCCCTGGGTAGAGCGCCTGTCTCCTGCACACGGGGCCCTGGCTTCTCTGAACAAAAGCATCTTTAAGAAATACGTCTCATGGCTTCACCTGCCCGTTCACTTCCCCGCAGACCGCCAACAAAATGAAACTGCCAGTGGCTTCTCTCTGCTTTCCAGCTCCCCGTGTGAGCTAAGGCAGCATTAAATTCAGCAAGCGCAAGGTTCTTTTCAGAATCGTGCAGGTGTGAGAGAGAAACCTTCCCCTTCGTAGCCTAGACAGACCCGTGCGTGATTTTTTCATGCTTTTTAATCTAAGCGATTGAACATGGATTTACTCAATTTTTTTTAACCAGAGTAAACATTTCTAAAGATGCAGATAAACACTGCAAATCACTGAGGATCATAAAATAGCCTAAGTGTCACGACTGCGGCTTAGCGATTAAGAACTGAGTAAGCGCGACCTGTCGTCACCCCAGGGTGGATCACAGCGCATGCGCATGCGCCTTGCCGAGTCTTTATGCTAATTAAATGTGGTGACGATAATGTTAAATCACTGCCTTGTGCCTTCTAAGCCATTAATCAATTAATCAGTTAAAGATAATGATGGCTTGTAATGAGGAGGAAGGGAGGGAAACTCAGCCCCTGCGCCTTGGAGGTGTGTATCTACGCGGAGCGGTAACACACAAGCAAGGCTGAGTGCGCGATGACGGGTGTGAGTGTCATTGCTATTTCTAAACCAGTCATTGAAATACAGCCTGGCAATTGAATAAGCTCAAGAGGGGATTTGGATCTACTGTCAAAAATTAGACTTCCTCTCAATAAAATCAATTTTAAAAAATTTTTTAAAAAAAATACTTTCTCTCTAGATGGCATTCTATAAGGTAAATATTCCTAAGACGTGTGGCAAGCACAGACCCCACAAAATGACACAGGACGCGAGGGGGAAGGACCGTCTGTATGCCCAAAGAAAGCAGCACAAAAGAGAGTGGTTACGGTGGGCACACTAAGCCTATGGTCCCCACAAAGGCTGAAACCACAGGAAGAGAACTCAGGGACGTAAGAGAGCTGAACCCAGTCTAGAGATTGCTGGCCATTCACAAGACTCAAGTGTTTGGAACTGGAGGAGAAGAGGAGAAGGGGCCAAGAGACTCAGGGGTAAGCCAATTTTGTTATAAGAACAACAGAGCTGTGTGTTATGTTATATTCCTATGAGAAGAGGGAATTCGCTAGGCCGGGGTGTGCGTCAGTGGTAGAGCACTTGCCTAGCCTGCAAGAAGCTTCTAGATCCCCCCTGTCAGAAACGTTCCCTCTGCAATAGGGAAGGGGACTTGTGTCCTGGAGAGATACCTTATGGGGGGGAAGGTTTAAGTGGGGCCTTGGCGGAACTTCACGCCTGGACACGAGAGAGAAGACAAAGCTCTGGGAGCAGGAGCAGCCAAGCACAAGATGTGATCGTACATGCCAGATGCCTTCTCTTCACATGGAGAAGTCACAGAAAATCCCAACCAACGGTTCTAGCACCCCAGAGACTCCCTGGGAAGCGGGTGACAGGACGGAAGGCCAGGGAAGTGGCCCGAGGAGTGGCCACGGACTCTAAAGACCAGAGGTCAGCCCCCAGGAGTACGTGGTAAAAGGAGGAAAGCGAGCAATGCCGGTGTCGTCTGACTCCTACACGCACTGTCTGACACACGCGCCCTCATATGGATACACGCACGCGCACATACCAGGCATGCGTGCATGCACACCCACTTAGTTAGCTAATTCATTTTTTAAAAAAAAAATGGGGTAAGGAGCAATAACCTGAGGGCCACCACACCTCCACGTCACTGCTTCAAAGAAGTTCGGCTCTCAGGTCCTTCCTGTGGTCTTTCTCTGGTACAACGTCCCTTGTAGCACCATTTAGTCCTCGCCTTGATTTCTATACCCAAGCTAGTTTGTAAATTTTTCCATGTGTTTGGAGTTTTAATATGATTGCATCACTTCCCAGCTCCTTCCAACCTCTCCCATAAATGCCCCTGGCTCTCAAATCCATGGCCCCTTTTCCTTACATTGTTGTTTTATGTCTGTGTGTGCATATACACACATACACCATTTATCAGTACATACTTGCAACCTGCTCCGTTTAGATAATACTACCTGTCCGTCTATTGTCTCGGGGCTGGTCACGGGGTTTCTGAGAGCCAATCGTGGGGTTTCTTTCTAGAGAGTACCGTTTCTTTCCCTCTCCAGGTTGTTGTCTAGGGTTGATTGTCCTCCGGAGCTTCCTTCCCCCTTCCACGTTGGCACGGCCATTGGTGGTGTTGCTGTTTAGGTCTTGTTTAGGCAGCCATGCTGATGAGACTTCATAGGTGTAACCACTGACATTTCTAGGAGACACGTTCTCGCAGTAAAACTTCCTGTTCCTCTGGCTCTTGTATCTTCCTATACCCGCCATGATTGCTGAGCCTTGGGTGCATGAACTGTGTTGTACACCGATCGCCGGGACTGGGCACAATATGGTCTCTCGTTCTCAGCAGTTTGACTGTGGTTGTCTGTGCTGCTCTCTGTCTGTTGAAAGGAGATGTCTCTTTGATGAGGTTTGACAAACTACACTTATCTGTGGGCATAAGAAGAAATGTTTAGAATGGAGTTGTAGTTGGGAACTATGCTGGTTTACGAAGGGGGTGGTTGCCCAATCTCCTTTCGACCCTGTGATAATTTTTGCTCCATTTATACTAGTCTTCAAATTTTTTCCAATTTTATTGAGGTATAATACTGACAAAGTATTACATATACTTGAGATTTTCAACATGTTGTTTTTCATATCAGTACAGTACATACATTTATTTGTATGAGCTAGTTAGCATATCCATCAGAAAACAAAGTTACATGGAGGGAGTTGATTACATGTAAAACCTATTCTCTTAGCAATTGATATATATCTATGTGTGTGTATATATATATATAGTTACAGAAGTGTGTGTTAGCTTTTCGAGGCAGGGTTTCTCTGTAGCTTTGGAGCCTGTCCTGGAACTAGCTCTTGTAGACCAGGCTGGCCTCACAGAGATCCGCCTAACTCTGCCTCCCGAGTGCTGGGATTAAAGGTGTGCGCCACCACCACCCAGCTATTAATTTTTATTCTTAAGGGACCACCATACTGCTTCCCACCACAGCCATGCCATGGTACTTACATTTCTGCCAACTATAGACAAGGCTTTCCCTTCTCCACTGTTGAGACTAATTGAGTCCCGGCTTTCAGCTGCTCTTCCCTGTCTAGAGCCTTCTAATTGAAGTTACTAGAAGCTGTGCCTAGCCTAGAGGATCAGAGGATGGGATTTTCACCTGTTGGCTGCAGGGTATTTAAGCCTCCATGGTGCTATTAAAGGAGGGCTTTTGTACCAGCGATTGAAAGTCCGTGTGTCGGTCTGTCTCTGCGTGTGTTTCCTCAACCTCCAGCCCCTTTCCCGAAGCTCGCATGAACTGAATTCTAGCGCTAGAGCACAGATGGGGGGGGAGGGGGGATGCGCGGCAGTCCACATTCTTGCTTCTATTCGTTTTCTCTTGTCTTTTCAACAGTAGCCATCCTAATAAAAGTGAAACACTGATTTACCGGGTTGGAGAGATAGATGGCTCAGTGGTTCAGAGCACTTGCTGCTCTTGTAGACGACCCAGATTCAGTTCCCAGCACTGACTGTCGTATCAAAATCATCAGTGGACTCTAGTTCCAGGGAATGCGATGCCCCCTTCTGGCCTCCACGGGTACTGCACTTGTGTGGTGCACGTACAGACAGGCAAAACACATACACATAAAATAAAAAGAAGTAAATGTTATGTGCGGGAAGGAAGAAAAGGCTGGAGAGATGGCTCAGCTGTGAGGAGCACTGACTGCTCTTCCAGAGGACCCAGGTTCAATTCCCAGCACCAGCATGGCAGTTCTGTAACTGTAAGATCTGACACTCTCACACAGGCATACATGCAGGGAAAACACCAAGGAAAAAAAACTGATTGTATTTTAAGTTCCTCCCCTGGTGAATCGTGAAGCTGAACATTGTTTCCTGTACCTCTTGCCCATCCATAAACTTTCTTTGAGGCAATGTCTTTTGAATCCCTCTTCTCCGCTTTTCAGTTGGGTTATTAATATTTACTGTGGGGTTGCATGAGCCCCTGACATACTTTGGATACTAAGATCTTCTCGGATAAACGGTTGCCAGGCGTGCCTTCCCACTCATAGGCTGGCTTTCCTTTCTTTGGCTGCTGTTTGCCCTGCAGAACCTCTTCCGCTTGAGGTAGTCCTACCTTTTCTGTATTTGCCTTGTTAGCTTTGGTTTTTGTGTCATGCACAGAGAATAGTGGTAAAACAATGGTCAAGAAGCGTATTGCATGGTTTCCTTCAGGCATTTCACAGCTTCGAATCCTCTGCTTTAGTCTTTAGTCTTTTAATTCATTTAGAGTTTTTTTATATACTTTTTTTTTTTTTGGTTTTTCGAGACAGGGTTTCTCTGTAGCTTTGGTTCCTGTCCTGGAACTAGCTCTTGTAGACCAGGCTGGCCTCGAACTCCCAGAGATCCGCTTGCCTCTGCCTCCCGAGTGCTGGGATTAAAGGCGTGCACCACCACCACCGCCCGGCTTTATATACTTTTATATGGTATAAAGGTCCAATCATTTTCATATCCGTGGAGATACCTGGTTTTTCTAACTCCATTCATGGCATAGTATTTGTACCTTGGTGAAGATTAGATATCTATATCTGCACAAAAGTACCTTTGACGGTTAGTTCTCTATGTCTGCACAAACATACCTTGATAATATGTTTTATTATGTCTGTAAGTCTATTTCTATATCGTACTGTAGTGCTTTAGTTATACTAGCTTCGTAATTAGGTTTTAAATCCCTGTGTAATGTCTCCAATCATATTCTTCATTCTCAAGATTACTTTAGCTATCTGGAATCTTCTGAGGTCCTCAGTAAATTCCAAAGCTGATTTTCATTTTTCCATTTTTGTGAAAGTTGTCGTTGGAATTTTCATAGCGATAACATTGATTCTATAGATCTCTTTGGATAGTATAGACATTTTAACAGTATTAATTCTTCCCCTCACCTAAATATATGTATTTCCTCTTATTTGCCTCTTCTTCAACTTATTCTTATTAATCATTATGAAAAATAATACTATGAAGCACAAATCCTTTAGGTATATTATAACTTTCAGTCATTGGTTTACTGTTTTCCTTAATATTTTTGAAGCTATTGTAAATGATGTTTTTCCTTCATTTCTTTCTCTGCTAGCTAACTTTTAATGTACAGGATCACAATTATTTCTAGATGTGGGTTGTCTACCTTGCAACTATACTAAATGCTTTTGTTAGTTCTTATGAATTTTTTGGTAGTTCCTATATTTGCTACTTAAAAATCATGTCATGTAATTCTTCATTTCCAGTTTCCATGTCTTTTATTTCATAGTCTTGCTTGGTCTGTGTAAGACTTCTATCATTATGTTGACCTGGGTGACAAGAGTGGGCTTCCTAGACATTGGTAGTATGGCTCAGTTCACACTTGCCTACTATGCATGAAGCCTTGGGTTTAATCCCTGGCACTTCATAACCCAGATATGGATACCAACACTCTGAAAGTGGAGTCAGGAAAATCAAGAGTTCAAGGCCATCCTCGGCTATGTAGTATATTCAAGGCCAGCCTGGGCAACATGGGATCCTTTCTGTAAAAGAAAAAGAGCGAGCATCCTGCTTTTTCTCCTCATCTAGAGGGAAATTTTTCAGTGTTTCATCACTGAGAAGATTTCAGGGCAGAAGTAGAATGATCGTGGAATGATGGGAAAAGATATCCCACGTAAGTGGAAAGAGAGTCAGGATATATGCTTCTGATACAAGTTATATGTGTACCAGAAAAGAAACCAGTCAAAACTGCAACAGGAGGCAAAGTCACCGTGAAAAGAGATATGGATGAAGCGTGGTCAACCCATCAAGAAGATAGAACAATTATGAATATAAAGGCACCTGATAACAGAGTACTTAAATAAGTCAAATATTAGCAAAAGTAAAGGGAATATAGATGATCAACACTTGTAAACTTTCCATTTATCTCCCAGATATCTACGTGACAGTGACTCTTACTCTAAGAAAGGATAGACTAGAAAATGGAAATGCATTGGAAATGTCCACGAGAGCATAGCAGCAGTTGGGCAGAGAGTCTGCCAGGCCTTCCTGCGCCAACACAGGCGGTTACCTGTTGGTGCTGCAAGGGACCTTTCTGAATACGAGCCTGGTTTTATTTCATGCATATCTCTGTTATATAAATGGCATCAGAGTTTTCTTAGAGAGACGAAGCCCTACCTCTCCCATGGCGTATGATGCTCTCATGTGTGTGTTAAGAAGATCTTAATTTAAAAGAAGATGGGTGTCTTTTCAATGGTCCCCACATAATTCTGATGTTTATTCCTGGGTGAAACCCACTTCTGGACAATCCGTGGGATATGACGTGGGCCTCTGCTGCAAGACACACAATGCAACGTGAAAGTCTCGTTTCTTTGCAACTCAGTTTAATTTATATGACTAATTTCTTTGAAATAAAATTTTTATTTTTTTAAAGAGCGCCTCATAAAAACTGTGGAATAGCTCCCAGTAAAACTTTTGTCTGTAAACTTAAATTAAGATGTCTGAGTTAGTAGTTGTTACTTAATGCATGCCTCACAAGTGCAGGGGAAAAGAGGCGAAGGCATTGTTCATAAGCCTGGATTCTGATCATTTTTTACTGGTATAACCTAAAGATTTTGAAAACCACTCATATTTGAAAATGAATTTGCATTTGAAATGGGGATAAATGAATGCTATTCAGGACATCTAAATAATAAAAAACTTCTATGAATTACAAGAATTACAACCCAAAAAGAAACACTTGAGAAAAGCACAGAAGGGTAAGTTTTATTTTTAAAAAGAGAAACCCAAATGACTTTAAAAATCTGAAAAGATGCTCATCATCATGAAAATACAAATTAAAGAACCAAAGTAGTGAGCTAAAAAGCTAAAAATAAGAAACTGGCATTTCTAAAAAATGAGAATAACATGAGGGACGAGGCGCTCTTGTTTATCAGTGATGATAGTGTGAATTTTTGTCTCTGGAGAAAAAATTGTTAACACCCAACAAATTGGATATACACATTTACCTACAAGTCAGCAACTCCACCGTGGTGTTTATGCGGTGGTTTTGCTCATATACACCAGAGAGCAATATTTACTGTAACGTGAGTTTTCATTGTAAGTACTGAGTGTAGGGGAGAGTCCCAGATGGATATCAATAGACTGGAAAAATAAATAGCAAGCCATGTATATAATAGAGTATTATATAGTAGTTTAAATGGGGGAAGTATATTTCCTACTTAGATGCATTTCAACAACACAATATTGGCTTTGAAAAGGAAGTTACAGTATCATCCATGTGGGGTGATAATGCTTATATAAAACATCCCAGCATCACTTCATGGTACACACATGCCATGTGTGTGCCTAAAGACATGAAAAAGAGAGGCAGACATCAACTACAGAGAAGAAGGCGGGCCGCTTGCCACCAGCAAGGCTGGATAGCTCGTGGGAGTGAAGCCTTCTACAGAGCCTCTCTGGAAGACTGAGGAAATGAGAGAGAGGGGGAGAGGGAGCAGACTATGGGAAAATAAAACCTTTCATCATTTAAGTAACTCAACCCTTCCATCTAGTCTGCATCAGAAGGGGGAAGGTGGGGGAAGGTTCCCGTGTGATGCTGCATTATACATTTTAATGGCTTAAAATGTTGAAAAACAGTGGAATTGAATGGCTACCCAGCAGGGGAGGGACGGGACCGACAGGGCACAGCTGCTAGCGGTTATCGGACAAATTAATCAATTTTGTATTTACGCCTCAGTGGCCAGAGACAGTTCAATCAAACCACTTACATTAACAGGGTGCTGCTCTTGGAAAACAAAGGTGGTTAGAAAATAAGGATTCTCCATCAGAAGAGCCTACATGATTGTTTTTCTAGGAAGAGCAACAGAGCTTGTGATTTCTGTTTACATATGTGTCTTCCGTCCTCTTGGTAATGAAGAGACCACTTTCCAAGATGTCTCTGCAGGATCACAGACATCACTAGTAACACAGGACTGTGCTGATGATGCAGGGACCAGTGGTGAACTCAGGCAAGTCTGAGGAGCCATCCCCAGTGGTTACACAAAAGCTCAAGAGACAATGGAAGTGATAATTGGAGCAATAATCCAAGATAAAAACCTGAAGTCCCAAAAAGAAAGGGGAAGGATTCATGAAGGGGACCAAAATGATCCTCAAATGCTCACAAAGTGCTAAGGAGGTTAGACTAAGTTAAGATGTATAAGAGAGAGAGAGAGAGAGAGAGAGAGAGAGAGAGAGAGAGAGAGAGAGAGAGAGAATGTAAACAAAAGTAGCATGGGTGTGTTGTTGCATTCAGCATCTGTCTTTGCTTCTCCTTGACTCCGCCTTCTTTCTCCCAGCGTTCAGTTTAGTTTTCCCCGCCTAGCTCTACTCTGCCCTATCACAGGCCAAAGGAGTTTCTTTATTCATTCACCAATAAAAGCAACACTTATACAGAAGGACTTCCCACACCATGGGTGGTTCGAATTAAATAATGACACAGAAAATTAACTTGATATCTCCATACCAGTCCTCTTCCTGTGTCATTCGTTGATCAGCTCCCTAGGGAGCAGCAGCAAAGTTTCCTTTCCAGATTTGATTCTAAATTCTCTGTCTGTTCTCTCCCAGGGAAGATTTGCCTCTGTTCATTTCAGAATTAAATGTGATCATGTTTCTAACAGAATCTGGCCCAAAAACTGTGCTGGGTACATGGAATGCGTTGTAAAGGGCCAGTGTTTCTCATCGGGGAGGCTCACACCGCATAAAACCTCTTAGTTGACTGAGGATTTTACATGGAGACAAAACTCTGGTCATGTAAGAACAGATGTTCACGTAGAGAACCTAGAAATACTGGAACCTGAGTTATTCGCTGTTATGCATGATAGAGTATTATCGTCTTAACTGCCTCTCACCTCCTAACTGTTACATACAAGCAAGCAGTACTCTGGGCTCTGAACATTCCCAACTAGGGTGAGCTCTCGTATCCCTACATCAGACTGTGTTTCTTCTCTCCACCCAACATCCTATGCATTTTATTAGACACAGGAGTCAGTTTTCAAAACTGAAGAGAGAGAACAGCACGCTTGAGCCAAGTTACGGGTGGGAAAGCCCCCTTTGGAAACGGCGACCTGCCGGGGCATCCTGAAGCATCACCGTTGCGTGAATCAGAGAGTTCTTATCCTAGATGGGGAACTGGGAGAGCTCCAGACACACGCTGAAAAGCCACCCTAACCCGGGGGCTTTTTAGTCTCGTGATTTACGAAACCTTTGCCTTTTTATTTCCAATTAGCCTATCGATAGTGATGTCCCTTGAATACTCCTAAGGAATATTATCAGCTCATTATTGCCAGAAAACATGTTGCCCAATTTCATAGCTCAGCTGTTCTCACGCATGGATGGACAATCTGAATGAACTCAAACAGAAACAAGATTTTCAGACACTCGGCTACATCCCTATCGCAAAATTCAAGTAATTAATATGTGACTTTAAATAGTAAAGGAAGATAAATGGATAATGTTTATTTTGTGTGCCATAATGACGGTGCCACGATGCTCCTCCGGCTATTTATTTAGCGTTAGTACTTCACTAGAAAAATTATTATAATCAGCACCCATTGCTGCTAACACCAAATACCATAATGATGAGTAAAGGCTCTCTGGGGAGCTGCCTTAAAATTAAACTCTTAATGGAAGCCCGCACGTCCATTACGGCCACGGTAGTAGACCCCAGTGCCTGCTGTCGCCGTGACTGTCCCTGCCTATGTTACACTTTGTGCACACTTCCAAGGCTGCCAGAGGACATGCGTGGTGCAGCTGGGCTAAGACGCCACGGAGTTTGCGCAGTTATCTGAAGAGAAAGGTTATGTTGATCAGCGACGTTCAGAGCCATTCATGCTGGGAAGGCTTATTCATGGGTCCAGCTGTTGACACATCTGCCGAATTCTCCCCCGTGGCGTGGCCTGGCTGTTAGAGTGGCTTGGAACATGTGATGGTGCCTATTTTGAGCTTACAGAATAATGGGTTTCGTTATGATGTTTTCAAACACATACTCTGAGTGTGTTCACCCTCATCATGCCTTGTTATTCGTAAGCAATGCCCCTGTCTTGGAGCTGCGGTTGCTGTGATGAACACCGTGACCAAAGAAACTTGGGGAGGAAGGGTTTATGTGGCTCACACTTCCATACCATGTCCATCATTGAAGGAAGTCAGGACAGGAGCTCACACAGGGCAGGATCTGGAGGCAGGAGCTGATGTAGAGGCCATGGGAGTTGCCTACCGGCTTGCTTCCCATAGCTTGTTCAGTCTGTTTTCTTATAGAACCCGGCATCACCAGCCCAAATGCCTCTCAGCTGGAGATCATAGAGACTTTTCCTCAAATGAGGTTCCTTCCTCTTTGATGATCCTAGCTTCTGTCAAGCAGACACACAAGCGGCTAGTACAACCCCAAAGGCAAAGAATCATAAGCTCCTCTATCCTATCTCATTCAAGAAATGAGTACCCCCGTGTCTCTCTCCCTCCCTGGGGTGCTAAAGTATCCTCAGTTGTAGAGTCAGAGAACCTAGAGTTGGCCTTGAACCCCTACAAACTGTGTGTCTTCCATAGCTCCCCACTTTTCTCTAAAGCTCAGAGTACCCACTTAAAGTGAGGAAAATAAAACCCAGAGGAAACAAGTGGGCTCCTTGCCCTCTACTGCTGTATGTAATTTGTGGGTGTCTTCCCATTGCTACGGCAGAGTGTCTGAGAACCGCTTATGAAGACCAGCCATGTGTTTGCTTCCGTTTTGTGGTCTCAAAAGTTCAAGATGAAGGTGCCAGGATCCAGCATGGGCCCTTTTCTGTGTGGGCAGGGCAGGAGGCGAAAGCACAGAAGGGCCAACCCACTCCCATGGCCCTTTTTACCCATCCACTCCTCAGGAAGGAGCTCTCAAGACCGGAACACCTCCCCAAAGGCCCTGCCCCAACACTGATGTGCAAGGAACCAGGTTTCCCTCACTCGAATTTGGGGAACTCATCCCAGACCATAGTAGCGAGTAGAGACTAATGACTATCGTCAGCTGTCCCCTCTCCTCATTTATCCCCCACCCCTTTGTATTTATTAAAAAGCCACATTGCTCACTTGCCTGCATTTACATGCACACAGACACACAGACATGCACACACTAAATGCTACAAGCATCACTATAAAAACATAGCATGCTCTTTGCTCGCCAGCTATTCTCTGGGGTATAATTAGAAGTTCCATAGGAGTTTATTTCCCAGGGCTTCTCATGGGAACAAGCGCTGTCTGCTTTTAGCCGGTTATGTGAGTTGACGTAGCAACGCAAACAGCAAAGGGTTGCTTCCGCCTGTGGCTATCCCGTTCCGGGACTTGTCGGCAAAGCATTACAGGGTTACCTCTCTCCGAAAGCTGAAGACGACAGGAAGGGCTTCCCTTGTATAACTTTTTCTACCTTCTTAAGATTGTAAGTATTAAAAATATCTGAGGCCTTGTTTCCACAGAAATCGAACTTTAGCTTAGCCCAAAGTCAAGTAGGTATGTGTTTCTTTACAAACCATTCATGAAGCTTTCATCTCGTTCCAAGTATCTTTATCAGTAGTGGCAAAGCACAAAGGCACATCCTGCCTTGTGGTTCTAAGAGTGAGAGCCCAAAGACGCATAGTCTCCTCTCTCACGCCCACCCCATCTCTCTTCAGCGTCTCCCTCTTCCACCAGCAGGAATGGGACTAATCTTCGCCCCTTTTATAAGGAGATTCTACTCTTTATTATTCCTAAGCAATACAGTACTACCACCAGGAAGTATTGCAAAGACGTAGTCCCACTTCCCAAAATTGATAATTTTGTCAATTGAAAGGTAGGAGGAATAAAGTGCATATAACATCTCTAGAGGCTTTGATGCCCTGAGCGCTGTAAGAGAGGCAAGCGGTAGTGTATTGGGACCAGAGAGAAAGGAAGAGGAACTGTCCCTGCAATGGCCAGTGATGGCTGCATGGAGAATCTGAGTAGAACCTTTCAGTGGCCATAGATGAGGGTCAAGGGCCAGGGGGGGGAACAAAACAAAACAGGAAACCCAGGACCTGGGTAAGAAATGGGCCAGGCTGAATGCAGGAGAGGGGTAGAAACTACAGTGTTAGAGATTCATAAGGAGCCACATGGCATGGAGACCGTGAGGATTAGGACAGGTGCTGGGAGAGGAGAGGCTGGGCTGCATAACGTGACAGTAGTGACTTCTTGGGAGGAGTCCCAGCAGTGGTCACAGTACCGAGGGAGGAGGGGAAGAAGGGGGCCGTGGAAGTGGAGCGGAGGCTGGAGGGAAGGAGGGAGTTACTCTCGCTCTCGCTGAGGGAACGGCAAATGGCTAAGGGTATCTCTGAGCACCACTGATCCTGCTGACTTTCCTACAAAGGGGCTTAAAGGGAGGTCCGTGGTTGAAACTAAATATTACAGCACAGCCAGGTTCCCAAGACCACCTTGCCACCGTGAACTGAACAAAGCAAACAGCGTTCAACTTGCACGTCTCGCTCGTGAATTGTTCTTAACCCCCACGTCTGTCACACCACTTAGTATGTCCGTTCTTCCCTGCATCAACCAATGTCAGTTCTTCCTGTAGTCTGCCTTCTCGTCCAAGTCTGTCCCTTTCCATCCCTGCCCCGTGCGGCGTTCTTGGGGTAATGTGTTTGGATTGCCAAAATGCTCCTGGCCTCCGGTGTATGTTAGATTTGGCCACTGAGAAATATCAACAGAAAGAGACTATATACGTTAGTGTTGTATTCATGCTCTAATAAATGCCCATGGATTTCATGGCTGGAACAATGCACACTGACTATCTCACAATCCTAGAGGTCAAAAGTCCAAGTTGTTTCACTGGGTGGAAAGGGAGGCATCAAGTTGGCAGCACTGGCTTCTGCAACAAGTGTCCAGAGAAAAATGTCACCTTCTCCAGTGTCCTGAGCCATCTGCCTGCCTTGGCTTCTAGCCCAGGCCTCAGTCCTCAGAGCCTGCAGCTCAGTGTATTCTCCCCTCCCCGACCTCTGCTTCTTTCCTTTCATCTCCCTTAGATTTTGACTCTTGGGACTTCACTGAACCCAGCCAGATACTCCGGGATAGCTCATCTCATGAACCTTAATGTTGGGTTGGGGTGAAGTTCAGGTAGCTCAGAGGAAGAGCCCTCTTCTGATATGTGTGACACATTGCGTTCAGTCCCTGGGACAGAAAAGACTGGGGTAGAGCACAAGGCCTCACATCTCATCCCTAGCCCTAGGTAGGTAGGTAGGTAGGTAGGTAGGTAGGTAGGTAGGTAGGTAGGAAGATTGATAGATAGATAGATAGATAGATAGATAGATAGATAGATAGATAGATAGGTAGATAGATGATAGATAGATAGATAGATAGATAGATAGATAGATAGATAGATGATAGATAGATAGATGATAGATAGATAGATAGATAGATAGATAGATAGATAGATAGATAGATGATAGGTAGGTAGAAGATAGATAGATAGATAGATAGATAGATAGATAGATAGATAGATGATAGACAGACAGATAGATAGAATGTCCTTTTTCCATATAAAGTAACATAATCCCAGCTTCCAGGAATTTGGAAGCTTAGTCTATGGGGCAGGAAGTGCCATGATTCAGTGTTCTCTCTGCACTGCGATGACTGTTTTTCTTGTGTTGCTCCTCCCTGAAGCTGTGCTCCGGGCCTAGCAGAACTTTTTCTCTCTGCAGCTCTAACTCCAAGCAGGCAGCCTCTCTTGCATGCTTCTCTTTCTTGATCCCAGTAACCTCTCTTTCCTTCCTCGGGTCTTTCAGGCTAGAGGTGGCAACAGCGCCGCTCTGTTTACACGCTGGTGCCTCCACAGCCCGTTTCCTTTTCTCTCCGTCCACAGCTGTAAAATAATGCCTTCGTTACATTGCTCTCAAGACTGTACCTGGCCGCTATGCATGGCTGCCACGCATCTTGATAAAGCATTCACATTTTAACCTGCACGGCCCCCACATCAGGTCCAGAGTCCTCACGCTCACAGAGAGTCCGCACGGAAATGCAGAAAGACAGTCTGCGTCGGCAAAGCAGAAATTACTATCCTGGACAAAAGAGCAGCATTGCTCAGAGTCCAGTTGGGGGTCACTTCTGGGGAATAGTATGTCTGGTCAGGCAAGTGTGCAGAGCGATGCTCCTCTTTGCCTTCAGCTGCATGCAGGGAAGGGAGAAGAGAGCCTACACACCGCCTGCAGTGGAAGTTCCCTCTGGTTTTCTTTCTGTTTATTGTTCTATCAACTAGGCAGACAGACTTCACGACCTAACGTAAGTGATTTCTGAGCAGCAGCAGAAGCTCAGCTGGGCTGCCGATGGGAGCCTCCATTCCTGCTCGGGCAAATGACTTTGAGATATTACCCAGGCTCTTCCTGCCTGAGCAGTTAAACAGCGTCTGGAAACGGAAAGGGGCTGCTTGTGTTTTCCTCCTTTGTAGAAACTATTTCTGCTTCAGCAAGCTTGCCTTTGTTTTAAACTCTGTCTTACCATTCATGTCTGCTGCTGCCACACTCGTGGTGATTTCTTTGTATTAGCTGGAGTTTAAATTACCTGCCAAGAATTCAATGAGAGTCTCTTCCTGAAGATTTCATCTTGAATCACAAAATCAAAGCAGCAACGCTGTCCTGTAAGAATGCCTGCAAGGCTGTACCTAACAACTCAAGGAGAGTCTTCTCCCTCTCTGCGTTATTTCCACAGAAGCAATATTTGCCCCACTCCCGACGTCCCTCTCAATCAGTCAGCTGCTTCTCTCCTAGGTTCATTGTGCAGGGCTTCCTCCTGTGTTCCTTTCCTCTCTTCTATCATGATGGTGATGAAGAAGCAAGTGATTCCTATAATTAGCAATAGCTTGTATTTACAGATTGCTTTATAGGTCATAAGGTATGTATGTATGTTGTGTGTTATTCAATCTGGGTCAAAACAGATAAGATGTACTATGAAACCAAGGTAAATTCTTATTATAAATCTTAACTAAGCAAGAAGGGAGCACAGAACCAAATGAGATATCTAAAAAAAAAAAGGTCCTTCCCTTCAGTTGTTCATGCACGCTCCTGTTGAACAATACACACAGACATTTCCCTGTGGCTGGGCTCCCACTGCTGGGAAGCTTACAGTATTAGACGGGAAAAGGAAATTCTTCTGAAGATATTCACAGGAAAGGACATCCCAAGGCTGCGGGGATCCCAGGCTCCTCTTGGATGATCTGGTAACTGACGTTGGCCTTAAGGGATGAGTAAGATGCACCTGTTTGAAATGAAGGAGGAGAACATCCAGGCAGACCAATGAAACCACATCTTCAAAAGGGACAGAGGAGAGAGCGCACTCGGATACTCAGAGTGCCGGGAAGAGGTGACCAAAGAAAACGCACAAAGCCAGAGAGGGCGCTTCAGAGGGAGGCAGCAACCACAAGAGAGAGTTCTGGGGGACTAAGGAGAGTTCACAAAACTCACTCTGTGCACCGTTTGGAGTCCGCAGCATTTGCCCTGAGAAAACGCAAGCTTTGATGGCAAAGACCGAGTCGTCATTTAAAGGCTGGCTGCTTCTACAGTCGGGATACTGAATGATCTGCGAATTTCGCAATTTTTCCACTTTTAAATTTATAGGCTTTTTAAAACTTGAGTGAGGAATGGAGGCTTCTGAGCAGAGACCGCTCCTGGAGTCGCTGCCAAGGGCAGTCTGCCCTGGCAAAGTTCCGCTGAGGATCAGTGCGCTCCAGTCAAAGACTGCCGTCTCTTAAACAGTGATTGCGTCTTTTTAAAGGGTAAACATCACATCGTAAAAGCACAGAAGATGTTAACGCCACCCTCAGCTCATAGCAGCTCTCAGAATCATGCAGCGGCCTGTAGCTTCTTAAAGTCACTTGTGGCCCTCACCCCGGTGTCCTCCTAGGCTGGTGCGCGCTCAGGCTTAGCCTTGATCAAGGGCCCCGCATATCTGCAGGGTCAGCTCACATTTCTCGTGGGATGAATTTTCTTAAGAAATATTGGGAAGTTTCTCTTTTAAATGGCTACTCTACCAGGGGCATAATGCAAGAACAGAAAGAAACTGAATTTTCAACATGGAAATGAATTCGAAGCAAATAAAAATTCACAGCGTGAACCCTCGCAAGCATTCATTTCCGTTTCCTGCCGGGTTCCGAGTTTTCTCCGTGGAAGACCGCGCCAACTTGATGGGCTCCTGTCCCGGCACGGAACAAGAGCCAAGCTATGTGATGGGGTTGCCGGGTCCTGTCTAATTCGATCACACTCTGATGAGGGGAGTGAGGTGGTTAAGAAAAACACTTGGAGGAGCCCTGGGAAAACATGCTCGCTGCAAATGGTTACCAACAGGGCTGGAGATGCAGCTCAGAGCTCAGGGCCCTAGAATGCACCAGGCCCTGGGCTGTGTGCTTCTAGCACTCTGGAATGACAACAGTAACAGAACATCTAACAAAAGTCTATCATAAAAACTGTCATTCAATGTAAAAGGCCAGCTAGGTCAGAAGGCTGGCTAAGAGCCTTAGCAGAAGACCATACTTCAGTACCCATGCAGGGCTCTCACAACATCCTGTAGGTCCAGAGAATCCGTTGCTTTCTTCTGGCTCCCACAGACACGTGGCACGCACATATATCCAAAATAAATAGAAATGAACCTTTACCTTTAAGGAGTGCAGCGTGACCCCATGCTTGTGGCTTGCACGAACGATGGTGGCAAAGGCAGAAGCGTAGCTCGCCACTGCCGCTGCCAGTTCCCGCCCAACTCTTTAAGAACCTTGACTCGAGCCAGCCCAGGGTTCTTGGCTTCAGAAAAGAATTTCAGAAGGAGCCACTATGAAACAGAGTTGGGGTTTAAAACCAGACAGGGGACACAAGAAACACACCAGAGAGTGTGGGTATGCTTCTCGAGAAGAATGGCCAGTTATTAAAAGGCATTTTTGGGCATAGATTTTAAGCAAGGGGATTGAGAGGAAGACGCTCGAGGAAAAGATGAAACAGGCTAAGGCCTGGGTATGGTGTTCTCGAGGGAGAGTCTCACTCACGTGTCTGGGCAGTTGAAATACACCATTTTGGTGACTCTCATGCATACATCTCAAAGGACTTCCAAGAAACGTCCTTTCTTTTTTTCTCTTTTGACAAGTGACTTCTGGTGTGCACTGGAGGGGGCTGCAATCTGATAAGGAAAACCAGGAGCCCCCAGAGCGGCACAGGGCATTCGGGGGTACGCTTTACTGTAAACGGGCCTCCGGGTGAGATTCCCAGGAAAGTGTAGGTTCATAGCTGGGAGGAAAGGGGGACCTTGTGCAAAACTTAACGGTGTTAGGATCCTTGTTTTCCAGCTGGCAAAAGGCTTCAGCCAGACTCCAGAGTCCATTTTTCTTCCTATGTCCCCATAATTTTTTGTCCTGCCTAAGGACAGGGGAGTCCTCATCCCTAACAGTTAGAAACTAAGACAAAATCTGCTTTGGGGGAAGTTGGTGGACTCATCCCTCTGCTGTTGAGATTGCTGCTGGACATCCAGGTGACGGTATTCAGGAACCAGCTGGACTTGACTTGAGAAGTGAGGGAGAGAGAAACAGGAGACATGCTTTTTGTGACTTAGCCCTTAGTTTTCCATAATTTAATACTACACCTTGAGGTGTCCATTGTGGGTGAGGACTCCTTGAGGTGGGATAAAATGTCCTCACTTTTATTGGTCATGTAGATGCAGAGCCCTTGAAAAGTTCCTGCACCCCAGTAAGCCTCTCCCCTGATGCAGCAATCCAAATCAGACCAAATCCAACCGAATTAGAAAAAGCTCAGGTTTAATGGATACAAACTCTCCCTGGTGGCTTTCTAGACCCCCAGAGGAGATGGAAAAGGAAGACCAGAAAACCATGTGTTTTTTTTTCCCCCTGGGGAAAAAGGCAGTTTAAATACCCAATGGGAGTGGTTTTGAGCATCTCAGGGGAGGAGTCATCATTTGGTAGGCTTTCTCCAGGGTGAAGTCTGGACTGAGGCAGCTCCAGGGAAGGGAGCTTGGGGTAGAGCTTCCATCCGAATATTCCAGACTCTTTGGATATTTGGATGCCAGGGGCTGAAGGATAAAGGAGCGAGGCCTTCACCCAAACAGCCCTCACGAGCCACTTGACTCCAGGACATAGCTCTTCCCCCTTAGGAACAGTGACAGTTAAGGAAACATGAAGAGACTAACAGTTACAATACGTGTAAAGAACACCATGACAGCCGGGCGGTGGTGGCGCACGCCTTTAATCCCAGCACTCGGGAGGCAGAGGCAGGCGGATCTCTGTGAGTTCGAGGCCAGCCTGGTCTACAAGAGCTAGTTCCAGGACAGGCACCAAAGCTACAGAGAAACCCTGTCTCGAAAAACCAAAAAAAAAAAAAAAAAAAAAAAAACACCATGACCAAAGCAACTTAGGAAAAAAAGGGTTTATTTGGTTTATTATTCATCGAAGAAAGTCAGGACAGGAATTGAAACGGGGCAGAAATTTGGAAGCAGGAACTGATGCAGAGGCCATGGAGGGTGCTATTTACTGGCTTGCTCCTCTGGCTTGCTCAGCCTGCTTTCTTATAGAACTCAGGACCAGCAGCCCCAGGATGGCCCCACCCACAACCCTCCCCCATCCACCACTAGTGAAGAAAATGCCTTACAGCTGGATCTCATGGAGGCATTTTCTCAGATGAGGTTCCCTCCTTTTAGATAACTCTAGCTTGTGTCAAGCTGACATAAAACTAGCCAGGACAGTGACATTAACTTTTAGTCTGTCTTCTGAGTCATCCTGTGTAAAATGAATGCCACAGAAATAATACTTTTCTCTTCCACTGCCCCAAACCCATGCCTCTCGAGGCTACCAAACACATGCAGGGAAATCCTTATTGCCCTTGTGTTGGAAAGGGTCTGGGCCTCTGGACCAATCCTCTTTAGACAGCTACAGTGCCCTGTTTCCATGGTGATAGCGACTACCTGTTCCTCTGTCTGCCCAATCGACTTGACTGTAGTTTCTTGGTTCTCTCTACTTTATAGATATTAATTGCGATGAGATCTTCTTTGTTTACAAAACCATCTGCAATAAATTTTTAGAGAGCAACTCGTTGTGTTTCCCCCTTAAAGACTTATTTGTCTTTAAGTCGCGTGCCCCGAAATTCAATACATTTTAATTGAGAGGCCGCGACAACAGTGGTCCTCTGAGAGTTACATGATACGTTCGCAGCTGAAGCTCTTCATGCTCTGGTATCTACTTGCCAAAGCTAAATGGGAACTGCTCATGGGGCACAGGCATCTTTAACATTTCTGGAGGGAGTGACTTTTCACCACACAGCTTCTGGCAACCTGGTGTGAGCATGGCAAAGCTTTCAGAAGAGCCTCCATCGCGTGCAGAGAATAGGGGGCCCGAACTCTAATTCAAGGGGCAGTGTTAGAGAACTCATCACCAAACTGGGATACCCACTAACTGCCGCTTGCCATGAAGGCAGTGTCACAATCGCAACCAGAGAAGCTTAAATGATGCAAAATGATGCATGGCCAATATTCTCCGAGAAACACAAAAACTAGTCATTCCTCCCAACGTGCTAAACAGATGCGGTACAAAGCCGAAGGCTGGTAATGTGTTCAATAGAAAAGCTGTAGAATGTATTTCTCAAGTCAAACAAGCTGCCAAGATATTTTGAATTGTCATATCAGACCTATTCTCTAATTTTTAGTGCCCAGTATTTTATAACTGAGGCCCCTGCCGTCCTAACGAATCATGGATGACCCAGTCTCGATACAGTTACTCAGATCTGGGGTGCTGCCACGGGGTGGGCACAGGTGCTCTTTAGGAAGGGGGTGATACTTGGACAGCTGTGAAAGCCCACCATCTTTGCCTGACTTTATTTCTCTTTGATTGGCAGGTAGGAGATCAGATCATTGAGATCAATGGGGAAAGCACAAGGGACATGACGCACGCCAGAGCGATAGAGCTGATCAAATCCGGAGGAAGACGAGCGAGGCTGTTGCTGAAGCGGGGAACCGGACAAGTCCCAGAGTACGGTGCGTCCCGCACTTCCCCTCCCCTGTGTTCGGCTCTTCCCGTGTCTTGCAAACATGCAGACGTTCGGGTTTTTTTAATATAAAACCACATCTGTCCTCTACTGCGGCCCGGATAGGTATTTACTGTCGGTAGACGGATAAGCACACATGTCGACTTAAGCCCCAGATGTTTGTGTGCGAACCCCTTCTTTAGCTCGTGAAGCTAGGAAATGTGTAACGTAGCGAATGTGTGAGCTCACAGGGCACGTCTGAGTGTGCAGGGAGAGCCGGCACCACGCGTGCGTGGGAGCCTTTCTAATGAGACCGATAGTTCTCTGCTCATTTGAGTCTGCAGTCATTTCCCAGTTTCTCTCTAAAACATCGCACGCTTGAGACAATCCTATGGGATTACTAAATTGGGCCAGGGATGAGCCAGAGCCAATCTTCAGGGTGTGATATTTGAAATGCTAACTTCAGCTCATTCCACGGCTGCATTTGCCTGGCATTTAGGGGTTGTTCAAAAAAATTCATTCCGATGCTGTTTTCATACGCTTTTGCGGAAGGTTTTTTTATTTTTTTAAAAAAAAATAAAACAAAGTATTTAGTTGGGGGCTTGCTTACAGTTTCAAAGGGCTAGTCCGTTATTATCATGGCGGGGTGGTATAGCGTGGGCATGGGAGCATGGCCCTGGAGCAGTATCTGAGGGCTGCATCCTGAGCTGTCGGTGGGCAAAGGCTTTAAAGTACATTCTAAACCATTGTTGCTTCCAGTAGTCTTTAAAGTTGTTATTTCCTAGAAACCTGTCCCAGGCATCACTCACAGTGTAGACGGTAGAGCTGGCACAACTGAGCGATCCTCATACAAAGAGCTTCACGACCCGAGCTGTCCTGAGAAGTTTTATAATATAATAAAAATTAATATAATATAATAAGGTAAATACTTTATTCCATGTTCCCACACACAATGCTTGGCTCTAATAAACTATTTTTAAATATTGACAGCGGCAATAAGCATAGGCTTGGTAAATGGCACCAACACTAATCCCTTTGTGAAGATTTGAACTGCTAGACTAGAATGACTTTGTGTATCTGAAAGCATCGGCAACACCAAAGAGACCTGGGAAATTCTGCCACTTCTGAACACACCTCATTTTGAAGGTGTGTTTCACTCCATGCTGAGACATAGCTACTATCTAGTGAGGGATTTCAAAGTTACTACCACACTTAATACCCTAACAAGTGAATCACTACAAAGTTACTACCACCCTTAATATTCTAACAAGTAAATCGCTACAAAGTTACTACCGCCCTTATACCCTAACAAGTGAATCGCTACAAAGTTACTACCGCCCTTAATAAATAGTCTAACAAGTGAATCGCTACAAAGTTACTACCCCCTTAATACCCTAACAAGTGAATCATTACAAAGTTACTACCACCCTTAATATTCTAACAAGTAAATCGCTACAAAGTTACTACCGCCCTTAATAACCTAACAAGTGAATTGCTACAAAGTTACTATCACCCTTATACCCTAACAAGTGAATCGCTACAAAGTTACTACCGCCCTTAATAACCTAACAAGTGAATTGCTACAAAGTTACTATCACCCTTATACCCTAACAAGTGAATCGCTACAAAGTTACTACCGCCCTTAATAACCTAACAAGTGAATCGCTACAAAGTTGCTCATTCAGCTTCACTGCCCTCGGCTTCCTGTTCCTTTTCTAATCCCTGGTCCATACTTTCCACATCTGTGGCACCAGCTGCTTGTCTAACATGAGGAGGTGAAACAAGTCTGCTTCAGACCCATGCCTCATACCCTGTCTACTTGAGGAAAATATGAGCACATAGCTTTGGAACAAGACAAAACCCGAGACCCTGCTAGCATTGCTTCATCCTTCACATCATCCAAATCAGCCGGTTCAGTTAGATTCTCAAATTAACCACACGGAGAATCTTTTAAATGCATGGGCTCACTTTCGAGGATGCCCGTACCGATATGATTAGCTACTGTGATATTACAGATCTTGCCTTGAATGTATGCTTTTCTTACACACCCAGTTATGCGTGCTGATGATCTTGGCACTTCCCAGCTGCCCTTCTAAGGTGTGGACTTTGTAAAATTAACTTAGAGGTGATGAAACAAGAGAAGGAAATTAGAGTAGAGTGGTGCCCGTTAGGGAAGTGAGAGAGCAAACACAAACTAAGCAGACCCTCAGCTCTTCGGGACACTTAAGCTGAACAGTGGGCAGTGATATGTAAGCCGTGACAAAGATCCAGGGTCGGTTCCACGTCTTGGATGATAACGTCATCAAATGGTTTGCTGGAATTTCATAACTAATGGCAGGGCTCAGAAGTTCCCGGGTGACTCCTTCGCGCAGAGATTTGCCAAAAGAGCTTCTGGGGCATAAGCTATAGCTATACAGAATCATAACAGAGTCGTGTGGGACAGAGAGAAAATTCAGGCAATCTCTGGAGGCATCAACATACAGGCTTCCTCTTTTTCTTTTATTTGTTAACTTTTTTTTCATTTATTTTACATACTGACCACGGTTTCCCCTCCATCCTCTCCTCCCGTTCCCCTTCCCACCTCCTATCTACCCTCTCCCCATCCACTCCTCCTCCATCTATCTCCATTCAGAAAGATACAAGCCTCCCTTGGGTTTAAGCAGGACACGTCAAATTGAGGCAGGACCGAGCTCCTCCCCTTATGGGGCGGGGCCAGGTAATCCAGCACGCACAGGTTACCAAAAGCCTGCTAAGTGCCAGAAACAGGCCCTGATCTCACCGCGAGGAGCCTCACAGACCAAGCCATACAACTGTCACACACATGCAGAGGGCCTAGGTCGGTCCCACGCAGGCTCCCTAGCTATCGGTTCAGAGTCCATGAGCTCCCGCGAGATCGGGTCAGTCGTACAGACTTCCTCTTGTGCTCACGCTGGCTCTCCCGCTAAGGAACCCAGATGGTACCTCGCTCCAAGCAACAAAAATAGAGCACTGGAAACAGGGAGTCCATTAGCAACTCAGTGCACACGATTTTCACCAGGGTTGGTCATGCAGGCATCCCCTGCCTAGCACATCCCAAAACTCTAGACCCCCGGGAGGAAAGCAGATGTGGAGTACGATCGCATCATTTGTATCCGCCGGTTACGGTTACGGAAGTGAGGCGCGCTCAGCATCCGCTCTCAGCATTCAGCACAAGGCTCCTTAGCAGCATAGCGGATTGACAGCCGTGTTCCCAGCACAGAGCCACCGTCATGAGCCGGCATTTCCGAGCAGAGTGGTCCCTGGCCTGCTGTGTTAACCCTGCTCTGCATCAGGAGCAGACCAAAGACGAGACTACATTCGTGGCTGCGGAAACGATCTCAGTATACACAGTGTCCACGGCCAAGAAAGAGGTCCTCCAGCATCAGTATGGAATAAACCACATCATGAAACCAGATTAACCAGGATGCATTTTAATAAAATGCTCCCAAGAACAGGATAGCGGCTGTAAATAACAACACAAGAAAACACTCGCATTGACCAAGAGAAAAATCAAGAATATAATCTACTTGGTCGAGCAACAGCCTAATCACGGGAAAATGACATTTTTCTTGCCAAGTGTTGCTTTAAGCCTGTGTGTTTCCTTTGTTTGCCTTTCAAGATCCTAACCTTGGCCCACTCCTTAAGAGAGCATTGAAGGCAGTTATCAGGGTCCAAAGGAGGCATGTTTAACCTCCCAGAGACCCTCGGGGCTTAAGCTGGCCTAGGAAAGACTAACGGAGGATGGGGAGACTGGGGAACTGTGGATGACAGGTTTTAAGCCATTCCACCCGTGTTCCCTCCGCTACTTATGGAACTCGGGATTCAGAGCAGTTTTGAAATGGAACCCTTATCTGGACTTGAGGACCTTGTCAAAGAAAGCTGATCCCCGGCAAGAGAAGTATGGAGCAGAGCTCAGATGCTTAGGCTGATCTGTGACAGAGAGGTAAACACAGGTACAACCGAAAAGAAAAAAAAATCAGCAAAAGCAATCTGTCAGATCATTGATTACCAAAATCGGTGTGACTCCAAGTGAGCTGAGGACGGGAATAAACACGCTGCCACTAAGCCAGCCGTAAGTAATTACCATAAGGCTGACCGCCAGGTGTCGCGGCAGCCAGCCCGGAGGCAGAAACCGCAAGTGCCGCCGCACAGGTCACGGCTCGGCCCCAGCGGTGGAGCGGCTGCGAGGGTGTTGGAAAACGATAAGGACTTTGAAGAGCGGCTTTTACAGTCAAGCCCTTGAAAGAGGAACTCGGGAGACAGGCACTTCAAGCGTAGCCCTCGGGATGAGAATTTGTTGATTATCAACTGAGCGGCAAGTGTGAGTGCTCCAGCCCCCGACATGCCTCTCAGCCCCTGGCGGGAATAAAGACGCTTCCTCCACCCCGCTGAGAGCGGAGAGGTGAGCTCCCCAGGCGTGTGCTCGCCGCACAGGTAGCTGCTGTTCAAACTAATCCTAAAGAGGTTAGGGCCAGGGGAAGTAGCATCCTGGCGGTAAAACTGCCCAGGAATAAATTATCCACATTAGCTCCCTGCTTTGAAGTGCAGGTGTCCGTGATTAGCAGTCAAGGCCCGTGCGCAAAATGGACGCACGCTTGATTTGCAAACTAAACCACCCAGCCAGAGCCCAGGTCCCTGTAAGTGTCCTTGGATTTACAAGAAGAAGGAGAAGAAGAGGAGGAGGAAGAGGAGGAGGAGGAGGAGGAGGAGAAAGAAGAGAAAGGGAGGGAGGGAGGGAAGAAGGGAGAAGAGAGAGAGAGAATCCCATACTTTCACACCGAAGTCCCTCGGGTCTATTTGCTGTTCCGAATGAAGCAAACACACTTGACAGAATTTGTGGCACTCTGCCGCGCTCGCTCTCCCAGAGAACAATGGGGCAGCTCTTTAGCTCTTTACGTGGAGAAGTCTAACGTGCGTCCAGATGCCAGTGGGAGACCCGGTGATCTGAGGAGGCCACGCAAGAAAGGGTGGAGCAGAGCTCTCCGCCATGAGCACCCAGCAGCCAACAGCACCCCATGTCCACGCAGAGGGAAAGACAGCCAAGTATCTGAATTATGCTCCTACCTACGCTTCCCAAGTGAACTGTGTCTCTGAAGGGTTTGACTCGATTACAGGCCTTTGGGAGATGAAATTGTGTCGTTTTATAGGCGAGATGAAACTGTTCTAAGGAGAGGGTAGATGCCTCTTGGGTCAGTAGCTGCCCCTGGAGGAAAGAATAGACTAAACAGTTGTGAAGTTAAAGTCTCCCTCTACACAATATTACAACGTCGTAAGACAATCATATCAGAACACCCTGTGGGCAGAACCGGTCCTCCCTCGGCTGCTCCTCTGCTCATTCTTCTCCAGGACACGCACTGATGAATATCACGAGCAAACCTTGGTATTCTCCTCGGTAATCACAAGCAAACCTTCATATCCTCCTCGGTAATCACAAGCAAACCTTCATATTCTTGTCGGTAATCATTTGTCCAGGGTTCATTTCACTCCCTAACCACAAAAGACAAGCTCCAGGAAATGCATCTTTACCAAATACTGTATATGGGACAGATCCTGGAATTGATGTCATTGATTGACCATTAATTAATCACTCCTCAACTAATTCAAGATACACTGAGGACCTACTATGTGCACGGCACTGAAGGTGAGACTCGGGACTTCCCTCAGGGAGCTGACAGTCAAGCCATGAGGACCACAAGTAAGGGCGGTTTCTAACAGTGTGGGGACTGAAGAAGAGGCCCTCAAGAATCTGCTGTGGAGAAAAAACATTAGAGTAGGCTCATTAATTATTCATAAATTTAATAAGCACTTCTAGAGCATTAGCAATTCTCGAAGAGTCCTTGGCCTCTTTGGTCTGTTAAGCGTTTCCTTTGTAACGGTCCCGCTAATAACTTGTACTTTCTCTGAAGGAAGGCCTTGCTGAGTCTGGGTGAGCCTCCTCCAAAACCTGATCTGAATTCCGGATTTCAGACTAGCAAGCCAGAGTAGCTCTGACACATTTACTATTCATGGCTGTGTGGCTGTCAGCCCGGTCAGGAGCCCACAGAACTGTCACCAAGTGCTGAGGTCACCAAGTGCTGAGGAGGCTCAAGTTGCCTGTCTGCCCCTGATGAAAGGCAAAAGGGGAGATGCTACCGCTTTCTCTCCCAACCCAAGACGATGCTCCCGGGAGCCAGGAGAGGCTCCATGGCCCTGGCACTATTTGTCTGCCTTTTCGATAGGGCAAAGGGTGGCTTGCCTCAGTAATAAATTCTGAAATCTAATCTCATCTTCTGGCATCCACGGCTGAGCCCATCTATCTTGTCCACGGGCACCTCCACAGATCACTCAGGAACACCTGTGCTGAGTACGGGACGTGATGAAGCACCTGAGGGCCACCACGCTGCACCTTGAGGTGACCCTGGTATATACTGACACTGACACATGCCCACACCACCACAAGTCCCCACCTGTTAGGCTACATACACTGCAAACAACAACAAACAAACAAGTAAAGGTCCATCCTCCCTTAAGCCAGACCCAAATCCATCCGTTTTGAAAGGTCAGTGAGCCAATGAGGTTATCTTTCTCAAAGCCGCATTGAGAAGAATCCCCTCGGGTGCCTAAGAAAAGCTAAAAATTCCTCTTGTCCAGCATCCAGCCCATTACACAAAGCTGAGCAGAAGTCCAAGAGCAAAGACAACTAGCTCAGGGGAAACACTCCTAGATACTGGGAGAAGCAGCTGGACCTCAGGGAAGTCCCCAGATCTAGACAGTGTTTCCTACATGGAAGGGAAATTGGAGGTAGAAAGATGGAGGTCTAGGAAACTCAATGCTTGTTGATTAGAGGGAAAGATAGCAAGAGTAATCGTGGGCCTGGTGGTACTGGCCTGTAATCCTAGCTACTCTGGAGGCTGAGACAGCAGAATCACACGTTCAAGGCCCAGTAGGCTCTCAAGCAAGCACAAGGCCAGCGTGAGCGATTCGGGGAGACCCTGTCTCAGTATGAAAAGTGGGGAGAAACGTCTAAGGTTGTAGTGCTGTAGTAGGGCACCTGCAGGGCATGTGTGAGGTCTTGGGTTCACCCCCCAGCATCACGCACACACACATACACACACGCACACACACACATACACACACACACACACACACATACACACACGCACACACATGCACGCACACACACACACTGGCATGACCTTTGAAATCCACAGTGCCTCTTCTCTCCCTTCCATGCCTCATAAGCCCTCTGGAGATTCTGAAGGAGTCCATTGGCTCTGATTTGTTTCAGTATTTATTACCTCTGTTTGTGTATGCGTACATGTTTGTGTGTCTCAATGCGAGCGTAGAGGTTGGAGGACAACTTTTGGCTGTGGGGATAGGGCTCGGCTTACCAGGCTTGGCAAAAAGTCCCTCTACCCAGGGAGCAATTTTACGAGCCCACACACACTGTATTGTTAAGTGTGTCCCAGCATATAAGAGGCCTTCAGCGTCCTGGAGATTGCTGGGTGTCTGTTTACCAGCTCCACTGTGAAGGAGGAGCCTGCAGACATCACACTCTGTCCCATCGAGGCCCCTCCCCATTCTTAGATCTGGCTGTGGAAACAGACGTGGAAAGGGACTCTCTGTGTTTTCTGTCTCCTGCCTTCTCGTCAGTCTGAGCATGGCCTCCACTCTGCTCGTGAACTCTGGCGTAGTGGCTGGGTAGCCTGGCAGTTGAGTTCAAATGAGTTGCCAGCCCCTGAGCTCCACAGGGCAAGAAGTTGGATCCACACGCCAAAGCTCTTTTGATTGCTCTCTGGTTTTCCTCGGTCCAGAAATACCGGAGATGTTGAGATAGCAGAGAAAAGGTTTTGCTCTTTATAGAGGATCTGCCAACAAAGCGCTGCTTTCCTGTGCTCAAAGCGAAGTCGGTGCCCATGACACCTTCATGGTAGGTCTAGCAGCGCACAGCCAGCAACCCCGCATCTCAGCAGCGCTTCAAAGGCATGCGTACTAGCTTCCCCAAGCCAGAGACCTGCCAGAGGCCACTCTTAAATCAGAAGACTGTGAGTCCCAGCCCGTGTGTGTGTGTGTGTGTGTGTGTGTTAAACACACATGGGTGTGAGAGAGCTAAGCACGTGTGTGTGTGTGTGTGTGTGTGTGTGTGTGTGTGTGTGTGTGTGTGTACATGTGCAGAAAAGAACATCCAGCGTCCTGATCCACCTTACTCTTTTGAGACAGGTTTCTCCTCTACTTCACTCCAGGCTGGCTGCCAGCAAGCCGCGCAAATCCTCCTGCCTCCGCCCCACACAGTGCTGGGGTTGCAGGTGCCACAGAGCCACACCCAGTTTTCTGCCTGGTCCAAGCTCAGGTCTCCAAGCCTGCGAAGCGACTGTTGTTAGTGCTGGCTTCCCTCTCCAGCCCCTAGACTCAATCTTGTAATGTTTTTGTTCTTGATTCAGGGTCTCATATGGCCCAGACTGCCCCTGAACTCACTCACTACATAGGTGAGGAGGACCTTGAACTTCTAATCTTTCTGCCTTCACCTCCCAAAGGCTGAGTTTTCAAGTGTGTACCACCTCACCCTTCTTTTGTAGCTTTGGGGGTCAACCCCACTTTACGGATGCTAGATAACTCCACCAACTGAGCTGCACCCCTGACCTTAAATTATGTTTCAGGTTCATTTAAGCACGCAGACAGTTTAAAAGGAAGGTACATATACTTCCCACATATGTCCCGACCCCGCCCAGGCATCCACCCCCCCATCAACATGGCCTGTCACAGTGGCTCTTTTACAAGCTCTGAACCTACACCCCCCCCCCAAAAGCTCACTGTTGGCTTTAGAGTTCACCCTGAGTGCTGTAATTTCTCGGGGATGGAACAAATGCATGATGGCATCTGGCCCCCACCAGCATCCACTCCCCTCTTGTGACCCCTGGGAACGACTTCTCTGGGCACTGCCTTCTCATGGTCACCAAGGGCTAGGTTTTTGTTAGCCACACCCTCTGCCTTCACCCTTGCTCCAGTGTCTTGTCCTGATACAAACTTCCTAATGTTTCTTTAGAACTGAACTCCTTCAGCGGGGATCAAAGATAAAAATCACATAAGGCCTTACTCTGGGCTTAAATCATACGGTCTAACTGTAAGAAAATTTCTAAACTCTGAGAGTCACGTATTTTTCAATGTGCCTCTTAGACTCAAAGAAATCAACAGGACAAACACACAGTCTCAACACCGGACCACAGCTTGTAACTGTTTCATGGTGCAGGCCTTGCTTAGCTGCTTTTATGTTTCTAGAAAACTCCCCAGCCTTTCGGCGGAGGAGGCACACCCTGTCACTCATGGTGACACTGGGCTCATCAGGGCGGTAGGTTTTAGAGCTGGGCACACCCCATTCTGAGCACCCGGTAAGATTCCTAGCCCAGCGTGCACAGCTCTGCTCAGCTCTCACTGGGTTTCCGCCCACCCCCCTTCACAGTGGTTTCCACGCATGCGTGGACCTTTTGTCTCACCGTCTGGGCCTGCAGTTTCCTGGTCTCCACATATGTCTGCAAGCCGAGTAAAGGCCGCGTTTGAAACCCGGGGAGAACCTTCTCTCTGTGTGTGACACTGAAGCAGCTTGCTCGCTTCTTGGCAGGCCTAAATGTTTTGTAAACTCAATCAGTAAATCCTGAAATTTAATTTCCGCTGACTTCCTGCCCACAGGGAGGGTCTTCTCAGCACGGGACCCCTGTGTTAGGGAAGTCTCCTGCTGCGCTCTCTCTTCTTCCCTGAGCACAACACGCTTTGACAAAACACCCGCATCACACCACCTAAGACCTCCGTGGGGTCCTGCTTCATTCTGTGCAGACAAGCTGGATCCCGTGTCCGGAGCAAGCCGAGCGTGAGCAGGGGATGTTGTCAGTGCACTCTGGCAAAGAGGAGAAGAGCAGGTCTGCGTTCCAGGATTAACCCACAGTGAGCCCGCAGCCATCTCTCACACCGTGTCAAGCACAGACACAGCAGCAGGCATGGCAGGGCCTCCCCTGGCCGCTTGTACCTTGGGGATTATTGACCTGATAGATTACAGAACGTTTAGTGCCCGTGATTGTGTAGGTAGAGAGCTACAGCCCATCGCCTGTAGGTGGGCATAGACTAAGGTTGTAGGTTGAGTCTGCTGATCCTCAAGACTGGCCGACAGCAAGCCGTAGTGGGTGGGCCGCAGGCGGAATGGGCAAGGCTGGGAAAAAAGGCCATAGCGGGCAGGCAACGGGCAGAAAACGGGCAAGGCCGGGAAGCAGCCGTAGCGGGTGGGCAGGCGGGTGGGCAGCGGGGCGGAATGGGCAAAGTGCTGCTGCGTTTTTGGTTTTTTGGGTTTTTTCCTGCTTTACACTTTTTTTTTTAATATCCAGCAAGTCAACTTGTGATCTCTGAATATTCCTAGGCAGAATGTTATAGGCAAGAACTACACGAATTTATGAGAACACTAGAGGAAATAAAAATGTGAACACGAAGACTCCATGTCTGTAGCTTCGAATTTCTTAAAGTTTAGAAACTGTGACCATGACTGATTCTCAAATGACAGCTTCTATCACTAAGACATCCGTGATTATGAGGGGAAAAAAAATTCTAAGATTTCTGGCATTGCCAGCTCAAATCTTTATTCATATCTGTGCCTCCCTAAAAGCACCTCAGGATGCTCTCAATATTTCGATTTTTAAAAAAAGTCTACTTTTGAAATATACATAGGGCTCAGTTTTTCACTAATTTCACTTGCTGCATGCCTGATAGGATTAGCTGTACCTAAAGTTTTTATTCTTGCTGCCTAGATAATTTTTATTCAGCTGTTCTAAACACACTAAGCAATCTTGACTCTAACAGTAATGTCACTGGTCTGTTAATTCTAATGATTGGTCCCAGGCTGTTCCTCCCCTTCCTTTAGGAATGGTACCTTCCAGTCTCTCCATGTGCATGAAAAGTGACAAGCATGGGTCCCCATATTTCTACTTATTGGGCCACCCTAAAGACACGGTTTGTAAAATCTGCATGACTATTATCTTTTTCTAATGATCCTTGGTTTGCGTATGTTGTTTTTTTTTTTTTTAACTGATGTATAATGCATTCTTCCGTAGTAGCCTGTCTAATCGCTGCTAGAACTCTGGAGGGCATTTGTTAATTGAGACCTTGGAAATAACAAGGCTACAGTTTAAGGGTTCACGAGACTCTAAGGCGCATTACATTCTAGGGGGCCCAGTCTAGCGTGCCCCTCATAGGAAGAAATGCATGCAGGAGCACCCAAAGAGTCTGTGCTAGCTGATTTCTGCCTCCTGGTTATCTATTTCGCTCTTCTTAAGCCACATGCAAATTAATACTAATTCTGTATTAGACAGAAAGAGCCACTGTTACCCTCTGGCCCTAAGGACTCCACCTGGAGTCATAGGTATCCCCAAGCCTGCTTTGTGGCAGTTAGGACTATCCAGATCTTCTGATCTTCCTTTCTTCCTACTCTGTGATGTGCCGTGTTTAATGGGAAACCCTTGTCTTAAAACACCTCCTTGTGGTTATTTATGAGACAGTTGTGAGATTGCATTCAGGCAGCACTCCAGTTTCTCAATGAATATCCTCAGGGCTACCATTTGGGGAACGCTCTTAGGGACAGAAAAAGTGTGCTCCACAGAAATAAGGGAGATGTCGGTGGCAGCCTCGTAACGGTGGGCCAGGCAATAAATCCTTGCCTAGACCCGTCCACGTTCCCCCCGGCAAGTCCTACAGGGCTGAGACTGCCACCTCACACTAACTGGACTGGGACTTTAAAGCGTTGGTTTGACTCGTTAGCAGCAACTGGGGCTCACGCTTGCTCTCCACTGCTGGCCGTAGAATTATGACCCACGCGGGACCACGTCTCAGCCAAGGTTTGACTCGGCCCCGTTCACACTGCTGCAGGCCTGGCTAAGCATCCCGCCAGCACATTCTTTGAAGCTAGTCCTCTGTTTTTTTTCTGAAACAGAATTCCCAGTTCTTAACGATCTGATTGTCCTCCAGGAATGACTCAGACTTAACACGGAAGATGAGGATAGTCAGTGATTATACAATTGACCTACTAGTGATTTGTACGGATAGAACTATCTCTACACACACGTGCCCTGCCACAGTCATTCCTTGGAGATGTCTGCCAGGAAGAAAAGCTTTCAATGTATCATCACGTCTGTGAAGTGTCTGTCTTGCCTGAATCACTTGTTCACCGGGGGAAATCAAAGGCAGGGCATAAAGCAGGGAAATGCAATGTGATAGGACCATGTAGCTATCACGGGGACACCTAACCCAGTTACCGGAGGCTGAGTCTCTGTTGGGACAAAAGAAAGCCATCCTTCCATGTGAGCTACTCAGTATAACCCACGGGAATGAGGGACCTAGAAAGGAGGAGGGTTGGGGCCACAGAGCGGCTGAATGTTTGCCATGGGTTCAAGGCCCGACTGGGGAGGGGGAGTTCTCTGTGGTCTCAGTTTGTATCCACAGCTCTGTGAAGTACCTCCTATGTCCCAGGCATCACACTCGTGGTTAGGGATGTGGAGATAACCAAGGGAATGAGAGTGAGGGAAGATGGGGACTAAGGCAAACGTATTCTTAGCAGAGGATGATGGGAAATCCAAGTGGGTAGCTTAGAAGAGTTCCAGGGCATTCTTCCTGAGGTGGGACATCTTACTGGGGCCTTTAGCAATAAGCGCAGTTCCGCCTGAGAGGAAAAGATGTCAGACAGTATGAAGGGGATAAGAAAGAGCTAATACAAAGTCAGGAAAATGTGTTTATAGGGCCTCATGGGCTAAATGGCAAAGCAGGCGGAGACAGTGAAGGATTGGTTCTAATTAAAAGGCCTTCCAGGGCTGGGCAGTGGCGCTGATAGAAGTGTGTGCCCACTCTGAATAAGGCCGTGGTTCAATTACCAATTCAAAAAGAAACATGTATACAAAGGATTCAAAGCTTATCTGGAAAGATAAAGGTAGCTGGGCACTATTTAAGGTGGATTTTATATAGGAAATGGAAGCAGCTAAAATGTTACAGCAACAGCCGGGGCAGAGGCAAAGGTTAGGGGAGGTCCTGACGTGGGGATCTAGCGGTATGGGAGCTGCATGCTGAGACTGGAGTTGGTAGACGCCTTGATGGTTCACTGAGGCAAACGCTAAAAACGGATGAGCTACAGACCTGAGGGAGAGGGTCGGAGGGCAGCTGACTGGTCTGTTTGGGACTCGTGTTTCGGGTGTCTGATAGACATTTACAGGAGGCAGTCCTAAAATAAGGTGCCGAGTCCAGCCCTCGGGGAGTAAGACCTGGAAATAGGGAGGTCTCGGAAGAAAAGAGAGGCCCAGGAATGGGGCTGGGCTCCCCCAGAGACAGCGTCATGGACGTAGGGTCTACATGGCGTAGCAATAGCAAGAAGTCGGTAATGATTGGAGGAAGGGGGTGGCGTTGAGCAGGGCCAGTTCGGCCCACAAGGCAGTGCACACATTGCACAGATAAGTAGTTCAAAGCAAGGTTTATTTCCAAGCCAGTCAAGCGTGGAGGAAGGCAGCCAAGTCTCATCTGTGCTTCCCCAAGATAGGGTTTGGGGGCATTTATAGGATAAGAAAGGTGATTTGAGGCATAGGTGATTGGAGGTGACATGGTCTATACATGTATGATTCATCTTCATGACTCTTCGTGTGATACACATCTGCAGAATGACGGCAATAGCGCGGTCTAAGAATCTTCAAACTTGTAATGCCAAGTGGTCACCTCACACTAGACTGCAAGTGAGGAGTTGGTGGATTTCACCAAACTGGCCTCAAATGCTGAAAACTAACATAGCTGGTCGTTATTATGAAAGTCCAAGCAGACCTTTAGCCCCAGCTATGGAGGCTAAGGTAGGATAATCACAAGTACGGGGAGAGGGTGGAGCTAAGGAGTGGGTGGGGCAACCGCTGGAAACCTGGAGCATCATATCGATACGGCCAAGGAAGAGATTTAGGGGCGGTGGCAAATGTTTGGGGAACCTTTAATACTCGACGCCCTTTACTCTCCCTTGGGGGACTTTATACTGAAGCGTAGCCGTGGAGGCTCCTGCCCGGGCCACTTAAGCCAGGATTGGTGGGAGAAGGTCACACACAGAGGATGAGTTCACTGTCTCGGGGTCTGTTGTGATCACAGGCTGTAAAAACAGAAAGTGTGTACTGAAACTGAGGTCATGGCTGTGTCTATGGACTATGGACCATAAGCTAACCACGCGGGTAGTCTTTCAGACTAATTTGTAGAAGGAATTGGGAAAATCTTGGAGAATTAGGCTCCAAAGGCCTCAACTCTGTAAGCAGAGCTAACTGTGTGATTCTGGTAAGGGCCCAGAAGACAAAGACTGCTAAAAAAAAACGTGGACAATGAGGCTCAGATGTACGCGTGAGGATTCAGATGGAAATAGAAACCTCCTCAGGATTGCCACTAGAAGCCACCAGTTTGCATTCGAGGAACATCAAGGCCTATGCCATGTTGGTGCCAATATGAGCTGGAACTTTAGTCTGTGGCACCGGGGTACAGGGTGCGAGGCTGAGGCAACCCTGGGATGTATAGGTCTCGAGCTACGAGGACATGGTCAGTGGTGGGAGGTGGGTGGTGGGTATCCCCCAGCAGCACCCTGGGCCTGGACATAGCGCAAGCCTCTGCCTGATGCTGGGCCTGCGCTAGGTGCTCCATCTGTGAATTCAGCGCTGCTCGGGGCCTCATTCTGTACCTTGCTTCCTTGCCTTGCTCCCTAGAGAGAAGTGTCTTTGTGGCAAAGCCATCAACTCCTCCCTAACCTGTGCTATTGACCCAGTCCATGGCGGGGAGTTTCACCACGGTTGGCCTGGTTGTGGGTTTGAAGTGCAAGGCCTGAACTTAGTCGTCCTTCCCTGTCCAGAGTAAGAGGTTCTCTCTCTCAATCTCTCTCTCTCTCTCTCTCCCTCCCTCCCTCCCTCCCTTCCTCCCCCCCCCGTGTGTGTGTGTGTGTGTGTGTGTGTGTGTGTGTGTGTGTGTGCGCGCGTGCGCGCGCACGCGCGCACCACATGCATGTACTGCTTGAAGTTACAGGGACTTCAGATGATACAATCAGACATAGTCAAACTCTTCCTCCCCGGCTCATTCAATGCGTCTTTTTGGTTCTGTTACTCTAGAAACAGGTACAGTGGCCTCTCTCCTGACCTTAGCTCTTGGAGTAGTTTGGTGTTTAGGTAACTGTTCTGGTTGGCATTTCTGTGGAGAGATAGCTTCAGACAGTCTAACCGCAGACAAAATGCCCTGCCTCCTGGACGGGTTTGAAACATTGTCTCCTGTTGAAGTGAACACAGTGTCTTCAAAAACAATGGCCTGGGGTTCTTTGTCATTTACTATAAAAACTCACCTGAGAAGAAAAAGCCAATAGCAGGAACCCTTCATGTCTGCCTTCATTTTCAAACTGTTTCCTCTTTTCTTTCACACAAAATGCTGGAGGGGAGAAACGATGTTCCAGTATATCCAAAGTCCCAAGGCAACTCAGTGTTCTAAACAGAGATGGCCTTGATTGAGCTTTGGTTGTTAAGTAGCACAAACAGTAAAAACCCAGAGACAGACATTGGGGTTCAAGCTGAAGATCAGGAAATCAAAGCAGCCAACCACTAGAGAGACCTTTTACCTCTATCAAATCTTCAGACCAAAGGGCAAGATCCTGTCTCCAGGAATCCTCAGACTCCACACTCCACAGAGTTCCTGTCTCTTCCCCTTTATACTCCTCTCTCTGTCCAGCCATATCGCTCCTGTCTCCACCTCCCAGTGCTGGGATTAAAGGTGTGTGATCCCAAATTCTGGGATTACCTTTGTGTGAGTTCTGTTTCTCTCTTAGACAGATTCAATTTTGTGTAGCCCACGATAGCCCACGGTGACCTTGAACTCACAGAAATCCACCCGCCTCTGTCTCCTGAGTCCTGGGATTAATGGTATGTGCCACCACTCCCTGGCCTGTATGGTTGACTAGTGTGGCTGCTTTGCCCTCTGATCTCCAGGCAAGCTTTAGTTATTAAAACACACATAATATATCACTACAACAAGGTAGCATGTAATTCTTAAAGCCACTATAAGTTCATATGCCATGGAAATAACATGATAGATTAAAATTGGAATCAGCAAAAGATTAAAAATGAAATCATCACAGGATCTAACAATTACACTTGTGGGGTCAGAAAGACTTCAGCTAGTCCGTGGTGGAGCACGCCTTTAATCCCAGCACTCAGGAGGCAGAGGCAGGCGGATCAGGCGGATCTCTGTGGGTTTGAGACCAGCCTAGTCTACAGAGCTAGTTCCAGGACAGGCTAGGGCTGTTCCACAGAGAAACCCTGTCTCAAAAAATCAAAAAGAAAAAAAAGAAAAGCCCTTAAATAATGATTAAAAAAATAATTGCACACCCATGCTTGTGGCCATACTTTTCAGAACAGCCAAGATACTGAAGCGCCCTACGTGTCCACATTCAGAGAATGCATTAAGAAAATGGGCACTTTGTGCCCCAGAATTCCTTCAGCCTTGCTGTGGTTTTGTCTTAGTTAGGGTTTCTATTGCTGTGAAGGCAACTCTTCTAAAGAAACATTTAATTGGGGTGGCTGGCTTACAGTTTCAGAGGTTTTGTCTATTGTCGTCATGGCAGCACGCTGGCAGACATGGTGATGTCATCGCTGAGAGTCCTAGGTCTTGTAGACAAGAGGAAGTCACCTGTCTGTCACACTGAGGGAAGCTTGAGCAAGAGAGACCTCAATGCCCGCCCCCACCGTGGCTTCATCCAACAAGGCCACACCTCCTAATAGTGCTATTCCCTTTGGGGGCCATTTTCTTTCAGATCGCCACATGGGTTCCCATGTTTGCACACTTGGTCTCCAGCCAATGGTGCTGCAGAACCCATAGGAAGCAGGGCCTTGCCGGAAGAAGTAAGTCACTGGGGGTGGGCCTTACAGGCTGATGGGCCAGTCCGCTTCCTGTTTGTCCCCCGTTTCTGGGAGCCATTGTCAAGCTCTACCACCTGCCTTCCCCACTGAGAACTCTAAGCCAGAGCAAAACTTTTCTCCCCTAACTGCTTCTTGTCACAGTTACAAGAGAAGCTGGTCCACTCTAGGAGGAGGTCACGGCATATCACGGCAACACAGTTGCCGCTAACTCTTGTTAAAGGAAATGAGCTGTCTGCAAAAAGATGAATCTCCGTAGCTTCGCTTACATCTGAAGTATCCAAACTCAGAGAAGATGCAACATGGTTGTGAGGATGGGGCCAAGCAGGGGCGGGGGGGAGGGGGGGGGCGGGGGGGGTAGATTAGTTTCAGTTTTGCAAGAGAACCAAGAATCTGGTGCATTTAACCTGGCTGCCTGTAATGCTGACAGTGGGTTAGATGAAAACCTGTGTTAATTGTTACCACAATATTTTACAAATGAATGCATGGGGCACTAATGAGAACAGGTACTTCTGAGCCTTTAGCAGAGGTGAGCCCAGGGAGTCCATCAGCTGTGCTGGTACCTGGCAGCCCTGAGGCCTTCTTCATATGAGAGGCAATGAGGTTCTCAAAGGAGCCATCAGTAGGAGCCCAGCACGTCGTCGTTAGAGATGGCGGCTTCACTTCCCAGTTGGTTCGCAGTCTGTTTTGCTTCTACTGCTGTTTTGGTTCTTGCCTTTGACCGAGTTTGGAATGAGGACTCCATGGGCCGGTAAGTGTGGAAGCGCCTGGCTGAACCTGCTAGGTTCCGGTGGCTTGCTTATCTCGGCTCCATCTGATCAGCCTGCTCTCCTGAGAGCGAGAGTGTCTTCCAGGCAGCGCCTGTATTCAGAGGAACCAGGAGCTTGCAAAGTACACTGATGTAGATTCACCTTCACTGGGAGCCTCAGAGGTGACTCCACAGGGGCTGGCCACATAAATATAAACACATTATTGCAAAATGCAAAATGGAAATCGTAGCCTTCTTAATGTCTTTCTGGGCCATGACATGTGTTTGTGAAAACGTTTACTGTTTCTCCTTCTTTAGCTGCTGGGTCAGTTAGCAAGCACAACTGTGCCCAGAGCCCCAGCTAGTCACCCAGTTGTTCAGCCGCTGTGTGTTAGGACTGTCTCCTAACCGAGCATCTCCGCTGACGCAAATAATCCCAATCAGACCAAATCAAATCAAATTAGAAGATACCTGTGCTCTCAGGTGGCCCGAGGGGTGGGGGACAGAAAGTAGTCAACGCAACCACAGAATAGGAAGAGGGAAGAGCACATAATTATTTCCTAGGGACCAGTTTAAGGAGCCTGTGGTCTTGACCTTCCCTAGGGATGGGTCAAGGTTTGATGGGCTGGGATTACATTCCAGACTGTTTGTATAAGAAGTGACAGGAAGCTGAGGTGATACTCATGACCAACATTTTAGGCTCTCTTTGGAAAAGGGGGCATCAACTCAAGGCTGGCTCCATCCTGCAGGCATGGAGCAACCTTGGGGAAGAGAGAGCTAGGTGTTGGTGGGTTCACGCTCAGAGAAAGGTGTGGCTGGAGAGGCATCCTGTTTATTGTCATCCCAGAGACACCAGGCATCTGTTTCTTGAGGGAGATGACTGGGCAGTGACTAGGAGAAAAAATATTGTTATCACCCAAGACGAGGAGCAGGTAGGCCCTTCATTGCGGCATCTTGGAAAACCGGAGGGTGGAAGGTCCTCTCTGCTGAACAGACCAAGTGTCCTGAGTAGGTGCCCACGTGAGCCTGGAGAGATGGTACCAGCATAGGTGTCCCAGGAGCTTGGCAGCCGAGGGTGTGGTAAGGATTACCGTGTGAGGTCCTGTCCATTGAGGTTCAAGAGGCCTAGCAGCTAGCTGTTTGAGGAGTACTCTGTCTCCTGGGGAGAGCGGGGCAGGTTTAGGGCATTAGGGTTCACTGGTGTGGGGGCAGGAAGACAACTGTCAGCATGTGAATGGAGAAGGGACCTTAGGAAGGAGAGGTAGGGTAGGTACCCCCCAGTGGAGGAGTTTGGGCTGGGAGGTGATGGTTGAGGAGAAAGGGATAAAGCAGCTCAAAAGGGCTCAGGCCCATAGGGGAATGTGGGGTGGCCCTGAGGCAAGTAAGGGCAATGGGGAGAAGGGAGGGCCAAGATAACCTGAGTTCAATAGAGAGCTTAATTAGATGTTGTTTGATGAGTCCAATGGCCCTCTCCACCTTTCCCCCAGGATTGTGGATGATAGGGGATGTGGAATTTCCAGGAGATGTTGAGAGCTTCAGACACAAGCTCCATGACCCTGGAAGTAAAAGCTGACCCATTGTCCATCTGGATGGTCCGTGGGACGCCAAACCTGATCCACCATATCTGCCATTTCCCTGGAGGCCGGAATCACTTCTATCCATCCACAAGTGTTAAGAGATAACAGAGTTTTTTATGAGTAGGCATATGGGTGAAATCAACCTGCCAATCTTCACCCGGTCGGAGTCCACGAAGCTGATGTAGACACTGACGTATGTGGACCAGCCCCCTGTGGTTGGCCTGGGCATACGTCTGGCAGGAGGAGTGAACCTCTGAAATACAATCTCAGATATGGGTGGGGTCAAAGAGGGGCTCCAGGAAGCGGAACAAAGCTTTGGGGCCTACGTGTAAGGTCTGGTGGATGTCTGAAATGATTGACAATGCTTGGTTTTGAGGAAGGATGGCATGGTTATTTAAATAGAACCATCCATCCTTTGTTTTTGTGCCCCCCCCCCTTTTTATGAGCTAGTCCCTCTCTTTTGGTTGATAACAGGGCTGATAGGAGGAAGTTACGTTCTGTGGAATCCGAGGAGCTGGAGGCAAGGCCCCCGGGTCACTGAGTCATCTTTGGCATTGCCTAAGACCACTGGGTCCTTGGAGGACTGGTGTCCCCCACAGTGAATAATGGTTACTTCTGCAGGGAGCTGGAGGGCCTCCAAGAGGTTGGCTATAAGGCGTCTGTTAACTATGGGGGTGCCCTTGATAGTGAGGAAGCCCCTTTCCTTCCAGAGTGCAGAATGAGTGTGGCCTATCAAGAAGGCACATTTAGAGTCAGTGCAGATATTAGCCTGTTGGCCCTTGGCTATTTGGAGTGGCCTGGTCAAGGCAATTAATTCAGCCTTTTGTGAGGAGGTTCCCATTGGCAGGCGGGTCGCTTCGACTATGTCAGTGGAAGTGACCACTGCATATGATGCCTGGTGGTTGCCTGATTTATCTCTACGGGAACTTCCATCAGCAAACAGGGTGAGTTGGGAATCTGTACATGACTGGTCTAGAAGACCCTGTGGAGGTGAGGTTAAAGCCTCTACAGCCTCTGGGCCAGAGTGAGGGGAGGTACCAGAGGGGGAGGGAGCAGGAAGGAGAGTTGTGGGGTTCAGGGCAGGACTGGAGGTCAAAGTAATTTGAGGATTTTCTAGAAACAGTAAATGAAAAGTCTGGACTCTGTGAAGGCCGAATTGGGGGGGGGGGAGAGAGAGAGAGAGAGAGAGAGAGAGAGAGAGAGAGAGAGAGAGAGAGAGAGAGAGGAGTGTCTCAGAAGGCCTGAGAGGCGGTGGGTAGAATATACCTTGATTGGCCTGGACAAGGTGATCTTGAGAGCCTCCCAAGTGAGTCCAGCTGCTGCTGCCAGGGCTCAGGCACGGTTGCCACCCACAGATGAGGAGGTCCAGCTGTTTGAATAAAAACACAACAGCCTGAATCGAAGGCCCAGCCTGTTGGGTTAGAACTTAGTGGCCACTCCTGACCTCTCATCCGTACATAGAGACAGTAAGGTTTCGTGGGGTCTGGAAGAACAAGAGCAGGGGCTGTTAGAAGGGCGTCTCGCAGCAGAGAGAGAAAGCAGGCTGAACGCGGCTAACAGCTTGCACCTGGCCAGGAGCAAGGTGGGTGGGTGGGTGGGTGTGGGGGAGAAGGAGGAGGAGACACAGAGAGCACCTCAAATGGTGGCGGTGTAAGGAGAATGAGCTGAGGGGACTTTGAGCTGGAGGGCGTTTAGGGCTGGGGAGGAGGTGAGAAGGCTGGGAGGCTTATGGGGGGGGCGTGTAACAGGTACTTGTGCCTGAGGAAGCCTGGTCGCCAGCATGTGCTTTGATATGCTAATAGGCACCACAGGTAGTCAGACGTCCCTTCTGCCAGAGGTAAGGAAAATGACTTCTTTTGGCAGAGGGAACCTGGGTTCCCAACTTCCTGAAGAATGAAGGCTTTTATCTAACTGCCAGAAACCCTCCTGTAAGTCAGTCCAGGTTGAGTCCATTTCTGGATATCTGGCGGCTTTCTGGAGTTGGGACTTTTCTTTGGACCTGACAGCTTCCACCTCCGAATCTGAGCAATGCTAATGATCTTCAGTTGACACATATTGCCTCGTTAAGCTTTTTGTAGTCTTTCATCTTTACTTTGGTCTACCCAAAACAGAAAATCAGCATCTACCAGGCAGCAAGGTAAGGAAGTCTAGGATGGAAGAAGATGGCTAGGGGCTCCAGAGGAGAAAATCCAGGGGAGCATGGCCATTTTCTGTAATTCCTGGTCAGTAGATTGCTTTTGGAAAAAAATAAACATCTCTCCTTTTTGATAACCTTTACTTATTTTAACAACATACTACATATTAATTATAGACTATTTCAAAACTAAAGATAATCAAAATTCAAAAATGAATTTTCTTTTAAAAATATAACCATTTTGGTTTTTGGATTCTTCTCTGATGTTTATATTATTAGTCCATGATGTTAAATATACTTCTATAGATTTTTTTTTCTTTCTTTTTGGTTTTTCTAGACAGGATTTCTCCATTTAGCTCTGGCTGTCCTGGAACTCACCCTGGTAGACCAGGCTGGCGTCAAACTCAGAGATCCCCCTGCCTTTGCCTTCTAAGTACAGGGATTAAGGGCTCTTGCCACCACTGCCCGGTTATAGATCATATTTAATGACTGCTTAGTATTTTATTTTATAAATACTAAGTCTATTGAACTGAAATTTTGTTTGCTTATTTTTCTATTATATCTAAATTTCACAAGATAAAATCCATTGAGGTCATATATCCCTGTATAACCTTGATTTCTATTTAAGATAACTGAAAAATGAAACCTTCAGATAAAGAATAAGTATATTCTTGGAGAAGACAGGGGAAGTCAGGCAATCACATCCTGTTGTAATGTGGTGCCAGTCTTTGGTGATGGAGAATATTTTTCATTAAGTACCTTTCCATTAACCAAACTCCGGCCGATGCTGTATGTCATAATGAACAGTTCTGAATGCTGTATAGTAGGTTGTCCCAATCCCACAGAGTTCCTGGGCTCAGATGCATTTAACCCAGAGAGATGGTTGCGCCTCCGTGTCTAAGCCTCACTGACACAGGACCACCTTCAGAACTGGAGAAGAGCATGTGGACCAATAGCGGCAACACATTACATCCGTGTACAATTCGCTTTGTTCTATGCCTCCTTCCGCGTCTCTCGGTTTTTTTTTAAGCTGCACTAATGCTATTTCTCAAAGAAACAGCGGACCGTACAATCCCATAGCACGCTTCTTTGGCAGTTTTAAAACTCCTAAGCCTTCCGGTAACTCAGGACCCGGTTACATCTGTGTGTTTTATTTATTTGAGGGAAGCACAATTAGTCTCGAAGAAACCCAAGCCACTTCTGGGGTTAAGCGGCTCTTCCAAAATCCTATGGGCCTTAGGAGCGTTTCAGACACCACTGAGAACAAGGCCAGAGGGTTTTGTTTGCCCATGGCAGAATGGACACACAGTGGCTCATTCCTAAAACCAGGGCAGGCTGATGTTCAGGAAGGAGTCCCCAGCACCCAGAGACTGGCTTCAGAGGCCTGGGTTGGCAGAGCAGACTCCCGTGGTGTTTCCATTCAAGGAAATGAGTGAATCTTGCTGATGAGTTAGCCCTCCTCCTGTTAGCAGTCCAGCCAAGCAAGGACTCCAGGAACCCTTCAAACCCACCAAAGACACCTCAGTCCCCAGGAGGAGGGTGGTTGTGTGTAGTTGAAAAATGGAAGACACAAAAGGAATTTCTGACTCTCTCTCTCCTGAAAAGTTGGGGAGGAACACACCTTGCGAGTCTTTGTCTCTGCCTAACTGTGCCACGATTCTGCCCACCAGGCGGCAGCCGCCTCTGGGAGATCCCTTGTGTTTAAAGTTGGAACAGACTCAGCTGTGCCTGGTCTTCACGACCACCTTGGCCAAGCTGAGAAGATTCCTTCATATTCAACCCGTTCTTTCAGGAGCCATTTCTTTCTTCTTCCCATTTTTTTTTTAAACACTGACTTAATTTGAAGAATCTTTCATGTGGAAAATAAAGACTACCTAAATGAATTGGAATGCCAGTTTAAAAACATTGGTCTAAAGCAAGGCAATTTGAATAGGGCGTCCTTAAGGCTCAGATGGCTTTATAGCTAAGGGTAATCTATTCAGGGGCAAAATGGAGTATGAAAATGTGTTCTACAAATACAGTGATGACACTTAATAAATACCTAAGTGCTAGCAGTGTGGGTTGGGAAAATGTCTTTAAGTAGGAAAACTGGAAAATGCGGACATCTTCTACCTGGTGAATTGCTCTGTTGTGAAAGATTTATTGACCTTTTGCTTGAGCATCATACAGCTTTCATTATCAGTCCCAAAGTAGGAAACGGTATTTGGAAAGAGAAATAGTGGCGTATTTCATAGACCAAAGGGCCATACGATCTTAGTGTGAGCATCTCATTGCCAGGAGCACGAGTGTGTGGAAAATTACAGGTATAAATTCTTGAAGTGCGGCGGTGTTCAGTGAGATCCTGGCTCCTTGGAGGTCTCATTTTCCCCTTCAGAACTAAATAAGAAAACACTGAGACATCCTTGTAATAATGCGTGAGAAGAAGTAGCGCAGGGATGGTTTTGCTCTTCCGGGTCTATTCTTAGAGGGTGTCATCCGGCACGGCAAGACATACGGCACCCTTCGAACCAGTGCGTGTCCTTAGTCGAGTTCAAATAGGTGTCCCCACCCCACCCGCAAACAGGGGTGGAGAAATGGTTTTAAAGATCGTTGGTGCTGCCCGGCGACCACCGCAACATCGTGGAACTGCGGTTCTCTCTGCAACCGTTTGTGGCAGGGAGAACAAGCATGGAGCAGAGAAGCCCTCTGCAAAGATTTACAGTGAAGACCCTGTCAGAGAGGGATTCCGGCAAGAAGAGCCAGAGCTAGCCAGGTCGGAGCGGTGAGCAGGCAGCAGAAGCAGAGGCTTCTCGGCCCTTCAAGCTCTGAGCCAGAATGGACTGAACCTGCTCTCCCGGTCTTGTCTCCCCACCTGTCTCTCATTTGCAATGGTCCCTCCCCCAGGAGAAGCTCGGTGTTGACCAAGTTAGGAATTCAGGGGTCATTGCGAGGTGACTTCTTTTATCTTTTTTACCTCACGGGTCTTTCTGTGTGCATCCTGGCACGTTTTTTAAATACAAGAGGCACATTACAGGTCTGGATGTAAAACCTTGAAGCCGTTGCTAGTTCTTTCATTTGGTATTAGCACCCCAGAGTTTCCAGTGTTTATTGGAAACGCCCCTGGAATGATTTAAGACCAAGGACAAACATTTATTTTCAGGCTTCGTCCTTAAATGGATGGAGACTGAGGCACACCGTTCATCTACACCAAATTCAGCGAAGCCTACTACCCCCTGGGCTGTACGAGCTCAATGCATTAGTACAGGGAACTAGAAGACACCAAAATCGTGTCTTTTCTGAGTAGTGAGAAATACTAGAAGTCCTTTAGGGAGGATTAGAAAGGCCAGCAGAGACAGGATCTCCCCAATACCTGTAAAAGGAAAACCAGAGAGAGACCCCGCCCTTGACTTCTCTGGTGATTGATTGACTAGCAGAGGAACCAGGGAGCCGAGGTGCAAGCAGCAGGGCAGATGGCGAGGCCATCAAAAGACAATTCAGGAAAGTCCAGTAGCCTTGGACAGGCAGCCTGCAGCCTTGCCAAAGCTGCTGCCATCCACTGAGAGGCGTTCCTGCTCATTTCTTCTCTGGCAGCTCCCTGCCCAAGACAGCAGAGCCAGACACACATATCCAGGGAAGGAGGTCCCATGTCCCATTCTTATAGCCTCCCTTGGTTATTTGGGACAACCCGACATCCCGACTGATCAGCCCTTTATTACGATGAGACACGCAGAACACACAGCCGTGGAGGGCAGCCTGCGACTCCTCTGGCTTTCCTCTGTATGTGACCTAGATCTGCAAGCAACCACCTAAACCCTTCGCTAGTGACACAGGGTCTTTAAGCAGAGTCATACTGATGATATAACATATTTAATGTTATAAATCAACACACAGTATCAGACCTTTAAATCATTCAGTCCTTATATGTTTTCATTAAGGGTGAACATTCTAATGCCAAATTTATGATATCAGCTAAGACCTAATATGGCTTAATTCTATTAATAAAAACTAATTTAGAAGTCATTATCCTTTTTAATTACAGATTTTGATTTAGATTGCTCCTGCTCTCCAAGCCGGAAAATGGCCGGCGCCATTATGCCATTGGTCCAAAGCTAATATTGTTCTTTATTATTATTAACACTTTTATAAAGTACCTGGTGGGAAAGGCTGATTAAAAATAACCTCCCCAGAACTCCCCACACGGCCCCACGATTTGGCCCAAGTTAATCCTATCAGATATCAGTGACGATATTTAGCCCCAAATGAAGCCATTTTGCTAATCCTGTCTCCTGATCACAGTGTGTAGCCTCGATAACGCCTATCGAAGACACCTTAAACTAAATAGCCGAGCATCCTCCTCTGCTGTGTCCCAGGAGACCTCTGCTGGTCTCCCGAGCCTGACACTGGGCACGTGATTATCTCTGGTTCTTTCTGGAACTGCCCCGCTTTGACATTACGTTCCTAGCTGCACCATTGCTCAACTGTGGGTTCATTTTTCAGTTTCTATAGCTTCCAGTCTGCCAGGTCTGGGGCACCAGACACCATCTGCTTCTTGACCTTGGCATTGATAGGAAAGACGCAGAGCTGCCGAGCGTCCAACTGTATGAGCGTCGTGAGGCTTGGGGACATAGGAACGCAGTATAGGACAGAGGAGATGGAACGTCAAACTGGTTGTTCGTGTGGAATGAGGCTTCCGAGACCCCTCAGCACCCCCTCAGAAGGCAGCCGCAGCTCAGCAGCAGATGAACAGAACACTCCCAGACCTTGGGAGCTAATCAGCCTGTTGCCATAGTCACTAAACACCTTTGATGACAGGAAAAGCCAGCGTATTTCACGGTGAAGTCAAAGTATAGACAAAGTGTACTTAACCTAGCTCCGGTTCCGGTCACAGAAGCTGTTGATCCCAATGGAAAAGGATAAAAAAACAAACAAACCGGCAGCAGCCAGAGGTGGCTGACTGTGCAGCTGCCGAGGGAGCCCCGGAGGATTTCCCCCTCCTGCTGCCTGATATGTTAAGAATAGCAGGAAGCGAGTTTCAGATGAGTGTGGTTATCAATACCAGGCTCTTTTCTTTTCAGTACCATCCGTGCCTTAAGACAGTCAAAGAAATGACCAACAGGAAGGTCGAGGCATCTTGAGGAGTTTATTCACCTGACGCTTATCAAATTGAAGGCTAAGGCACTTTGATTTGCTTCCTCGCTCTTTGTCAAGGGAACTGCACAGTTGTAAATGAAATACAAGTTCAGCTCTGGGTAGCTGAATCTTCAGGTCTCAGAGGGAGGCAAAGAGGGCTGATCCCATGTGTGTGTGCACAGACACAAACTTGGTGACAGGGACACAACAGGTTGTGGAGAACAGCAACATTACTCAGATACATTAGCACAAAAATATATTCCTAAGAAATTCTCCTGTATCTTTATATCACTCAGTGTGCAAGTCCATTAAAGAGCCCAACAAAATGCGCCGTGTCTATTTCTTTAGGAGTCCTCTTTCCCTACAATGCCAACTCTACAAGGTCAAAAAGAGAAGGTTCAGCCGGGTGGTGGTGGCGCACGCCTTTAATCCCAGCACTTGGGAGGTAGAGGCAGGCGGATCTCTGTGAGTTCGAGGCCAGCCTAGTCTACAGAGCGAGTTCCAGGACAAGCCCCAAAGCTACAGAGAAACACTGTCTTGAAGAGAGAGAGAGAAAGAGAGAGAGAGAGAGAGAGAGAGAGAGAGAGAGAGAGGGTTCTAATTCCTTTTCTCTTCCTGGTGGCCAGCACATCACCCTGCCTCGAGGATGGGAATAATTATTCATTGTTTGGATAAAGGGGGAATAAGTAAATAAAACAGGGGCCGCCAGTCATTATAAGGATGTTTCCCTCTTACATACCTTTGACTTTTCAGTTGAGATTCATCTTCCACATGAAATACCCGAGTCTTTTCCATTCACGATTGGCCTGAATTCCCACCTGTATCAAATGACACTAAGGTCCTTTGTCTAGTCACCTTGTCATTGCCGTTGATTCAGTGGTTACTTCAGTAGGAGTTCCTGTCTGCAATCTGCTTCACACACACACACACACACACACACACACACACACCTCTGTACTCACACACACTACTAAGAGCAGCAATGTTTCCACTTAGAGATAATAGAATTATAAAGTGGGGTGGGGGCAAGAAAATCGTATTATTTTGATGGAAGTTTCCCATTTAAGTGAATAGAGATCCTCGAAGAGAGATGCATTATATTAAAAACCATACCTTCCCCCATTTACCCTCAACCAAACCACCCTGGCAAGATGAAAGAATTAGAGGAATGAACTTGAACGGGCTAAGACTTCCACACAAGTAACTGGCCTGCTATAGTCACTGGTTTCTGCGTTTGCTTTCAGTTAAGAATAAGCTGAGTAAATACATCAAAAGTGCATTCTCCTAACTTTTTGAGGCTCAGACTTGCCCCTCCTAACGTTCATAACTATTTCCTCTTGGCATGCTACGGACACATTTCCCGTGTCCCGGGGAAAGATGTTGCCAAAAATAAAAGATGGATTGGTCTTCACTCGTCCTGAGCGGACGACAATGAGAAACGCTTGACCGTGAAGACATTGGCCACGCGGCCGTTAAAAACCTTCTGACTTGATGGAGTCATTCGAGCTTAAATGCTGAAAAGGAGGAAGGCACTGACAGCCCGTCCTCCGAGGCAGCCTGGACCCAGCTTCCAGCTTTGTCATTCATTTCAAGCGGATATAAACAAAAACAGTGTTCAACAGCTCCACCCCCAGAGAGCAAGAGGCCAGCTGTACTTCTAAACTTAAAACAATCCCGTGGAACCTTCTCTAACCCACTGAGGTCAGGATGCAGTTCCAAAGAGCTCACAGCATTGTGCCGCTGACTTCCCAGGCTGAATTCCACACGGAACAGACCACTGAGCACTGAGATAGTCTCCAGCCTTTATAGCGATTTCAGTTTTGAAACATCGCCAAAGTGATCATTTTAATAGCTGAGCCTTTTCTCAGCAAGTGATGGAGCTGGAGAAAGTCCTCCCTCTGTGTTTGGGTAAAGCTTTCTCTGAGGGTTCCCTACAGGACAGTTTTACAAGGGAGAGAGTGGAACTGGCTAACATTTAGCAGTTAGGAAACGAAAGCCCAGAGAGAGGAATGGTTCGCCCTAAGGTCTCCCAGGCAGTAAGCAAGAGACAATGTATCAGAACCCAACTCCTGGCCTCCAAGGATGCTGTTTTTTCCACCTCGTTGTGTCCTGCTGGCCTGATGCCAAAGCTTTCCTGGGTTGGCTTCAGGGGATGCTGGTGTCCCAGTGTGGTGCCTCTGCTGAGGTGTTGCTGAAGCCCTGGCTCTCAGATTCTGGCCACTTTGTCAGACAGCTCCCCTGTGCACTAACAGATATTTCCAGTCTCTGTATTTTGCATTGGTACCGAGCTGACTCGTGGGTAATTCCATGAGGTTTAGTCCAGCTGAGGCCTCCAGGGAGCTGGTCCTTTTGCAGACAGACACCAGCAACAAGGGCCTTGACTTAACTGTGCACTGGCTTCGTGAATGTGGGCCAGGCGCTCCCCACGACACCATCACTTGCTGAGTTCATTAAGATCTCCCAGGATTCAAAGGGGTGGCAACTATCCGCCTTTCCCCTTGCTGAGAAAGGCCTAGAAGCTTCCCTCTGAACGACTCCACCCAGACACTAATGTGAGGATTAGTCTGTCAGTGCCTGGCATAGTATCCATCCGCAGGTCACTTAGAACCTCAGCCCTCAGAACCACAGACTTAGAAGGCAAGTCTGAAGTGGCAGCCAAGCCGTGAGCTTGTAGAGCCCTCTACAGAGGAGGTGGGAGAATTCGCAGTGCCTTGGTTACTCACCCACTGGGTCCTGCAGGCCTTGAGGCTGAGCAGCCATGAACAGAGGCGTTGCCCTTGGGAAGCGGCCACTTTGGTCAAGCTGTTTCTCTGGCTCCTTTGTTTCCTGAGCCTCTGAACGCCTCGGGCGTGATCACCGCACCTGTTGTCAACTCAAAGTGATCGCTTAAACGACTCAATCAGATCGTGCCATGGGCTACCACTTTTATTTATTATGATTTATTGCCTGTTCAGCACCAATGTGCAGGGGTACCTTCGACAGAAGACACGCCTTGAAAACACTTTTCCTTTCTGCTCTGGGGGGCCCTCAGAATAACAGCGACCGCTGGGAGGAAGGGAAAGATCATCCGAGCTGCGGAGGGTCAGCGGCTAAGGACAGCTAGAGAAGGAGGTTTAATTTTCCAGTTGACAAAGAACAGAATTCTTTTATTGTGGCTGGTCCTTCAGCTGACCTAGAACACAGCAGTGTGATTAAAGAGAGGGGACTCCTGGCTTTCACAAACTCGGGAAGCCATTTGTCACGGCTCCGTGAAAGCGCAGAAGGCGGGAGTCGGGCGTTTTTCATCTTCTGTCCCGCACTGAGCCTCCACAGGGCACTTTAGGGGATGGATAAATGGTTTTTGAACTGAGTCATGCTTGAGAGATACAACTACTTACTTTTCCCATTACTAATAACTTCTGCAATTTAGGACCTGACGTTGGTGGTTGGGGGCGAGGGTTGTTGTTTTAACTCTTTGGTCAGTTGTTTTGTGTGTGGGCGGAGGTGTGGGTGTGGTGCACTGTATGTTTAAGCGGAAGGGAGACCCTGTCACCAGCGCTAGCTGAGATGGGGGGGGGGCTGGATTCCACCACCCTGAGCGATGCTCTGAATGCACCATCTGAGTGATCTTTGTTCTGCTGACCACAGAGCAGGAGTTACGTTGAGTTTAGAAGCCCCCTAAGTAGACAACATGCTCTCTTTGGGGCTTAGAAATAAAACTTAGCAAGAGAAGCCTCAACTTTCTCATTTTTCGTTGACGTTGGTGGTATTTTTGTTCTGTCTGTTTGTATATTTGTTTGCTTTGGTTTCTCGAGACAGGGTTTCCCTGTGTAGACCTGGCTGTTCTGGAACTCACTCCACAGCCACTTCCCGATGAGATTCAATTTCGTGGGCAATCTATTCTGCATGCAGCAGCCACATGGGCCTCCTCTTTTTGTTTTCGGCAGGTGTGCAACACAGTGGCTCTCATTAGGCTATCTTATAAAGCATGGATAGCGTTGTATCTTGATCATATTTGCTTCCATCCACCGTCCTCCCTTGAACTCCAAACCTGTGTCCTTCCTCTTCCCAAATAGTCTCTCTTTTGCTTTTCTGTAAAATACATAAATAGATTAGACAGATATATGATAGATAGACTGATTGATCGATCGATTGATTCTGCATAAGAGAAAAAATACAAAATTTGTCTTTCTTCCCCCATTACTCAGTCTTGTCTCCCACTTCCCCTTCTTTAGACCACTTCATGGTCTACGGTCATACCTTCTACTTTCATGTCTGTATTCAAGTACCTGCTTGTTGCCACCTTCCCCACCTCTGCCCCCATCTAGATGGGCACCCACACTCCACTGCCTAAACTTTATTTTTCTTCTTTGTCCCGATTCATATCAGACTTCTATCAGTCCCTACTTGCATATTAATTTTCTACCTTTTGCACTATGGCGGGAGGGCCCGTGAAGACAGAAATGCCACCATTTCAGGAGTCCATTTTCAGCGTACAGAGCTACGGAACACAGAAGGTAGAGGCTGAATTTGTTTAATTTAAAAAGTGAAGTGAAAGAGAAGCTGGGAATTGGGTCAAGGGGTGGGGAAGGAAAGAAAGGCTTTTCGAAAGGAACGCTGGCAGGGCTGGAGAGACAGTGCTGCCCTGAAGATCACTGGCTGCTCGTCCAGAAAGCCCGGGTTCCATTCCTGGCATTTCCGTGGAGGTGTGCAACTGCCTGCCAATCTGGTTCCGGGTAACCAGTTGCCCCCTTCAGGCTTCCATAGGCACTACATGTACACATTACACAAACACACGTGCAGGTAAAACATGCATCCACATAAAAAGAAAAGGGGGAAGTGGATAAGAAACAAGGTTGGCTATAGAAACACACATTGTTTCAGGACAACCGTGCTAAGATATGGTACTGCGGTTTCACAATCCGGCTCTAGACGAAAGGCTTGGCTTCCGCTGCCTGTCTTCCACTTTAAACATGCCAACAATATTTAAAAGAGGGGCACGCTCTTGGTCTTCTGTAGTCATAACTGACAGAGAATCACCCGTTGCCCCTAGAAGTTACTTAGTCTTGCTCCTGAATTCTATCCATGAGCCATTCACTGAGGAGCCGAAAGCCTCATAAGGCGGAGCATTTGAGGAACCCTGAAGGTGGGTGTAAATTTAGTCAGAGGTGGGTGTATGTTTTGTGAGTGACTCACTTCCACTCCCTTCTTTGGCAATGATTGGTTACCATCAGTCCTTGTACCCCAAAGCCAGGCACCTGTAGCTAATAATTTTCAGCTCTCTGTCACTTCAGATGGGACTATATTTCTGTGGTAGAGAACATGATACTTGAAAGGTTTTGAGATTAAAAGTACCTTTCAGAGACTGAAGTAAAACCCTCTTTAATTCAGAGTCTTCTAACTCTGCAAACTCAGAATTTATCATCAGTTTCAGTGGGCTGAAACTTACCTTGGTCTGTGGTGAACAACTCGGAAGGAAGTTACTAAGCCAAATAGTGGGAGAAACTTTGGCTAAGGTGTGACCTGAGTCCTTCGCCTGACTTCATACAGGTTTTTGGTGCTGTTGTTTTTCCCATTTTTAAAAATTGAGGTGCAATCCACATATAAAAAAATTGACTATTTTCATGCCTATCTGTAAGGCATTTTTTCAAAATTACATATATATACATATATATATATATATGTGTGTGTGTGTGTGTGTGTATATATATATACATATATCACAACTGTAACCCCAGCACTTAGGAGGCAGAGGCAGAAGGATCAGGAAGTCAGTGTTTTCCTGAGTTATGGGCAAGTTCAAGGACACACTGAGTTATCTGAGACTTACCTCAGAAACAACAGTAAGCAATAAAACAGTAAGCAATCGTGAACACTCAGCTACCATGGATGACTGTACTGAGTCTGCAAAGAATGGACCCACCAACAGTGTCAGGCTTGGGTCGGGGAGGACTAGGGAGCCCTGCCCAACTGCTGAGGTATTTCCTACTGACAGATTCGGGGAAAGGGAAGTCATTGACTTTACATTGTATCCATCGGTGACCCCACTGGACTCTAAAGGACTAGTCCTCAGGCAGTGATCACACAGGTCCTCCTGTTTAGATTGAACAGGTCATCAGAGAAAACCAAACATCGTAAGTGAGGGTGGGGCGGGATGGGAGGAGGGGTTGATGGAAGTGAGAAGGGGAGGAAAGGGTGGGGAGGAAATGTAACTGTTCTGTACTATAGACCTGTATGAAACAGTCAAAGACGTAACAGTTAGTACTAATGTTAAAGCAACAAAATAACCATTATCACTGATCCAGATACAGACCCTAACGTCACCCTGGCCCCATAGCTAAGCTCCAGGGAACTGCCACTGAGTTTGCCGGTTTGAGAATGTCAAATAAATGTCAGTTATATACTCTGTCACCTTCTGAATCAGGAGCTCTTTTTCATTGAACATAAAGCATCTGAGATCCGCTTGTGTTTGGGGTATATGGCTAATGTGCTTCGTTTCATAGCTGAGTAGCAGCCCACCGTGTTTATCCATTCCCACTTGATGGACATCTGGGCTGTTTCACTGGTGGTAAAACCTCACCATAAAAATATAAGTCTCCATAAAAACCCACACAAAGGCATCTATGCGAATATAAGTTCTTAGCGTACTGAGACAAGTCCGTTGGATGACAAACAAGTGTTTAACTTTTTAGGAAACCGACAAACTGCTTTCTTAAGTAGCTATTCATTTTCATACACAGCACAGAAAGGTTGAGCAGCCGTGGTCTCAGTTGCCAGTACTTTTTTTTGGTTTTTCGAGACAGGGTTTCTCTGTAGCTTTTTGGTTCCTGTCCTGGAACTAGCTCTTGTAGACCAGGCTGGCCTCGAACTCACAGAGATCCACCTGCCTCTGCCTCCCGAGTGCTGGTCAGTTACCAGTACTGTTGCTTAGTTCTAGCCGTAACTAGTTGGGACACAAGCACCTCTCTTTAAAGTCCCAACTGAATGGCACTGGCCATTTTCATGTGCTCATCTGCTACCCATATATCATCTTGGTAAGTGGTCAATTCTTACCTTTTCCTCACTTTAAAAAACTAGGTTTGAACTATCAATCTGATAGCAAGTCCATGTGCGTGTGAGCATCATGTGCGCGTGAGCCTCATGGTTCGTGTGCGTGTGAGCCTCACGGTCCGTGTGCGTGTGAGCATCATGGTCCATGTGTCTGTGAGCCTCATGGTCCATCTGCGTGTGAGCATACACACGGTCCATGTGCGTGTGAGCATCACGGTCCATGTGCGTGTGAGCATCACGTGCGTGTGAGCCTCACGGTCCGTGTGCACGTGAGCCTCGCGGTCCATAGGCCTCACTCCATTTGATCCTCACAATCTGGGAGGGAAGTAAAATAGGTTTCAGTTCACGTTGCCCGGAGAAACGGAGGCTGAGAATAGTTAGGTGGCTTGCCAAGATCACACCAGGAGGCAGTACTGGAGCCAGAAGCAAGGCTTCCAAGTTCACACTCTCCACAGTTGCTGACTTAACTCCTCTCTACCTTCCCTGCCGTATGGCCGCTTTCCCAGCTAACTCCCAGCTCCAGCGGGTCTGACCCATGCCTCACCTGCCTTCTCCGGGGCCCAGCTGCCAGTGAGTGCTTAGGAGATGGTCTGTTAACCAACGGTCCCCCTGGCTTTTCTACTACCTCAGAGACTTTTTTAAGACAGAGTCTTTCTTTGTACTCTATGCTGGGGAAGAACTGGATTCAAACTTACGGCAGTCTTTCTGCCTCAGCCTCCCAAGCCCTAAGTGACATAAGCCGCTCCACCAGGCAACTAGGGTTCGATTTCTTTGTTGTTGTTATTGGTGGTAGTGGTGGGTTGGTTTGCTTGCTTTTGCAGTTTAAGCAGCATTGGAAGCCAGTATCTCTTCCTGAACTGTTTTTGCTGTTTTGGAAGATTAGAGTAGAAGGGTTTGGCTGTGGGCTCTGGGTTATAGAGTCCTTTGCTCCATTCTCACTCACTAGCTTAGTGGTCCTGGCAAATTTCTTCATTGATTTAAGCTCTGGTTCTCTAACCAGTGGGTGGGAAGAGCAGCACCACAGTTCTCAGAGCTGACGTGAGGATTGCAAGGTAACATCCATGATACCCACAGCCAAGTACCAACTCCTAGAAAGCATCTGCTGGGCAGTAGCTCCATCCTTAAGTGCCCCGCCCCACCTCTGTTCCGGAGGAGCTCATGTGGTACCCAGGGCCTCATCTGGTGCCTGGGTGAAGCAAGTGTAGCCACTTCAGAAGTAAAAATGTTACAACACCCAGTTCACACCCCCAGTAGTGAAGGCCATAACAACAGCTCCAGATTGGAAACAGTGCCTTAGAAAGCGTTGAAAAACAACAGAATAATTTATTTGTTCAGAAAATATTAACATACAGATTTCCTATTTATATTTTGTTACCAAAAGTGATGGTTTAATGGACCCAAATCAACCTGCATGGTTTAGGCACCATGCTTGCAAAGCTTTTCTTGACCAAATGACTTTGCATTGCTGATCTTAATTATATTTCTATTTTTCTCCAATAGTCTAAATTAGAAGCAAATGGATTCCAGTATAGCCACATCTGTTCTCTAGAGCTAACTGCCTGTAGAGTAGAGCAAGACATAGTACCAAATCCGCGCATCACTCTGCAGGACAATTTTAGCCAGTAAAAGAATGTGTGGGTCAAATTCAGTGTTTCTAATATCAAATGTGAGTATTTTCAACTCAATCCTAGCCCAAGATGTGGCAGTAAGAATATTTTTAAACATATAGCATTATCCCCGCCTCTAAAAGATCTGTTATTGTCTGTTGAGCCCCCCCCCATATTCCCAGCATTTCCACAGCTCAAAGCTCCAACCCTAATGACTGCCTGAGTCCAGTGTTCAGATAGATGACATTTCAGAGTCCGCATTAGGAAAAGCAATAGATCTGCTTCTGACGGCCACTTCAGACGGAGTCCGTTCATCGCTCCAGAAGCACAGACGGGTCCCCATTTCTCAGTAAGAACTAAAGAGAGCAAAGGCATCGAGCAGCCGTGGTTAATGGTCAGGAAGCCATTCGGCATCCTTCTCCATTACCCACGGCTGTGCAGCCTTCAGCAAGCCTGTTAGCCTTCATTTCTCAGTCTCCTTCCCCGTAGTACGTGTCTGTTTGTGCGTGTGCTGTGAGTTCAGCTCCTGGTGCCTGGCGCTCAGTTAGTGTGCCTCCGCCAGAGCTCCTGTAGATAGATGTTAGGAGTAGTACCAACAACAGCCTTGCTGCTATTCTCTCCTTAATATCCTGAGCTAAAAGGCAAGCTCTGCGTCTGAGCTGGGTACCAAATAGCAACCTAGGGATGCAGCCATTCAGAGGCTGGCCAACCCTGAGGCCAAGCTGAAAGCTTCCAGGCTATATCTATGGTTGAGTAGTAGGTGATGGGCTCTCTTTCTCCGACCTCAATCTCCGAGTCCCTTTTGAGAGTCCCCCCACCTCAGGTCTCAGCAAAGTTTCCTGTCAGCTCTTCCTCGACTTATAGTCAAATTCTCCACCACACAGACACAGCTCCAGCTCTCTTCCTTCATGCATCTTGCGTGCTCCTCAACTGTAGAGCTATTTCACTGCAGATGAGAGCCGTCTAGGCAAACAGATGCTGGTTTACTACAACAGGCAGTGTATTCCGAGCAGATCAGATGCTGGGCTACTGCAGTTGTGTTTCATTAAACAAGATGTTGAAATACAGTTCCCATGTACAAGAGGTTTACAAGGGTGTTTTGTATGTGTGCATGCATGCCTTCCTATGACGATCACAAGACAGCTTTGTGAAGTTGGTTCTTTACATTTCTAAGCATCAAACTCAGGCGTCCGGGTCTACACAGCTCCAAATGCCTTTCCCTGTCTGGTCACCTTGCCAGCCCGTGGAGATTTTTTCTTAATGTCAGCACATAAAGTGAAACCTAATTTCTTAATATTGCTGAGCTCCTGCAAGATAATCAAGAGATTATATATCTCTCAACTCAAAAATAACCATGTGTGCATAATCTGTGCCGTATATAAAATACATACTTAGATATTGATCGGTTTGTGTTCTGCGAGAGATGGGAACTCGATGGAGATGAAAGCAGGAAGGGAGAGGAATGTGCTCCTAGCTTAAGAAGAGGGCCTGTTTCTCTCGCCACGTAGTGTAAGGCATTTGGGGTCTGTTTTATCTGTGACTCTTTAGGACACTCCCTAGCACAGTGGTCAGTGGCTGCAGGGACAGAGCCTGTCAAGCAGTTGAGAAGATTAACAGAAAAGAACATTTCTAAAATCTCAAGGGAACACACTCTGCCCTGGGAACCAGAGCTTCTGCCTGCCTGCCTGCTCCTTAGGCAGCCGCCATGAGAGGGAGAGCTGTCCCCAGCTCTCTGTGGTCTGCTCCCTTGTCGCTCACCTCTCTCTCTCCCCCAGACCTATTTTCTCTCTGACATTACCAATTCTCCACCATCTTCACGCTCAAAACAGGTACAAGTCACAGACACAAGCGCACCCTTGACAGCGTGTACTTTAAACGTGGCCCTTCTGCCCTAAAGTGTTTCTTCAAGTAGGATTAGTACTTGGTTTCAGGCCGTCTATTTCTCTTTCGTTCACTTACCAAATATTCATCAAGCGCTCATTATCGGGGGCAAGCACTGTGCTGGTTTTTAACTCCACGGTGACTAACGAGGTCAGTGCGGTCACTGTCTTCACGAAACGTGTAACTAGTATTTGAGACTGACGTCAGTCAAGTAAATGGCAAACGTAGATAAGTACTGCGAGAATATAAAACCGGATGCTGTTGAATAGGCACGCTTACTATATACATTGGAGCTCTCTGGGATAACACTCAAGAGCACCCTGAAGGGTAGAGGAGAACCCTCCAGTCAAGCAGCTCGGAGGGGAGCCTTCTACAGCAGGCCGGGCGGCTGACAAGAGCAACCCCCAAATGAGCTAACTGCATTTGAGGAACTAAGCAGAGGGGCATTTTGTTTGGGTGGGTGGGTGGGTGAATAGGGATGAGACTGTGGAAAATGTCAGGACCTAGATCCTGCAGGCTTTTACAGATTATGCTAATTATTATTATGAGTTTTACTCTAAGAGCAGCAAGAATTGGCATGATCCAACTTGTTTATCAAAGTCGTTGTCACTGATGTTACATGGAGAGTCAGTGGAGTTGCTTAAGCATAAAAACAGAAGAGTGGCTGTGGCAATGGCCCAGAGGGTATAGGACTCTGTAGGCTGTGAATATGCCTTATTACCATTGGTTAATAAGGAAGCCGCTTTGGCCTATGGCAGGGCAGAATAGAGCAAGGCAGGAAATCTAAACAGAGATAGAGGAGGAAAAAAGGCAGAGTCAGGCCAAAGCGCTGCCAAAGGAGAAATAGGTCAGAGCCTTACCAGTAAACCACAAGCCTCGTGGTAAAAAATGTAAAATAATAGAAATGGGTTACTTTAAGATGTAAGGGTTAGTTAATAAGAATACCAAGTTAATAGGCCAAACAGTGTTGCAATTAATATACTTTCTGTGAGATTATTCAGGTCCCAGCAGATGGAAAACGAAAAAGCATTTACATAAGGGTGCCCAATGTAGGGCGCCAAATTATAGTTGTATCAAAGAGTTTCACAATAGCCTGGAATGGAGTGTAGCAAAGGTTTACTTATTTGGGAATAAACTCACAGTCAGGGTCGTGATCTGCTACCTCTGTTGGTTTGGGAACCGGGAACCAAATCCAGCAGAAAAAAAAAGGGGCTGCACACGTTTTTCTTCTGTACTTAGAGTGCCTGAGACCACTCCCAAAGTGGGCCGGTAGCTTAAAGGCCATTAGCTGCAGGAGTTCCCACGACACTCAGGTGATGTGAATTTCTGCAGTTCCTTTGTCTAAAAGTGTTCCCTGCTCAAGGCCTGGAACCAAATGGCTTCCTCAAAGCAAGCCAGTGCTTTGCACAGACAGCTGGTGGTTGATGGTGGCTCACCATTTATAACATGTCTCTGCACAGGGCTGAAATTCTGGAACTAGCTCTTGTAGACCAGGCTGGCCTCGAACTCACAGAGATCCACCTGCCTCTGCCTCCTGAGTGCTGGGATTGAAAGTGTGCACCACCATAGCCTGGCCCTAGAATGTAGAACTTCTATAGTCTCCCCAAGGGAATATGGCCACTGGTGGCCTCCTTTCAAATGTGACTGTTTTGATCATCCTACATTAGCTGCATCCTTCTAGACACTGACCCTTATCTTAGATTACATTAGTAAAAGAGAAGGTGAAGTCACCAGAGCCTGTTAGTATATGAAGATGGGACTAATAAAACAGATGCATTGGATTTGTGAGATCAGAAAAAAGGAAGCGATCCAGCGTGACATCCACCGTCTACCGTGGAGAGACGGGAGGAGGGAAGGTTTCCAGTTTTTTCGTTATTGCAGATGGCAATACATTTTTCAAGGAGAGCTATCAAGAAGGCAGATGGATTACACAGCACGGAGTCATTGGGTAGAATACAGCCCCGCAGTAACATTGGGAGCTTTGTATACAAGCTTTACAAATAGAAGAGAGTGCCCCAGAGAGACTGTGGTGGGGGAAAACTACCTAAGACTAAAGCCCTAATAAGGTGGTGGAAAAGAGGATTCAGGTGAGGAGCAGGAGATTAGGGTGTCATGAAGTTACGAGTTCAGTGTGCTTACGGAAATACTTGCCTGTGTGAGAACGTGGTATAGGAGGGTGGAGACACAGAGGTGTCCTCTGGATTTGACACAAAAGTATCACTGAGTTGGGCAGGGTACGAGAGGAAACAGGAATAAAGCGAATTTGATTCTAGCCACTGCACCTGGGACATTGTTTGAAGAGAGCAGCTGCAAAAATCCCAGCAGGCCAGGTTTCAACTTTGCAGGATGTACCCAGTTACAGCTCATGTTAACACACTTCAGAGAGGATGCTGAGGAGACATCTTCCTCAACCACTTGATACATGTGCAGGATCGCGCACCCTAACCTGTGCCGGGCCCATTACCGCGCACCCTAACCTGTGCTGGGCCCATGATCACGCACCCTAACCTGTGCCGGGCCCATGATCGCGCACCCTAGCATGTTCTTGGGTCCTTGATCACACATTTCAAACAGTTTTCAGGTCTGTGATCACGCACTTTTGCCTGTGCTGGTCTCAGGACCACACACCTTAGCCTGTGCCCAGGTCCATGATCACGCACCTTAGCCTGTTCCTAGATACAAGAAAAAAAAAAAAAAGAATGAAGTTGGGAAAGCAAAAACACATGACCTAAAGGAATCAGTCCAGGGAATCAGAAATTAGGAATCAAATTACTGGATTTGAGTAATTCTTTCACTGTACAGCATGATGTCATGAGCTTTAGACTTTGAAAGATTAGAGAAGGGAGGTCTCCCCGTCCCTAACCTTCACCCCCTGTTAATGAGGTGCCTTATGGAGCCCCACAAGCTCATGCCTGTGTGGGTACTGCGTGTCCAGAACTGAACTATAGAGTTCCTTCATATAAAAAGATATGCACATATAAAGATGAAAGCTCCTGAATATTTTACTTTATATGCAGTTAATTTTAATTTCTGATTAATATTCTTAATAAGTAGTAGCTTAGGACACAAAAACTAAGCATTCTCCTTCCGTTTTTAATCACTTTATAACATTTCTTGAAAAATCTTTTTATAGTAAGATTTGTATTTGTAGATAAACCCATCTGCGGCGGACTTCTTGACCGGTGACGGAAGAACGACCACCACACCAGGATTCAACTCAGATCACGCTTTACTGGAGTGCCCTTGATTGATGGGGGCATGGAACGAGGGGGCAGGAAAACGAGGGACAGGGAGCAAAGGGGCAGGGAGCGAAGGGGAGAGGCATCAGGAAGCGAAGGGGAGCAGGAAGCGAAGGGAAGGGAGAGCAGGAAGCGAAGGGAAGGGGGTGCACTTAGGCAGCCGCTTAAATAGGGAATTGGCACACGGGTCGCCCTGTGATTGGCTGCCACCAACAGCTGACACCAGACCGCATCGGGATAGGCTCAAGAATCTACATCCACCGCGCATGCGGGAAGCTGGGAAGCGCAGCTCTCAGTGGAATAGCCAAATATGGAGTTGTTTGTAACAAACAAGACAGGGTGTCGGCGCCATCTTGTAATGGCGATCCTGTCCGGCTCACTACACCCATCCTTAGATTTTCATAGGGAGAGTTACTGGAGACAGGAAGGAGGAGGAGAAAGACTAAGGCTTCAGAAACGATTCCAGACCCACTAATACTTTTCACGGTCTGAAGAGAACCCTCCTGTTCAGTCTGGCACTTTTCTCAGTCAGTAAAAAGGGTAAAGAAACCCAAAATGGTACCCATTCTATAATTCTATAAATTTGGCCATGCTACTTAACCTTTCTTTCTGCTTCAATTCCTTCTTCAGGAAATGGTATAAGTAATGTTGGCCCTCTCCCTGGGCCTCAGGAGAAATTCAAGGCCAGCTAATCGATGCTACCACATGTGATTCAATGGTGGGGAAAGAGCTGCTAACATACAAAATGTCACTGCCATGGTCGTGGTCAGAAAGGGCTATTCACAAACCACGAAGGTCTTTAAGTGGTGTGCTTAGCTGCTTACGGCAATATTTTCCCATATTGACAAATGACCACTCTCTATCATCTATTACTTTGGTTTTTAATGCTAGCCCGCAGCTGGACATGCTCCTGTGTTCACTGACACACCCATGATCTGCGGTGTAACAATATGAAGAGAAGGGAGACGACACTGTGCCCAAAATAACCTGTTCAGATTTCACATCAGAGGAGAAACATTTGACGGCCAATCTAGTATTCTAAAGGTGGCCAGAAGTGTTGGGGAAAATAGCGTTTTTCCTCCTCATCTAAGTCACTATTAGAACTGCTCTGTAAACATTCTCAACTTTTCAAACCAAGCAGAGTCCTGGTATCTGTTGACTGGATACACACAAGGTCACCTCTGACCCCTGCTACTCAGGGGTCACCAGCTACTCAGAATTCAGTATGAATGTGGCTTCTAGGTTCCTCCACTCATATATCAATTCCTTGGAGAAAATCACATCCCAGAACGGTATTGCAAAACTCAAGGCTTTTCAAAGGTCATGAGGCATATCGCTCACAAATACTAAGGTTCCCGTATTGGATTTCCCTGCATTATTTTTGCCTTAGGGTAAAGAAGTTCGGGGTAATGTTATATTGTTCGTGGTCATAACTAACTCATCTTTGATTTCTCACGCACCTGTTCCCTACTTGGCTTCTGGCCAGTGTTCTAAGTCATTTCATATATATGTTGTTAAGTTGTTTTAAATCCTTCTTGGAAGTAAGCACAGTAAATCCTCAATAGATGTTGAAACTAGGCTTTCTAGAAACAGTCTCGTTTATCTTAGTCTAGGAGTTATCTTAAACCTACAAGGAAGGAAGGGAGGAAGGAAGGAAGGAAGGAAGGAAGGAAGGAAGGAAGGAAGGAAGGAAGGAAGGAAGGAAGGAAGGAAGGAAGGAAGGAAGAAAATCAAAGACAATGATTTTCTTTTTCAGGCAAAAGAGTAATGATAGTTTTCTGAGGAATCAATCCAAAATCCCAAAATTGTCAGGCAATAGCTGAGAACTATGATTTGAGCGACACCTAACGGTGGAGAAAAATCACTCGCCAGACTCTTAAATCCTGGCTTTTAACCATCTCCCTTAGAATCCCTGGGTGCTGCTAAAAACAAAAGAAGCCGCTTCGCCGCTGCTGGCCAGGGCCACTGGGCGATGTGTAGTTTCATAACCACCATGGAGCTGAGAGCCATTGGTTATTGTCAAGTCGGTGTCCCTGCTAGACTTGACACCGAATTAGCCCAGACCGAGGCGAAGGGATTAGGCCCGAGCTGTGCCTTGAACCCTGTGCACCGATGCAGGCCGGGGTCGGGTGGGGAGCAGAATCCCTGGGCGCGGCTGGCTGCCCCCTTGGCAGTGATGGGTGCTAGCGGGGGAGCCCCTGAGAACAGCCTCCAGGCTGCCAGCCCGGGTCTCGGACGGGGGTGGGGGTGGGGAGCTGGAGCAGGGGCCGTGGCGCGCCCTAACGCTGTGCTTCGTGTCCGCAGACGAACCCCACGCCTGGAGCGCTGCCGCTGCCGCCGCCCCAGGCCTGCCGGAAGTAGGCGTCTCCCTCGAAGACATCCTCTCTCCATTCTCTCCATCACATCCAGCCCCACCCTCCGACCCTTCCCCCCAGAGAGGCCCAGACCCGACTTGGGATAGCCAAAGGGAACGCGACGTTAGGAAACCAAAGGAGCTTGCGGCCGGCGGCCAGAAGAAGCAGCGCCTGGGGGAGCAGAGGGAGCGCTCGGCGAGCCCGCAGCGCAGCAGCGCGCGCCCGAAGCTGGAGGAGGCGCCCGGCGGCCAGGGGAGGCCCGAGGCCGGCAGGCCCGCCTCGGAGGCGGCCGACGGGAAGGAGGCGCTGCGGGGCCGGCGCGAGGGCCCCGGGGCCGAGGCCAAAGGGGGCGTGCGCCCGGGATCCCGCCCCGCACCACGACCCCCGACGGGCGGCCCGGCGCGTAAGGCGGCGGCGGTGGCGCCGGGGCCCTGGAAGGTGCCAGGCTCGGATAAGCTGCCAGGCGCCCTGCAGCCCGGCGCCTCGGCCGCGGGCAGATGAGGGGGCCCCCAGGCGCCTCCACGCAGGCCACTCTTCCCGGCTTCCGTCTCACGGCGTTTTAATTTATTTTCACTGTCACACGCAGAGATCCACGCGAGACGCCGAGGCCCGGGAGCATCGGTGGGCCGTGCGACGCGCGTGGGCGGCACGGCGAGGGGTGCGCGCAGACCTAAACTGATCCTAAAGCCCCCCTGGTTCCATGGTGGGAGCTTTGGCAGCTACGGAAGAACCAAAATCACGCAAACATCACAGAGAGACAGTGCGGTGTAGCTTTAGTTTCAAAAGAGAAAAAGAAGTCCCCCCCACTGCATGAAGGTTTCGGATGTCATCCAAACTATATCAAGAAACTGGACAAGTTCAGAGCAATCACAAACTGGAATATCGCCTTAAAAAAAAATAATCAAACTGCACGGAGCAAGTGGAAACTGAGACAAGATTATATCTTTTAATTGATCTAAAGTGTTGTAAATAAGTCGTTCTTGACATATCTAGACAGGGGTTAAAGGGTTTCTTTGAAACATTCAGAACTGTTCGCCCATGACGTTTCCATGGCTCACCCCCGGCATCTACCAACGGTATTAGCACCGTTCCCTGCCTACTGCGGGATGTTAGATACCTAGTGAATTCACCGGTGGGATGCCGTTTTTACTGCCATTTCTGTGATCAAGTCGCATTTCTGTACATTTTCAGTGGTAGGGGGAAAAAATTGTATCCTAGGGAACAGTTTGCCGTAAGTCAGAATTTTGCAGGTTAGCTCGTAGATCTTAATTGGTTTTCCTCTAAAATATGAGTTTTCTAAGCAGAAGACCACGACCTGTTTCATCGAGATTGGCAACGCTGCATTTCCTTCCTGAAAAGGCTTTCCTGTCATGCCGGACGCAGAGAGATAGGTAGCTGCTTTGTTAGCAATGTTCTATTTTACCTACTTTATTGTCTTATTTTAAGACTTCTATCATTACTTCCTTGGCACTTTTGGCAAAGCATTTGTCCTATATTTCTCAAATTAGAATGAACCTCTAATATTAAAAGCGTTATGATAACTAATTTATTTTCATTAAAGAACATGAGTCCTTTGGCATTCCTTTCCGTTCTTGCTTGCATTTGATTTGCTCTCGCCTTGTACAACATTTTCTACTGCACTAACAGCCCTGGACGATCCTTCATGTTCCCTGGTGCCCCCCGCAGTAAAACCCTCAAACGTTAGTTATCCATTGGCCCTTATTGTAGCTGTGCGTATTAAGAGGCAGAATGTGCTTTGTTTGAGTGAGGCTTCAACCCTTCCCATAGTCTGCCCCTCTCACAAGTTCCAAAGCCAATAAGACTCCTCGTCCCTCTGTGCTGGTAGTAGTCAAGTAGGTAAAAGGGGAACTCAGATCCATGCCACCTGGTCACCCAGAAAAGCTGTCCCAGGTGAGTGAGTCTCCCCTCTCTTTGCCACCTGAGCACCACCGAGTTTAATTCCCCGCCGACAGAGGGATGGTGTTTGACAAGCTAGTAAGGTCAAAAGCCTCTTGTGAAGGGTCTTGCAGCCTGTAAAAGTAATGTCCAAAATTAAACCCATTCATCATCAACAAAAGCACAAACACATGTAGTGGTTTCTACTTCGGGTTTAATCTCAATTCGTCTTTCTCCCCTGGCCTAGAAACCCAGTATAGTTTGCCATTAATTTATTGAATCTGGTTTCGGACAATGCTTCTGTAGTGTAGCTGCACGTCCTGGTACTGTATCTTCTGACCTTTATTTTCCACGTCACAAAAAGAAAAACAACGGAGGTTACGCTTGCATAGACTCTGATGCGCACAGTTCACAGCTACGACTTGTGCAGCAATCGCTTTATGCGGCTGTAATCCTTAACCTGTGAAGACAGCACACCATCTAAATCTCATTCCCAATAATCCTTCTGTGTAGTGTTAGCTGTGAATTTACCCTGTACAGCTGTATCTCTATAAATATAATTCCATGTATTAATAGTCACAGAAAGACTGTAAGTGAGCAACTATTTTTATGAAACGCACCACTATGGATAAATTAACTTTTACAGAAATCTTGTTTACTGTATGATATTCTAAAATACTGTCAAATAAAATATATATCCAAAAAAAACTTTTCTTTTTCCAACTATATAAACTGTGTGTTAATTTTAATTCAGTAAGGACCAGAGGTTTTATTTATTTGTTTGTTTGTTTTGACTTTTCAAAATAGGGGTTCTCTGTTGTTCTGGCCTCAAACTCAGAGACCCGCCGGCATCTACTTCCCAAGTGCTGGGATTCAAATTATGTACCACCATCCTCCCCTCCTTTTCCCCCCCCCCTTTTTAAAGCTGCATTTTTTCCCCTCTAGATTTCTGAAGTATAAAAAATGTTAATTCCCCAAATCAAAGTTCTTTTGAGACCTCATATGGATGCAGTGGCAACAGGTGGAAAAGACTCTTTGGACTCAAGTAGACTAAGGAATCCAGTTAGAACAGGCTTTCCCTTTCTATCTCTAAGAGCTGGCAATTGTTTCTGCTGCTTGCTACATTGATCCCCTAAATCCTTTATTGGAAAAAAATGACAGTGTCGGTCATCAGTAGATATCGTCATATCGTTTCCTTTTCATTCTCTAGTGCATGCAAAAGTCACCATACACAGCAGCAGCGTTTACATCCCAAACCAGCGGCTGATTACAATCATGGCTCTTGCCTTGCGTGAGGAAAGAAAGTTCTGCGTGAGGGTCGGTCCTGCGGTTTGTGATCCAAGGGAACAGGTCTCACCTACACCTTCGGGGACTTTCCAGGGACTTTTCCCAGTTACTTCAGTAGGAGACTTGAAATCTAAACCTGCCACGCTTTCAGAAAAGTTAAAGTGGTTATAAAGAAACAAACAAACCAAATTAACTCACAGAGCTTGTTACAGGAAAATGCAAGAATGTTCCAGGTTTTGCAGAAAAGGCAGGAGATCTGCGAAACTAATGTAGTTACCAAAATGTAGTGCAGACATTTTGTAGTGTAGTGAAAACAACAGATAACAAATCATAGCCCAGAGAGAAGGAAAGCTGGAGGCAAAAAACGTGGGTGAGAGCAGCAGGCACCAGCCAGCAGAGGGTGAGAGAACAACTGCCCAAGCCCACAGAGAGACTCAGCTAAGGGCCTCTGAGTCCAGACAGGGAAGCCTGCAAGGCAGCGGCCAGCACAGAATAAACACACACTTTCTCTATAGAAGAGCCTTTCGGTTTCTCAAGAGAAGGACAAGCGATTGAAAACGTGCAATTTTGTCTTGTTCTCATGGTTGACAAGGTTAATTTACAGTTTTAAAAACCAGTAAACAAGAAGATGAAAATGTGACCCTGACAACACTTCCCCCATTCCAGGCCGCAGCTGGCCTCCAGTCCGCCAGTTGGCAACTGCCTTCTTGGAACATGGGGCGCACCTGAGGCAGAGAAGCCCTGGCTTGGCTGGAAGCAATGGACGGTGTAGACCCCAAGCAGAGAAGCCTGTGGCTCACCTGGAACAGCTTCCGGAGTCTTTGCTCAGCACAAGGGCTCTCCGTTCAGCAACAAGCCCGGCATCCTCTCCATAGGACGGGTTTGCTGAGAGCCAGTTGACTAAAGCTTGTGGCTGATCTGATAATTGTTTGGAACTTTATATTCTTAGTAAGTTTGCCCCAGTTGTGTAAGCTCGTATCCCAATTTGCATCTTTTCCACCCTTGTTTTTGGTTTGGTTTTTGGTTTTTGGGGGAGGCGGGGGGCGGGGGGGGGTAAACAGCAAAAACAATCAAATGGCATCTCTACTGCAGGATTCTAGATTGATCAGATGGTGAAATCCCAGACCCGCTGCCGGTAAAACCGCAAGGATGCGCTCCAAATCTGAAAGTGAGGACACTCTGTCCAACCATAGGTTCAGAATCACACTGAGCTCGTGCAGGGCCCAATTAAATATGCAGTGATTATGATTATTATTCGTAATAATAGCTGTGGTTGTACGCATTTGTGGATAAACAGTAGAGTAACACCCTAGAATTACACAGAACTCTTGCTGGGCCTTCTGGAACGTGTTACCCATGAGTCTTAACTATCAGGGACTCTGCGGATGCTCAAGTCTGCCCCCAGCACAGCTGCGGAAGGTTAGCAGGCAGTTCCACAGAGGGTCGCATAGAGTTTGATGGAGTGTTGTTTCGTTTTCTTTTTTCCTGGAGAAACGGCCTTTGAGACTATGGAAGACCACAAAAGGACTTTTGACATCCCAAAAATGGGAGGAAGAGGTCCTAAAACCGAGTAGGTAGGATGGTGCAGTGGGTGGAAGTACCTTAGGAGCCTGGCAACCCTGGAACTTCCGGGGAAAGGAGAGAACTAACTCCAGAAAGTCGGGCTCCATGTGTTCCTGTGCTCCTGTGGCACCCGTGATCCTGTGGCACCAACGCTCCTGGAGCACCCGCACTCCTAGAGCACCCGTGATCCTGTGGCACCCAAGGTCCTGTGGCACCCACAAACCTTAATTCACATACATATATCCTATATACACAATAATAAAAATCATAATAAAGTTTAATGATTTTCTCCAAACCCTAACAAAGGATGTTCAACCACGTAGAAGGACTGAAAGGCATCTTTACGATTTCATCCTTGCTAAGCTGGCTTCACACCATGGAACACATATCCGGGGGGTACAAAGCTTGCACGCAGGGCCCTGGGCAGAAGGAACTCTGCTCTTCTGCACTCCCTGCCCCTACTTGCTGGTTAGATCTGGCACAACCTGCAATCCAAACCTCGGTGTCACAGCGTAGTAGGAACACTTCTAGAGCACTGTGAAGAGACGGCTGAAGGAAGCAACCCGTATGAGGGTACGCCCAACCAGCAAAGCCACCTAGAGCAGTGGGGAATGCGTCTTCCTTCATCCTGGACCCAATCTTCCAGGTTAAGAATTAGCAAACACATTTATTTGAATTCTAAAACCAAGTCAGACTTTATATTGTGTGTGTAATTTGGCTAAAACAGGGTCTTTCTGTTGACTGAAGCATGGGCTTGATCACAAAGCCTGGCTTTAATCGACAATTATATGGGAGAATTTTTCCCATAAATAGGAGGTTTCAAACATGCAGGTAGAAATTTAAAATGACTTCTATTTAAAGCATCCATGCAACACTGAAATTTTGGTTAAGAAACTCAAGAAAGGGCTGGTTACACGCCTTAGTAGGTAAAGTGGCTTGCCCCCAAACTGAAGACCTGAATTTGATTCCCCTGCCTAAATGAAGAGTCCTGGCTTTGGAACACCGGTTGTTTCCTGACCTCCTGACATGTTCCCATGCAATATAAAATTAACAAGTAGAGTTTTAAAAAGAGAATGCATATATCGGTCTGGGGCTGTAGCCCAGCCACATGGGGGGGTGCTTACCTTGTATGCATAAAGCCTGTCGGTGTTATAGTGATGCTGGGGCCAGCCTAGGCTACATGGAACCTTTCAGAGAGCTACAGACGCTAAATCAAAAATGAAATCGGATCTAGAATTACTTCAGGACTACATGCCGATAAAAAAGCACTCATAGATAAACCTCCTTCATTTAGTTCATCAAAGACTGCTTAGGCTGTTGAAACATTACAGGCAAAGAGAACCCAGAACGCAGACTTCTACCCAATGTTTGCATAATTAGAAGAGGTCCTGGATAACTGGCCTTTTTTTAGGAATACCTAGGACTTTAAGAGGCAGAAAGGTATAAAGAGCAGCTTAACTAAAGTCACAGAGTTAGGAAATTTAAATGAATGTTGGAGAAATACAAAGTAGATACTTTGAGAGAGTATGGGAGTGAGCCAAAGCAGGGATGAAACAGGTAGAGACTATGGGAGTGAGATGAAGCAGGGGTGAAGCAGGTAGAGAGTATGGGATCGAGCAGAAGCAGGGGTGAAGCAGGTAGAGAGTGTGGGAGCGAGCAGAAGCAGGGGTGAAGCAGGCAGAGACTATGGGAGTGAGATGAAGCAGGGGTGAAGCAGGTAGAGAGTATGGGATCGAGCAGAAGCAGGGGTGAAGCAGGTAGAGAGTGTGGGAGTGAGCAGAAGCAGGGGTGAAGCAGGTAGAGACTATGGGAGTGAGATGAAGCAGGGTTGAAGCAGGTAGAGAGTATGGGATCGAGCAGAAGCAGGGGTGAAGCAGGTAGAGAGTGTGGGAGTGAGCAGAAGCAGGGGTGAAGCAGGTAGAGAGTGTGGGAGCGAGCGAAAGCAGGGGTGAAGCAGGTAGAGAGTATGGGATCGAGCAGAAGCAGGGGTGAAGCAGGTAGAGAGTGTGGGAGCGAGCAGAAGCAGGGGTGAAGCAGGCAGAGACTATGGGAGTGAGATGAAGCAGGGGTGAAGCAGGTAGAGAGTATGGGATCGAGCAGAAGCAGGGGTGAAGCAGGTAGAGAGTGTGGGAGCGAGCAGAAGCAGGGGTGAAGCAGGTAGAGACTATGGGAGTGAGATGAAGCAGGGTTGAAGCAGGTAGAGAGTATGGGATCGAGCAGAAGCAGGGGTGAAGCAGGTAGAGAGTGTGGGAGTGAGCAGAAGCAGGGGTGAAGCAGGTAGAGAGTGTGGGAGCGAGCGAAAGCAGGGGTGAAGCAGGTTGAGAGTATGGGATCGAGCAGAAGCAGGGGTGAAGCAGGTAGAGAGTGTGGGAGCGAGCAGAAGCAGGGGTGAAGCAGGCAGAGACTATGGGAGTGAGATGAAGCAGGGGTGAAGCAGGCAGAGACTATGGGAGCGAGCAGAAGCAGGGATGAAGCAGGCAGAGACTATGGGAGTGAGATGAAGCAGGGGTGAAGCAGGTAGAGACTATGGGAGCGAGCAGAATCAAAGGTGAAGCAGGTAGAGAGTATGGGAGTGAGATGAAGCAGGGATGAAGCAGGTAGAGAGTATGGGATCGAGCAGAAGCAGGGATGAAGCAGGTAGACTATGGGAGTGAGATGAAGCAGGGGTGAAGCAGGTAGAGAGTGTGGAAGCGAGCATAAGCAGGGGTGAAGCAGGTAGAGAGTATGGGAGCCAGCAGAAGCAGGGGTGAAGCAGGTAGAGGCTATGGGACTAAAACCTTTGCCATCAACCCACGGCAGCCGTAGAGCATGGTCTAAATGCTCTCTATAGAGCCGGTGAGTAGATGTTCTTTGGAAATACCATCGTGTGAGCAGCAAGCAGCAACACAAAGTCATTGTTTACCTGTACGATGTCAGAAGCTGGAGATACACTCCCAGGTGCCCCTGGGATGGCTCTTCACCACTCATGGGCACCTGTGCAGACCTGATCCAGTACCGCAGCACTGGCGGCCCTAAGGGCCAAGCATGTGACAGGAGGGCTTACATGGCTTTCGGATGACTGCAGTTACAGCGACGGAACCCTTCCAACAGGACCTCGTGACTATTTCCATTTGGTCCTCACACCAGGTAAGATGGGACTAGGAAAAGTTCTTAGACTGAAAAGGCTGTGTGCCATGAGACGAACCAAGGTCACGCACCTGCAAAGAATCCCCACACACAGCTTCCAGGTCTGAAGCCGAGAAGAAGAAAGGCCAATGGAGAGAGAGGCCTGACCCCTGGGCCTCTCTCTGAGCAGGAAGGGAGGGCCAGGGGCTGAAGATAAGAACCTGAGGAAAGGGTGAGAGGTGTGGGTGGGTCGTGGGAAAACTCCACTGAGAAGGGAACACCGCCAGAGGGTCCCCAGGGGGTACAGTTCCGATGTGAGGCCCTTCTGAAGTCACCTGATAAAAATGGCTCTTAGCTGAAGAAGGAAGGGAATTAAGGAAATCAGACTGCACATTGCAAAAGGCAGCAAAGCTTGGGGAAAGATGTGGCTGCCTAAAACATTGGCGCTATCAGGAAAAATAAATAAAATAAAAGAGCCGAGTCATTTTCCCAGCCCGTAACAAGATATTCAAACGGTGGCATGTTCTTAAACTGAAGGATCTGAATAGAAAAATATCCATAACAGAAAGAAAGCGTGCGTCAAAAGAGAGACCACTGTATGCCACAGGCATCCAACCACCCTTTTCAAAGGCAAAGGAAAGTAAGACTCGGGGTCTATTTCTCACTGCGTCTGAGTTACTTAAGAATTCTCAAGGCACTAAGGCGGTGGTGCACACCTTTAATCCCGACCGACGTGATAGGTATTCTCTGAGTTCAAGGCCAGCCTGGTCTACAGAGGGCATTCCAGGACAACCAGGGCTACACCAAGAGAAGGAAAATACTTCAATCCTTGCTTCTGCAACTGTACTTCCAACCCCAAGATGCCCTTAAAGTGCCCTGAAGCGACTGAGCAAATGAAGCTGCTGTAAGACAAGGCTGAGAACACGCAAACAGGTTATCACACGGCGCACGCAAGAGAGACGCGCATGAGCATCTCTGACGCAGGTCAGTATGCACGCATCCGGGGACTCTACTTTTACTATTGGTGACTAGCTAGCAGTTATGCCCAAAGCACATGAAATACTCCATTTCCTCTCTTTGAAAACAGAGGCACACACAGCCATCTCTGAGACCGAGAACAGTCGAGGATAAGTTAGCGGAATCTGATGGAGTAAAGGACCCCCAGGTGTCGTCACAGATACCCGCGCTGCGAATGGGAAAGCGTATGAATGTGAGCAGAAGCAGCCAGGAACGCCATGTTTCCAGGCGGGGACACCCAGGGGGGCTGGGACTCCAGCAGTGAGCTACGTCAGCAGGGTGCCGGTTTCAAGGGCACAGTGTGCCAAGAGACTGAAGACAAGCCATATCGGGGCGGGCACCAGGTGGGGAAAGGAGTCAGGCAGGGGAAAGCTTCTCAAGAGGGAACTTGGGCCTCTGCTGAAAGTGAGGGATGTCACTGAGTTCCACAGCACCCCCATAGAAAGACATGCAGAGTCCAGACCTGAAGCCAGGGTTACCAAAGACTCTCAAAGACTCAAAACGAAACGTTCGGGTTTAAAGCTGAATACTACGGTCTGGCAAACCTTCCAAACCCAGGCAGAGTGATGGTTAGTGGCCCTGTCTAGAAGGAACAGAGAGCCTGGGGAGCACAGCTGAGGGGTCCTGAGAGCAGCCAGTCACCCAGGATGCGAAGGACCAGAGAGTGTGCCCGGGCATGAGGTCGAGAGCCAGAGCATAGATCGCACAGGGAGTAAAAGCCCTTGTCCAGGATTCGGGCTAACGCTCAGAAGGCTGCAAGAGGCTGCTGACATTTGAGGGGTGTGTGCAGTGTGCGTGTGTGTGTGTGTTCACACGTGTATGTGCATGTATGCATGTGTGTCCATGTGTGCATACATCTGTATACATGAGTGTCTGTGTGTATGTGTGTGCATTTGTGTCCATATATATATATATATATATATATGTATGTATGTATCCATGCATGTGTGTGTGTGTGTGTGTGTGTGTGTGTACGTGTGCACTCAAGGAGATAAGAAGGTAACAGAATGTCAGACACTGGCTGGCCAGGGATCCCCTGGGACCTGCTGGTCTCTGCTTTCCAGGCTCTGAGATTGCAAGTGGATGCCACCACAGCTGGTCTCACTGATAGGTTTTAATTAGGCAGAAGGCCCTAACGCGATTAGTAATAAGATTCTTGTAAATAACATTCCAGCCACCGAGGAGGCATCAGAGGCGACTACGTGATGGTGATTCCTACTCCCGGCCCTTCTCCAGCCACTGCCCTCTGCTGCCCAACAGAACTCAGAGCCCTGGCCCTGGGGGCACAGCCTCTCGGGAGAGGCTCAGATGGACTTTCCAGGTTTCACACGGGAGCATAAACGCTCTTAGCCAAGTGCTGGGTTAGCACACTGTCTTATTCTTATAGGTTATTGGCCCTCTGCTCCAAGACAAGAAGTGAAGAGTTGTGTGTTTCTGGAATTGCCAATGCTTTGTGAATATTTGCTGAAGACTGGATGCTTTTATAATTGGACTCTGCTCCAAATCCAATTGCAGTTGCCCCTGGGTATTGCTAGCGGCTCTCACTGGTGAGAGTGGTGGATTGTCATTCTCTCCAGTTCGCAGCTGTGTCTACAAAACCCTGGCACAGGAGCCTGCTGTTCTCTGAGCACCACTTGAGATGAAAGCTAGTTCCTGGGGCTCATCCAGGTGCCTCTTCCAAAGCAAACCCCGTAGTTATCTCCTCTGGATGTTTCTTGCTTGTGTGCAGGCTTGGACTCATCCTTGGAGCCAGGAGGAGCCAAGCAGACTTGGTCTCAACTCTGTTTCAGGAAGACAAAAGTCAGGACCAGGGTGATGGTAGCAGGCTTTATTCTAGCCTTCTTTGTTCAAACTCCAGAGAAAGAGGCTTCCCACTAATACCCTTGGCTAAATTCTAGCACATTGGGTCCAGCTGGTCAGGTTCCTTAGCTGAGCTTGGCCGGCCCCCTGTGAGTGTTTGCTGCAAGCGTGCAATGGTTTCTTGCCAGTTCATAGCCTAAGTGGTCCAGATTCCCTCTGCTTCTCCGTTGCAATGCAGGTACCCCAAACATACACAAATGCACATATACGAACCCCCACCCACACACCACACACATACATAAATGCACACACACACCACCACACACGCCACATACACATGCGCGTGCCCACACCACATGAACACCACACACATACATGCACACCCCTGTCATTTGGTTTCCTGCCCGTGTTCTTGCAACTCGTATCTACAGCCTTGGAATGCAAACACTTTAGAGTGAGCCATTCTAGCCAGCTCCAGTCCTGCAGCCTACACCAAAGCCGGACACTCGGCGCTTTGGCTGAGTGACTCAGGTTTCACGTGTGACTTCAAGACTCAAGACCTTCATGGTCTGTTCTCTGCTGACCCTCCCATCAGAAAAAAATGTGTTACTAAAGACTCAGTCTTTGGATGTGAATTCACTATTTTAAATCTTTTTTACTACTCTTATTAAATACCTTTTTTTAAAGATTTGTGGCTGATATGGTAGCACATGCCCTTAATCCCAAGACTTAAGTAGAAGCAGATGGATCTCTACAAGTTCAAGGTCAGCCTGGTTTACACAGTGAGTTTCAGGCCAGCCAGGGCTACAAAGTGTGGTCCCGTCTTTAAATTTTTTTTTTAAAAAAGTGTGTGCACTGTGTCTGTGTGTGTGCACTTCTGTGCATTCACAGAGGCCAAGAGAGGACACCAAAGGTCCTCCCTCCTCTCTCACTCCCACCTGGAATCTAGAGCCCATGTTTTCTCAACTAGGCTGGGAAGCAGCCAGGGCCTCTGCAGCACTCAGCTCTGGGGTTAGGAGACTGCAAGAGATGCCCACCTTGATACCTGGACGCTGGGCTCCAAACCTTGCTGTTACGATGACCTGGCCAATGTTCCTAACTGCTGAGCCATCTCCCCAGCCCTTTTTTTTTAATCTTGAATCAACAAATGAGAGAGAGAGAGAGAGAGAGAGAGAGAGAGAGAGAGAGAGAGAGAGACTGTTTTCCCCTGAGCAGTGCCATCATCAAGGAATGTGGGGTAAAAGCTGGGTGAGGTTTGGGGTATAATCAGCTTCAGGTCTTTTAAAACATAAAGCCGTGACCCAGGATGCAGGCACACAGGAACGGGTGGAGGGACCCTGGGGGATGACTCTGTCTTTAGTCACCTGGTCATGATGCTTAAGAAGTGAGGCATCCGAATGATTCTCTGGTGATGTGAGTCCCACCCACCTCCTGCCTCTCAAGCCTCCTTCCCACCCAGGTTCCTCCCTCTGGTGAGTGAGAGCCTCGCGTCCCCTTCCTTCTCTGGCCCCCCCTCTTCTCCTGGAAGAACGAGAAGCCTTAGCACCAGCATGTAGTTGTTTTTATTCTTTGACTCTCTTGAGTTTGGGGCACCTGCCCCCATCCCAGCTCCCAAATAAATACCTGCAGGTGTATTGTACTTATGAATGTCCGGCCTTAGCTTGGCTTGTTTCTTGTAAGCGTTTCTTAAATGAACTGGTCTATTTTTTGGCTCTGGGCTTTTACCTTTCTCTGTTTCTGTGTGTCTTTTCTTCGCTTCTTATTCCTCATCTGGCTGTGTAGCTGGGTGACTGGCTCTAGACGCCCTCCTCCTTTTCTAGCTCCTTCTCCTCTCTTCCAAGAATGCTCCTCTGCCTGCCAGCCCTGCCTATCTTTTTTTCTTCTGCTATTTGGCTGTTCAGCTCTTTCTTAGACCATCAGGTGTTTTAGGCAGGCAAAATAACCCAGCTTCACAGAGTTTAACAAATGCAACATAAAAGAATGCAACACACCTTTGCATCATTGAATAAACGTTCCACAGCATAAACACATAAACAACTGTAACGATATTAAAATGATATTCTGCAACACCAGCAACCCTGCCACCCCCTAGGAGCTTGTTAGGAGTGAGGGCTCCACACCTGATAGATCAGAGCTGCATCTTGAGAGACTCCCCAGGCCAGTGACTGAAATCCCCAAAGCCTTGGGAAACAGTGCCCTAGAACTGAGTCCACTGCCTCCAGACAGCCAAAGAGGATGGTGTCCCAGCCTGCAAGTTACAGATCACTGACGTTCACACTCCATTGGAAATGAGTCACAGGACTGAAAGAGACCTTGGGGGAGTCTTGACACCGTATTCCAGTCAGGCGACTGTCTGGCAGCTGATGAATTAACCTGACTCAATTTTACTTCTCCAGAAGAAAATCGGGAAGGTCTGTCCTTGCAGATGGATCCACTGAGACCCCGTGCACTCCTCCAGCTCCAGGCCATCAAGGACACTTGCCAAGGGCAAGGGTCCAGTGGAAGTCACCTCCAGATAAAGGGCAAAAGGAGATAGTGACCATATCATCACAAGTCAAGGCTGCCCACCTGGGCCAAGTTCACGCCCTGCGCACCAAGGGAAAAGTTACTTCACTAATGACTCTGTGTTTATAAATGGAACTTGGGACCTTAATAAACTCATTCATCCACCTGAAGAAGGGATTGCATGTTGTCTTTCCTTGGGATTTAAGCAGCTTCCCATTTGCATAGGACATCATAACATTTGTATTCATATTAAAGGGAAACATGGGCTTAGGTTCTACAAGATATGAGAACTACTAGCCATATGGGTCTCTTTTCAAGCTATTCTCTAGATTTTTCTGATTCATGTAAGATGCAACAAGTATCTTGGACATAGTCTGGATGTCTGTTCTTGGTGACAGAGTAATACAACACAGTGATTCCACCATTTTAATATTATAACTTGCTTGCTCATAGGATACGCATGCAACAGATGACAATTAGACTTATCTACATCTCAAATCAAAACCACTCTGGATACCGTGCTCTTAAAAATTAAAAGGGGGTGGGGACAGATGTGAGAACACAGTCCAAGAATGGAGTCATGAGAGAATTCTGAGCACTTGTGAGAAAATGCCGAGAAAACAGACAAGAGTCTGTGACCGCAGTTTCTTCAAAGCACAGACCAGTTCTTCGAGTGTGTTTCTCTGAGTGAGGTTGCTTCAGCTGTTGTTATTCACATGTCTCTATGGAAAGAAACATGTTTTTGGCCACGCGTGGCTCGATCGAACACCTTACTCAGATTTCTCTTCTTAACCCTCAGAGTATAAATCGTTCGATGCTCTGAGTAAAGTTGGCTATCGCATGAGATTTTTGTCCGCCTCATCTTTAGGCTCCACTCTCCTGGGTTCATGCTGCCAACTAGAGCGGTGATCATCCTGTCTCTTGTCCCTTACAAACAGAAAGTGTCAGAGACAACAGCATGTTATTTTCTTGGATGGGCTACGTTTTTATAGCCAGACAGCGACACTCTCGAAAAGATGCTGCATGGTGTGAGACTGTTCTGGTGACCAGAGCATGACCTATCCTTGCTGTGGGTGGCCATGTCTTGAGAGGGTCAGTGCACCCAGGAGACTCATCGGATCGGAGAGTAGTCTTCACAGGGGACAACTTCCCAAAAGATCCTTAGTTACACAGCCATAGGAACTAAACTGCCAGCAGGGGGGTGCTCTTGGAAGAGGGTAACTCCGCACTGGTCTCCAAGTGAGGATGTGTGGGCAGACGCTTTGCCTGCATCCTGTGAGGACCTGAGTCGGGGCAGAGATGAACTGGGTCTAAACTCCTGGCCCCATAGGCCCGCGAGATAGTAAATGCACCTGCTATTTTAACTTGCCGAGTGTGTGGTCACTTATTATAAGGAAACAGAACACTGATACGCCCCTTGCTCTCAGAGGATACACCATTATTCCGTTCTTTCCCTTGCTCTTTGAGATAACACTATATACAGGATCTCACACACACACACACACACACACACACACACACACACACACACACACACATATATATATAACTCAGGCTGAACTTAAACCAGCAATCCTCCTGCCTCGCCTTCCTGAATGCTGGAGTTATAGGTGTATACCACCATGCCCAGTTCATTTTCTAATTAATTTCCTTAGCACTTACAACCATTACATTTTCTGTTTTAAATTTTTATTTCCTTTTATGTTCTCTCTCTCTCTCTCTCTCTCTCTCTCTCTCTCTCTCTCTCGTGTGTGTGTGTGTGTGTGCGTGTGTGCGTGTGTGTAGGTCAGAGGACTACTTGCAGAAATCAATTCTCTCTTTCCACCATGTCCTGGAAACCAGGCTCAGGAAACATAACTCCCAAAGAAAATCTCCACCAAGGAAGGGGCTTTCGTCTTTCCCCCCAAATATCATCCCCAGCGCCTTCAAAGGTCTCGATAGACAGCTGCCATGCCAAGGAACGGAGGCATACTGCTAACTCCGTTTCTTCAGAGAAGGAAATTTGCTCTGCTCACATCTCTCGGGGAGGTAAGATGTCACAAAGGGAAGCGCTGAGTTTTGCCAGCTTGCCGTAGCGGGACTGCTTAGGCACTGGTTACGAGAGCCACTGCAGTCTGCCCGCGTCTGGCTTCTTAGACGTCTGCTGTATTCTGAGGGCAAATGGCTGTCACTCGGAGCGACGTTCTGCAGGGCCTCTGCCTTGACTCACGCTTTAAAGTTCCTTTTCATTATGTATACGCGCATGAGCGTGCGCATGAGTTTGCATGTACCATGTGTATGCTGCAGCCAGGAAAAGGGGACAGAGCCCCGGGAACTGGGGTTCCAGGTGGTGCGTGTACCACATGGGCACTGGGAACTGAACCCATGTATTCTGCACCATCAGTGGACACTCTTAACCATGGAGACACCTCACTATCCCCTTGACTAGCATTTTAAAAACACATTTCCTGCCATGAATACACACAGCCACACACAAGACCGAGACAATATCTCCCCAATAGTGTGCTTATTCTTTAATAAACACCTGCTTCCCACAGTAGCACCTCAGTTTCCAAATCTGTCCAGGACCCTCGTTCAGATCAAGAAAACACCCCTTTGCTTCCCGTGAATACCGAGCCTCTCAGCATGCGAGCTTCTCCCAGGTCAGAGGACTGTGGATTTGACATCGTTCTTCCTGGCGAATCAGCTGTCCTACCTCCTCTGAGTCACGCAAAAAGCAGAACCGCCTGCCTTAGCAGCTGCAAACTGGTGCAGTGAGCCAGCTCAAAGAGCCAGTGACCCGTTCAGTGCAGAGCGCCGAGGCGCGGGGCCTTTCGTCATCGCTGTGCAGACGCGCTCCTAAGACTCTTTACAACTAATCGTTAATCACGGGCATGTCTCTGAGTCACCAGGATTTGGCCCTTGAATCTCTGCGCATAAAGTGTTAAAAAAAAAAAAAGACATTAGCCACCTTATGTGGCTCCAAATGACATAACTTGCGACGCTAATGACAAAGTATGGCAAAGCAGTTTCTCAGAGCGCGCGAACTAATCAGGAAGCTCAGACAAGCTGATGTTGACAAGCGCCATTAACGTGCGGCATAAAAGTGCCGCCTGCAGGGGAATTTGGGTCTGATTGCTCTGCAAATCGTTTTCTGTTTATCTGGACGCCTCCTAAGATGGTAGAGAGGAAGATGCTGTGCCTTCAGGGCCAGCGCGGTCCGAGGTGCTGCCGCCCCTTCGTTAAGCAGGAGGTTAGGGAGCACTTGTTAGGGCCTCTCAAGTCTCCAGGGTCTGGAGCCTTGCTCCGGGTCGGCCTTAGCCAGAGCTAAGACGCTAGGGTCCTGAAAGAAAAAGAAGTCAGAAGTGTATGGAGGTCTGCACTATTTTCTCCTGCGTGTTTGACTCTCGGCTGCATGTTGTTCACCCAGTTTCATCTTTCACGGAGACTTAGTTCCTTTCTAGTCTCTTCCTTGGTCGGATAACCTCTCCTCTTTGCTTCTGTTAAGGCCTCTCACCCCGTGCCCCTCTGGTTGGCTGTGTGCCTCCAGTGCTTTTCTGCTAAGGCAGCAGCGTCCAGTCACTGCGTGGGAGGCACAGAAACATTACCAAGTAGGAAACGCTACTGAACTACTGGCCTAAGGGCAGCGACACTGTGATAAAATGAAAGAGATAAGAAACACTTTCGTCAGATTCCGTCTGACAGCAGAAACTAAGGTGTAGGTATCTGCCTAGCGCATCGGAAGGGGGCAGGCCTTCAGATCCTGCAAGCACCGGCATTGGGACCGGCACCTGCAGAACGAACCAGCCTTCAGATCTCCTGAACAAACGCCAATTTGTGACGTTTCCAGAGGGGTGGCTGGAAGTTCCACACAGCGTGATTTAGCCTGGCCTTGGCCTTCCTTTTCCGGCCTTGGTTTTTCCTTGGGATTGATGGAACGGTCCCAGCTCTGAGCAACAGTGTTCTTTGACTAGGGAGCGCCCTCACATGGAGGTGCAGGGAGTCTTAGAGCCAGGCACTAGGTGAAGCTATAGGCTAGTTGCAAGGATGAGGGAGGGGCTGAGCTTACTGTAAGGAACGGGGAGGGGCTGGGTTTAGTTTTTCTGCTTAGATTCAACTGCTGGGGGAAGGTAGCCTGGCCTTTTTTTTTTCCTTTTTTAATTACTTTTTTATTATTAAAAAATAAATACCAATCCAAATTCCCACTCTCTCCCCTCCTCCCAATCCCCTCCCTCTCCCTCCAGAGACCCTACCCCCACCCCCCCAAAGCTAAGAGAGTGCCATGCACCCTGCCACTGGTTCTGGCATCTCTAATATACTGTGGTCTCCATGGCGTATTAGCCAATGGCCTCTCCTGGTCCCTTACAGTGCCAAACTCAAGCTGCCCCTCATGATCCCTTCAATCCTTCAAAACCACTGCTATGCGGGAGGCTCTTACTTATTACCGTGGCTGGCTTCCAGCTTGAGAAGAAGCTATGGCCCTCTCTGGACCACAGTTTCTGCGTGCCGACCCTGAGGAAACACTTCCCAGGAAAACCTCTATGACGCTGGTCTCTTATTAATCACAGCTGGGTTTCAGCCCAACCAGCTAACGTTTATTGTCCCGGTTAAGCACAGGTTATAATTCAGGGCTGTTGGTTTCAGACCCAGCTGCCCAGAAACCATAGTTATTTTTACTCAAAATACACTCCAATGGTCCAAAAGTCTTCAAGAAACTCTCAAACTTCCCTCAGAAACTTTGCAAGCCAGGCCTCCACTGTCTGTCTGCATTGCTTTTGCCATTATATTTGAAGTTCCCACAGTGGTCCCTTAGGCCTTAAGCACACAAAGCTTCAAAATCCTCCACATCCTTCCCCAGGCTATTCCAAGGTATAAAAACACCTGGTCAGGTACATCACAGCAAGATCTTACATCCCTAGTGACGGCTTCTGTTCTATGTTCTCTGTTGCTATGATTAAATACTGGCCCAAACTAACACTGGGCAGGAGAGGATTTATTTTGATCATGGGTTAGAGTCCTTTGTTTAGGGAAGCCAGCACGGGAGCTCAATGCCAGAACCTGGAGGCAGGAGCTAAGAGACCATGGAGAAACGATGATCACTCACTTAACTTTTCATGGTTTGCTCATCCGCCTTCCTTATACAAGCACGGACACCTGTCCAGGGGTAGCACCACCCACAGTTAGCAAGGTCTTCCCATGTCAACCACTAGCCAGTAAAATGCCCCCACAGACATGCCCTCAGTCCAGTCTGATGGAGGTGGTTAATCAACCGAGGTGCCTTTGTTCCCAGGTGACTCTAGTTTGTGTCAAGATGAGAAGAACTAGCCAGCACACAGCCACATTTGCTGTGGAACATTCCTTTTTCTACACTACGAATATGTATTGCTCTCATTGGTTAATAAAAAACTGGCAGGCCAGTTGCTCGCCAAAAAATCAGGCAGGAAAGCCAAACAGAATGGTGGGAAGACGGAGGGTGGAGTGAGGAGAGGCACCAGCCGGCTGCCAAGCAAGCAGGACGTGTAAAAATGAGGGAACGAGCCGTGAGCCACGTGGAAAAGCAGAAATAGAAATACGTGTTAATTTAAGTGTAAGAGCTAACTAGTAACAAGCCTGAGCTATCAGCTGATCATTTATAATTCGTATTCAACCTCTGAGTTGGTTTTTTGGGACCGGGCAGTGGAAACAGGCAAACTCTGCCTATCACACTAGCTGATGAGATAGAGAAAATGTGGTACATTACGAAATTTGCCATTATCAACAGGTTGGAATCCTATCGTAGACCGCAACAAGTGTACAGCTGGAGAGAACTATGTTAAATGAGATAAACCAAGACCCCCAAGACAAGTCCTGCATGTTCTCACGGGTGGAGACTCGCACAGACGGAGAGACAGAAGCACAGAGACAAGAAGTATGGTGGCAGAGACTGGTGGAGGGTGCCCGGTGGGGACTAGGCTAGCGCTAGATGGGGAAAGGCTCTCGGCTGCTCTTGCGCAGTCTCCTGACTGTTCCTGATTCTGTCGTGTTGTAGGATATTATCTTAACTAGGTGAAGATGTGTTATGCTTGTTTATGCTGCAGGCTATTCCGCTGTGTAAAGGTGGGTGTGTTACTTTTGTTTGTACTGCGTTTCTCTAACGATAGAAGGATGTGTGTCTAATTATGTAAAGACGCGTTGCCTCTGTTTCCCCTTGCCTGCCTAAGATGTCTGACTGCTCTGATAAGGAAAGAGCTGAATGGTCTTTAGCTAGGCAGGGAAAGGATAGGCAGGGCTGGCAGGCAGAGAAAATAAATAGGAGGAGAAATCTGGGCTTGAGAAAAGAGAAGAAAGGAACAAGAGAGGGATAGGAGAAGGAGGGACGCACCCAGGGCAAGAAGCCGGCAGAAACCAGCCAGCCAGACACAGAGAGGCAGTGAAGGTAAGATCTACAGGAGAAAGGTAACGAGCCCTGAGGCAAAGGGCAGATAAAGAGAAACAGGTTAATTTGAGTTAAAAGAACTAGACTAGGCTGAACATCCACAACTACCCATAAGTCTCTGTGTCACGATTTGGCAGCTGGTTGAAGGCCTAAAAGGAAAAGCCTAGCACAATGCCCCGTGTATTTGGAAAAGCTGAAGGTGTGTGGGATGATGATGAAAAGGCCTTGAGGAGACATGTGTGCTTACCCTGACTGCATAGGACACAATGCAGGGAAACTTTACATGGTCCCCTATGAACACGCTTAAGGTTCACATCAGTGAGAATCATTCTTGTAATCAGGAAAAATCAATTCAATAATTTTATCTATCAGTGAAATAACTTTATCGGAGTATTTTTCATCTGTCAGTAAAAAGCACATTTAAAAGAACAAACAATACAATTTATTACAAGATCAGAAAGATGGGAGGCTGGAGAGATGGGTGGCTCACTCAGCAGAGGGCTTGCTGTATGGTGTTTGATGTCTGTCACCCACATAGGAAAGCTGGATGTTATCACAAGTACCTGTGACCCCGTCGATGGGCAGAGAAGGGTGGAGACAGGCTGACCAGACACTCGAAGTCCAGAAAAATGCCCTAGCTCCAAAAATAATAAGGTGTCAAGTAAAAGACAGACACTTAAAGTTGACTTCTGAGCTCCATACGCATGGGCACATGTGTGCAGAAACACCTACACACATGTGTGTGTGTGCACACACACGGGGGGGGAGAGGAGGAGCTGGTGATGAAGAGGAGGGAAGAAGCTGGGTTTACATGTAGGATAAGACAAGCTTCCCAGAGGCAGGCTTTTCTGGGTGGACTTTCTGGTGCTACAAATGAATACTACAGCGTGAAGGATTTATAAAGAAAGGAAGTTTGTTTGAGCTGCGAAGGGAGAAAAGGAACTCAGTTCTGGGTCCTTGCTCAGAAGTGGACTTGGCAAGGCCAGTCTGGGACTGAGACAAGAAGGAGTTAAGGTTTTGGTTGCTGGGAACTTGGCTTTCCTTCCAGAAGAGACTGGCAGTATCGGTCCCAAGGCTGCTGTGTGCTCAGTCTGCGACACTCTCGAGAAACCCTCTGTTCCCTCTGCAACGTTGCTTGATTAGCTTCTTGCTGACTGTCCCATTGTGTGAGTTGCTTACCCTGCTACATGGCCTCCTGGGAATACTATATAAGCTGCCGCACTTCGTAATAAGCTTGCTTGGTGTAAGGCAGCTTGTGCAAGACCTTCTGACCCCAAACTTTGTCTTCTCTGTTCATCTTCTTACCTTCTGCTCTCCTGATCTTCTCTCTGAAGACTGTCCTGCTGGTCTGGGTCAGAAGACAAACCCCTCCTTGGTATCCTTGGGATCATCACGCCATAACAAATCCAGCACAGACCTCAATCTTTCCTTATCCAACCTCATAACTTCTTAAAGGCCTCACCTAGCCCCATCTCACAGTGGGGATAAATGTAACATGACTTTTGAAAATTATATATATATATATATATATATATATGTATATATATATATATAATAAATTTTCCTCCTTCCTTTTCCTTCCTCTATCCCCTGCCATGTATCCACCCCTGCTCTCTTTCAAATTCATGAATTTCTTTTCTTTAAAGGTTACGTGTGTGCATCCCTAAAGAGGTAATTATAAGCTCCTCAGTCCATCTGATCTTACTTGTATGATTTCAGGGCTGACCACGTGGTATCAGACAACCCGTTGGTGCACACCTCCCTGGGGAAGCCTGCTTCTGCCCCCAGCATCCCTCAGTTGCCTAGAGTTCCTTGTTTAGGGTCAAAGTCTCGTGAGCTTTCACCTTCCATATTAATATGTCTGTCGGCGTCATGTTTGTTTAGGTCGTGTTTAGACAGCCATGTTAGCGAGACTTCACAGGTATAGCGTCTCTGACATCTGTAGAAGACACAAACTCACAGCAAACTTCTTTTCCTATGGTTCTTACAGCCTATGTGTGGCACTGTAAATTTAGCCCACCCCTGGTGGCTGATAACAGCCATGGGTCCTGGAGAAGAACCTACAGCCGTCACTTTACTCATTGTCCTTATTCCTACAGGATAAGCGCAGTCCTCACCCCTCATCACAGAAACTTCTCTTTGCAACAGATGGAGACCACAGAGAATCACAGGAAACCACGGCTGATCAAAACGCAGCGTTGTGAAGTCCCTTCCTAACACAACAACACAATCTCTGTAGCTAAGGCTCATGGATCACTGTGGAAGCAGATAGCAAGCAAGACAGAGCCTAAGGAACCAGAAGTTAACATGACATTTGGTGGAGACTTTTGGGGTATCCAAAGGAGGAGCATCTGACTCCCCCTAGATTTATACCTACCCACCCCAAGCACCCTTAAGCTGCCCGCAGCTCAGGTGGGCAGTCGGGTGGGCCGGCCACCAGCCAAGTTCAGGTCACTTCTGAGAAAGGAGAATCTGCTCTACAGGTTCCTAACCCATGGACTGTCAGGGCCTCCTGACAACTTGGCTCGGTCCATTCCCTCTTTTACCCCAAGGGCTTTGATATTTTTTATTAGGATCATGAGATTGACGCGTGTGGGCGGGGACGGTTCCTGCAGCCCCACCTGTGCAGCGTGGGCCCAGGCAGACAGCCAGATGACAGAGGCTGCAGGAACTTGGGGCTCAGCCCCGCGTTTGTTTTGCTCATCTGTGCAAATGAGAAGGTTTAGCCAGGTAATTGTCTTTATAGCCCTAATATCCCTTGATTTGCTTTTCATGAAATATGCATCAGCTGATTCGGTGGGGAGCTGTATTTTCTGGTAATAGTCACCTCTGTTCTTGTGCGCACAATAACTTGCTGCATGTACAATCTGTTCATTTGCTCACAAATTACAGCAGCAATATCCCCTCTCATAGCCTTAGGTTCCTGTAGTACCTCCTAAAACCTCTCACATGGCCAGATCTTGAAGGAAAAAAAAAAGTAAGGCCCTCTGTTCTTGGCTTGGGGGTTAGCCCTCTTGCTTTGGTCCAGTGAGTTCGGGTGTTTGGGGCCTATGACTTGGCTCAGATCCTATGACCTTTATTGTGGGGACCAAAAAGACCTTTATCTGCCTGGATTTAGAAGCCAACCCCTACTGAAAGTACACTAGTAAGAGCCCAAATGACCTTTTAGCAGCCAAATTAAATGGTCACTGTCACCACAATTCTACCTGATCGAAGGGATGTTTGGGATGTGACTCACTGCCCAGTACTGCCCTAACTGTCCACACGCAACTTCCACGGGTCTGTGCTCTAGTATGTGCTGGTGAATTCCCGTGCACAATGTCCTCTTGACATCACTTTCATGCAGAAGGCACCCCAACGCCTAATGCTCCCACTCATTCTCTTTATTGCTTCTCACACACAAACTCAGCCCCCTGTTTCAGCAGTCGAGATCCGGCGCCAATCTCTTGCTGACTGGCTTCCCAGTTCTTCCCCAGTCCTTAGCCACGTGGGGCACAGTGGCCAAGAAGATGCTTTGATACCTGAAGTCCAAGACCAGGACACCTGCTACCTATTCCACTTCCTGGATGTCTTTTCTAGACCCGCCTGGCACCTCGCTCCTTGAACACGTGTGCAGAGTTTTTAACTGCTGGCCACCAGCGTCTTTCATAATCGGCTACAAACCGCTGGACCTCTGCACCCCAAACATCAGTATAACTGGAACCGCTGCGGGTACAAGGCCGAGAACAGCTCACTTAATTCCCAAGAGGCCTGGTGCTCAGCTGACTGACGGAGAAGTCCTAGTGATTTCCAGCGGCCTAAAGGAAGACACCATTTACAGCTGTAAACAAGGAGGCCAGTGCTGTGGGCTATTCCTTCTTATAGAACCAGTCCAGGGATGACACCAACCAGCATGGCCTGGGCCCTCCCTCAACAATCACTAAATAGGAAAACAACTTTACTTACAGCCTAATGTTATAGAGGCATAGGATTGAGGTTCTCTCCTTTGCCGTGCCCATAGCTTGTGTCAAGCTGATATAAAACTACATAGCACACCATCTTAACTCAGGATCCTGTGCTCTCTCCCCCTCTCTCTCTCCCTTCGTCTCTCTCTCCCTCTTCCTTCCTCTCTCTCTCACACACACAGGGCTCACATTCTCTGTTTAGAGGCTCCAGTCACAATTCCTCACTGTGCTGGAATCTCAGATGAGGCTCTCTTCCCCTCCCTCCCCTGCTCGCCTATGAGTGAGTTGATAACAGGCCTGCTCCTGTAAGGGAATCATCTAAGCGTTTTTACAGTTGTTCGAATTTCAGGATGGCAAAGCCTTGTCATGCCTGGAGTGCAGTGTGCTACAACACCTGCCTGGGGAGATTGTCTCAAAGAAAAGAAATTCAAAGAATTGTCTAAATTTCATGACATGAAATCCCAACAGAAAAAGATTAGCATCTTCCTTCTGCCCGTTCCTCCTCATCCACAGCCCCGCCTGGGTACCCCCTTGCCGAGAGGAAGCAAGTGAGCTAAACCTTCAGAAATAAAACAATTTCAGCAGATGTGGTCCAGGAAAATTTAACTCTTGGACACCAAGCAAGCTCAGAGTTCCCCAGCGTTTTCCTTGGGACATGACTGTAAAGGTTCTGGTCCAGGACAATTTCCTGACTGACGTGCTCCCTCATCTATGGCTTAATTTTTTCAGGGTCACTGGTTGGGAAGTGAACTGGCAGATGTTGACGGGTCAACTTAAAATGCTGCTAAAAGTTGCCTGCCCATGGCCCTTTGTACGTCATCCACGTGGAATCACAATGTGAAGGCTTCTGAAGGGCAGCGGGAACTGACGGAGCGTGCACACCAGCACAGAGTACCAGCTTTAGATTGATGGAGCGGGCACACCAGCACAGAGTACCGGCATTTGGAGCTTTAGTAGCCTCTTGTGCATGACTTTCCTTGACCTACTCGAGCTAATAGAGCCTTTCAAATGTCACTCTGTCAGCCTTCCCCCGTGCCAACCGCCTTTAATCATGCAGGAGTACCACGAGACGAGATGATCAGAGTCATGGACGAGGTGAGGGAGCTGAAACAGCAGGAGAATTATGGCCTCTGAAATGACTTGAGACTTTAAACCTGGCTATTTAAACAACTGCTCAGACTTTTAAAGATCAAGCAATCCAAAGGAAAAGAAAAGGATGTGATTTTCCCCGTGAGCAAGAAGGGGAGCTCAGGAAACGGTTATTGGCTGACCCATAAACATGTCGAATGAGTTGGGGTCGACTTGTTTGATGGGGGCTCCCTATCACAATGGCAGAGGTAGGGTTGATTAAAGTATCACACAAAGGCACCTCAAAGATGTGTAAGTCCACCTTCTTCCTTTTCTGGCACGGTTGGGGATATCATCAACCCTTGGTCCGTGCGTCTTTCTGCATCACAATGTCTTCCATAGACGACCTATATTAAAGGACAGCTATGCAGATAGTGTCAACAGTCTGTGCTTGAGGACCCCCTGGATCCTCAGACTCCCCAGGGGGCAGGGCTATTATGATGTGAGTCCCTAGAGGGGACAGAGGAGGCAGGGAGGGTGAACTCAATAGCAAACCCTTCCATTGCTCCTAAGCCAGGTCTGTCTTCAGAAGCAGAACACACTCATATTCAAGGACAGAAAAGAAACCAGGGTTTCCCTGCCTAGAACTTCACATTTCAAAAACAAAAACAAATACAAATAAACAAAGACTGTTTTCGACTCAAGAGTCTCCACTGTGTGGCTCTCCATTAGTCTCTCTCTCTCTCTCTCTCTCTCTCTCTCTCTCTCTTCCTCTCCCTCCCTCTTTCTCTCTTTTAGTTGTATTTTTTACTCTTTTGGGGGGCCCTTCAACCAGCTCCCAAATAAATACAGAGACTTATTATTACTTATGAATGCCCAGTCTTACCTTGACTTATTTCTAGCCAGCTTTTCTACCTTTTGCAGGGCTTTTATATTTCTCTATTCTACAGACCTTTCTTTACTTCTTACTCTGCCTGCCTAATCCTTTCCTCTGTCTTCCTGCTGTCCGTTCAGCTCTTTATTAGATCATTCCGGAGTTTTGGACAGGCAAAGTAACACAGCTTCATGGAGTTAAACAAATGCAACATTAAAAAATGCAACACACCTTTGCATCATTAAATAAATGTTCTGCAGCACAAATAAATGTAACACATCTTAAAATGATATTTACAACACCCTCTCTCTCCCCTTCCTTCCTCTTTATTTCCCCTTCCCAAGTAATTTTTTCTTTCTAAATAGCACCTCTATTCTCTTCACCCTTCACCCTTGAGGCCCCAGCACAGCACTGCTCAAGGTCCTCCTCATCCCAACAGGAAACAGTGTTTCATTTTGAGACCCAGATCAAAAGCTTACAACCTTTCCTGATCATTTAAGGAGGAAGAGCCATCAAGTGGATCCTCACCTGCTGGAGGAGGTGCTGAATCATGGTCAGGCACAAAAAAAAAAAAAAAAAAAAACCCTAACACTCCTAAGAGCCCTCTCAATTCCTAGCACAGAGAAATGAACATCCGTAAAAAATGCAAACACAGGAATGAACAAAGGAAAGCTGGACCTGCACATCCCATCTTCTTAGCCTGAAAGACTACAAAGCTCTTTAGTGAAAGATGTCTGTTTGGAGGTAATGTGATGGTGTGGCAGGTAAAAGGGCTTGTCCACGGCTCTGATGACCCTTAGAGTTGTCCTCTGCCCTCCACATCCTTGTTGTGGTACACCCTCACACCAATGGTGAGCACACAGATAGCGTAATGTTTGGAAAGAAATATCTCTGTGTTTCACTGAGACAAGCTCTTGCTAAGTAGCCCAGAATGACCTCAAACTCTTCACCCTCCGGCCTGAGGCTTCAGAGTGCTTGAATTACAGATAAACTTCACCACACCTGGCTAGAGGTACGTCTCCATGACAACAGTAGCCTAGGCGAGGCTCCGGGGTGATGCTGACTGACTAGAGGAGGGCATCAAAAGTGCAAAGTAAATTTGCCCTCCACTCTGAATGCAAGCACTTCTTTGCTTCTCCTCTTCCTCCTTTTCTTTTCAATGATGAAATAAGGCCCAGCCCAGCAACTGGCAAATTCCGTTTTTAAAGTGCAGTTGGATTACATTAATTCAGTTTCTCATACATAATTCAAAGGAGATTTTATTTCGGGGCTTTCTTGTGCCTCCTAGTTATCATTCATTCCAGAAATAGCCCTTTGTATATGTTAGGTCTGAAATTCCACTAAAGGGCATGTGTGTGTGTGTGTGTGTGTGTGTGTGCAGGCATGCACGTGCGAGTGGGCATGCGTGTGTGTATGTGTGTGAACTTCATTTTCTTCATACTGCTGTGTGAGAATTAGTCTGAGTGATCACTCCGTAGGAGTCAGGGATGGGGTGAGGAATGAAATATAAATCCCAGAAAGCAGGTTTATCTTGGAAAAGATCTTGCTTCAGCCTCAAGTCCTGGTAGCAGAGGAAATGGCTAATTCTGAACGGGTATGGGCTTGGACTCGGGACTGGGAGTCCCAGGGCCCAAATAATGTGATGTTTTAAAAAGAAGGAAATCCATTTTATCCCAACCCTGCAATGCAGGACATTGTTGGTGATGGGTCCTGAAGCAGAATGTGTCAGATGAGAAACTGTGAATAAAGGAATCCCATGCTAGCTCAGAATAGGGTATACTAAAGTGGTCGTTATTAAAAAGGAAAACTCACCATCACAACGAGGAAATAGGAAGGAGATGCAACATTTAGGTGTGGTGAGTGGGAAGAGGCCAAACAGGCACTCCCGTGGGCTTTTTGGTACCAAAAAAAAAAAAACCACATCCACCTGGTCCAGCCTCTCAAAGGCCATTGGCTAAAGGAGGCTCTCCTTCACCTCCCTCTTTACTTCTTCAAACATTCTTTCTGCATTTGAATCAGATAGAAAACCTCATCCATGTAATGGTAAATTATAGATTTAGGAAATTGTTTACATATTATTTCCAATGGCTGACTTACAAAGTATTGGCACTAGATGGGGCTATTGACCATCCCCTGTGGGAGGATAGTTCACTGATATCTCCTAGTATGCTGAGAATTATTATAAGTGGGCACTGTGAAGGCAAATTTTTCTCTGTCTTTTTCTTGTAAGGGTATAATGAATAAAGAATCTTTTAAATTATTAACTATGAGAAGCCATCCTTTTGGTAATAGAGAAGGCAGAGGAATTCCAGATTGTAGAGGGCCTATACGTCAAATAACCTTGTTGACAGCTTTTAGATCTGTCACCATTCTCCATTTTCCATATTTCTATTTAACAAGAAATACAGAAGAATTCCAAAGGATGGTTGATTCTTCAATATGGTGAGCATCTAATTGCTCCTGTACCAGCTGTTCTAAAGCCTACAGTTTGTCTTCTATTAAAGGCCATTGTTTAACCCATATGGTTTCTCAGTTAACCATTTTAAAGGTAGAGCCATTAGTACCTCTGTAGTTTTGCTAGTTGCTTTGTTCTTGTACAGCCTGAATGACTGGTGACCTTTGTTTATAATACCTTATAATATCCTTCCCTGAAACATGAGTTTCTGGAACTGTAGAAATGTTAATCTGGGTATTCCATTGCTGTAATGGGTCCTGACCCCATAAATTCACTGTCATAGTAGCCACATATGGGCTCAGCCTTCCTCTCTGTACTTCTGTTCCTATTTATTCAACCCATATCGTGCTTTGTTTCACTTGAGATAATTCTTAATACCTATACAACTTAAAGACTAAGACTTTACATTAGAATATTATATAATAAACAACTATGCAAGAAATGAGGACAATGACCTCAAAATGTAAACAATGGCCGGGCGGTGGTGGCGCATGCCTTTAATCCCAGCACTCAGGAGGCAGAGGCAGGCGGATCTCTGTGAGTTGGAGACCAGCCTGGTCTACAAGAGCTAGTTCCAGGACAGGCTCCAAAACCACAGAGAAACTCTGTCTCGAAAAACCAAAAAAAAAAAAAGTAAACAACGTATAAGTATTACAATATGATAAATATATCAATATATAAAATGTTTTAAGCAGAGATAGAAGCATGCATGAGTACAATATTCAATGTAATTTAACTTTGTGTCAATATACAAGAATCTATACCAATGTAATTGTCTATAAATAATAACTCACAATAGCCAGAACCTGGAAACAACCTAGATGCCCTTAAATGGAAGAATGGATGAAGAAAGTATGGAATCTATACATATTAGAGTATTACTCAGCAGTAAAAAACAAGGACTTTTTGAATTTTGCATGCAAATGGATGGAAATAGAAAACACTATCCTGAGTGAGGTAAGCCAGACCCAAAAAGAGGAACATGGGATATACTCACTCATATTTGGTTTCTAGCCATAAATAAAGGACATTGAGCCTATAATTAGTGATCCTAGAGAAGCTAAATAAGGAGAACCCAAAGAAAAACATATAGGCATCCTCCTGAATATTAACCTTCATCAGGCGATGAAAGGAGACAGAGACAGAGACCCACATTGGAGCACCGGACAGAAATCTCAAGGTCCAAATCAGGAGCAGAAGGAGAGAGAGCACGAGCAAGGAACTCAGGACCGCGAGGGGTGCACCCACACACTGAGACAATGGGGATGTTCTATCAGGAACTCACCAAGGCCAGCTGGCCTGGGTCTGAAAAGGCCTGGGATAAAACCGGACTCACTGAACATAGCGGACAATGAGGACTACTGAGAACTCAAGAACAATGGCAATGGGATTTTGATCCTACTGCACATACTGGCTTTGTGGGAGCCTAGGCAGTTTGGATGCTCACCTTACTAGACCTGGATGGAGGTGGGTGGTCCTTGGACTTCCCACAGGGCAGGGGACCCTGATTGCTCTTTGGGCCGACGAGGGAGGGGGACTTGATTGGGGGAGGGGGAGGGAAATGGGAGGACAGGATTCAACACTGCCAGTATCTGTCAGAGATGGCTTACCCAGGGTTTTAGCTTCCTGCCCTGTAATCTACTCTGACAAAGCATCAAGTTCTAAAGGCCCAAAAGGATCCAAAGAAGATAGATGGATACCTATAGAAATAAAAATAAATTAAGCAAGCTGTTGTAACCTATGGCTTGCATTCCACATTTGTTAAGGAGATGATAAAGTCGTGGTCTTCTAGCATTAAAGCCACCCCACATGGCTGGATTTAGTTAGTCTCAGCAGTCCTGAATGATGGACCTCAATTAATGTTTAAAATTTATTCCAAAAAAGAGACCAAAAATGCCCCACCTGGTCCAGCCTCTCAAAGGCCATTGGCTGAAGGAGGTTCCCCATCAGGGTCCTGACTCTTGAGATTAAGGACCAAAGCCCCTAAGAAGGGCAGACTACTAAGAGAGCCTCCTCCAGATCTCTTAAAACTTTCTGGTTACCTCCTACCAAGTTTAGATTAGTAATTAATAATTGTGTGGCCAGGAGTTTCCTGCGCTTCTGTGGAGTAAGCAGCACAGAGACAGGATTTGACTTGTGAGAGGCATCAGAAACGACTCGCAGGCAGATGGGAGGCAGAGTGACCGAGGAAGGTGGGTCTGTCTACCTTGGAGAATGCGGGCTGTCCATCAGAAAGCAGGGCTCCTTTCGGAGCGCCTTCTGGACCATCAGACGTGGTAAGGCCACTTTGGATATCTTCCCCTTCCAATTGACCCAACAGCACCAACAGCCCAAGTAACGGCAGTACCACTCTGCAAAGCCTAGGGCTTTAGGCTTAGGTCTCGTGCCAGTCTGAAGACAGAAACCCTTGGTACCGTGACCCATTTCTCGTCTACACTTCCTCCACAGGCTACCCTTATAGCACAGCTGTGATCTCTTGGTCGGGCACTGCCACTGCCCCTAGAACGAAGGAAGCAGGCTTCCTAAGATCAAGCTACCCCCCGTGATGCCTGACAAAGGAAGGCAAATCAGACTCTTTCAGAGGGATGCTATAGCCTCGGGCTTCTACTTGCAGGTCACTGGCTGTGAATCCATGGGAACGTGGTGCATTAAAACATAATGGCTTTCTTATGCTCAAAATAGAAACCCAGCTATTCTGGCAGTTTCTGTCTGCTCTTCTCTTTACCACGGGTTTCCCCTAGCCACTGCTGGGAAAGGATTTTTTGCTAAAAACAACTCTGCCTGTTAGACTCCTGAAGAATATTCCATAACTGCCTGAGGGCAGCAGATAAGTATTACTTTAAATGCAGAACCCTTCTGTAAACGAGCTCTAAATAAATCGTAAGACAAATCCCATGCCATCTCTCGGGTTTGTCAGGAACAAGAGCTCAAAAAGGAAGGGGCAGAAGAAAGTGGCCCCTGACCTCCCCATCCTTTGATGGCTATAAGGCCAGGTGGATCCACTTGCTAAGGCCTTGCTTGGTCTGCAGAATGGGTGAGACTTTGTGGCCCCTGATCTTCCCATCCTCCCCTGACTACCACACTCTGCCTCAAGCACACCGTCTCTCAGTCAACAGCAATGCTCTTTCTCAGGACATTCAACCGCAATAACAACAACAATAGCATTCAACAAAGACAACAATGATAATGAAATTATTCAATGATAATTTATACTGATGGCATTTCAGACTGGATCAAAGACCGAGCTGTAAGCTGCCTGTTCGTATGAAGTATGATTTCTGACTGAAGGGTAGAATAAGCTGTACCTATTTACTTATTTTAATTTTGCAGGGTAAGACTGAGAGGCAGACCACTTGGCGGGCACGCTGGAGATCCTGGGTTCAATCACTGCTGTGGAAATGGGGAGATTATTCATGTTCATGATGTAATTAAAAAATCACGAGGACTTAATTTTCCTTTGGCTCGTCCCATGGCGGCCCGATGTACGTTCATTTCTGATAACCTCAGGTGTACGGAGGCTTCTGTTTTCTCAAACACGTGGTTTAGTAGAGAAACAGGAAGTGACTGTATTGTCCTCAAAGGTGGTCTGTAAGACCACCAGTCAAACTCCTAAGAGAATTCACACTATAGAACTAATGGTTCTGTAGAGCCCTCTCTCCGTCTCTAGGAGAAGCACCTGGGAACATCTGAACATCAGATGCTGATGTACCATTTTTTAGCACTTCCTATGACTAATTGCGTTTAAGTTTCGCAAGGTGATGGCGTCATCATGAGATGCTGGTACCAGTTGGCTTTAGCTTGCACGCTATTCCTTCAATGTTCTGGGATGAACAAGAGCTACCAGTTACTCACAGGCCCAACGGGAACCTCACAAACAGGTTCTGAGTCTCAAACAAATATCTCTGAAGATTAAACTTACTTTATACAGGTCATGGGTCACTTAATGATGGGACATATTCTGAAACCAGGTCACAGGACTATTTTGTCTTTGTCGGAAATAACCAAGGGCTTACACAAATTACAACAGCCCATGAGAGCTGGGCGTGGTGGCGTGTATCTGTGATCCTAGCACTTAGAAGGCTTAGATGGAAGGCTGAGGAGTTTGCGGCCAGTGTGAGCTATGCAGTGAGACCCAAAAGCAAAACACTAGTATCACATGGGTCATATTCACAGGTGGCTCGTTACTGATAGTACTGACATTATGTGACAGCTGATCACATGATTTAGGCCATAATTATAATAACTGGCATTCATGAGGCAATTTCTACGGGCAAACTTCCACATACCCACATTTAATATTTTATGAGTCTTCTAATAAGCGCCTCACTTCAATGCTATGAGAAAGCGAAATCTTGGGGCAGAAGAGTGACTTCCGTCAAGAGCTCAGGGCTCTGAAGCCAGCGTGGGTGAGAGGAACTTTTAGCAGGTTTCTACTGATAACCGTTCTAGACTAGGAAGGGCCTTGAATCATAAACAGTGGCTCCCAGGGCCCGAGCCAGCCCCGTTCTCACAGGCACCACCTTCCTCTTCGTGGACCCCCATCTAAATCTGTCGTCTGAGTCTGCAGCTCAGCGAGTTCTGTTGGCCCAGGTGAATGCAGTCTAGGTGGGGTTTGGGGATAAAGAGCTGACTTTTAAGTCAGGGGCCTAGAAGAACTGTGAGTTTATGGCTGTCTCTCCCCTATCGCTCACAGGATATGGCTCTCCCTCACTCCCAGAAGTTGGGAGAGAGACTTTATTTGGATCCATTCTAAACCTTTGGAAATCGGAGAGCTAAACTTAAAACTCCGGAATGCCCCCTGGGCTCCTCTTCAGAGCCACAGAGCATCCAGGCACAAACCACCCTACAGGAACAGAGTTTGAATACCCACAACTGCTCCAAACTGAGGCGGTCCCTGCTAGTTAGCCAGTCCCATTTAGGAAGTATAACTTTCCTGGGCATATTTGACCTACCAAGAACTTTTACAAGTCAGCGTTGATGGAACATTCAAAAATTATCATCATTCTGAATTCTTGACAGAGAGTTTGCCTGTGTAAACCAAGAAAATGTCCACCCGTTCACCCCCAGAATATTTGCCGTTTACAGACTTCTCCCTGCAGAGGTGGCTCCTGCTGAAGTGACCACATTTGCCTCCTTGGTCCAGCTGTGGACCACAAACCTTGCTCCTTCCTTGTCTGTATGTAATAACCCTGTCTCTGTTCAGCTTTGTAGAATAAGCAGTGAGCTTCTAGGGTGCTGGGGTTTTTCTCCAGCAGAGGGCCCACCCGACCCCAGCTTTCTGTGTGTCTGTCACTTCTTCATTCCCAGCGCAACCCTTCGGGTCCAAGTCCCTGGAGCCACGCGAAGGACACAGCAGGTGTCGGTGGGTGGATTTAAAGTTTCTGGGTCATTCTTGCAAACAGGCTTAGAGTCGTCCATCACAAAGAGGTCATGCTCTACCAAAACAGATGTTGGTTTCTGTTATCTACCCTCTACTGGGCATCTTTGTTAAATACCCCCACTGTATGCCTCAGTGCACACAGACCCGGGCTGACACAAACAGTAGCTTGTGACCTAGCTCCATTCGATTAGAGAGAGCACGGGTGTGAATTTAAATTACAAACAGACCCAGAGTCTTGCAAGACGTTTAAAGGTAAGTCAGAAACAAAGGGTCATATGAAAGAATCTACAAACAGTCAAGTGCAGAACTGTTGTCACTGCCTGGGACGGGAACCCAGCAGGAAGGATGAGGGGCAAGCAGTCCAGGATTCCCTCAGCCAGCCTTGGGGTTTGTTGCCAAGTAGGCAAGCCTGCGAGCTATTCAGAGACAACCAGGAGAGTTCTGCTTTAAGGCTTGTGTAGAGCAATGGGGGACAGTCTTAAATAGGGACCCACTAACGAGATGCCCGGGACAGACAGCGAGCGAAGACAGACTGACTTCGGGGAACTATGGAAACCTGAGCTGAAGAGCGCCATGTGGACAGCCAGGTTCTCTCTGAAAGTGTGAGCAGATGCAGCTCACGGGGACCAGTCGGTTGTAAAGCCTAACTTTCTAGCGTGGTGAGCTGTGGAGAGGAGAGAGCATCCACTCTAGATGGCCCGCCCCCAGAGTGCTCCCTCTAGTCAGGAGGGCTGTTTGAGGTGCTGCTTCTCCACCAGAAAACCCTACGACAGCTTCCAGGAAGTATTCACACCAGGGGCAGCGCACCTAGGGATGGTGGTTAGCTGAGCATCAAAGTTGATAAAGAACTGGTAGACACACTGTGCTAGGCGAGGCTGTGGATTCTTCAGCCCTGAAAATCCCCCAGGCACTGTGACTGTTAGCTGGTGTGGGCTTAAACACAAATGGAGACGTACCTTTAAATAGCTATTTTCTATAATAGCCAATCCAAGGGATTCTGCCTAAAGCGTTATTTTCTATTGTTTTACTATTTTCATTGGCGTTAAAAATTTTTCATTTTCATTGTACAAAGTGAGTTTTACTAAGACATTTTCATTCATGTCTGTCACACGCACGTGGTCATGTTCACCGTCCTTATACCTCATGAGCCCGTCTTCCCCCAAGTCTAATTTTTATTTTCCCATCATACAGATTACTGATGTGTCTTTTCTCCAACATATGCGTTTGACTACTTTGTCCAACTCTAGTGGTTGCAGCTGTGTGACCACATCTCTGGTCCTCCACCCATCCCTCCCGTCTTTGACTGTCTTGTGCGGGGCCACGCTGCTTTGTTACTACAGCTCTCATTAAAGCTTGCGGTCAGGTCGCAGGAAAGCCCAGCACTGTTCTTTTTGCATGTGACTGTTTGGGCTGCTTGGACTCTTCTGTGCTTCCGCATGAGTTTTAGGATTTTTCAAACTTTCCAAACGGGATTCTGGAGAGTGTGCAAAATACCACAGGTCGTTTTTGGTAGTCACCGTCTAGCAGACTATCAATTTCGCGGGTTTTGGGGCTTCTGCTCTCTTTAGGGCTGTGAAATTGTTGTGCATATTCCCAGGCACTTGTGAAGCTGTCGTGAACAGGGCAAAGCTGATCTCTAGCACCAACCCAAGAGCAGAACACAAACTGCAGGAGCAATCACGCTGGCGCTTGCTACAAAAAGCCGACGGATAACACAAGTCAGTGCTGTGCATACTAAGGGTGGCTACTGGGGTGGGAAGGCAAAGAAAATATCCGGTCTGCCAGACTCCCAGACTGATCCTTGCCCGTGGTTATATCTTCAGGGATTGCACTTCTCCTTTTAGCCTGGCTTCCCCGAAGGCAACTTGACCCTCAGAGGGGAGACAGAGTCATAGACTAGAACCATGCAACCAGCTCTTAGAAACGGTGGCTGGAGAGACCCATTCAATCGCCCAAATGATTCTGCCATTCAATTCAGTGCGTGCTCTATCTTGGCTCCCAAGTTAAATGAAAGAAGGGACTTCAACTTAACTCCTGACCGCCATCCACCGGCCCCTCCTGCTCTCTCTCTCCCAGTTTCTGCTCTGCTCCCCGGAGCTGTAATCTCCGTGCTTTCGACTTCCCCATACATTCATAGTGTCCTTTTTACCTCCATGTCCTAGAATGTAATTAAATGTAAAAACTACATGTATTCAACCCCAAATTTCACATGAGAGAAAGCACGCAATTTCTGAGTTATTTTGCTTACCATCAAGACCCATCCTTAGAAAGAAGAGTAATCAAATCCCGGTTCCCTGTAAAAGACCTCATCCCTATCATTTCGACGAGGCGGAGGCACAGCATTTAACTGGCAAGGGGGCACTTGACGTTTTAACACAAATGGTTCATCTTGAGGCTGTGTTAACTGGCCCAGACCACTACTGGTCTTGTTGAGAAAGAGTACAGGGTGAGGAAGCATGTCTACGCGGCCCCATTTTATCAGCTTCTGTGTCCTCACAAACTCTTCCCACAGCACCAAGGACAGGTGTCCCCACCGACAGCCTACAGCTGAGAGAACCAGAGCTTGGGGAATGTAGCGCAGGAGGGGTGAACTCAAGGATGAGACGCGGAAGTAGGAAGATGCCATAATGGCAGATCTCTGTGAGTCTGAGGCCAGCCCGGGGTGCAGAACGACCAGGACAACCAAGGCTCCACAGAGAAACCCTGTGTCCAAAAGGAAAGAGGGGGGGGGGGGAGAGGGAGGGAGGAAGGGAGGGAGGGAAGAAAAGAAAATCAAGGACAAGAGGCTGAAGACGGTGAAACTATGTTTGTTCTTTCAGCAGGACACAAAGACATCAAGGAGAGAAGCCACGACAAAGTGAATTATGACCCTTTTCCTGCTGAGGCTGGTTAGTTTATACACAAGCTGGCGAGAAATACAGGCTGGTCATTTTTTAGTCTGTTTGTCCCAGAGTATTTTCTTAGGGTGAAGTATTTTTGCTTAGTTAAGAAGGGAGCAGTGTTAGACACCATCACACATGACGCCTGCAGTAGGAACCTGGGATGTGTGAGCTCTGTCATTACCTATGCAGCCTTGGACAAGCTACACTGATTTTGTGGTCTGTTTATCTGTCCACTGGGGCCTTTGCAGGAGGTAGAACATAAGGGCCTTTGACTCAAGGTCATTCATTACTCCTTAGACAGCTCAAGCCACCATCATAAATAAGCTCAGAGCTCCCAATGCCACCTCATGTTCTACAGAGGAGCCAGAGAGGTGCTAATGGAGTCACGTGATACCGCTCCCGTAAAGGTTCTAACGGCAGGATTCAGAGAATATCCTGTTTCCAAAGCAGAAGAGGGTCCTGGAGGGTGGGTGGACCCCAGAGAGGGCCACTGCTCCTTGCCTTTGGTGCCCCCCTCCCGTTGTCTCCACTCTTTCTAATATTTCTTTTGGAAAACTTTCCCCGAATTCTAGGAACCGCTTAAGCAAACTAAGTATAAACCGAAGGAAAGTTTCGGAGCCCGGTTTTCAGATGCGGACATCCCACTACTTAGCTTGGCTCGGGTCTGAATGACAGGAACCTGTGGAATCTCATGCTATTTGGGACGGAGTGTTGGACTGAGTTACTGACACTCTTGGCTGGTGTCTGATAGCGAATGTGTGGGGCGCTATGCTGTGGGCTTGCTTGCTCCCAGCAGCCTCCTGGCTCTCCCCCTCCCACGTGGGCAGTGCGGCAGGGGAGAGCTGGGACTTTAATAGCCCGAACAAAAGAAGGGGGAGCCATACTGCTGCTGCTGCTGTTGAAGGTGGATTCTGTGGGGACTTTGCTCACTAAAGAGCCAGTTCTGAGCTTAAAGTCGGTCTGAAGGCGCACGTGACTTCCGGAATAATCTGAGTACCACGTGCACCTCTATCAATTAGGAAACAGATTTCAACCTTTAACTTCCTTGTTGGTCATGATATCTCAGAGTGATTTATGCGGGCAAAACTGTATTTAAAGTATCACTGTCCCATTACCGCACTCGAGGCCACAGTCCGTTTTCTCCGTTCCAGTACAAAGGCACCGCTATTACCCACGCACAAGCATCCTGGTGTGTGCGCCGCTATCCTATCCGAAGGTCAAGAAACTGAAAACTTTATTTCATCCCTTGTCTAAAGAGTGTGACAGGGGCTGATGCTGCAGCAAACACACAATTACCCCTGACATGAAACTGAAAACAACACACACAATGGTCAGTCATAGGATGTTTTATTTTAAAAACAGCACGCAGTGAAGAAACCGCACACAGCACCTGCCATACCTCTCTGCCTCTGAACTGCTTCTTCTCTGTGATGTGTTAGGTTACAGTCTCAACTTCTTACAGTTACAGTATTCTTAAAGGCAGCGATGTCAACTACTTTGAAACGGTTCCGTTAACATTGTCAACTGCTTAAAACATCTTCCTTTCAGTATTCTACGGTTGCCCACACTAACGGCACAACAATGTGTCACTCTGCTGACAGGTATCTGTACCACCAACTCCCGACTCTATGTCAAACACAACTGCGACCTAAAGCAAGCATTTTCCTAAATCAGTATACTCGGCTACTTTTCTCAAAAATATTTCCATTCTGAAATAGGTTTTTGTAAGATACAATAATTTCATCTTTTTATTATTAACAGAACTCATGCTGTACTTTTTTTCCCCTCAAAATATATTTGATATAATCTGTGCAAAATGTCAAGTTCTGTATAAGTAGGTACCTTATTTTGAAAAAGTTTATAAAATATAGCGCCTAAAAACAACCTCAACATTAGACAATAGAGAAAGAAACATGTCAGACAAAGCCTAATTCGTCACGTGAGAAACTAAGTATGTTCTTAAAGCTCAGGTATACATTCCTTGAAAATACTAAGAATGCACTTTGGTCATTATCGACAGATTAGAACACAGGCAAATGGAACACAACGCTGTGTGCCGTTTCCAACACAAAGAGCACTCCACCATGAGGCTGACCTCAGGCTAGTCAAAGGAACAGGAAGAGCAACACGGCGTCACGTGGCTCCGTCCTCTGCAATTCCTGATATCAAGAGTGATTCGGGAATGAGAACTGCACCAATCAAATAAATTATTTACAGTCAATTATTTAAACCCCTTAAAATACACTAAAGTATGAATATATTCAACGTGACTTTGCACCAAGAAAATTCTAGACTGTTTCATTAATACGTTCTTTGTTTTAGAAACCAAATGCTTGGCTCAAACAAAGCAATCGCAAAAAAATATTTTGCTTCACGTATTTCTTAAAACTCTACTGATTGTACGGATGTAACAACTTAGGATCAAGGCCAGATGCAGGGGACTATTGTATCTGCCCTATTTATCTATCAGGAAACATGATAAGCTCCCTCGGGACACTTGACAAGTTACTGAAGGGAGGGAGAGAAGCTAGCTTTCCGAGTTAAAAGCATCTAAAAATAGCCCTTAGATAATGGAGCAGGAGGAGGGGCGCACCAGATTAAATTCAGGGGTTAGGAGTGGTAGAACGAAGCTGTCGTTTCAGAAGATGTGGACATTTTATAACTAGCAATCAGATTAAGTATTTTGTTGGTTCTTAGCTTTACTTAAGTGCGGTAGGAACAGCATAAGCTCTAGTGTACCATGGGAAATTCTTTTGAGTAACGTAGCATACTTTAGTAAAAGCGGTAGGCACTTCACTTATGAGACGAGGCAGACCTCACTCAAAAGGATACCGTATTCTGCCCTAGTACACTGTAACGCATCCCACATAAAGATAATACACCGAAAGTAACAATCTTAAAAAGTGCACGCACTGAGCGTGCACAGCTGGAGCTGTGCAAACAGCTCAGTATTTCAAATAAATACATTTATCACTAATTTTTATCAAAATATTTTACAGTATGGTAACCATTTACAATTATTGCTCCATAGGGTTTTATTATCAAAGAGCACTTGTTGACCTGTGACATAATACCACATAGTAATACTGAAGGGAGCTTCAGCTGCAGCTTCATCGGCTTACATGCCAGCACTGTTCTGAGAGATTTCAAGAGCGACCCCGAGTGGATCCTGGTTCACCAAGGTCAATGTTCTGTGTGTTTAGCTGCGTCCGATGCACTATTTCGGAGTTGAAGTTTTCCTCAAGTAAGGCAAGTTCACGGCATTGATGCAGAAACAGTGCTTAGCAATGGCTTTGAGTTTCCCAATGTGTCGATTATTTATGGACGATTACCAGGACCTCAGGTTTCTGGGTTGGTTTTGTCACCCTTTCAACAGCTAAGAACTTCAATGCTTTAAACAGACTAAAACCAATGTAAAAAAAAAAAAAGAATGAAAGAAATACACACACAGACAGACACACAACAACAAAAACAGTAAACAAGCAAAATAAATAAAAGAATTGCACTATGCAGTCTGATGTAAACACTTGGTTCCCAGCAGACTCCGGGGCAGAGGCAGCGACTGCTTCCGGACAGCTTCCTTAGCACTCTCGCTCTGGAACACGGGCCGCCTCTTCACGTCTCAACGTCAGGACTTAATCTTCCACAGCTACGGAAAAACGTTGCAAGTCATGATAGTCATTAACATGGAAGCTTAGGTCCTACCGCACACTACCCTTAAACTCCACTCCCAGGTGCGGAGTGCAGGGTTTCCTCCGTCACCTCCTTTAAAGACGCGTCTGAACCACCGCGGTGGACGTCAGGTCGCTCTTGCTGGCTTTTACTGGGAAATGTCAACATACACCCACTATTTGTTTACTATGTTCTTTCTAACCCTTACTAACACTATACATGTATCACAGGATATACCCATTGCTACACAAATAATACAGTTTTGGGCCCAGAGGAGAATATGGCTCTTTCTGTTGAATCATTAGAATCAATTTCAATTAATGAGGAAAAGCAAATCCTTCCTTTATGTACCCCAGGAGAGTCCTATAGTAATGAATTCTGTTACAGATTAGAAGTTCTATCAATATGAGAATCCATGCCTATGAGTAAGTCCCTGAAGTTAAATGTATAGCCACTGCTAATAACTGTACAAACTTGTTAAAACAGCCCCACAATGCATGTGAAATCTCAAAAGGGAAACGGGGTTAAAGAAAATGGCACAAGGCTTGCAGGCTTTTACCTTTAAGTTGAACCCAAGCAGGTCACTGATGACGCCAGAGACAGCGGACAAGATGACGACCTGAGTGATGTTGTAGAGCAGCGGGTTCATCGTGAGTCCATACAGCCTGAAGGGGCTGTCCAGCTCCTGGGGCAGACAGACACAGTGTTAGCTCAGCCTGAAGGGGCTGTCCAGCTCCTGGGGCAGACAGACACAGTGTTAGCTCAGCCTGAAGGGGCTGTCCAGCTCCTGGGGGCAGACAGACACAGTGTTAGCTCAGCCTGAAGGGGCTGTCCAGCTCCTGGGGCAGACAGACACAGTGTTAGCTCAGCCTGAGGGGGCTGTCCAGCTCCTAGGGGCAGACAGACACAGTGTTAGCTCAGCCTGAAGGGGCTGTCCAGCTCCTGGGGGCAATCACAGTGTTAGCTCAGCGGGTTCACGTGAGTCCGTACAGCCTGAGGGGGCTGTCCAGCTCCTAGGGGCAGACACAGTGTTAGCTCAGCCTGAAGGGGCTGTCCAGCTCCTGGGGGCAGACAGACACAGTGTTAGCTCAGCCTGAAGGGGCTGTCCAGCTCCTGGGGGCAGACAGACACAGTGTTAGCTCAGCCTGAAGGGGCTGTCCAGCTCCTGGGGGCAATCACAGTGTTAGCTCAGCGGGTTCATTGTGAGTCCGTACAGCCTGAGGGGGCTGTCCAGCTCCTAGGGGCAGACAGACACAGTGTTAGCTCAGCCTGAAGGGGCTGTCCAGCTCCTGGGGGCAGACACAGTGTTAGCTCAGCCTGAAGGGGCTGTCCAGCTCCTGGGGCAGGCAGACACAGTGTTAGCTCAGCCTGAAGGGGCTGTCCAGCTCCTGGGGGCAGACACAGTGTTAGCCCAGGTCCTGCAGCAACTCCAGGTAAACAAAACCCCCATAGGCAAAAGAGAGCTAAAAAAAAAAAATCACTATTCGAAAAATTATAAATTATGAATAATTTTAGAAAATACAAACTTACCTAAATTTGGAATAAGAAAATAATTTTATAAATTGTTTACTTCAATTCTTGTTACCAATGGACGCCTAGTGAAGTCTTGGTCTAATAGCCATAGATTAGAGAACGCACTTTGGGACACGAGCTGGACCAGAAGCTAAGGGAGCACTGCTCCCCCTCACCTGAGTCCATTCATCTTCAAATGCACAGATACTGATGATTCGAATATTGGAAGGTCTGTTACACAGGCACCGGGCTGGGCTCTGGGAAGGCAAGCTCAGTCCTAGCACAGAAGGACTTTATAGTTCAGCGAGCATGCAGAGTCAAGTGAGGTCCTCCGAAGAGCAGGCTTGTGGGGGCCAGGGCTGGAGAACGGCTGCAGGCTGCTGAGCACTGCTGAGCCCCCACATACACACACAAATGAGGGAGCACACTGACTTAGAGGGTTGGGACCTCCTCAGCCAGACTTGGCCCAGCACTAAAGGAACTGAAGCCGGGGTGTGTGTGTGTGTGTGTATGTGTGTGTATGTGTGTGTGTGTGTGTGTGTATGTGTGTGTGTATGTGTGTGTGTATGTGTGTGTGTGTGTGTGTGTGTAGATAAAGAGCAGTAACAGAAGCAGGGGGGTGCTTTAGGTTCAGGGTGGTACTGATAGAAGAAGGGGAGAGGCCAGAGGGCACGAGCCCCGAATCTCGGCCTTGTGAGTGCTTGGCTGGTGAACACATCCAGGCCTACGTCCTGGCCTGAATCAGAGCATCCCGTGCTCTGCCTTGGGTTAAATGCAATCAACAATTCCCTATCTCATTACCCTCTACCAACCTCCTCTGAGTATTTCCCACGAGTCACAGTCTACACTCAATCAATACCTTAGTTGACAGAGGACCTAACCCTATCACCGTGTCAAAACTCATTTCATACCAGTCTCTGAAGACTCGAAACTCTTGTAGGATGCTCAATTAGTTATTGAAATTAATATCCTTAAATAGATTTTAGTTTCGACAAAGGAAAGCATGGAGAGCCAGGCCTGGCGGGACACCTATGATCCCAGCCCTTGGGAGACTGAGTCAGAAGTCACCCTGGGCAACATAGTTAATACCGAGACAATGAAATATAAAACAAGCAACTTCTGAGTTAACGTCCCATCTTTTGTGAAACATTTCCTAGTATTCTAGATAAAACTGACTAAACACACACACAGCAAAAACAGCATTCTAATACAACATTAGGAAACGCCTTGACATACTTTTCAAAGACATTCGTTGGATTACGTAAGCCATGAAGAGCAGAGCACACTGCACGAATGCGCTCAGATGTAATCTCATGCTGACATCGACGGAGACCAGGTTCACGGTCAGAAGAGCACACCCTCACCCAGGCCAGCTCTGTGCTCACCTTCAGGAGTTTAGTAGCCAGCTTCAAAACATTGTTCACGAGTGTCAGTTCCTCCTTTTTGTTTGGTTTCTTCTCCATCTTCAAGTAGAGGTTTATCTTTTATATAAAAGAGCCCCACAGGCAAAATAATTAAAAATTATAACATACATGCTTTTCTTTTGTGGCGCCGGGGACTGAGCCTAGGGCCTCATGCATACTACTTAATCATTTTACTGATGAGTTATACCCCCAGACCACAAATACATTGTTTTTTGAAAAGAAAATTATTTAGATAACATTTTTTTCCCCATTTATTTTACATACTGACCACAGTCCCACTCCACCCCCCCTTCTCCTCCATCTCCATCAGAAAGGGACTGGCCTCTCGTGAGCTCCCGCAAGGCAGGGCACTTCAAGTTGAGGGAGGACAGAGCTCCTCCCCTGCACTAAGGTTGGGCAAGGTAGTCCAGCATGGGGAAGAGGTTCCCAAAGGCCAGTTAAGCACCAGGAACAGGTCCTGATCTTTCCGCTAGGAGCCTTGTTTTTTTTTGTTTTGTTTTTTCGAGATAGGTTTTCTCTGTACCTTTGGAGCCTGTCCTGGAACTCCCTTTGTAGACCAGGCTGGCCTTGAACTCACAGAGATCTGCCTGCCTCTGCCCCCCCCCCCCCCGGGATTAAAGGCGTGTGCTACCACCGCCCGGCTTAGGGGCCTTACAAAAAAACCAAGCTAAACACATCAAATGTCACACACATGCAGAGGGCCTCAGTGGGTCCCAGAAAGGCTCCCTAGCTGTTGGTCCAGCGTCCATGAGCTCCCATGAGCTCAGGTCAGCTGTCTCTGAGGGTTCTCCTCTCATGACCCCAATAAATACATTCTTAAACAGATCTAAAAGGCAGTCACCACAATATTAATAGTGCGTCTCTGGGTATTACATTACAAATGGTTTTTAATGTTTATATATTACTATATATTTCAAATCTTATAATGAACTTATTTAATAATAAGAAAACTTAAAATGGTAAACATTGTATTCTCAGGGCCAGATCAACTTAACTTAGAAAATAAATAGAAACAGAATAAACTCAACAAATTGGCTCATGATTTTTTTATTCTGAAAGCAATGCAAATATTCGCTATCTTTATTACCCATCTCTGATATTTTTGGGGTGCTGCCCAGCTTAGTTACCCTGTCTGGAAAGGCTCTAGCTCTAGGCCGCTCATACACTGTGCTCACTCACTTGATTCATCTTCCCTCTTTACTCAGGCAGCCACAGCCCAACCATGGACTAGTGGACTAACAATGATCTGGTCGAGGTTCTAGGTACTATGACCTGGACAGCTGGTAACGTCAGCAGAAATCCTAATTCGGCAACCCAAATCACGTAAGCCAGCACAGGGTCGGGAGTCCACAGGGGAACAGGAGAGGAGGTGCAGGAGGAGGTGAATGGGAAGCCATGAGGAAGTGGCTGACCGTGAGACCCAGTGACTGTTAGAGACGATTATCTTTGTGGTAACTTTCCTCTTCCATCTAATGGAGCCTATTTATCTACTGAGTATTTAAAATACAAGCTCTTCCTAACTAAAATATTCAAACAAGGTCATTGGCAAACATTTGTACAACTCTTATGGAATAGCAAGAAGAAATACTTAGCAAATTCATATAAAATTAAATCAATTATCCAAATTATTATGCTTTGCTCTTTTTATTGAATAAAAATTTAAATTTTCTCTAACATGGTTTTGTTACAATGCAAAGCGATCATGTCCCACTAATGATTTAAAATCTATCATTTTACAAACACTATTCTCTTCCTGCCGAATGAAAATGGGACGTAACACTGCAGGTTAGATTTGAGATTTGGATCAAGGCAGAAATACCAAAGAAAGGTTTGCATACTATCAAAATTTAACTTTAGCTTCAAAGCATAAATGACCTTAATCAAATAAAACAAAAATATGCTCCTGAAAGATAGGAAATAAGCAAAAATATTGTAATTTGTAAGTACACATGGGCTGGTCAGATGTCTCACAGGGAAAGGTTCTCTGCTAGGACTGACAGCCTGAGGTGGATCCCTGGACTATACATTACAGGACAGAACTGATAACGGCAAGTCGTCCTCTCTCTCTCTCTCTCTCTCTCTCTCTCTCTCTCTCTCTCTCTCTCTCTCTCTCCCTCCCTCCCTCCCTCTCTCTCCCTCCCTCCCTCTCTCTCTCTCCTCTCTCCTCCCCTCCATTCCCCTCCCTCCCTTTCCCCCTCTCTCTCCCTCCCTCCCTCTCTCTCCCTCCCTCCCTCTCTCTCTCCTCCCCTCCATTCCCCTCCCTCCCCCTCTCTCTCCCTCCCTCTCTCCCTTCCTCTTTCTCTCCTCCCCTCCATTCCCCTCCCTCCCTCCCCCTCTCTCTCCTCCCCTCCATTCCCCTCCCTCCCTCTCTCCTCCTCCCCTCCATTCCCCTCCCTCCCTCCCTCTCCCTCTCTCTCTCTCTCCCTCCCTCCCTCCCTCTTTCTCTCTCCCTCCCTCTCTCTCTCTCTCCCTCCCCCCCCCCCCTCTCTCTCTCACACACACACACACACACACACACACACACACACACAATTGGACTGTGGACGACAGAGCCTCACTGATAACAGAATGAACTCACCTGTTCTGTAAGTAATATTGAGGTATTGCTGTATTTCTTGCTCGTCTCTGACCCGAGAGTCACGAACCGCAGGAGGAACAGCGTTAAGGAGATGCACCAGATCACCAGCTCCCAGTTGTAGTGACAGTTGAGGAAGATCTCGTGCACGTGCAGCAGCTGGGGGGCACAGAGCAGCAGTGTGAGCGGCTCACCTCGCTTCAGAACAAAAATGCCACTGTACAGGACTGCTCGTGAACGGAGCAGTGTGTTTTTAGGACACTTATGAAATGCTGCTGCACATCAGAAGTACAGAGGATAACATAACCAATAGTTACAGGTTCTGACAGTTGTACTTTTAAAATATTGATATTTTACAGTATTTACTTCAGATTGAAACAGTATTTCAAATTTAGTTAAAACCTTGACATTTTCTTTGTTCCTGCTTTCTGAACCAACACAACTCTACCCCCAAGGTAAAATTTGTGTTTATCTTTTCCATGCAGGTTTTTAATAATTTATAAGAAAACAAACCCCTATTCATCCTGTGGCTTTATTTTTCCTTTCCTAGTACCGGGGACAGAGCCAGGGCTTTGTGCAGGCCGGGCGAGTGGTTTCCCACTCTATCATGGCGCCGTATCCCTAACCTTCAACACCCATCCATCTCTCGACTTTTACGTCAGTGTTACCACCCAACACATATCCATGTACTTTCTTTCTCACATCCCCGCTCTCCCCGAGGGAGGCCAGCAGTCCCATGCACACGCCACAATGCATGCATGTGTGATGGTCAGGACAACCCTCAGGAAATCAGTTCTCCACATCCACCATGTTGGTTCTGGGAACTGAGCTCAGATAACCAAACAGGCTTAGAAAAAAAAGCACCTTTGCCCTCTGGGCCGTCTGGCCAGCTCCAGTTTTGTTTTTTTTTTTTTTTGTTTTTTTTTATTCTGCTGACCCTTGTTTCTAAGATTTACCCATGTTGAAACATTCCGCTTTAAATTAGTTCATTTTAAGCCCTATTAATTATAGTAAAAGAATCAACTATAACGATTTCGGTCTGCTCCAACAATTAGCGTTTACGGTGTTGTCAATTTCTTTGTTACCAACAATGCAGCAATGGTCTTGTGTTTCCTTGGCCACATATGCAAGACTTCTGTTAGGTATTAATACGTAGGGATAAAACTATTAGTTCACGGGCAGTCACATCTTCAACTCTATAAGGTGGTGCATATTGATTTATCTCTAAACAGTGGCACCACTGTATACTCAGCCATGTTTCTTATAACTTTTTTTCTGTTAGGACGATTTTCTTATTGACTTGTGAAGACAGACTGTAAACACATTCCCACTGAAGTCTTGTTTTCCCAGATCTTAGAATTGGGATTGGATTTAAAATTTCGTTATGTTTAAATCTCTATCTGTCTAGGATTTGTTTTCCGGTATGAAGTACTTCTGATTCACTCTAGTCTTATTTCACTCCCATCACGTCAGCCTTCCTGGGTTGGTTTATGACGGCACCGGATCGTATAATCTGCACGGTTTGCAGGACTGTTTCACCCACTGAACATTCCCCTTCTCTAGCAACAACACCGTCTCCCTGTACCGCCGAAGTCAGTCCATATCTCTGCTCAGGCAACATGTTGCTCAAAGCTCTGGACTGTTGCTTCCCGATGAACTCTAGGAAGCTTACTGAAGTTAAAAAGCAAAAAATCAGCACTCTGTTTACGCGCATGTGGCTGCGATCCCAACCATTCTCTGAAGATGGTCAGCATACATATATACATGTCTGAGGTGTCATGGTGAAACCCATTATTTTGTAGAATAAATACTAATTCTCTGCTGAGAATCATAATTTATTTTCTTCATGTATTAAGATACCTGTAATGTTTTCCTTTAGCAAACCATAGGTATGAAATTCCATCAGTGGACTTTCTGAAATTGAAAATCCCTCCACTACAGGGATAAACCACCTTAGTCGTGGCTCACAGCTGTGATAGTTCAGGCTTTCCCTCTGAAACATTCTGTTGAAGGGTTTTATATCTAAGAGAATACGTTAACTCCAAGTTTTCGCTTTATGTGTTCTCATGTGGTTCAAAGCCTGCACTGTAAGCATGTGTATGTGTAAAACCTAAAACAAAAGAAGATCGAGACAGAATAGTAAGCAATTAGGAAGAACGAGAAGGTGGCAACAAAGACACCCGAGACGTGAACGGATGAAAGATACTGGAACATGCGGGGGGATTTACAAGAGACGCTCACTGATGTAAGCTGTGGGGGAGAAGCATCTATGAAAACACACTCGTTCAAAGACAAGACAACGATATCTAACACCCTCTAAGGTAATCGAGAGATATTAAAAATTCTGCTTAGGAACTGAATATTTATCTAGGGACGGATGTAACAAGTTAACTCACCTGAGCACAGCAAATAAATACAACTGAGATTGTCAGCAAGAAGGCAGACGAAACGATGACATCCACTGACCTCTGAGGACCTCGACGCTAGGGAAAAAGGGGAAAACACTTTAAAAAGGAGAATTTCCATGCTTCCAGTTAAGGTGCGACAAGCTGGTCATAACCTACAGTGCTGAAATGTACCTAACTTGCCAGATGAGCTGTTTTGTAATGTGTTGTTACTCCCTTATAATTTTACAACTGTAAAGGTGGTATCTACACAGCATAGATCCCTTAGTGTAACTGTTTTTCACGCTAAACTCACTCAGAGATACATGTACAGCTGAGCTATGATGCTCACACTAAACTCACACTCACAGACACATCTGACATCTGTGTACTGAACTATGGAGGAAATGTATCCTCCGCGTGCTCGGAGGTCAATGTCAGGGAGATTAATTCAGATTTGTGGGTCAGGGGTGTCTATCTGCCTGGTGAGTGTTCCTAAGAAAGTGGCATGTTACATCATCTCTAGAACAAGATGGCATATAGCACTGTCCTAGGAGAGGAAGATGGTGTCCAGAGAGCCAGGAGACAGATAGGAGAGCAGGGCCCAGACCACAAACAGCAGCCAGAACATACTAAGGCTCTGTTCCTTATCCGAGAGTAACAGACTTCCAGAGAGGCGAGAAAACTGTAGGGTCCTGGCAGGCTGAAGACAGTAATGGAGGGAAGGAACGCTAATGCCAGAGAAGCAGTGAGACAGATGACAAGGATCTCAATAAGGCCGTGGACACGGAAACAAGGATTGGGAACAGATTCAAGATGTATTCTGGGAGCAGAAAGGACTGAATGCCGGGGACCAGGACAGAAGCTGCAAGGATAATTTAGTTCTAATTAAGAGCGAATGTAACATGATTAACATTTAGCGAATTTTTCAGAATAGAATCAACAATGTATAAAAGAATATAGCACCTACTTAGGGTTCGGAATTTTAAACTAAACCAAGCAAGAAAATCATATTCATCCTTCATGAAACATAAATGTAACAATGAGGGGAAAACTGTCAATTTGTTGCATTTCCTAATATACATTGAGTTAAATTTAAAAAACCAAACTGATAAAGAGAACAATGAAATTTTAAAATGCAAAAGCAAATAATGTTTTCTATTTCTTTGTTACTTCAGAAGAAAAAGCTTTAAAGATCTAGTTCAGTGGACTCTTAGTCTTTGGGACAACTTTATCATTCACTGTTTGCATAAACATCCTTGAACATGTCTGCATACTCCATAAATAGTAAACCTCACTGTTATTTACTATAAAAAAGAATCCCCAGGAAAAATGGTATTATTAAAATCAACCCCGGGTCTATTTCCTAGGGTCTAGCGTTTTCACACCACGTCCACAAACATCAATATTATTTAAGCCATCAGAGACGGAGCAGCACGTAGGGACAGCTCTGCACAGTGACTTAGAAGAGCATTGGTTAGAGTCCCCAAGATTGGTTTATAAGTAGGGGGCTCCCTCTGCTGGTTCGTGAGGACTATTCTAGGGAAAAAACAGAAATCCTTAATCCAGCCTTTGGATGAGAAATTGTTGGCTCTATTGACAACCCCACACCTACAGACAAGACATGGTAACTGCTGGGAAAGATATATCTACGTATAGAGTGCATGTATCAATAGCACATGGTAACTGCTGGGAAAGATATATCTACATATAGAGTGCATGTATCAATAGCACATGGTAACTGCTGGGAAAGATATATCTACATATAGAGTGCATGTATCAATAGCACATGGTAACTGCTGGGAAAGATATATCTACATATAGAGTGCATGTATCAATAGCACATGGTAACTGCTGGGAAAGATATATCTACATATAGAGTGCATGTATCAATAGCATTCTACCTTGAGATAGGAACGGAGAGACAGCCACATTTTTATATTTTGCACTTTCTTCAACCGGAAATGAGGAACCTCAGATTTCCGAGCTCTCCTTGCAGATGTCAAGTGTCCAAAGAGTTTTGCAAAGAGCAGTCGCTAAAAAAGATTAAGGTGAAGAGTACTGTATAAAATATTGCATAATTTATATAATTATTATATGAAATATGAATTGTTATGACTTAATATAAAAGCAAACAAACAATTACGTCACAGTGTCCTGTGAACTACGAACACACCTAAGGAACACTTTGAGGGCTACGAAAGGGTAAACTAGTATTCTTCAGACTCACTTGTTTATATGTTCTTTCTGCTACACACAGCAAAAAAAAGAAGATCCAGACAAGAGATACTCGAACCACAAAGCTTATGAGGACCATAGAGAGAACCATGAAATCTTCGTTAGAACCAACAGCGATCACACAAAGTTCTGAGGCGGAATGGGCTGTGAGTTGCTCCAAGTCTGTTGCTTGGGACAGTCGGAAAACAAACGGAGTTAAGCCCAGGATTAGGGAAACAGCATTTCCAAATATCTGGTATCCTATACCTGGTACATGGCTGTTCACCTTAGGAAGTAGGGGTAGAGGGGAAGAAGAAAAGAAAGTGGACATAAATCAAATTTAAGGTAAAATGAATTCTAATGAAACTTCACTTTTTTATAATAGGATTTAAATTTTTTTTAAATTTAATACATTATGAAAGAGCCTGTTACACATTAATCACAAGATCTCTAATTGATAAGTAGATGAAAGGAAGCTCAATCTCAGAGAAAACTATGCAAGTTATTATTTTAAGTTAGAAATATTTACAAATATTAGAGTGTTGAGATCAATACTACATTAAACCCAATTTGCTGAAGGAAAAGTTGAGGCGCCAATGAGACGGCACAGCAGATGGAGACACCTGACATCAGCCCTGACAACTGAGTGCCATCCCTAGGACCCGCACGTGGAGGAGAAAACGGCTTCTGAAAGGGTCCTCAACAACAACGCACTGTGACACACGCATTCTAGCCCCAAAACAATAAATGGAATTTAAATGTTTAAATTTAAGCAAAAATGTAATAATAATAATAAAAAAAAAAGGTGCCGGTGGTAGCGGTGCATATCTTTAACCCAGCACTCAGGAGGCAGAGGCAGATCTCTCTCTGAGTTCGAGGCCAGCCTGGTCTACAGAGTTTCTGAACAGCCAGGATCACACAGAGAAACCCTGTATCGACTAATCCCCCAAAGAGGAGAAAAAAGTAACTATTCAATAAATCCTTAACTTTCACCCTTTCCCTAAAGGACACAAGTTCAGAACTCACTCTGTTCATTATCATCCCGCTGATCTCAAGCACAGAGAGGTCTGCCTTCTTACAGTCATTGCCTTCCCACACGATGGCACTGACTTTCTCTAAGCCCGGGTGGGAACTGTGAAGCCAAGGCAAATGAGTCTACAAAAAAAGAGAAACACACTTATTACATTCACAGATAAAAGTGTCTATAAAATGATACATAGCTGTATGTGGAGTAAAATCACAACTACACTAAATAAAAATTGGTAAATTTGTAAGTGGAACATATTAATCTGTATAGTAGCCATATCTATGCACATACAATTTTAGCTACATTACAACTTCAATTAAAATTAGTTATACATTAAACAGATCACATAAGAAACTGCAGTTATAAAAATGTAGAACCTTAACAAATATCCTGTAAGTTAAATATGCAACAAAATATGTTAGCAAAAGTACTTAGCTGTCATCCAACCTATTTAAGGCTAAAAAAACATGGATGCCAAATATTAACTGATTTTGTTACTTTTGTGGCATTCTAAAACAGCATTTCTGGAAAGAATCAATTAAGCCTTTTTTTCAAAGTGTTTTAGCAAACATTTTAAGAAGAAACATTAAGAATTACAAATATTTTCTGAAATACAATACTTTATTTCCCAATGTTTCAAGAAATAACAACAGTTACAAACTTGCAAAGCGTGGTTATCATTTTGGACGTACAGTAGAGGTGTGGAGTAGGTAATGGGATAGTTGGGCTGCAGGTAGCAACAAACACAAACCTCTCACAGCAACACGCTATGCCACAACACACAATGCCACGGCGCATCGCCTAAGGCCTGCGCTGGAGCGGGCCTCACCTGTTTACGTCACAGTATCGCTAGCTCACATACATCTCAAGGATTGATATATTTCCCACATTTTATATAAAGAATATGTTTGGCACTCACAGTAACCTGAGAAATATGATCAACAAATTGTTGACATTCTACTATTCTAAAATATTTCCATGAATTTAAGAAATGTAATTTTTCATACAAGGGAGATAAAGGTGCATCGATAAACTTCAACTGAAATTGTCTAAAAAAATCAATAATATATTAAAAAGAAAAGGGATTTTTTTATCTCTTCTAAACATTTTTATCTTTTCTAAATACTTTCATGGTCTTTATATATTTCAGTACTTGAGGGGTTTACAAGCGTTGAAATATTACTGTTAACTTGTTACCTTACTACAAGTTATGTTTCATAACTTGTGACAAACAATATATGCCAGTTTAGAAGAGAAGTAATTCTGTATCAAAATATGCATCAGATTTTCTCTGAAAACTTAATAGATTCTGAACTACTCTAGAAAAGGGCTGGAGGTGTGGCTTACAGGTAGAGTGTTCTCTAGGACGCGAGAGGGCTCGCGTTCATTCCCTGGCACTCTGGAGGCAGGGAGGGACTTGGACACACAATGTATGAAAACTGGAACGACAAGCTGAGCACAGGCGTGTCCGGAGACTTAGCTAAGGCACGCAATCCCTCACAGCGTGCTTCTCCTCAGACTCCAAACCTGTCAGGCTGTCAGTAACACTAACCCACACAGAGTTAGGTGAGCCAAGGACGTAACAGATTTTAACCAAGTAATAACAGAGTCTCACTGGATAACAGAAACCACAGGTCTGCTCAATTACACAAAGATTATGTTAGTACAATGGAGGTCCATCTAGGAACAGAAGGAAGATATCAGCATCTCCGCTGTCCTCAAAGCACTTCTCCCCAGGCACTTTTTTTTTTTTTTTTTTTTTTTTTTTTTACCAACACTTGGCTTCATTTTCTTACAGTCAAAAGGCAAGAGAAGAGATGGGCATGAGAACCGGTCAACTTCGAGTTATTCAAAAGAACCCTCAATGTGGGTGTGCTTTTGTCAAATACACGCTAAAAAACAGGTTTCTTTAGACAGCGTGAAGAGAGCATCACTGTACACAGGGTTCTAGAGACAGCGTGGAGAGAGCATCACTGTACACAGGGTTCTAGAGACAGCGTGGAGAGAGCATCACTGTACACAGACTTCTAGAGACAGCGTGGAGAGAGCATCACTGTACACAGACTTCTAGAGACAGCGTGGAGAGAGCATCACTGTACACAGACTTCTAGAGACAGCGTGGAGAGAGCATCACTGTACACAGGGTTCTAGAGACAGCGTGGAGAGAGCATCACTGTACACAGACTTCTAGAGACAGCGTGGAGAGAGCATCACTGTACACAGGGTTCTAGAGAGAGCGTGGAGAGAGCATCACTGTACACAGACTTCTAGAGACAGCGTGGAGAGAGCATCACTGTACACAGACTTCTAGAGACAGCGTGGAGAGAGCATCACTGTACACAGGGTTCTAGAGACAGCGTGGAGAGAGCATCACCGTACACAGGGTTCTAGAGACAGCGTGGAGAGAGCATCACTGTACACAGACTTCTAGAGACAGCGTGGAGAGAGCATCACTGTACACAGGGTTCTAGAGACAGCGTGGAGAGAGCATCACTGTACACAGACTTCTAGAGACAGCGTGGAGAGAGCATCACTGTACACAGGGTTCTAGAGACAGCGTGGAGAGAGCATCACTGTACACAGACTTCTAGAGACAGCGTGGAGAGAGCATCACTGTACACAGACTTCTAGAGACAGCGTGGAGAGAGCATCACCGTACACAGACTTCTAGAGACAGCGTGGAGAGAGCATCACCGTACACAGACTTCTAGAGACAGCGTGGAGAGAGCATCACTGTACACAGACTTCTAGAGACAGCGTGGAGAGAGCATCACTGTACACAGGGTTCTAGAGACAGCGTGGAGAGAGCATCACTGTACACAGGGTTCTAGAGACAGCGTGGAGAGAGCATCACCATACACAGACTTCTAGAGACAGCGTGGAGAGAGTATCACTGTACACAGACTTCTAGAGATAGCGTGGAGAGAGCATCACTATACACAGACTTCTAGAGATAGCGTGGAGAGAGCATCACTGTACACAGGGTTCTAGAGACAGCGTGGAGAGAGCATCACCATACACAGGGTTCTAGAGACAGCGTGGAGAGAGCATCACTGTACACAGACTTCTAGAGACAGCGTGGAGAGAGCATCACCGTACACAGACTTCTAGAGACAGCGTGGAGAGAGCATCACCGTGCACAGGGTTCTAGAGACAGCGTGGAGAGAGCATCACCGTACACAGACTTCTAGAGACAGCGTGGAGAGAGCATCACCGTACACAGACTTCTAGAGACAGCGTGGAGAGAGCATCACCGTACACAGACTTCTAGAGACAGCGTGGAGAGAGCATCACCGTACAAGAACCTATGCTAAAGGGCTCCTAAGACCAAAGGATCACAGTTCAGTCATCTTCTGCCTCTGCCCCATGGCACTGCCTCGGAGGATGTGCTGAGAGCAGCCGCAGCTGCCGTGGGTCGCATGTGACCTGTGAAGGCTACACGCTGAAGAATTTAGGTTTTCGAGCTAACAGTTGGGATTCTTTTCATTATTATTTTTTCAGCTTCACCCCAGATCTCCGGTGCTTCCCTTTTATCTTCATTCAAAACGGAAACCTTGAATTGCAATGATGTTATGTTTTATTTCAAATAAATCCACTAAGACAACGGCTTTACGTGGTGTTTCCAAGTATGGGAACCCAGTCATTAGAATCCAGCCGTACCTAGCGGAAAATATTATCACTTGAACATGGCTGAGTTTCATTATATACCCAGCCATAAATAGCAGAGGAAATTTTTCTCCTATGAAACGTTTGTTACTATTTATAAATATCAGGAAACTATGTCCTGGCAATATTCTGAGAACATGCCTATCCGAATGCTCAGTGTTTCTTCCCAAGGAGACATTCCATCTTCCTGGGAGACATAAAACAGTCTTGCAAACCTAGCGCAGACCTACAGCCAGACAAGAAAACAACTTGGTAGCTTTTTCATTAAAGGAAGTTAAAGTCTACTGCCTGACAACTAGTAAGACTGAAAAGTGTGAGCCTTCCGTAAGCCTGGAAATATGAAATTGTACAGAAAAAAGAGCCCTTATTCCAAAACCAATACTAACTAATCTTAGTGTAGGATACCAATCAGATATGCAGAATAGAGTGCCAAGTGGGTTTTCTTAATCTCATAGAAAAACAGAAGGATAAAGCAAACATATAGGGCCAAGTTATTAATTTCAGGAATCACAGGGAAAATAGCTCGGATATTTCTTGCTACTGCCAATCCATTTACTACACTCAAGTGGCCCAGGTGAATATTTACATGCTCCTCAGCCAACACCACATAGTCTTGGGGATTAGTCACTACTAGGTCCCTCAGATCCGGGGACCCTTAGCTATTCCCCTGGCCACAGCAGGAACTGCCTCACCTCCAAAATGAGTCAGTAGTGGCACCCTCCCATCTGACCCCGCCTCTGAAACATCATTATCCTTCAATTTATCAATCCTTTCCTGGCTAAGCTGCCCTCTGGACTCCCACAGAAACGTTACTTCAGACCCCTCTCTTGGCTCTTTTTCCTCCTTAGAGGACCCCAGCCTCCTGGGTCTCCACTGCTCTGCCCATTCTATGCACGCCTTTCTGCTACCCAGAGCGTGTGCTTACCCCTGCGACAACCGGGCATTACCTTCTGTTAGAGCTCTTTGGATTTCTCTGTACCAGCTTCTTCTCATGTAAATGTGCTCAGTCTCTTACATCCTAAAAACCATGCTCTCCACTCCTTAATTTCTCACCTAAGCTACTTTATCTCCTGCCTGTCTTCTATGCTGTGCTTTGTAAACACCCGATTCAGACTCTGAACATCTCATAAGGAGCTTGCTTTCCTCTGTCATTTTGCAATGGGCCTGAAGCCAAAACCAATGGGTATATTTTTAAAGTAAAACCTTATCGTTCAGCTACTCAAGAGGTGACCTGACCTAATTGACCTTTCTTCTCACTCTGCTCAAGTGATACATTTCAGGTAAACTTGGAAATTACTTTGTATACTTCTCTGGCTAATCACCAAGTTTCACATGTCTAAATTTCATGCTTATTATTCCCTGGCATGTTTTTATATGCCAATTGCATATGCTTTAATTCATAAATACACTTTTTGAATGCCTTAAAATTTTATATAAATGGTATACTACACAGTTATTCAAATTGCTTTCACTCAAAAAATTCATACTTCAATTTGTAATTGAGAATTTATATTCATAAAACTTACTCGTGCTGACACGTAGCCAAGTTAAATTCCATTGCTATAAACTGCTTTATTACAAGGCTTGCCTGCTGGTTTTACTCCTGCTGTGCTGTTCATCACTGAAACGAAATACCTAGCAAAAAGTACGCAAGCCTCCACGGCTCCCAGCTCAGCTGCAGCACAGTGTATCACGGTAGGAAAGACGTGGTTCTAGGGGCATCTTGGTGGCGGTCTACGGTACCAATGAGGAAACAGAAAAGGAGAAAGGCCAAGACTTGCCTGGCTTTGTTTTTCTTTGTATTCAGTCTGGGATCTTAGCTAAGGGATGGTACCACCTATCTTCCCCTCAGATGAGTCTGCACCCAAGCACACCCAAGGTGGATTCTAGGGGATTCCAGATCCAGCTAGGGACATTGAAGAATAACCATCACAGCTATGCTAGCTTGTTCTCCCCCACCCCCAGTGTTTCTCTGGGTAGCCCAGGTTGACCGGAAACCCACAGGGATCTGCCTGCCTCTACCCCCAAGTGCTATGCCTGATCTCTTAAATTTTTTTTTGAAATCTGATCAGTAAAAAACAGTGTCTCATTGATCTAAAGTTCATCTGCCAGACCACGCACAGAACTGGCCACACTCACACAGTGCCCACCTGCTCTCTCTCTCTCACCTGTCCTCACCCTGACCACACTCACACAGTGCCCACCTGCTCTCTCTCTCTCACCTGTCCTCACCCTGACCACACTCACACAGTGCTCACCTGCTTTCTCTCTCTCACCTGTCCTCACCCTGACCACACTCACACAGTGCTCACCTGCTCTCTCTCACACCTGACCACACTCACACAGTGCTCACCTGCTCTCTCTCTCTCACCTGTCCTCACCCTGACCACACTCACTCAGTGCTCACCTGCTCTCTCTCACCCTGACCACACTCACACAGTGCTCACCTGCTCTCTTGCACACCTGTCCTCACCCTGACCACACTCACTCAGTGCTCACCTGCTCTCGCACACCTGTCCTCACCCTGACCACACTCACACAGTGCCCACCTGCTCTCTCTCACACCTGTCCTCACCCTGACCACACTCACTCAGTGCCCACCTGCTCTCTCTCACACCTGTCCTCACCCTGACCACACTCACACAGTGCCCACCTGCTCTCTCTCTCTCACCTGTCCTCACCCTGACCACACTCACACAGTGCTCACCTGCTCTCTCGCACACCTGTCCTCACCCTGACCACACTCACTCAGTGCTCACCTGCTCTCTCTCACACCTGACCACACTCACAGTGCTCACCTGCTCTCTCTCACACCTGACCACACTCACAGTGCTCACCTGCTCTCTCTCACACCTGACCACACTCACAGTGCTCACCTGCTCTCTCGCACACCTGTCCTCACCCTGACCACACTCACACAGTGCTCACCTGCTCTCGCACACCTGTCCTCACCCTGACCACACTCACTCAGTGCTCACCTGCTCTCTCGCACACCTGTCCTCACCCTGACCACACTCACACAGTGCTCACCTGCTCTCTCGCACACCTGTCCTCACCCTGACCACACTCACTCAGTGCTCACCTGCTCTCTCTCTCTCACCTGTCCTCACCCTGACCACACTCACACAGTGCTCACCTGCTCTCTCGCACACCTGTCCTCACCCTGACCACACTCACACAGTGCTCACCTGCTCTCTCGCACACCTGTCCTCACCCTGACCACACTCACTCAGTGCTCACCTGCTCTCTCGCACACCTGTCCTCACCCTGACCACACTCACACAGTGCTCACCTGCTCTCTCTCACACCTGTCCTCACCCTGACCACACTCACTCAGTGCTCACCTGCTCTCTCGCACACCTGTCCTCACCCTGACCACACTCAGTGCTCACCTGCTCTCTCTCACACCTGTCCTCACCCTGACCACACTCACACAGTGCTCACCTGCTCTCTCTCTCACACCTGTCCTCACCCTGACCACACTCACAGTGCTCACCTGCTCTCTCTCTCACACCTGTCCTCACCCTGACCACACTCACACAGTGCCCACCTGCTCTCTCTCACCCTGACCACACTCACAGTGCTCACCTGCTCTCTCTCACACCTGACCACACTCACAGTGCTCACCTGCTCTCTCGCACACCTGTCCTCACCCTGACCACACTCACACAGTTCTCACCTGCTCTCTCGCACACCTGTCCTCACCCTGACCACACTCACTCAGTGCTCACCTGCTCTCTCTCTCACCTGTCCTCACCCTGACCACACTCACACAGTGCTCACCTGCTCTCCCGCACACCTGTCCTCACCCTGACCACACTCACAGTGCTCACCTGCTCTCTCGCACACCTGTCCTCACCCTGACCACACTCACACAGTGCTCACCTGTTCTGTCTCTCACACCTGTCCTCACCCTGACCACACTCACTCAGTGCCCACCTGCTTCAGATCCTTTTGTTTATTTTTCTATTAAGTCCCCCCACCTTTGCTTCTCTCCCTCCCCTTCCCTCTCTCCCTAAGCCTTTTCTGCGACCATCTCTCTCCAGGTAACCCCCTGGCTGGTTTCCAACCCACAGAGAGGTACTGGCCTCCTCCGCTGGAGTGAGCGCTGGTGTTGAAAGCACACACACCACAGCCAGCACTGTCTGTTGAGCCAATCCTCTGCTTTAGCTCTGTACAGCAATATTGACAGATAAGATGTTACAAACATCTTCTGAGGACTGTCTTTTAGTAACATTATCGCTTAATTTGAAAGCCCAAGATTTTAAAATTAAGACATTCCTAAGTCCCCCATCTTGTTTTTGGAAGCTCTGGTAAGCTGAAGTAATGGAGATGACTACTCTATACTCTTGCTAAATGCTTTAGACTTTTCCCTTTACGCTCGGTAGCTACGTGCAATACATTGTAATGTGTCGACGATCACTTAGCCCACCATCTTATGGTCTTATCTTTCTTCACTGAGTATTGATGCATTTATGCCGTACATTAGGGATCCATAAGAACACTAATCTATTCCTGCATTTTTCTTGACTGTTTCATTGTTTATGTATGCACCCACATAAAACTACCCTATTCTTAATTTAAACTAAAACTTTGTATCTGTAGGGAAAGTCCATCTACTGGTATTCGAAACTGTTTTATTTGGTTGGTTTCTCTGTGTAACAGCCCTGGCTTTTGTTTTGTTTTGTTAGTCCTGGCTGGTCTGGAACCTGTATACCCAACTGCCTCCATCTCCAGAGTGCAAGGTTTAAAGACATGTGTCAACACACCCAACCATTTTTGCTATTTTTAACATTTCATTCTTTAATATGTTCTTTGACTGGTGCAAATCCAATCAAACCTGGTAGACTAATGAACAAAAAGGCTGTCAAAATAAAAGTAAAGACAGGATAATGGACATTTCCACATGGTACCTGCTTTCCATAAAAACAAATCCTGAAATCAGGCTCAGAGCTTGGTATCTATAGAGCAAGGAAACAGCAGGGGGATTTTTACCAAGAGAGTGACCATGCTGACACCCCAACCTGGCCCCACCAGCTACCAAAGCTACACAACAAGAGTAATGACTGAGCCATCTCCTAAGCTGGTCCTCAGGCTTGTATGTAGATCCTGGACTGACTGAGCCATCTCCTAAGCTGGCCCTCAGGCTTGTATGTAGACACTGGACTGACTGAGCCATCTCCTAAGCTGGCCCTCAGGCTTGTATGTAGATCCTGGACTGACTGAGCCATCTCCTAAGCCGGCCCTCAGGCTTGTATGTAGATCCTGGACTGACTGAGCCATCTCCTAAGCTGGTCCTTAGGCTTGTATGTAGATCCTGGACTGACTGAGCCATCTCCTAAGCTGGCCCTCAGGCTTGTATGTAGACACTGGACTGACTGAGCCATCTCCTAAGCTGGTCCTCAGGCTTGTATGTAGATCCTGGACTGACTGAGCCATCTCCTAAGCCGGCCCTCAGGCTTGTATGTAGATCCTGGACTGACTGAGCCATCTCCTAAGCTGGTCCTCAGGCTTGTATGTAGATCCTGGACTGACTGAGCCATCTCCTAAGCCAGGGTGAGGATTTTAAATCCAGGTTTCTGGACTGCTGAGTGATGAATGGCGGCGATGCCATTCACCAAGATTCTGAGTACAGAAAGAGAAAGTTCATAAAGGAAGATGAGGGATTTCGCTAACATGAGACACTGGACATTAAAAGAATTCAACACAGTACCGGACTCAATTGTACTTTTCAGCACCTTAAATGTGATTAATCCAAAATGAGATGTATACTAAGGATTCAGACTCAAGTTTCTAGGCTTAATATGAAAAAGGCCATCTATATCATTTTTATTTTCACATTAATTATATAGTAAAGGAATAATACGCTGAATATATTTGGCTAAATAATGCATATTGGAATTTCACTTTTTGAACTGCTTTTATTGTGGGTAATGGAAAATGTAGACTTGCACACACAACTGTATTTCTACTGGATACTGTGACTATGGGTGCTTAGTCATTCAAATTTGACACAGATTTTGAATCATAATATTAAGGGAGACTTAAGGCCAGGAAGTATGTGAATCTGAACAGGACAAACACAGACTGACCCACAAACTCCATCTTCTAACTCAGGCTCACAGATGCGGAAAGACAGAGACACAATGACAATATAAACACCGAGACTATAGTCCAGTGAAGCCAGACCACAGGCCACATAAAAACAACAACACAACCTCGTGAGTATTACTTTAACCGGATGTGAACGTCGGTCACCTCTGTAAGATTTGCACAGACGCTCAGAGGAGCTTGTCTGATAGCCCCGCGCAATCCGACACTGTAAACTAACCTGGTGGAAGGGGTCGTCTCTATATTCTTTTTTCACACAGGGGTTAATCTGCGGATTCCCCACATCTGTCTCACTGGTACAAGATGAACGGCATTCTGCACAATGCAACAAGTCTTCCCACAAGACATCTTCCGTTTCGGATTCGGGTCTTGTGCTCTCAGAGTCCTGTCTGGAACTTGAACAGCGAGAGCTGCAACTAGTACCCGACTTAGGGGCGTCCTGAAATCAAGACAGTCTTTGACATTAATGCAATCTGTGTATCCTTCCCAACTAGTCCCCGATTTAGGGGCGTTCTGAAATCAGACAGTTTTTGACATTAATGCAATTTGTGTATCCTTCCCAACTAGTACCCGACTTAGGGGTGTCCTAAAATCAAGACAGTTTTTGACATTAATGCAATATGTGTATCCTTCCCAACTAGTACCCAACTTAGGGGCGTCCTGAAATCAAGACAGTTTTTGACATTAATGCAATTTGTGTATTCTTCCCAACTAGTACCCAACTTAGGGGCGTCCTAAAATCAAGACAGTTTTTGACATTAATGCAATATGTGTATCCTTCCCAACTAGTACCCGACTTAGGGGCGTCCTGAAATCGAGACAGTCTTTGACATTAATGCAATCTGTGTGTCCTTTCTGACTCAAGAGATTTTATCAGAAACGTACACTGCTACTTCTCCAAAAACAACAAGCGTACTCGTTCTGTCCAAGGACAGTGGCAGAGACAGCAAAACATTACAAGGACAGAGCACAGAATATCTGACGCGAGGCCCAAAGGAGTCGCGACCCACAGGCTGAAAACTGCTGTCCTAAAGGCTCGTTCTCCTGTAAGACACGTCCCTTAGAGTCGGCTGTTTCTAAGGTCGTATCTGGGGGAGCTGAACCCAACTGCTGAAACACCATTTATTTTAAAGTCTTTATAAATGAAACTACATCTCAGCCTTATACAACGTTTATTAACTATAAATGTGAAATAGGTTGAAATGTTTTCAAAGCAATATTTATTTAAAAATATAATTTAGAAGAATAGTGCTCTGCTCTTCAAGAACCCAAAAGGTGGCCGGGCGGTGGTGGCGCACGCCTTTAATCCCAGCACTCGGGAGGCAGAGGCAGGCGGATCTCTGTGAGTTCGAGACCAGCCTGGTCTACAAGAGCTAGTTCCAGGACAGGCTCCAAAGCCACAGAGAAACCCTGTCTCGAAAAAAAATAAAACAAAACAAAACAAAACAAAAAGAACCCAAAAGGTAAAGCAGCTGCAGACAGCACAGATCCCAGGAGCAGGACTCATGTGGGGGTCAAACGGCTAGTTACGCAGGGGAGGGGTCAGCAATGAATTTCTAACTACACAGAGTAAGATTCTGACTTCCTGTTATTTGGCCTGATGCAGGCTGTGGGTGATAAGGTCATACGTAAGTGGGCACACGAGTCTTAGGGTCTGCTAGTGCAGCCCTTGAGAGGAAGACGACGTCCGAGCAGACATGACGAGAGGGCTGTCTCCCAGCAGCCTGCAGCTACTCACACTCTACCCACACACAGTGTCTCCTCATTGTCTCCATAAGTTCACCTCAAGATCATCCAGAAAAAGTATCTGCATACTGGGAAAAGACTACAGAGTAGCAATGGCTAAAAAGTATCAGAGGGGTATTTCTTTGGAGCTAGGCAATGGAATTTCTTGTTTATAGAAAGTAAACATTAATGGAATGAAATTATTTTTCTACCTAAATAGTTTTAAGTTCTAGAGATGTCAGAAAGTTGGGGAAAGTTTTGAGATAGCCAATAAATAAATAAATTAAAAAAGAAAAGATCGAATCAAAGAGGAAAATTGCTGAATGTTGTAGTGTGGGTAAATTAATAACTGGCAATAGCAACGTGAAAGAAATTAACTTGGGAAAAGAACGTCACTATAATGAACTGTGGAAACACTGATATGGGGCAGCTGACTGTCTCCGCTGGTAAGGGCACTTGGCTCCGAGCCTGGCACTCTCTAGACACCTGACCTGGGTCGGATCCCTGGGACTCACTTGGTGGGCAGATAATCAACTCCTACGAGCTGTTCTCTGAACTCTACATGTACAACAGAGGCACCCTCCCCCAAACCAGCAAACAAACAGTAAACAACCCGCTAAGTGTATGAAGAGTCATACAAACTTGAGGGTGCACGGACACCTACTGATGGACGCTACACTATCCATCAAGATCGTAGGACAGAGCCGGGTGTGGCAGCACGCCTGTAATGTCAGCACTCAGGAGACTGAGGCAGGGGAACCTGAACTGGAGCTAGCCTGGTCTATGCAGCAAGTCCCGGGACAGTCAACAGAGATACACAGTGAGACCCTGTCCCCCCCCACCTCAAAAAAAAGATTGTAAAACAATACGTATTGGTAATGGTGGGAAATATTTCAATAATAACACTCAAGTGTTGAAAGTAATATAACACAGATATATGTGCATTTATGTAAGGTCAAACTGTGTACCTCATTTGCATAATGCTTTTTATAATGGTGCGCCTTTCTATTTCGAAGACTGCTTTCAGACGCTCTGTCCACATGGCCGCGCGGTGAGTACCCCGCCTCAGGACCTTCCTCGCTGGAGACTTCGTCAGACACATTTGCTGTCTTCCTCTGGGTATCCTGTGGGAGCCGACAAAGGGAACTGTAAGTAATTCCATGATGTCTGAGCTTCGAGACAGCAATTTCTACAAATTATACAATACAGATATCACATATACCTTCAAAATATCATTAAATACCAAGAAACTGATTAGGACTACATAATTTTCTGAAGAAAAAAATCTTATGTTAGCAATTATACTCTTAAATGAACATTTTCTTTAAAAGTTATTCAAGTAATTTATCAAATATTATTCTGTAACTTTTGTTCAGGAAAGGGTCTGAAATACCTTACAGAAATATGAAAAAGACACAAACGGAACAGAGGCCATTTGAAAGACGCTGAAAGACCTTAGGAAAAAGTCATATTTAATCAAGCTACCTGGTCAATTAGAAGGCCCATCACTAACTTAATAAAAGTTATGGGGATGAGAAGCGAGCAGTCGGAAGAGGGTGCATGGCTGACATATGATGATCAACCGTAAGAGACACTCACACTTTCGACAGTCTGAAAACGGAAAGACTCAGGAAGCCTGAGCTCCGCCCATGCTCCTCCAGGTACCGGCACAGGTAATATGTGCTGAACATGCACTGGAAACCGTGTGAGCCATATGACACACAGGATGCTCATATTACCAGACAGCTAACACTGAGTAATCAAAAATTGCAGCCAGACTGAACTACAGAATCACGATGACTCACAGACGATACTACAAAATAGAAGTACATTCACCTAGAAAAACTCAGAAAATCTTTTTGCCTCCTTCAACACAAAAATGCTCTTGCTCATATTCTGGAGTGCTGGGATTAAAGGCTTGCACCCTCACGGTGGCTCACAATGACTCTAGTTCATTCCAGAGACTGTGATGCCTTCTCCTGACCTCTGTGGACACAAGGCACACAAATGGTGCACGCATACATACATGTGTACAGGCAAATAAATTATACATTAAATAATATAAATTATACACATAAAATTAATTGTACACAGAGAGTAAAATCTTTTCACAGTTTTATGATGTGTCTACAGCTGCATAGGTTTCTCTAGGTTTTCTACCATGTTCCATGGTCCACAAGTCTGTGTTTGTGGAAGCAGCATGCTGCTTTTACACTGTGGCTGGGTGGTACAGCTTGTGGCCACGTAACATGATGCCTCTAGCCATGTTCTTTTGCTTAGGAATGGCTTGGATATCCACAGTCTTGTATCTCCCTATGAATTTTAGGATTTATGCCCCTCCCCCAGTTCTATAAAGAATTTCCCTAGAATTTTAATGAGGATTTCATTAAATATAGATTATTCTGGTAGTCTAGTCATTTTCACAGCATTTAATGCTGTCAATTCAGGTCTTCCCACTGTCAAGTGTTCTTCAGATTCTTTTTACGGTATCATAAGTTCTCACTGTAGAAACTATTATAAATGGGGTATTCTTTCTAATTTCTTTCTCGGCAAGTTTGTTACATTCAATACAAAAGTTACTGGGTTTGGTATATTAAATTTGCATCCTGTAAATTACTGCAAGTGTTTATCACATATAAAAGTTTTCTGGTTGGAGTCCAGGGTATCTTTTAAATACAGACTCATGGCACCTGCAAATAAGAAAAATAATCTAACTTTTCCCTTCCAATTATAATCCCCGTTGTAACTCTCTGTTGTCTTATTACTGTAGAGAAGACTTGAAACATTATAAAGAATAACAGTGGAGTGGGAACCCTTGTCTCATTCCAGTCACTTGCTCCAAAAAACTAGAGCACCCAAAATCTATGCAGAACCATGAAAGATCCTGAGCAGCAATCTTGAACAAAAAGAACAGACTTTGCACAAAAGAACCAATAACATGCACTGGGACTGCTGGAGCCTCAACTAGCTGCTGAGAGATGAGTGATTGTTCAGTCCATAAACACAGCAAAACTTTGTCATTTTGAGAGAAAGAAACAACTGGGAACAAGTCAGACAAAGAAAGACTCAGACTGTACACTATTACACAGTGCGGTGTGCACACACACACACACAGCACACACACACACACAGCACACACACACACAGCACACACACAGCACACACACACAGCACACACACACAGCACACACACACAGCACACACACACAGCACACACACAGCACACACACACACGCACGCGCACGCACACACACAGCACACACAGCACACACACAGCACACACACACAGCACACACACAGCACACACACACAGCACACACACACACACACACGCACACAGCACACACACAACACACACACACAGCACACACACACAGCACACACACACAGCACACACACACACAGCACACACACAGCACACACACAGCACACACAGCACACACACACACAGCACACACACAGCACACACACAGCACACACACAGCACACACACACAGCACACACACACAGCACACACACACACAGCACACACACACAGCACACACAGCACACACACAACACACACACAGCACACACACACACACTCACACACACACACAACACACACACAGCACACACACACAGACAGGGTGGGGCTGACACGGGGGTCACTATTACACAGTGCGGTGTGCACACACACACACACACACTTGAGAGCAATTCATGTTAGTGGACGTAAAATCACACAAACTCACACTGATACTGACTTTGGCACGGACGCTCCTTGGAGTCCGGGCGGCCCAGGCCGTGTCTTCGGCTCGAATGGTCTCACACTGAGGCTCGTGGTCCTGTGCTCCGTCCTCACCGCTTTTCACGGCCCTTCGCCCATCGAGGGACACATAGCCGTTGTCAGTCTCGGTGGACTTATCGATTGAATTCTTTGCTTTCTTTGACCTAGAAACAAATAGATACAGAAATGTCATGTGTACTGAGCTTATTCTGGATGGCTTGACAGAAACTAAACTCTGGTACTAATTATATAAAGCAGTATTTTTCAGAATTTTAATGGCTATCTTTGCTTTGTTTGAAGTAAATGAAAAATAATATCAGATAAAATAGCGATTCAACTTAAAATCCTGGTTTAGTTTATGGGAGGTTTTGAGGTCTTACAAATAGCAATTCACAAGGAAAAGTCCTAATTTATCAAAGAATTCTTATAACTTATCTAATGAATTTACAAAGATAATCATTTTAAAATAAAAGCTTAAAATACATTAACACTAACAAGTTGGGCAAAATTTTTATTCTAGACATTGTCCAAACACCAAGCAAAGAAAAAGAATTTTTACTGTTCAAAGGCATGAACAGTAAAAATAAACACAGGATACAACTGCTTAAATGCATGATAAACTTTATCATAAAACCACAAATACAAACTGATGACAAATCTGTGGATTAGTTAGCAAAAGCTGGGGAGGTGATTAGCAAAGTTGTTGTCTTAAGAAAGGAATTGGCTATGTGTAGTATCTCTTGTCTGAATTTATCAACTGAACACCTTCAGGTACAGCCACAGCCTTCCAACTAGCTTTCTAATTTATGCTAGGCCACGTGTAAACCAGCAAAACTCTTAATGGTCTAAACTAAGTGTTCAAAGTATTAGTAATATCATATCGAGATAGGTTTAATTTAATTTTGAAGTCTGCTATAAATAGTTTTTTTTTCCTATTTGGTCAATACTCATTGATACAAAAACCCAGGGATTAACAAACGAAGAACTTTTAGACTGTACGACACAGTTTGACTAACTCAAAGTGCTTATTATCACATGATTTTTAGAAAACTGAGGTAGATGTAAAAAGCAATACAAGTCACATGGTGTATTACCTACAATACTGATAAAACAATGAACTAATTAACAGAGTAAAACAATACTTGAGAAAAAATTTTATAAGTCAAGAAATCTTTAAAAGAAAAGGAAAGAAAAAAAAATGCATCTATCTGGACAGTAGTCGCGCACTTTGGATGCTAGCACTTGGGAGGTAAGGGCAGGCGGATCTCTGTGAGTTCAAGGCCAGCCTCTACAGAGCTAGTTCCGGGACAGCCAGGATGACACAAGTGAGACCCTGTCTCTTGAAAAACAAAACAGAAAAAGGGAGGGAGGGAGGAAGGGAGAGAGGGAGGGAGGGAGGAAGTCTTTACTACACTTTTCATTCCCATGGAAATAACACATTTACGCATAACCCCAAGTAAACTTTATCCTATTTCCCCTTAAGCTATAGCACTCTGACTATCAAAATAAAGTGTGTAATGTGGCTGTAATATTGACAGTCACCACCACTCACTATCTGGAGTCAGAGCGTCTTTATGTCACAAAGCCTTGAGTAAATACAAACCCTGATAAAAAGAAAGCAGCGTGCCAGAGATCTCTGAAGACCGCGCCAACACCGTAGGAGGAGCCTGCACCGTGGCTCGGGACCACCCCCTCCTGAGTGTTGTCTGTGGTGCTAGATCCGTCTCCTTCCCTATGGACTTCCAAATGGGCGGCTTTTCTTAGTTTCCTTCAGCAGAAAAGACATTGGAAAGAGGGTTAAAAACAAATGATCATTTTCTGAGTAGCACATGCCAAGACTTACAGAACACAGGAGCTCATTAATGCACAAGGAAAGGCAAATACACCGAATTTAAAGCATCATCATGGTGCATATTTCAAGTTCCTTCCCTACGTGGGGTGCTACTTCTCTGTGAATGAAGGAGACTTCAGGGTGGAGGGAACTATAACCTAACCAATAAGCAAAGTTCTTTACCTGATGTAGATATTACACCTTTCAAAAAGGAGATGGACTTAAATCTCCACACCCCGAAACTCCAAATATTGCAATGTGTTAGCAATAATATTCAAAGAAGTATTGTCCCAAAGTATTTTTAAAATAGAACTGCAGTGTGCTCAGGTGCCAGTGGGGAAACTGGGTATTTACTCACCAGTAGGCACTGTCAAATGGCTTCAAATAACATGTAATAAACAGCCTTTTTCCTAGCCCTGTCTTTACCAAAGAATCTTAGAAACAGAACGTCTTTCTAAGCAGCAGAATTTAATTAAACCACCTCACATCTATTTCTTATATAGGTACTGCTGACTAGAAATGAACCTCAAGAAGAAACAAACAAACAAATGTATTCCACAAGAACAAACTCCACAGACAGGTGGCCCTGAGGCGGCCTGGAAACACACACAGAAAACTGAGTCATCTGGTAACTGGCTCTGGAGTTTAGGCTTCATCTCAAAGAGCAACTTTGTAAAGCAACATCATGACGTTAAGAGCAGTTAAGAACGATCCCAAGGGCTAGAGGGGTGGTTCAGTGGTTAAGAGCTCTGTGGCTCTTGAAAAGGACCTAGGTTCAGTTCCCAGCACCCACATCCAGCAGTTCCCAGCCACCCACAACTTCACCTCCAGGGATTCTGATGCCTTTTCTAGTCTCTGTGGGCACCTGCATTCATGGGCAGGTACACAGACCTACACGCACACAGACAGACAGACAGACAGACACACACACACGGCATGCACGTACACAATGACAGGAATCCACAAAGAGCACTTCTGACACGCAGTACCTTCTTCTTTTCCCGCCCGTGCTCAGAGGAGGTTTGGGTGTTCTTGTGGAAACGATCTGGCAGTGCACAGTCCCCAGGAGCAGCATCAGCCATACGGGCCCAACGACTTCAGTCAGAGGTATGCTGTGTGGGCTAGGGGCGGAACAGAATAATACTATTGCAGCAACTACAAACGGAGAGAGAAAGTGTATCCAGTTAGACATCTGTAGGCACTTTAACACTTCTTACTAAATTCTTCTCTTAAATTTAAAATATCACTACGTGTTGTCAGACGTGGGGGAGAGCACCTTTAGTCCCTGATTTATGCTCTGAAACTGGTTTATTTCTTTTATTTCACGCATAGATGTAATTGTAGGCTGCCACAATATTAATAACTCAGGGCATAGGAGTTTTGTTGTTTCTTTAAAGATATTATATTCATGGGCAAATGTCATGATGTGCATAATTTAACAAAATAAGGGGAATATTTAACAAAAATATTATCCTTAACCAAGACCCTAAGACACGGGGCTAGAGAGATGGGTTCAGCAGTTAGCGGCACTTGCTATTCCATGCGAAAGACCACGCTCAATTCCCAGCACCCACACGGACACTCCAGTTCCAGAGGATCCAACACAGCACCAGGCATTCACGTGGTACAAATACACGCAAGCGAATCATTCAGATACACAACGAAAATCATTTTTAAAAGAATCAAAGGCCTAGATGATCCCTGGTGAGGTTTGAGAAATGCCATACAATGTATTTTCACAGAAAGATTCTGTAACAGAGGCCGGGAGGCAACGCAGCAGATCTGTGGCCACGGAGTCCAAATGCTTGTATTCGAACTCCTGGTGACTACATGTTCTGTGACATTATTCACGGAAGAAGCGAGGTCTGAGAGCCTCAGGTTTTTCAAGTGCCGAGTCTACATAGGTAGATGTAGTAACAGATTCGCTATATGATGTCGGGCTATTAAAGACATTAAATAGGGAGCTGAGAAAAAGTTAAGAGCTAATGGCATAAACACAAGTTTTGATATAAAATAAGGATGCATCGGATCACCGTGGTAAAGGTACGGAAAAATACACCACACTTTATGCAAGAAAAATTAATTAGCAAAAGTGTTATTAAAAATAAATAAATATATAAAAGGGTGTACTAATAGGCATGATGTCCTCCGGTGGCAATCTTAACTAGGGAAGCTAAAGCCATAGTTCAAGGCCAGCATCAGCTACACAAAGACAAGTGTGTACCTATGTGTGGGTGCAAAAGTGTTCATCTATTCAAAATCCCCCTTCTCCATTTCCCCTCTCCTTACACAGAGTGCATGCGGGGTCAAAGACAATTTCTGGTTGTTGGTCCCCTCTCTGACATGCTACCTCGGGAAACAGGTTGTCAGAGTTGTCAACAAGCTCCACAGGGCCGCAAACATCTTTAGTATCTAAGGAGTTTGTAGGTAACAGCATAGTCTGCTGGGCCGCTCCACAGGGCCGCTCATATCTTTAGTATCTAAAGAGTTTGTGGGTAACAGCAATAGTCACTACGTGCACAGCGACAGTCAGTATATGTTGAGCACAAAGCTTTGATAATCATCAAAATACAACATCCTGAAAGGTAAAAGCACACACATTTCCACTGATTATTATACCTTGGAGAAGATAGAGGACGAGAAGCCAGGAGAAGATGACCTTTGATGTCACTTGTAACCACCACCGGAAGAAAAACGGGAAAAACACAACTCGAACAATCCCTTTTCTAGTCAGGGAAGTCCACGGACTTTCGGGCTTTGCCTTAGCAAATGCAGACCCTGAAGGGGAAAAAATATATAATGGCAGAGTCTACCTGTTCTTTAATTTCACTACAGAAATAAACTCAACACTTGAACAACAACAAATGGTATATAATTTTCTTCTATGAGTAAAGTATCTAACATGGGGCAGCAGTCCTCTTCACAAGCAATCTTACTCGTTACCACACTCAAAAGATGAAGAGTATCAGCTAGATACCAGGACTTCCTCTACACATTTCATAAAAACAGGGCTCATCTTTATCCATTAGGAACTATAAATAATAAGATGGCGGGAGATGGCTCACGGAGTAGCTGAGGACTGGCACCAACACAGAAGCCTGGCAGTGAGTGGCCAACCTATAACCCCAGGACTCTGAAGCCAGACGCAGGGAAGCCTGGGAGCAAATGGGCCAAATCAGCGAGTTCTGAACCTGCGAGTTGAGATCCTCGGGGCTCCACGACCCTTCCACAGGGTCTCAGGTCAGACATCCTGCATCCGATCTTTAAACTACGATTCATAACAGCAGCAAAACCACAGCTATAAAGTAGCAAGGAAACTAATTTTATGGCTGGGGATCCCCACAACATAAGAAACGGTGTCAAAGGTCACAGCACTAGGGAGGTTGAGAAGCCCTGTTCTAGTGTAAGGGAGTCAGTTCAGGAAGTTACCAGGGGTCACCCTCGCTTCTTTTCTCACACACGTATCTTTACTTCCAGTGCTTCAGACACAGAGATGGCCCACTCTTGGAGGCTTTAAGGCCACCATGATCTACACAGTTCAAGTCAATCTTGTTACACTGTATACTTGTTTTTACTCTTATTTAAAGGGCTTTTGTACATTGCTACAAATTTCAGGTAATTTTTGTTACAACACATACACTGTATACGTTTCTGATCCTTTAAAGGATTTTGCATATTGATACCAATTTAAGGCTATTTTTGTTACAACATATTCTATATATGTTTTTGCTCTTGCTTACAATATTGTACCTAGGCAATTCATTTAAAAATGTAAGGTAAAATTCTAGTTTTTGAAAACTAATATCATGAACTATTTAGGATAACAGAAACACAGGTCAGTAGTCATCTATGATGATCAAATTTGCAGACATGCTAGGTATGTTTTCCAGATCATACGGAGAAAAAATTTAGATAGAGAGATGGTCTTCAAATACTTCAAAGACCAATAGAATATGGCATTTAACATGTTTGGTTAATTTCAAGTTTTTCATGACAATGAGACACATCTGTTCCTGGCAGTACTTATTTACTTCAGAGATGATGGGCACACTGGAGAAACTCCATAGGGAGTTTGCTATTATTTGTGGCAAAATTAGCCAGTTAGGCAAGAAGTTGCTCGTGTCTGAAGAGCTTGACAGTATGTTGTATAAACTGAACATGCAGGGCCCACAAGAAAGTGAACGCTGAACTTTGCCACAACAGAGCAGAATGGTCCTTCTGGGTTCCTGCTTCACAGAAGAAATGGCCAGGCAATCTGCAGACCATGGAGGAAAGTGACCGACAAATTGTCAGTATAGGCGGGATGGTCTTGCAAATTTCCTGCTTTACTGGAAAGTCTGCCAGACGCTATGGGCCTGTAGATTGAAGATGAAGATGGATTCTCCAACATTGCAGAGGAAATTTGGGTGACTGTCCAGGTAGTCAGATGTCTCTGTCATTTCTAGAACTTTGGGAAGTTGTTTACAATGCACTTTTAGTTTACTTAAATAATAGCACATCCTTCTGGGTCTTTGATGGAGTTGAAGATGAGAAAGTTATAGTAGCCGTTTTCCTTAGATAGGATGGAAGTAGGTTAGGTATAAAATATTGGATTTGCTAAGATAGGATAGATTGTTGAGTATTTTCTTTAAGTTCGTCAAACACAAATGAATTGGAATTCAGTACATGGTGAATGTAATCTTTATTTGATAATTGTTCTACTGTATACAAGCTTTCTATGTTCAAGTTAAAGCTTTGCATTTTCGTTTAGAAAAAAAAAGCAGGAATTCCTGTCCTTATTTACACTAGAATTGCCTTTATTTCTACAAAGGTGCATATTTAAGCTATGTTGATTGTGTCTTCAGGACCAGGGTTTACTTGCGTTACACATCTTCTTATCCAGGACTCACCTCTCACAAGATCAACATCTATGAGGTCTGGTTTCACATATGCTGTTTTCTTTGGTTTATTCCTTAACCCCTGTAATATATTAAAAGCAATATTGGAATTCTACATATATTTTGCTTAAATCCTACATAGCAAAAAAAGGGAACCAATGTATAAGAGTTTCAATTTGAAACAAAATCTGGAAGTGACATTAAGTAAAAAATATATTAAAAGATTTGTTACAAATGGAATACAATTATAGCATTCTAGTAACTTTCAATTACCTTCCAAAAGGAATGTTTAGGAATATGTGTAACATGCAAAGCCTGTTTATTATGGACAGTAAGCTTCCAAATCAAAGACTGTCATATACCAAGCAAGTGGGAGCATACAGCCTAGGCCCTGTACGACCCAAGACACTGCTGGCCTTAGACTGTCATTAGGAAAGGAGTAGAGGTCCCAAAGGAGCCCAAGATGTGATGCTGGGGGTGTTGCAGAGAACAAGACAGGGACGCGAATTTCTCAGCAGATGCTAGCAGCAGAAACCAAGTGGATGATGTACATCTCAAGACTGCCAGCTACTGCCCAGACCATAATACCACCTCATCACTAAATACTACGAACAGGAACAGGAGACAGGGAAAGCAGCTGTCATAAATTGAATTGATTTAAAACTGAAATTACTGAATATTAATTAACAGCAAATTTCTGCTATCACTGCAGAGTGGAGTTGGAGGTAAAAGTTAATGGTGAAAACAAAAGTATGGGAAAATGAACTAGACTAAGTTAAGAACCGGATGAGCTTAGACTAAAGTCCTCAGGAACTAAGAGCTGAGAGATGACACGGGTTTAAAGGATTGTTAAATTATCTGTTCAATCAGAAAGCAACTGTGCGATACTCCTTTGGACCCACTAGGTGACAATGGTCCCTCAAGGTTAAGACTGTTTGCAAATAAAACAAGCAAGAGGAAGGTGTAAGTCAGGTTAGCTGCTATGTCTAAACCAGAAGGACAGCCTGAGTCAAGGCCCTTCACAAGTTCTGTCCATCCCAGGCTGTAAGCTACCCAGAGACACAACAAAACAGAGAAAGATGGTTCTGCGGTAACAAGAGAAAAACAGGGTTTTCGTACAGCTGATCCTCACGTTTTCAAGTTCTGTACTGCAAATTCATTCACTACTATCTGTACTCTAAAATCCATATTCTCTGTGTGTTTGTCCTCATTTGCCGTGTGAAAAGTGGCAGTAACAAGAAGCAAAAGCAATACATCTGCAAGTGTTTTAAGTTACCTAACACACTTTCCTGACTGAGGCCATAGAAAGCAGCAGCTGCCTCCTGCCTCAGTTCCCACGGCTTCTAAACGCCTGTCCTGACAGGCTGCTTAGCACTGTTCACGTTTCTGCGTCTGCTGTCAACTCTGCTGTGCAGAATGATCCAAGCGCAAGCAGGCTGTGGTGTGCCTTCAGAGAAAGAGCCAGGCAACTTGTACTTATGAAGCTATTCTTTTACTAAGGGAACTGGTGATAGATATTTAATAGACGGTCTGTTTGTTTGTTGACGGGCTCCCATGTATCCAGGCTGCCCCTGATTTGCTAACAAGGCTGACCTTAAATTCTTGATCCTCCTGTCGTCAGCAATCCCGGTGCTGTGAGGACAGGAGATCCCACGGCCAGCTAACTATGTGTTGTCTTTAAGAAACGCACACAGAACAGTATGTGCTGACAGCTTATGAACAGTGCTGTGACCAGAGGCCCACGGGACCCACTATCAGTCTTCACAGTGACTATCTAGAAAGTGCCAGTACTAAAAACAACTGTATCCATATTCATTTATGTTGCTACAGAGCAGCTAAGAGATTATACATATTTTCAACATTTTCCAAACTAGAACAGTGATTCTAAAACTGCACATTTGAATACAATTTCAATAATAAAGCACTAGCTTAATTTGTACAAAATTTATATAAATTTCTTTGTTAGTATAAAAAAATTGGATAAATTTTCATTTACCAATTTGATAATCATCTCACTATCGATCTGAAGCAACATTTACTGTTGTATACCTACAATTTTTATCAGGATCACCTTAATAACTAAAAGTCCTTAGAAGAGAAACGGTAAGTAGTCTCTTCCCACAGGTCACTTCCCGTCCTACAGGTGAGTGAGCATACTGTAGGGTCAGAATACAACCGTTGGCTCCAACACTCGGGAGTGAAGCAGGTGGATCTCCGTGAGCCGGAGGACTCAGCCTGGTCTGCACAGTGAGACCACATCTCCAAAATAAAAATACATAAAATCTACTTTAAGGTGGATTATGTAATGTAAGAATATGTAAAGGGCTTTTGAATCAAAAACTTTCACCAAAGGATTAATCATTTTCAGCACAAAAATGAAAGATACTATCAGCAAGGTCTGAGTGTTCATAAAATATAAGTCTCGTTAAGGGGACATCATAAAAGGAAAAGTTAAACTTGATGTGGATTAAACCACATGTGTACAAATGAACATAGTTTTGCATACTAACTATAACTGTGGGCCTTCCCAGAGACGATAACAGAGTAGGCTTTGGGGGCTCGGTGTTCAAATGCCTGCTTGGCATGGGGGAGGGGAGCCAAGAGAGGAGAGCAGGCGAGAAACTAGTAGAAAGACAGGAGAACACATGTAAGTCCGTCCTCAGGAACCAGAGGCCCTCTCTAGTACACAGGACACATGTAAGTCCATCCTCAGGAACCAGAGGCCCTCTCTAGTACACAGGACACATGTAAGTCCGTCCTCAGGAACCAAAGGCCCTCTCTAGTACACAGGACACATGTAAGTCCGTCCTCAGGAATAGAGGCCCTCTCTAGTACACAGGACACATGTAAGTCCGTCCTCAGGAACCAAAGGCCCTCTCTAGTACACAGGACACATGTAAGTCCGTCCTCAGGGACCAAAGGCCCTCTCTAGTACACAGGACACATGTAAGTCCATCCTCAGGAACCAGAGGCCCTCTCTAGTACACAGGACACATGTAAGTCCATCCTCAGGAACCAGAGGCCCTCTCTAGTACACAGGACACATGTAAGTCCATCCTCAGGAACCAGAGGCCCTCTCTAGTACACAGGACACATGTAAGTCCGTCCTCAGGAACCAAAGGCCCTCTCTAGTACACAGGACACATGTAAGTCCGTCCTCAGGAATAGAGGCCCTCTCTAGTACACAGGACACATGTAAGTCCGTCCTCAGGGACCAGAGGCCCTCTCTAGTACACAGGACACATGTAACTCTGTCCTCAGGAACAGAGGCCCTCTCTAGTACACAGGACACATGTAAGTCCGTCCTCAGGGACCAGAGGCCCTTTCTAGTATGAAACTGACAATATACTCCCACAGTGCAACGACTCTGGCAGCAGGAAATTTTGTGCTTTCTTTAAGCTCCATATATAGAGACGATGAGATAATAACCAGATAATGCCGTTTAGATTACAGCATGCTTTCTGCTCAGTGCACTAGACTTCTCGTGTATAGAAACATGGTAAACATCTGTCTCCTCACAGGCTTGTCATTTATGATAATATTCAAATCCTTTCATCTAGATTTTAAAAATACACCGGACACTGCTGCTATTCACAGTCAAGATAATATGCGGTAACATACCTGAACTTCAATTTACTTTCCTTCTCTCTCCCTGTCCAGTCTCAAACCCACTACTTTCAAGCACTGGGTAATCAATCAATACTTTAGGCTCGTGTGTGATGAACCTGTGCAGTTCTTCTTGTCTTTCTGTGGCGGGCTCTTTCCCGGAACACAATGAGCGCTCTAGTGGTTTGAATGAGAATGCCCCATAGCCTCGTATATTTTAATATTTGGCACCCCTATCTCTATGGCACCCTATCTCTATGGCACCCCTATCTCTATGGCACCCTATCTCTATGGCACCCTATCTCTATGGCACCCCTATTTCTATGGCCCCTTCACTTCAACTCTTCCTCAGTTGCTTACAGAGTTCCCATTTTTCCTTCCCTTCACATGAAATACTGGTATTTCTCAGTTTCTGTTCCTGATGATCGTCTTTCATCAGTCGATGCACATCTGTTCACTTATAGACTCTATGTAATATGTACAATGCTCAGTTGACGTACACATAATACTACACACAACATCCACGTACCTACACACACACAAATGTTACATATCAAGGACTCCCAAGAACCTGGCTATTTCTAAAGCAATTTAAATCTCTCTTCCAATATTTTCTGTCATACTTATTACTGACTTAATGAATTTATAAAAACGCAATTCTAATTTTCTGCTTCAAATCCATCAATGTCCTCCCAACTGTTATAACATTATGGCTAAACTGTAGGGTTAAGTTTGAAACCCCTTCATACACTGACATTTTCCTTTCTAGCTTTACTGCTAACCAAGTCCATCACCTTCTTCAATCCAATTGTCAAATCAAATTCTCAAGGGTTTCTTACTCAGTCTCCTCTCCCTCCCTCCCCCTCTCCCTCATGAATATTTTCACATGTCCTTCCCCTGTCACTTCAATGATTTTTATCTCACAATAAAATACCTGACCTACATACAATTTATTTATCTTTGGGCCCTCATGACCTTTAATTCTATTTTTAAATATGTCAGAACTTCACTAAATGAATTTATTAATTCTTCATAAAAAATGTAGAAAATTTAAAATTTTTAAGTATCAAAGAATGATCTCCTCTTTCATAGATGATATGGTCTGAACAGCAACAAATCTTTTGAGCAGATTTTTAAGTGACTATAGACTTGGTTTTTAACTGAATAAAAATATTTAAATATTGAGCAGAAAATGGTAAGCGATTACAGTAACAATCTCTAGGCCCAAATTAAATTTAGCTCGTGCAAGAACAAACTGATTAGTATCTAAGCAAACGAAAGATATATAATTTTATCATCACAGAGTGTTGAGAAACAACAAATTTAGTTTCAAAACTTTTCTCATGCCAGCAAGATAGTCCATGAGAATGTTCGATCAGAATAAGACAAGTAGTCACGCGTCCAGGAGGAAACCGCCTGCCATCAAAGCATTTGAATTAACATTCTACTTCCTGCAGCCCTTACACAATTCAACAACTCTTTCTGCACCCAAGTCACTCCGTTAGTAGCGCCACCAAAGCGGGTTTCTATTAGGCGAAGCCACGTGTGCACAGTGCCGCGCAGGCGGTAAACATCCTGAAACACTTACCAGTCTAATAAACTGTACAGAGCAAGGAACAGCATCAAGGGGGAAGAAAGAGACTAGAAGTGTAAGGTGACAAGTGAAAGGGGGAAAGAGAATATGCTTGAGAAATTAAATTTAAAGGGAATGGAAGAGGCTAAAAGCAAAATAAAAAATTAAAAGGTAAGACTATGAAATCATAGGTTTCTCTCTTAAAAGTGAAGATAAAATAAATATTTAACTAAAATAGTAAATTTAAATGGGATGGTAAAGTGACTAACAAAATAAAGCGAAGTTGTTACCTTGATTTCTCTTTGTTCAACAGATTTCTCCCATATTTGTTGATCGTAGGCTCCGATCTATGAAGAAAGAAAGACAGCACTTGTGTTAAGTGGGCATTCCCGGTGCTCACTGAACACGCAGACTGGCTCTGCCACAGACGTCCGAGACCAATCCTGTGCCACAGTGCTTCTGAGCGCGCTGTTCACAGGACGGCCAGTATCAACATCGTCTTTGAGAATGGAAACTTTCAAGTTCCCAGAAGAATTATTGGATCAGAAATATGGCTGTGAGGTTCAAACATCCAAGATAAGGCCGGGCGATGGTGGCGCACGCCTTTAATCCCAGCACTCGGGAGGCAGAGGCAGGCGGATCTCTGTGAGTTCGAGACGAGCCTGGTCTCCAGAGCTAGTTTCAGGACAGGCTCCAAAGCCACAGAGAAACCCTGTCTCGAAAAAAAAAAAAAAAACACAACAACCCAAGATAACACTGAAATCAGAAAAACCTGGCCTAAGGAATCCTTCAGTTTCAATAAAAGAAATGACTACATTACTAGTACAGGTGAGGAAAACACCTCCCAAAGGACACAATCATAAACATGTAGCTCACTAAGTGGTTTCCTTCTGAGACAGGATCTCACTCTGTAGCTTAACTGGCTTCAAATTCACAGCCAGCCTTCTAGAGCGGCGTGGTCTTGCTGGAGGAAGCGGAGGCAGGCTCTGAGGTCTCATATATGCTCAAACCCCGCCAAGTGAGACAGTTCCTTCGGAACAAGATGTAGAATTCTGTAGCACCATGTTTGCCTTCAGACAACCATACTGCCAGCTGCCAAGCTCCCTGCCATGATGATAAGGGACTAAACCTCTGAACCTGTAAGCTGCCACCTCAATTAAACGTTTTTATAGGAGTGTCATGGTCATGGTGTCTCTTCACAGCAATAGCAACCCTAAGACATTCATACATGCAGGCAAAACACCCATCCACATAAAATAGTATATAATCATTCCAATACATCAAATGTTTTGTTGAAACAATAACCCAAACTACTTCAGAGTTACATAGTAATATGTTTAAATGATTATTTTTCTAAATTTTGTTTTCATGTGCAAAAGAATGCCTGAGGTTTCTTTAGAGAACAATTTTATGTCAAGGTGATTCAAGCACACAGACATGGAAATAACTTTTCCACAACCCTAAAATGAGAGAAAAATAAAGTCAATGCCTATGCAAATGTAATCACTACTTAGTATAAATTAAGACAACAACCTTTCCTTTCTATTTAGACAATACCTGATATGTGTTCTTATTGTATATAGTTTTATTATATTAGAGTTAAAACCTTGCCTTTTTATTTAGACAAAAAGGGGGAAATGTTGTGGGATAATCTTTTTGCTTGCTGTGAAGATGTGCCACTCAGATTGGTTTAATAAAAAGCAGAATGGCCAACAGCTAGGCAGGACTTTTGAGGCAGAGAGAACACTGGGAAGAAGAAGCAGAGATGACATGAGACATATTAATAATAAGTCTTTGTGTCATTATGGGGGGGGCGGGCAGCAGTCCAGACAAAAAGTCCAACTACGAAAGATTCCACAATCCGAAGTCACTCTTATAATCAATAGTTTTGCCTTGTGTTTAATACAGTCAGCAACTTCTCAACGCTCCTGCCATTGTTCTAGAGACTCCTGAATGCAGCATGGTAGGCTGGGCTGCTTTTTTAACAGAGCTGATCTACTATCAGCCTTTTTGCTCCCAGGCCCCACGCAAGCATTCTGCCCTCTACAACTTCCTCCTTCATCTGTGATTTCATGCCTTCAACAACAGGTCCAGCGACCTCCTTTCTTTCAATCCTTCCTAAAGTGTCAGCAGAGTTAACTCTCTATTCGCACCCTACAAGTCTCAGATCCCAAGCCCGCGAACAACACCACTCATAGAAGTGGACATGGCCCTCTACTTCAAGAAGACCGAGTCCAGAAGATACAAAACTCCCCTTGGTGTTCTCATCTCATTTATTATCCCTCTCCTCTTACTTTTATGAATAAACGTGGAGCTATTCAGTGGTGACTATCAACAAAAACAAAGCAAGAGAAACAAGGGCACAGCCATAATCCTTAAACCAATACAGAAATAAAACCACTGGGATAAAGAATTCATAATAAAAAAAGATGAAGACTGAAGTGAATGCTGTTGAGACTTCCTGCCCCGACATCTGCAGTGAGCACAGTGCCACAGTCGCTCCCTGTAAGAATCCGCAGCAGATACAAACAACTGCCGGCCGTCCTGTCACCTATGGGACGGGACGGCTGGCGCTGTTCCTTGCGCTTTACAATGACACTGTATTTTTTTGCCCACGCGCCATAAGTAAGAGCTGACTTACAAAAGTTAAGTCTCAAACCCAGGCCAAATACGAACAAGTCATCTAAGAAAGGAAACATGCTTCACGAATCGATTCCCTTCTGCTGTGATTCTCAAGTTTTCTATCTTTCTGCACACAATAGAAACAAATCACGGAAGAAATCTGAAGACAGAGGGGGAGGAGAGAAGACTGAGAATGCAAGGGAGGAAAAGGAGAGACCCACAGGTAGGAAGGCTGCCTCTATTTCGGTGCCTGCAAGATCAGCTCTGTCCCCTACAGGACAATGAAACAAAGGCAAAGCGATTAAGTGACGAGATGTTAACAGGCACCGCGCATGGGTTCTAGGAAAGTGTCTCTGAAAGACAAGCTGAAAAGCTAGTTTTAGGGCTTGGCTTACTCCTTAGGTCGCCACATTCAGAAGACAAGAAGCTGGGGAATCCAAAGGAACAGGCAGCATTGAGCTTCCAAAGTGAGCTGTCTACGGTAGAAAAGACTAAAAGTTCATAAATGCACGTAAGTAGAAGGATGCCCAGATTTACAACTTTCAATTGCCTAATTCTTTTAATGAACATATATATTAAACAAACACTACCTTTCCTCCCTAACACTACTATGCTCTTATTTTTCTGAATCTCGTTTAAGAAATTCTGAAAAGCAAGTTTTTAATTCTCATAAATATCAACTGTTACACAAAAAGATAATAGAGAGACCTCAAATCCCTTCCCAGATTGATCCCCTTAACAAATATTAGAGCATTATGTGTTTTCATTTGTTTGCAAAAATGTATCAGCTAAATCCACGACAAGAATATTCCAAAGACAAGTAGAAAATCCAAGAGCATCCTGAGTGGGCAGTTGAGATGGCCACTGCCAAGCTTTCACGGCCTGAGTCCATTTCCCGGGTCCCTAAGATGCAGCTTGTTGTGCCATAATGATCTATCTGTCAGTTTAATTTAGAGAAAATCACGGAGTTAAGAATACAACATAAAGTCACAACACAAAGCAGTGTGTGTCAGAATAAAACATTAAAACACCAGCCAGAGGATCCATGAAAGAAAGCTATAACACCCCGAATGATGTTGTTCTGGGGGACATTTTCAGTTTTTCCCAATTTTCATACTTGTGAAGCACACAGAGGACACAGATACTCAGAGTCACTAAAATCGAGTGCCTCTAGACAAATCTCCACCCAGGATAACAGGATCCACTTATTCTGGCTTTTAAGAAATGTTTAGCTCCAAAGTAAAGGTTCCCAAGCTCTGAAAACCATCAACAATTTTCACATTGTTTTGTTTGTAACCACTGACTCTCAGACAAATATGGCGAAACCCGAATTAAAGGAGCCAGTGTGTGCACCAGACACTTGGGTGAGGAAGTGGAATATTGGGGCATGAGTCACTGGGCGGCGATGATGACAGACAAGGCATGGTCCGGGGAAACCACACCCTTGCAGTTCCTAACTTGTGAGTGACTAGTAATTTCCATGTTTCTTTTTAACCAAATCTCCAAATCTTTTGATTCAATCTTTCTTTAAAATTAATAAAAGGCAGAATCATAAATTTTCAACACAATTATTAGAAACATTCCCCTGGGTGCTGCCGAGCTTGGGGACATGCGTTCCAACCCTGAAAAGCACATGCTTGAAGAGAACTGATTCTGACCTACACACACGTGGTAGCGCATGTTTCCCCCATAAATAAACAAATCGATTATAAAGTTTTCAACATCACCTATAATCCTAGGAGTATATGGAAAACAATGAAAGCAGGTAATTGTAGAAATAACTCTAAGTGATAAAATAGTAATTTTACATCCTCTGAACATCTATGATTTAACTATTGTTTATTTTTATAATCAATCATCACCAGGGTTGTATCATAATAAAGGGTATTACTACAGGAAAATAAATTTGGTTAACTAGAATGCAAATAAGACTTTTTAAAAGATCCGGAAATCTTCTGGGGTGGAGAATAGGACTTTTTCCTCCGGCCAGCGAAGTGCTTCAACAGCTAAAGAAAGGCACTCGGTCAGGCAAGTCCAACAATGTGAGTTTAATTCCCAGTTACTACAATGAAAGGAGAAAAGCAACCCCTGAAAGTTGTCCTCTGACCACACACACACTCACACACACACACACACACACTCACACACACACTCACACTCACACACACACTCATACACACACTCATACACACTCACACACTCATACACACACACTCACACACACACTCACACACACACACACACACACACCCTGCTACACGCAGGCCTACATTCACACAGCATAGGAAAAACAGAGGTTAATGATCTGGTGTAACACTGACCCAAGTTCTGAAAAAGCCGTGACGAATATTCTTTACTATGATGAAGAAAATGAATAGTGGAGAATCTGGCTCTATGAAGTAACTACTAAAGAAAAAATATTCACAGTCATAATTCAAACAAAACCAAGTAAACACTATCAGCAAGGGATAACGTGACCACAGCATTTGTGAGTAAAACAGAACTTAACATGCTAAGGACAAGAAAGGGGATGTGTGGCTTAAGTACTGGGTTACAACAGTGCCCTTAATCAATTAGAAATTATAACCTGAGTTCAAGAGAGTTGATAATAAAAAGTCTGGAACTCGGTAGCAAAAACAATGTGTTCACGTGTTACGCTGCCTATTTGATCACCTAGAGAAACTAAATAACTTGAAGAAACCAAGAACCCAGTATAACGGAAAATAGATACGCAACGAGAAGACTGGAGTGGAAGGAGGAGCCTTAGAATCCAGGTAAGCAGACCTCTGATGGCCTAGTGTGTAAATTTCACAGCTGAGCCTGGGCATTAACTAAGCATCAAATACCTTACACACTTAAGATACAGACCATGTTTACTCTTGATTGGTTCCTCTCCCCTGGCCCTCCTAATTCTTCAGGACAATTTACTGCTACAGCAAATTGGACGAAATAGGATTATGGGCACTAAAACCCGGGTGCCAGATCCAGTGGAAACCCAGACACGCGGGAGGAGGCAGGCAGGGGCTGTTGATGAGATGGGATGGCAGGGTGAGGAAGCTGAAGTCCTGACTAGGAGAGGGCAGTCTCTGCACACAGAGCGGAAAACGGCTGAACACGGGGTACTGATGTCCCAAATGCCCGGAAATGCTTCTATCTGCGCAGAAATCTATCTTGAGAATCACTGAATAAATAACTACAGTTTTAGAGGCCTTGGAGACACAGCTTAGTAGTAGAGTACTTGCTTAGTATGCACAAGGCCTTGGGTTCAATTCCCAGTAAAACACACACACACACACACACACACACACAAAAATGCGTGGCGTTTTTAAAGGTCGTTTAGTAAAATCAGAGTATTTTGGTATATTACATTAAAACAGGAACTTTTTTTAAAAAAATAAAATATCCTAAATTGGTTTGGAAAAGGTCAGGGTCTTAACAGGGTCATTGTAAGGTTTTATTTTTTTAAGCTTTTTGCTTGCTTGCTTTTGTTCTATTTGGTTTTTGAGACAGTCTCCTTGGAGAGCCTAGAACTCACTATGTAGACCAGGCTAGTCTTGAACTCATTGAGATTCACCTGCCTCTGCCACCCCATTTCTGGGATTAAAGGAATTCACTACTACACCCAGCAGAAATTGACATGTATTACTTTAATGATTATGATAAGACATTTAGGAAAACCAAGAGGAAAACAATAGTTAATTGGTGTGGGAAGTCCTTCTGCCTATGCGTTGCTTTTATTGGTTAATGAATAAAGAAACTACTTTGACTTATAGCAAGGCAGAACTTAGCTAGGCAGGGAAAACTAAACTGAATGCTGGGAGAAAGAAAGTGGAGTCAGTGAGAAGCCATGTACCCCGGCCAGAGACAGACGCCAGATGGAATCTTGCCAACAAGCCACAGCTACGTGGTGATATACAGATTAATGGAGATGGGTTAGTTCAGGATATAAGAGCTAGCTAAAAATATGCTTAAGCTATTGGCCAAGCAGTGATTCAAACGATAGAGTTTCTGTGAGATTATTTCAGGTCCGAGCAGCCAGGAACAAACAAGAGACCTCCTACTACAGTTAATAATCTCAAGAACCAACTAAGTGTCACACTGGGACTGAGCAGAGTGGTTTTAGATACGTTTTCATATCAGTACTGAGAGTAGAAGGAGCAAGCAGCAAAGACAGCAGCTACAAATGCTGTGTAAATGCAGTGGAACTCAGAGAGCCACCATGTGCCCGGGAAGCCAAAGAGAACCTTCTAGCCTCTGTAACAATGGCTACCACATGAGAGGGAAAAGTAGCCATGATGAGAAGTTACACTGTGTCCTTTTAAGTCCCACATTAACTCTAATACGTAAGGCTGATATGTAAGGACGTGATGAATTCAACGTTAAACTTGAAGGCATGCACCTAGTTGAGTCTGTACCTGGCTCTTTCCCACTTCAATATAAATGCCACCAAGCACTAGGCGTGGACTGAGGTCTTGTGTATTCTGAAAGTGACTCCCACACACCAGGTCCCTGTTACTTGATCCTGCCTACTCCCCTCCCCCATAAGGATCCAAGGCCAGACATCTAACTCCAGCTGAGCCAGCAGGCTGCCCCTTCCTCAGAAAGGTCAGAGAAAAGCATGACTAACAGAAAGAAACAAAGCTAGCATTCCGAGCTCAGAAGAAGTAACAGTGTAACAGTGTAACAGTGCTGGAAGAGCCCATCTGGGCTGACTGGAGCTGACCTTTCCTTCTAGAGTCTAGGCTGTCGGGGTGGCAGTCCACATGTGTTTTCCTGGCCCGACTTTAAAGAGAGCATCGCTGTTCATGGAAACCCACACCATCCTGCATAATTTACACGGACTGTTTACTTTCCAGCTTGCTGGTACCTGGGGCATGCTCTCAGTGGGACTATTGATTAAGATGCTGTCAGATTAATAACCTTGTGTAAGAAGTCATCCGAGCAAAGGTAATTGAATTTCTACTTTTCTACTTACACTAATCTTGGATCATGATTTGTGAAGACCCTACTAGTGAGAACAGGAAAGATCTAGTAATCTATTAATAGTAAGGAAGCAGTTCAAAAGTATCAGAGGGTCAAAATACAACAAGTTCTAACAAACCTACCATACTAATTCTTTTTTTTTAAAAAAAATCTTTTAGCAAACTAGACAAGTAGGAGTTTCTTTTTTTAAAATATTTATTTATTTATTTATTTATTTATTTATTTATTTATTTATTTATTATGTGTACAGCATTCCTTCCATGTGTACCTGCAAGCCAGAAGGGGGCGCCAGGTCTCATTATAGATGGCTGTGAGCCACCATGTGGTTGCTGGGAATTGAACTCAGGACCTCTGGAAGAGCAGTCAGTGCTCTTAACCTCTGAGCCATCTCTCCAGCCCCCATCCTAATTCTTGTAATGATGTTTTTAAAACCAAATTAACACTACTCAATTGCTAATCATTTATATTTTTGATAAGTGTAATTTAAATTATCAGAGTCGAAATCATTAAAAGTTATTTAAATTATTAAATTATTTAAAATAGCATTCAAAAGCTATACATTACTTAAAAATAAAGTTTGGTCTTAAAAACTAAAGATGACTTTCTTTAGCTTTAAATAAGTGAACCACAGTAAAAGACCAAATACGAACTTTACTTCATCTTTATCTCATCACTAAATATTGTGGAAAATCTCAAAAACCCATGAATTTTATTACCCCATCTAGTATAAGAAAAAAATTCATAAACATTAGTGAAAATTCCCTAAGCTGTGTACACAGTTAAACATTAACCCAAATAACCTATCGGTAAGTAACAACACTTCTGGTAGATTCAACGAAACAGCCATGCAGTGCTGACATCTGGTCAACAAAGTACCGTATATTAGACCACATAAGTCATATATGAACCATAAGATCACAAGGGCACTGAAAAACCCCTCATCACCTATGACCTTGGAGCCACCACAGAGCCAACAACCCACCTCTCCTGTTTGTGGTGATATCAACCCAGATCCATACAAACTTACTGCGCTACCCGCCACGTAAAAGAACAGCACCTACAGTTATGGAGAGACAGCACCTAATGCCTGCTAAGTGCCAAGTGTGTGACTATCTTACTAATATGTGTGCGGTGTGTGTACCTGTGCACAGGTTACCCAGAGAGCCTCGCACAACTGGTGTTCCCCATCCCAGCTACACGGAGAGGCCACACTGGATGACTGCCTGACCCACACCACATCTGCCTCATCCAGGTAGACTCCGATACTAACAAAGGACGCATTCCGTGAAAGCATCCCTGCTGCTCAGCAGAAACGACAATACGTTTAATTTAAAACCACTGCTGGGCTGGTGAGAGGGCCTTGGAAGACCACCAACGTGAGCTGCATCCCCGGAACTGACTGTGGAAGCCGAGCATGCACTCGCGAAAGCTGTCCTCCGTGCACACACACACCTGCAGTTTTACACAGTAAATCAAATTTGTAAAAACTCACATAGAACTAGAGTTGCGTTAGTAAACAGTAGCTGCCGCTACTAGTTATTTCGCATTTGCTACTTCTTGGTAGCGGTCCAAGTACGGAATGGGCCACAAAAGGACACATCCCCAACCGTGGCCAGGTCAGAGCGAAGTGGGGACGTGGCAACTGTGGTTGCAGAGTCACTCTGGAAGCAGGGGACAGGGCGACAGAGGCTCTGCTTGCACTACTGCTAGGTTTCCGGGAACCTTCCTCTCCAGACTAGAAGCCAGCAAATGCTCTGTGGCAGCGTGGCGCACAGCTAAGTAGTCAGGAAGCGCCGCTGTCTAGAGTCGCGCACACCCACCCAAGCTCTACGCTGGGATGGTGGGATCAAAACACTTAATTTTATTTCAACAGGGATCCAACAGTTCAGGCAGTGTTATTTTGACGGGGGCCAGTTACACGGAATCTCTGCAGCGGACACGCCAACACTCTACACTGGGCTAGACGTAACCGAGGTGAAAGACTGAGCTAACCACTTACACCGCGGACACTAATCCTAGCAACAACCTTGAAGCACTTTACCTCCTCTAAAGAAAACAGAACAGACCCGCTCCAAAACTTAGACTAGAGACAGCAAATGACAGAAGCAGACTCAAGTACAAGACAGCAGCCAACTCCAAAGGGACCTTGGCTTTTGTTTGTTCTGCATTCTTTCCTGTTTGACTTTTAAGTTGCAAATAGGACCTATCTTTCTATGAGATAAAAATTCTAATTGTTGCCGGGCGGTGGTGGCGCACGCCTTTAATCCCAGCACTCGGGAGGCAGAGGCAGGCGGATCTCCGTGAGTTCGAGACCCGCCTGGTCTACAAGAGCTAGTTCCAGGACAGGCTCCAAAACCACAGAGAAACCCTGTCTCGAAACCCCCCCCCCCAGAAAAATCTAATTGTTCATACAAACATAAAAAGTAATAAATATGATTTTTCATATTATAGTATGATAGTTGATACAGTAATCATGTAATTATCTTTTATCTTTGGTTATGTTCAAATCTACGTAAGTATATTAAAGATCTCAGAGAGTGAGTTAGAATTTTCCCCACCCGCAAACACACCTCATCAATGCTCTCACTTTAAAGACTGGGACACTGGGCTGGAAGGTGATGGCAAACGCCACTAATCCCAGCACTGAGGAGCAGAGACAAACAGATCTCAGTGAGTTCAAGGCCAGCCTGGTCCACAGAGTGGGTTCCAGACAGCCAGAGATACACAGAGAAAAACCCTGTCTTGAAAAATAAAACAAACCAAAGAAAGACCAGGATCCTGCCTGTGAGGAAGACTGGAGCACACGCCAGAATCTGGACTCCTTTGAGCGTATCTGCCCATCACCTGCCATTATCTCCTTTACATTTGTAATGGAATAAGACATGTTATTTTAACATGGATCCAAATATCCAAGAAATGTTATTTTGATGGAATCTAGTTACACACAATTTCTGCAACTGGATATGATTTTTACACAAGGCTAGACATAACTGAAGTTTTCTGTCTCCTATATGCAAAAATTTTCAAGTCTAATTTGTAACAACTTCCATGCATGTAGTTTAAAGTGAATAATAACAAATATATAGCACAGTCAATTCCTCTATGGTAACGTTTATTTTCTCAGCTGTGGTAAACTATCATTTGTAATACATAATGTTTAATTATTTCAAGTCATTTGGAAAGCAGAGCCTATAAATACCTAAGTTACTACATCAGTACGGAAATTCTGATAATGTCCTATACGTACAGCAAAGGCGGGGAGATTGGTGCCAGAAGCAGTGTTGTGGGTACAGAGGGGAAGCCTACTAGAGTCAAAACATCTTGGGAAACCGTTTGCTTTTGTTTCCCTAGAATACGCAGAATACGTAGCCTTTTGGATTTAGAGATTTCAGTTAAGAACACTTGTTGTGTTATTTTATTTAAAGAAATTTATTTGAAATATAACTACTTTTTTTTTTTTTGAGACAGGGTTTCTCTGTAGCTTTGGGGCCTGTCCTGGAACTAGCTTTTATAGACCAGGTTGGCCCTAAACTCACAGCGATCCTCCTGCCTCTGTCTCCTGAGTGCTGGGAGTAAAGGCGTGCACCACCACCGTCCATCAAGATATGACTATTTATGAAGCTGTTTAAATGAAATATGACATATGTTGTGGTGTGAATGTGAACCTCCAATCCATGTGCTGGCATGGAGATCTGCCACGACTCTGGGAACCCAGTGCTGAAACCTCTGAGAGGCAGGGCCTTCCACAGGGAGCAAACTACTTCTCACTGGAGGATGGACTGACCCCAGGAGGGGAGATGATTACAAAGAGCAAAGCTGGCTCCTGACTCTCCGGCTTCTTGTCTGCCTGCGTCACCTCCTTCTCCCCAAACTCCCATCAGGCAGGCTGTGATGGGGTAGCCAGCATCCTACTAGACAGGAGCGTCCTCCCATCAGGCAGGCTATGACAGGGTAGCCAGCATCCTACTATACAGGAGCGCCCTCCCATCAGGCAGGCTGTGACAGGGGTAGCCAGCATCCTACTAGACAGGAGCGTCCTCCCATCAGGCAGGCTGTGATGGGGTAGCCCGCATCCGTATTAGACAGGAGTGTCCTCCCATCAGGCAGGCTGTGACAGGGGTAGCCAGCATCCTTACTAGACAGGAGCAGGTCCTGGTGTTGTGCTCCCGCCTTCTAGAACTCTGAGTTGAACAAGCTTCTTCACAGTATACATAGCTCAGTCTTGGCTATTTTGTAGACATTTAAAAAGTGGCCTAGGACAGATGCCATAGATCTGTGTCCCAGGTCTGTACAGCTGCACAACCGTCTCCACATTTTAACTAAGAAACCTTCCTTACCATAACGACTCTCGAAACTCACTCGTACTTATTGCTCAAGCCTACTTCCGGCACAGACCGCTAGTCAATCCTTGTCTGTAGATTTGCATACTTGCCTCTCATTTGCAACTCATATTAGATATGAAATGACAGCACAGGTCTTGGTGTGCTGTCTAGAGCTTCATCCATGATGGAACATGTTGAGGACTCTGCTTTTTCGGGTTGCCATTACAAAATGCTGCTTTCCTAGGAGGTGTTGCCTTCGAAGCTAACGACAATAGTAATTTACAGCAGAAAACATTTCAAACTACTTGCTTAAAGAATTAAGCAACTACACCATCTACTTGAAATATATCCACTTTAAATGCTGAGATTTGTTTTTAATCAGATTCTTAAGAATAACTGTTATTATTTTGTATTCATAATTACAACTTCATGTTCAATCTTTTTTACTTTTGCATATAAAAGACTCCCTGCCGTCCTGAAGGTTATGTTACATAGGCTGGAGAGAGTGTGTCTGCTGACATGGGCATGTGCACCCATAGCATGTTATTAAATAGGGAGCACCGGGCATGACTTGCTGCCCAAGAGTAACTTAGAGAGTTCTACTAACGCTGTAAGTTCCTGCAACAGGAATTCACCAATTTAGTGAAACAAAAAAACAAAAAAACACATGCACAGAAGAACTGAGCAGAAGTTTTACTGACTCAGGCTGTAAATTAAATATTCACTTCATTATACTCAGAGACTATCTGCAATTATAACACACAGTAATCCTAAAACTTAACCATTATTTTACTTTTTACAGGATCCTATAGAAATAACATTGTCCTCATGCCAGCTGGAAGTTAATTTTAAAAAACAATGTCCCTTCTCCCAACAAAGTTTGTCCTCAGGACTAGGTACATTATCAGGGATTGGTTAGAAGTGGTAGAGGGTTGGGGTGGAAATGAAGTAGGCTCAGAAATCTCTCTTGAAAAAAAAGGGGGGGGGAATTGATGGGATGGTATAATAGGTAGATTAGTGTGAGCTTACTCATACTAATAATAATAGTAATAGTGAAATTATTCATGAGATATTATTTATAGGCAATTTACATTGGCATAGATTCTTCTGTATTGAAACAAATTCAAATTATATTTGTTATATTGAATATACTCCTATTTCTGTTTATATTATTTGTACACCTATGCAAAGTAATTTTCTCAAATTGTATGCATGCATGTTTCTACCTCTGCTTAAGACATTTTGTATACTGATACAACTTTAGGATATATTTATCATATTGCATTATACATATCTACCTCTGATCAAAATACTTATACATTCTTTACATTTACTTAAAGACTTAGTCTTTAAGTATATAGATATTAAGAACTACAGTCATCCATGTTTGTCACACTTAGACTAAATCAGGTTCTTTAGATGCATAGAGACTGTATTCCACATAGACAGGTAATCTTTACACACTTCAAAGAACTGTAGAATATGGCATTTAATAACTTAAGATTTTGTTAACATTAGACACTACTGCTCCTGGTAGTAGTGGTCTATTCCCAAGAGAATGTTGGAGGCCAAAGACACTCCACTTGGAGCTTGTTTTCCTCTTGGCAAAACTGGCCTTTGGGCAAGGAACTGCCCATGCCTCAACCACTGACAAAATGCATGGTGTCCAGACTGGACAAGTAGGATTCAAGCAAAAAGACTGCCAGATCTTGCCAAGACAGGGTAAGACAGTTTTTCAAATTTTCCTGCCTCTGAAAATGGTCTTTCAGATACTCTGGGCCTTAGCCAAAGTTGGTTGCCCCGATGCTGCACATGAGACGCCCAGGTCATTTCTTGTTCCTTTTTGGTAGTTGCTTGATTGATTGTACTTCCTATTTACTGCCCTTCTTAGGTCTTGGATGGGGTTGAAGACTAGATACGCAGAATTATTTTTCTCATGACTTTGCCAAGACATTTTTACTATAAGACTTAGACTCCTTAGGATAGGATGATTATTGAAACATTGAGTATATGTTTTTTGTTTGATGTTGATCAAGCGGGTTGTAAATCTAATTTTTATGTATGTTTTTGCCTCATCTTTTTCCCTGGACAATACTTGATATTTGTTCTTACTGTATATAGTTTTTTATTAGGCTTAGGGCTCTCTTATTTAGACAAAAGGGGGAGGTACTGTGGGAACTCCTTCAGCCAATGGCCTTTACAATACCGGCCCACTTTGGGCGTGGTCTTATGTACCATAAATGCAGACAAAACGTGTGTGGGGTCTCTTGGCTGCTGGATTCAGTTCCAGTTCCCAGCACATGCAGAGGACTGCAGATTGCTACCCTTTCTAAGAGTTTATCCCTAAATAAATAAACAAACCTTTCTATATCCATTCCGGGCTATTCTAGATCTCTTTTGTACACCAACACCTAGGGACTATGGACAATGAAATTTTCTAGTCAAGTTAAAACTCTTCCAACAGTGAGAAAAGTCTTGAGTTGAAAACCCAACTCATCCCAGTTCTCTAGAGAAAAAGAAGTGTCCAGGTTGGCCTCCATTACGCACATATGTTCTGTGTGGTAGAGGAACGCCAACTCTAGAGACCTCAGAAGAAAAAAGCAGCAGACACACACATCTGGTGATTCTCTGGAGCTGGGATTCAGTCAACACTGGGGTAAGTCTAACCCTTCTGCATGTTTTACCTTTAAGCCAATACAATGTCCCCCTCTCAAAATAATTTGCGTTGCATTAGTTTTACCAAAAAAGCTTAAACTGACAAAAGAAAGATCATGTAAAAGATAAACAGCAATCATTTGGGGACTTGACAACAAAGACTAATTTGTTTGTTTGTTTGGGTTTTTTGTTTTTGTTTTTCAAGACAGGGTTTCTCTGTAGCTTTGGTGCTTGTCATGGAACTCGCTCTTGTAGACCAGGCTGGCCTCAAACTCACAGAGATCTGTGTGCTTCTGCCTCCCAAGTGCTGGGATTAAAGGCATGCGCCACCACCACCCAGTTGAGACTTAACATTCTTAACCATCTGTACGGTGCTCTACAAGTGACCACTCTGAATCTCCCTATAATCACACTTACATACACACAGGAAACAGTGCCTTGTACACACACAAGGCACATTTACACATCCTGACTTAACTAAGAAAGGAGAAGATTTAAAGTTCCCAACTACTTATAATTAACACCAGATGTCAGTCAAGTTCATGTTACTTAGAGTAGTTTATTTAAGTTAATAGATGAATCCTCCTCTTGACTAACATTAAAAGCCGCAGAGCATCCATCTGTTGGACTTGAGATGGCTTAGTAGTTAAAAGTGTATGCTGAGTTTGCAGAACCAAAGCTGGGTTCCTGGTACCCGCATCAACTCACTGAAAATATGTAAATGTGGATTTGCTTAATTTCCTGCTTCTGGTTTCTGTGAGGATTTTATGTTTAAACTGATTAGAGCTTTAAAAGTAAAGGAGGAGCTAACCCAGAACCAGAGAGTGCACTGGATTTACATGTCAGCGGCAGTGCTTCCCATGAAGACCTCTGTATGGAAATGTGATACTACTACACACGTGTCTATCTGGGCAATATGTCACCAAGAACCAACCAACACATCCCCGAAACAGACCGCACTCTCCGATGTGTCTCGTCTTTAAGACGTTTTAATTATCACATCACCAATTCAAAAAATTTAAAATGTGACGGGTTTTCTTCACACACAAAAGGCTTAAATATATAATTATATGTTTAATAAAAATTGAAGACTAATGCATCATCGTTTTTAAGGAGTGTAAATGTGGCTAAATGGTTGAATATTTGCCTTATAAGTACAAAGCAATAATGGATTCGATAATGGGTATTCCCAAGAATCAAAAGAAATGTTTTAATGTGTAATAACAAATATAATTCACCACAAACACTAAAAAAATAAAAAACTAAGGCTGCTATACTTTTTACAAAAAAATAAGTTCTTCATATATATATATATATATATATATATTTATTATGTGTACAATATTCTGTTTGTGTGTATGCCCGCAGGCCAGAAGACGGCACCAGACCCCATTACAGATGGTTGTGAGCCACTATGTGGTTGCTGGGAATTGAACTCAGAACCTTTGGAAGAGTAGGCAATGCCCTTAACCTCTGAGCCATCTCTCTAGCCCCAAAAAGGTAAGTTCTAACAAACAAGCTTTTAGTTTAAAAAAAAAAAGCAATAAATTTGGAATATTTTTATATAATTCTACTTATACATATAACCCTGGAGAGCTGACATAGTTCATAACTGGCAGTGATTAATCTAGCTACTTTGCTCTCTTAGGGCAAAAATTAGAGGCCAATTAGTATAAGCACCATTTTTCTAATTTACTTAAGGAAAATATAAAGAAAACGAAATTCACAGTAACATAATCCTCCTCTTTCAGTTAAAATCCCCAAAACCTATTTAGTTTTTACTTTAGGCAGTAGCATAAAATACATACCAATTTGTGGAATTCAAACGCCTAAAAAAATGAAAAGCTCTGACCATCAACTCACCTTCTTTTGATACCAGACTATAGCATCTGTGACTTTGGACGCCATTTATTCCACTGAGATTACACAGTCGTCATTTTAAGCTGTACAGAGAGAAAACACAGACATGACTTTATTCCCACACTCCGGGAGTCAACAGCACACAGAGCACTCTGGCTATTTGTAAAACACCCTCCCCACGCCTGTTTCAGCAACACATCCTCTCGAGTAAACAAAAACCACATGTCATGATAAAGAAGTTGCTTTTGGATGGATATAGTAATTAACTATTCTTAGGAAAATAAATCTTTTAAATAAATTTCAGAATATTTCTGGCTATGCTGGAAATTTTATCCTTATAAACTAATATATAATAGAAACTAACAGGTCAGTTTTTCTCTGGTTCCTGTCAAGAAGCTGGTGTCAATTACTGTTGCTAACACATGGCTTGAGAGAAATGACAGAATTTGGAATCGTGTATTTTTATAATAAACAAAATCAAACTCACATCAACAAGACAACAGATTAAATGTTAAGTCAGTATTAGGAACAGAAATAGTAAGAACATGTCAGATATCACAGTTTGAGGATAATGAGAAATTTACCATCTACCTTACAGTCACCTAAAACAGTTTACCATCTTACAGTCACCTCAGACAGACAGTTTACCATCTTACAGTCACCTCAGACAGTTTACCATCTACCTTACAGTCACCTAAGAGACAGTTTACCATCTACCTTACAGTCACCTAAGACAGACAGTTTACCATCTACCTTACAGTCACCTAAGACAGTTTACCATCTACCTTACAGTCACCTAAGACAGACAGTTTACATCTACCTTACAGTCACCTAAGACAGCAGTTTCACAGCCCTACAACGATTTTCAGACTGACAGCGGTTAACACCAAGATACTTTCCTGGTCATAAGACAGCAATGCTAAAGACACCACCTCTGACTATGTGGTAAGACAACAGATTCTGGGCAGAGCACTCACTACAACCCAGCATCCTCAAAGACAACCACCACCACCCCAGCACTTCTGGGAAATCAGTGAGAAAGTGCCCTACCTAGCCCATCCTACCACGTGTAGCGGACCCACAGCTGGAGAAATGCTAGCAAGCCTGTCAGGGTAATCACAACATCACAAATGTCACATGCCACTCTTGGGAGCATGCAGGCTTCTTGAAGATGTCAGGATTCAAATATAACAAAACTATTAGTTCAAATGTGAGGTAATAACCTCTAATGTTTAAAGCACAATTTACTTAATGCTTGTATTCTTGACAGCCGCACACAAAATTATTCATTTCCTTTCCTAATGAATCAATGATTACCTTTACACTGGGCAAATCCAGGCAAAGTCTATTTTGAAATTATTGTCAAATCACCAAACATATGGAAAGAGGGCTCACAAAACCAAGGGATCTGATTCAAATATTGGCTCCAACATCCACTATTTAATACTGGAGACGTTGATTAAGTTCTTTAAACCATGTTTCCCTTCATGTATAAAGGAGGAATTAGCCATTACAAATGATACACATAAGATACCTATATCACAGAACTCAACAGACAGTACATGCCAACTTTATTAACTTTTCTATTCAAAAATTCTTAAACCTATTAAGAAGAAAATACTTAACGCTTCCTTTAGTGTGGAAAGCAATTGAGTAAAAGAATAACAATAGCTGCCTGATTATCATAAGATCACAGCGTCTCAACTGCATACATGAGATTCAGAGATGCGCAAGTTCCCTCTGAGGTTACGTTCATTTCTCTCACCACACAAACTTCTCTCACACATAAGTAACAACACTGAGGGCCAGCAGGAGGGCTCGGCTGCCAGGGACATCAACCTGAGCCCCAGGGTCCACACGATAGAAAGGAGAGGATGGATTCTGATGTCAACATGTGCACGATGCCACACACATGCCCACACGCCATAAATAAATAAACATAAATAATAACCGGAGCCCCAGGGTCCACACAATGGAAGGAGAGGATGGATTCTGATGTCAACATGTGCACGATGCCACACACATGCCCACACGCCATAAATAAACATAAATAATAACCGGAGCCCCAGGGTCCACACAATGGAAGGAGAGGATGGATTCTGATGTCAACATGTGCACGATGCCACACACATGACCACAAGCCATAAATAAATAAACAAACAGAAATAATAAAGACAGTATCTAAACAAAACCAAGGGAAAATCCTTAGTATAAATGAGGACCACGTCTGCCTTGAATAAGATCTACAGAGTCAATCTCGCTTCCTGAAGCAAGGACCTCACGTTTTATTCACTGGCGCTGAGTGTGTCCACAGGCGGCACTCACTGTTCGTGGGCGGGAGCCTACCTTCTCATGGGTGTGAACTAGAACTCAGGACGCCAGGCTTGTGTGCCAGCGGCTAGCCCGGCTCCAGCGCTTCAGCAATAACCTTCCCATGACATTGAGGGGCTCAGGCCAATTCTTCACACAGGTCTGCCACACACTGAGACAGACTTCTGAATCAGACTTCTGACAAAGCACCCTCAACGACAAATGAATTTCAGACAAGTGAAACTTAGCAAAAGCAAAAAGACAACAGATGTCAAATTAGTAAACAAAAGTAATTAATATATAACAAATGACTTTCTGGGCAATTAAAGCATTTCCAGTGTTGATTCTCTAACAGTCCAAGCTTATAGCTTATCATCTCTATTGTAACTGTTAGTGTTAAATAAAGTTTTGCTAATGATAAACTATATTCAAGTGAATATACATGGGGCTAAAGAGAGACAGACTGATGGATGGGGAGTATTAAAAGACTTACTGGGCACCCTGAATAGAGACTCTGAAGCCTATGTGGACGGGCTACAGCCGTGTGTGTTCACACGCATACTAGAGGTCAACATCACGTATCTTCCTTCATCTTTTCTCTACTTATTTCTTTAAATACTGATTTATCTTCATTTTATGTGTATGAGTGTTTTGCTGGCTTGTACGTATGTGCCCTGTGTGAGTGCCTAACGGCCACTGAGCCAGAAGAGGGGGTCATAGCCTAGAAAACGGCACTTGCTTTTATTTTCAGTTTTGTTTTTTTGTGAGACAGCAGCTCTCTACGTAGCCTTGGGTGTCCTGGAACTCAATACGTAGAGCAGACATCGAACTCACAGAGCTCCACCCCTCTGCCTCCCGAGTGCTGGAACTAAAGACGTTACCGCGATACCTGTGGAAAACTGGGAATTAGCCACAGCTGTAAGCCACCACGTGCGCACTGAGAGCACCTGAGACGGTGCTCCTAATCACTGAGCCATCTCGTCTACCTCTCCACTTTGTTTCTGAGACTGTCTCTCAGGGAGCCTGAAATGCGCCGACTGGCTGGCCAGCCCCAAGCACTGGAGTTGCAGCAGTAACATGGGTGCTGGGTTTACTCTCAGCTCCTCGCGCTCGTGTGGCAAGTGCCGTTTCTCTGTCTGCCAGATCTTCTCCAATCAACTACAAGGATGGGTGTTACAGTAAGAATAAAAGCTACAGGGTTAACCGTAGGTAGACATTTCGGCTTTGCTATGGACAGTCTGTGCTAATTCTCGGTGATATGAGCTCAATCACCACATCTATCAAAATATCTGAAACTGTTCTTTAATGAGTAAACCTCCACATTGATGGGGCCAAAGGTTAGCTCTCAGCGAGAGAAGGCGGCTGTAGAAGGGAAAGTGGGTGAAGGGTGCTTTTACTAATAATGACCAGGAGGAATATTCTTTGCACAGGTCTATGTTTTCAAAAAGCCGGATTTTTAACTACTCTCTGTGCTTCAAATCTCCATGAACTATTAATAAACACAATGTATTTTCCTCATTATTCCTGAACCAAGTCATGTTCTAGCATGCCTCACTGGGCTCAGAAAACTAATTATTCCCACCTGACACTCTGTGCCTTTTATTCCCGTTCTGGGCTTTTCTCCATTCATCGTCTTCCTCCAAAATAAAGTCTTTCTATTGAGTGTTCACCCATTAGAAATAAATAAAGCGGGGGAGTTTGTCTCTTTGTTCACACCGAGGAGGAAGTGTGGCATCTAACATACAAACAACATAGCCGTAACAGGTCACCTGACTTAAGGTAAACACTTGGGAAAAAGGGGGCCATGCTCTTCCTGGCATCTCCCTGGGCACCTATCACTGCCATGGCTGCAGAGGAGGACTGGAGAAATGCCAATGACCAAGTGCGCACCGGGAGGGTTCTACATCAGATGGCACCAAGCCCTGTCTCCTCTTCAGTTACCAAGCTCTCTGCACCTGAGCTTGTCACCAGCGCTAGCCCTGCGGCCCACAAAATAACAGACTAAACCAACAGCTCCAACCGTGTATGATTTCACTAACACACCTAAAACTACTAGACCAATCTCCTTTAACTACGTGAGACTCATTAGATGGAATGTGTTCTGAAGACAATGTCCTGTAAATCTGCTCAGGTCCTGTGATCTCACTGTCCTACCTTTATCGCTCCCGTCTGTGTTGAGTGCACTGCCTGACTCTAACCTATCAGTCAACAGTGCCACAGTCTTCTCTCCTCCCCCCCTCCTCTCCTTTCCTCTCCCCTCCCCTCTCCACAATGTCATGTTTCTAAGCTTTTTTGCCTCAACACCAAAATTAGTATTTCCTCCTCCCAAAACAGAACCTCGTAAGCAGTCTCCTAATTCTACTTTACCCAGAAATTTCCCCCCTCATCCCTCCACTCAAGACTTTCAAATGATCTTTGTCTGTGCTTCTGTTACATGTTCACTTTTTCTGCATGGACTTATCTACCTATGACCCCAACCCCAGGCTTAACTATGTTGAGAAAAGTCCAGTGCCTTTAAGGAACCATCCTAGGGCTCAATGGTTCTTAACTTTTCTTCTGCTGCCGCCGGTAACAGTTCCTCATGTGGTGACCTCCAACTGTAAAATTGTTTTCTCATAACTGTAATTTTGTTCTGTTATGAATGTAATATCTGATATGTGACCCCTGTGAAAGGGTGGTTTGACCCCAGTGGAGTCAAGGTTTAGGCCACTACCATACCAGCTCTTTGACTATATTAAACACAAGGGTTTATAAAGAAATTTAGAAGTTACCAACCGAAGCACCATCACAAATGAATGTGGACAAGACTCGAAACTGACTCATAGACCCCCAAGGTGGACACAAGCACACACCTTTTAACATTAAAAGATATAAAATATATCTTTTATATATATAAAAGATATAAAATATGCCTGATTTACTGACATATAACTTAACCAACCAAAACAGGATAATCTGCAGACCTAAAAGGTGCAATAAAATGACTTGAACTTAATCTCCCAAGCCTAGTCTAACTCCTCCCCTGCATGCTACACCTAACAGTTACCTCTGAAAAGACTAGTAAATACTAAGGGTCGAACACTTTTCTTCACCTTGGTTCTGAGGCTGGGGAAAGAAATAAAACACACTTTGACAGAAGGAATAAGGTATGAGCACAATGGAATTCACTAGTGTGGTCTAGAAGTTGTTACAATTTCAGTAACATTTCCATGGGAACCTCCATCAGCCAACGGCCTTTGGTTGGCTGGACCAGGTTGGGGCGTGACTTCTGGGGGCCCAGAGAAAGCCGGCTCACTCTCTTCTTCCCACACGCCACACTTTGAGGCTGGACCCCGTTCCTTTAATAAAGGAACACCTTAGAACACTTCTTTCCGGAGTCAGCTTGGATTATTTGACTCGCGTTCCCCACCCCACAGGTTCAGCTTCAATGTTTGTATGTTTTTACCTAGAATGAAGAGATCACATAGGAAGGTTGTAGAAAATACACTGTATGCTAAAAACGGCTCCAATTTTGGAATAGAAAATGAAATTAAAAAGTGATCTGAGAGGGGCTGGAGAGATGGCTCAGTGGTTAAGAGCATTGCCTGCTCTTCCAAAGGTCCTCAGTTCAATTCCCAGCAACCACATGGTGGCTCACAACCATCTGTAATGGGGTCTGGTGCCCTCTTCTGGCCTGCAGGCATACACACAGACAGAATATTGTATACATAATAAATAAATATTTAAAAAAAAGTGATCTGAGAAACAGCTATCCATTCCATTCTCTATTTTGACAGTTCAAAAAAGAAATGTTTAATTTTTAATTTCCGGAATGGAACCACTGCAAAGTAGAGGATAACACCCATTCTAAGGGAAATCATGGGCAAGCATCAATGTAGAGTAACAAAAACAAATCGAAGAGAGAGCACTGTGGCACACCTTTAATTCCAACACCCCGCACACAGGTGGATCTCTGTGAGCTGAGGCCATCCTGGTCTACCAGACAGTCGAAACCCTATCTGGGTTTGGGGGAGGAACTAACAAAATATTCAGACCTTTTCAAATTTTTCTTTATTCATTCAGTGTATAGGTACTAGTATTCTGTCTGCATGTGCACTGTGGTGGTTTGAATGTAACTGGCCCCATAACCTCACAGGGAGTGGCACTATTATGAAGTATGGCTCTCCTGGAGTAGGTGTGACCTTGTTGGAGGATGCGCGTCACTGTGGCACGGGGCTTTGAGGTTTCCTATGCCCGGGATACCAAGCAGTGTCTCAGCTGACTTCCTGTTGCCTATAAGATGTAGGATTCTCAGCTATTTCTCTAGGACCACATCAGTTTGCCTGTCTCCACGCTTCCTGTGATGGTAATGGACCGAACCTCTCAAACGGTAAGGGAGCCCTCAGTTAAATGTTTTCCTTGTGAGAGTGGCCATAGTCATGATGTCTTCACAGCACAGAAACCCGCTACAACGTGCGCCATGTGTGTTGGGGATATTAGTTTAAGGTGTGGTGCTTTTGTGTATGCGGCATTTGTTTAACTCTGTGAAGCTGTGATTCTTTGCCTGTCTAAAACACTTAATAAAGGGGTGAATGGCCAAGGGCAAGGCAGGAGCAAGGATAGGCGGGGCTGGCAGACAGAGTGTAAACAGAGGGAGAAACAAGGAAGAGGAGGAGCAAGGGGCCACCCATGGAGTAAGAGTGAAAGACACACAGAAGGAAAAAGCCCAGAGGCAAAAGGTAAACAGAAAAGCTGGCAAGAAACAAGCCAAGCTAAGGCCAGGCAATTATAACAAAGAATAAGACTCCTTGTGTGATTTGTGTGGGAGCTGGGTAGTGGATCCCTCAAAAACTCCTAAGAGCAGAACATCACACTACATGCATGTGGTCCAGGAGAGAACTTTGGAACCCTGGAACCGGAGTTACAGACAGCTGTGAGCTGCCAGGTAGTGCTGGGAACTGCATTCAGGTTCCCCGAAAAAGCTCTGAACTGCCGAGCCATCTTGCCATCCCGACAGCTGCGGTTCTATTATTACTCCGTAGGGCTTCCAGATGGGCCAGGAAAAGAGTTTACAGGTCCTTGAGAGTTAACTTTTTCTATTTTAGGGTTTCTAAATTTCAGCCTGTTCTCAAAAAACCCCGACTAGTCTTAGAATTCTTTGCTGTATTTTGTTTCCAAGGCCTGGAAAGTCCTCCAAATACCCAATCACAGTATGTGTGATTAAGTCTTTGTGTTTTGGTGGATGTGATACTTGGAAAACTCAACTATGGAGTACGATCCACTCAAGTGGTTTTACTGCCTATTCACCCACAAGAAAGCATCAGCCAAGCTTGACCCAAATAAACATATGATCTTATTGTCACCAACAGAAACATAACTAGGCTGGGCAGTGGTGGCGCACACCTTTAATCCAAGCACTCCGGAGGGAGAGGCGGGTGGATCTCTGTGTCTTTGAAGCCAGCCTGGTCTACAGAGTGAGTTCCAGGAGAGTCAGGGATACAAAGAAACCCTGTCTCAAAACGAGAGAGAGAGAGAGAGAGAGAGAGAGAGAGAGAGAGAGAGAGAGAGAGAGAGAGAGACAGAAGCATTCCATGTAATTTATCCAATCAACCAAACTTCTTTTACTTGATTTTATGTACACATTAAAAATTACTAACTCTGCATCATCATCAAAATGTCTGGATAAACAATCTAGAGTAGAACATAGCATCCTCAGATATTAAATGATAGGATTAGATTAAAAGTGGGAGGGATGTAAGGTGGGTGAAGACAAGGAGCAAGTATTCAATAATTTTGAAAAGAACATCTCTAGGTAAATAAAGTAGCTAGGAGGAAAAGAAGGGTTACTGTTAGGGTGCCCAGGTTTTAGAGACTGCTAAAGCTAAGGACGGCTATAATTAAGAAGCGAAAAAAGACTGTGAGAAAGAAGTGGGAATAAGAAGGGAAGTGAATGAGAAGCGGCTGAAGGTGCTTTAAAAATGTAAACCATGGTTCTAAAAACCTGAGGGTACAGACAAAAGCCAAACCCACCACGATGAATCCATGCAAGGACGGAAATGAACAGACAGAAAGGAAAATACCTATGGGGCGCGTTCCTGCACAGCTGTGATGAACTGAAAGGTGGCGTCCTCAGACTCCTGTGGCTCTAGCCAGTTCTAGGTGGCGCTGTGGGGAGGGGGGCTAGTGAGGGCCACCAACCTCACAGCCTCACTGTTCCTGGGCTTCTGTGCATGGAAAATTAGTCTAAGGTGCGTTACTTTTGTTTATGCTGTGGAGCACTTGTTTAATGATGTAAAGGTGGCATCTGTTTAACTCTGTAAAGCTGTGTTACTCTGCCTGTCTAAAGCACCTTTATTGATTCATTCAGTGTATAGGAGTATTCTGTCTGCATGTGCACTGTGGTGGTTTGAATGTAACTGGCCCCATAATCTCACAGGGAGTGGCACTATTATGAAGTATGGCTTTGCTGGTCTAATGAAGAGCTGAACCACCAACAGCAAGGCAGGAGAAAGGACAGGCGGAGCCGGCAGGCAGAGTGTAGTAGGAGGAGAATGTAGGAGGGAGGAGCAAGAGAGCAAGGAGAGGAGGGTGTCAGCACAGAAGAAAAGAAAAAAGCCCAAAGGCAAACGGTAGACGGGATAATTTAAGAAAAGCCAGTTAGAAACAAGTCAGGTTAAGGTCTGGTCTTCATAAGTAGCAAGACGGGTGTGTGCTTTAGGAGCTGGGTGGCGGGCTCCCGAAAGTAAAAGAGCAAATTTCGGAGTCGTTTCCTGCACATGCCCTAACCTCTCTAAACTTTAGATTTGGAATGGTCTCCTGCCTGGACTCCTGGACTCGGGAACCCTCACCATCTGCCTCCTGGTAGCTGGCACCACAGGCGCAGCTCATGTACTTAATCCTTACCCTGGCCCAGATCCACTAAGGTCTGAGGATGGTCCATGTTCACCCTGCAGCAGTTACTGGGTCAGAGGACCTCTATTGCCTGCCCCACGCTGACCTCAAGCTGGAGTGGTCTCCACACCTAATCCCCTCGGGAAAGCGGTCAGAGATGATAGCATGTGCCTACAACTCCGGAGTGGAGAACTAGGCTCTGGACCACACGTGAATACTGCAGATACTTCAACTGAAAGAACACAGCTGCTGTGGGGGAAAAGGCAAGCAAAGGAAACACTAAATATGTAATCCTAACACAGACAAACATGAAAAACCAAGACAAGATGATTCCTTTAAAAATAATTAATTCTGGGGCTGGAGAGATGGCTCAGTGGTTGAGAGCATTGCCTGCTCTTCCAAAGGTCCTGAGTTCAATTCCCGGCAACCACATGGTGGCTCACAGCCATCTGTAGTGAGGTCTGGTGCCCTCTTCTGGCTTGCAGACATATACACAGACGGAATATTGTATACATAATAAATAAATAAATAAAATAATTCTATCGTAATGACACCCAGTGATGGTGAGTTAAGTATAATCCTTGACAAGAAACTCAAAATAATTTTTAAAGTACATTCAAACAAGTCCAAGAATAAACCCTAAGGTTTCCTTTACATTTTTAAACAACTGAATAAAGATATTGCAAGGTATGAATTTAATAATTTTAATAATAAATTTAAAAAGCAGATATAAATATTGAAAGAATCTGACATGCTGGAAATGAGGAAAATACTAAGGAAAAACCCTCCAAGTCTCACTAATAACAGACCAGGAAAAGAACAGGATACCTCAGTTTGAAGACAAGGTAGAGGAATAAGACACACGTGATCATCAGAAAAGACCGAATCTGTGGAGAGGCATAGGAGAAGCCATTTCCAAAGGCAAAGAAGGCATCTTTAAGAAAGAATTATGACAGAAAACTTCCCAGAGTTAGGGAAGGAGATATCAGTCCACATACAGGAAGCATGCGGTACCCCAACCGACAGAGCGGGAAAAGAGCCCCGGTCACCCACCATCACTGCCACGCTAAATACACACAGCAGAACGTACTCTGCAGGCAGCAAGGAAGGCACTGCGTGACCAAACAATGCCAGCCCAGAGCTGCTCCAGCAAAGCTGTCTGTCATAACCAGAGGAAAAATAAAAGCTCTCCATGACAAAAATAGCCTAAAGGAATTTACGACCACTAAGCCAGCTCTACGGAACATACTTGAAGGAATTCTCAAGCTGAGAAAGAAAACAAAGCCGCCCGTGAAGCCAAAGGAAAGAATAAACCACACTAGGTTAATAGTTAAGAAAAGAAGAAGAAACCAAACACGACAAAAATCAACAAAATGGCAGGAACCGATGCACACCTTTCATCAATAACAATCTAGTGGTCTCAATGTCCCAACGCACACCTTTCAACAATAACAATCTAGTGGTCTCAATAGGTCTCGATCAAAAAGCATGAACCGTCTACTTGCTGCCTCCAAGAAACAAACCTTACCACAAAAGCAAAACCCAACAAAAACCACTATTTTAGCATAATGGATGAAACGTTATTCCAAGTAAAATAAGCTCGGAAAAGAGCAGGTGTTGGTGTTCCAGCATTAGGGACGAACCAAAGGCGTCCAGTTTCTTCCTCCACTCATATTCAGCGTCGCTACACCAAAAATACATCCCAATTATGCAAATAGAGATACAAACAGGAAAAGAATTTCTATTTGTGGATGACATGATTCTACACATAAGAGACCCTAGAGACTCCACCAGAAAACTGTGAGAACTGATAGGCGATTTCTGCAACATGTCAAAAAGCAAATTTAACACAGGAAAAAAACAAAACAGCTCTCTTACACACCAATCAATGACAACTGAAAATTAAGGCTGTATGAAAGCCCACTACTCTGTAAACTAATTTAGAGTTTTTTTTTAAAGGGCGTTTAAACCCAAGTACCCTGCACAGGTAGATAACATTTCCCCCTAGAAGATATGGGTTGTTTTTGATTTTTTTTTTTTTTGGAGCGGGGGAGCCTGTCCTGAAACTAGCTTTGTAGCCCAGGCTGGCCTTGAGCTCACAGAGATCCGCCTGCCTCTGCCTCCCAAGAGCTGGGATTAAAGGCGTGCGCCATCACCGCCCAGCAGATGTGAGTTATTAAAATTTCAATGCCAGGCATGGGATACCTAACTATGAATATTACTAGTAAGGAAGCCCCACAGCCCTTCCACCCTCCACTCACCACCCCCAAACAGCAAACACTACTGTTTTTATCTACTCTTGCTTGCCACCATAACTAGATGCTAAGATCTCTTGTCGAAGACACAACACACCTCGGCTGCCAGACAGGGAAGAATGTTCCAGCAGCTTATGGGCGAAGCTGCCTCCCCGTTTTGAAATGTCTAAAACGGAGGGGGCTATTCTGAGATCTACTTACTCTGACAGTCAATCGGTTCTCTCAAACAGTACCTGCCGGCCCCACAGAGCTTAGACCGCGTTGGTTTCCGTGCATGGATATGCACACCGTAAACATAAACTTCACTTTGAGAACGGCTTACTGATTTTAGTCTACTTTCCTATAATTCAAAGACAAACAAAAGAGAGCGCTAACGTCTAAGTGCAGCAATCCTGGGGTCCCGCGGGCCCTGTGCGGGGCTGCAGTCAGGAGGCAGCCCGCCCTCACCAGCCCTGGCTCCTGCCCTCTCTTTAGAATGCCGACCAGAACGGCCCTGCTCTGACTCTGCGGAGTGCAGCATTTCCGGGCAGGGTCATCTCAAGAGCGATCCCTGACTGTGCGGCTGCCTCCCGGCCTCTCAGGATGCTTCTCTGTGACTCCGCTATCTCGCTTCGAGCAGGTGACCAGGATTAGCGCCTTTCCCTGTATTTCACTTTTCTTGCTCACTCCTTTTTTTAGACATTTAGCACAGAGTTGTAGTCTTCATCTGGTACCCCAGTCTGTCTCAGCCTCTCACCGTCTTCCCACACCCATTCCCCCTTTTTTCATTTACTGGAAGAAAAGGCTGTGATCTTATTCAATTGCCTAGGAACTCCTACATTCACTGTTTGACTTTTTTCATTTTTGCTTCTGAGGTAGAGCTCATGTTCCAGGCTGCTCCCAAATTTACTAGGAAGTGAGGATGACCTTGAACTTCTGTTGGGCCACCTTCTCCAGATGCTGGGATTACAGGTATACTCCCCCGTACTGTCTGCGTGAGGATGAGGCTCTTCCCCAGATGAGATGTCCTCTCCAGCCCAACTGCATTTGCTTTTCAGCCTCTTTTTTCTTCAATAAATAAACTCAGTATTTTATACTAAAACAACTAAAAAGTAAACATCTAACATTCGAAGACGGAACTATAAACTGGCAGCAGCTGTGCTTTTAACTTCCGTCGTCTCTAACAGAAGGAAGTGAAAGACACGGTTTCCATCCTTCCTATAAGCTCAAGATATTAAACAGCAGCACTCCAAAACTGGGAATTAGTCTCCCAAGAAAGCATCTCCAAAGCCTCGGCTGTTTTTCCTAGCCCTCAGCACTGTGCACTCAGTCTCCAAGCTGGGAGCCCTCGAGTCTGTCTTCCAGCCCCCCCTGCGCTCGTCCCCCCCTGTGTCTGACGCAGGAACAGTCAGTAAGCAGGAAGGCGACTCACCACACAGCCAGCCATTCCGACACCTCCCCGGCCCACTCCACACAACTGGTGCGTGCCCGATGTTTCTCACTCCCCACTACTCAGACCCATTCCTTATTTCCTTTCAGTACTTAAAAACACTGATTTCATTCCTTTAAAACAGCTAATCATTTCCCAGGGCCTGAAAGAGAAAGAGAAATGCTTGTCTGGCTACAAACAGGAGGTCTTCCTTTCACAAACTGGCTGTGGATTTACTGCATCCACACAGGAAAACCCGTGTCCTCCTCTGGCCTCTTGTGCATGCACGTCCAACTACCCCTGTGCTTCTGACTGCACACACACCTAACACACATGTAAGGCGCTTGCTTCTACCCCTAACAGGCCGTCTCCTTCCACAGCGTTTCCCTCCTCCTTACCTATTACTTCACATTCACTTGGCCCAGATTATCCACTACAGAATTTCACCTGTGAAAACCAATGCTCAACAAAGTTCAAATAACTGTATTACTACAAGAGTGATTTGTATGAAAATACATGTGTGTATGTGTGTTAGTGTATGTTGTATGTGAGCACATGTATGTGGCTATGCATATCTGTGCATGCACAAGAGGCCAGAGGAGGACACGGGTTTTCCTGTTCTGTCACTCTCTTATTCCTTGAGGAGGGTCTTACTAACCCTCACCACAGGTCCCAGAGCAGCGTCACACCCGGCCACTTAGAGAGAGACTGGTGTCTGGACTCAGGCTTCATTCTTACACAGCAAGCACGCTTATCCACAAAGCAATCTTCCCCACTAACGTAAGAATAAGATTAAATATTTCAAACTTTAGGAGAAAAGATGGCAAACTAAACATGGGCATCAACTTCACTCCCTTATAAAGCAGCTGAAGTCAAAGCAGGGTCATAAAGCACAAGGACAGAGATCACTAAAATGAACTCTGGAGAAAGCTCCGAAGTGACCGCACACTTGACCGAGACAAGGAGCGGCCGGCGAAGGCCGAGGGACACCGTGGCAGGGAATGCGGGGAGGGCCACCTTTACAAAGCCTGCTGGACACGGCCAACGTCAGAACATCTCCGAAGGCACAGACATATCTCCCCAGAGCTGTGAAGACAGCCAGAGCCTTTCCCGTTTGGTTGCCTTCCTCTAAAATAAATCTAGGCCACTCCTCGAATCGGGTTGATCAATAAAGCAATTATTTTGTCTCAAGAATGTCTCGTCATCTGAAGAATAGTGGAGTTGGCTCTTTCTTTCTTCAGAACTGAGAAATGAACTCGGGGCTCAGTAGACTGAATTCCAGCCCTCTTTATTATTTTTCTGTAACAGGATCCCATAAACCTCACACTTGCAATGTGTCAGAGGAGGTCTCCCAAACGGCTGGCGCTATAGCTACAATTCCCACATTGTAAATACATACTCAGCTTCACGGTTTCTTTCAGGCCATCCCCGCATATATATCATATCCATTTAACTGTGTCTGCTGGGCAGACCTAGCAGCAGTGATTCCTCAGTAGCAATTTCTAAACCCATTTCACATTCCTTATATAAATACTTGTCTCCAGGGCCGGGACAACCAGTACAGAGCGATCCTAGAATATCTTGCTGACTTATAAAATAAGAAAATGTGCCAAGACTCACAGGAACTTTGGCACAGAAATTATCCATCAATGAGTCCATACTAACACTGAGTATCAAAGAGAAGTTTCACTTGATTATAAGGATTCCGGTCAGGCAAGGTGGACCTGACCACTTCAGGCTGAGCCCTGGTACTCAGAGAGTGAAAGGAAAGGACCGACTCTAGTGAGTTTTCTTCTGACTTCCCCAAGCACACCAGTCTCCTAATATACAAGATACATACACAAATGCAATTTTAAATTTTTAAGCCCTTATTAAATTTTAGTAAACATAAATCAGAATTAGAAAAAAACTTCTGACGACCATTTTTAAATAGTGTAATCACAGAAGAATAACTTATTAAAATCAACAAGTAACTACACAATCTCAGAATGAAACACGGACTGGCTGTGCAGGATGGAGTAGATGAGGAAAGGCTGTGAAGGCGGAGAGAGTCATACCGGGGTGTCAGGAAGAGGAGAGCAGCAGAGCTGGGTTTGATAAAGAGATCAGTGTACATGTGTGAAACTGTCAAAGAATAGACAAAGGATATTCCAAGAAAAAAAAAAAAACGAGGGAAAACCACCTTAGTATGCACACACCAGTCGTTCTGCGCTGCAGGCGCTAAGGGGGAGGCTTCCCAGTGAGAGCACAGCCTGGGTCACCTGGGGAGGTCAGGCAGCCTGAGGACATAGTAGGAAGGCCCTGCCAGTCTCTGAAAAAGAAATAACAACAAAGTGGAGCTATGATGGAGAAACCCAGCTGAGCTCCTCAACCAAATAATCAGAAATATTATTACAGCATTCGATTCTTCATATGCTGAGAGAGAGAACAGAATCATGTCTGAGGTATTCCTGCCCCAAGAATCCCGATTATAAACATGAAGAAGCATCAGCCGAGCTAATACAGGAAGATGTTCGACAAAATAACGGCCTCGAAGCTTTAAAAGCATCAATCACGAGATACAAATATAGATCCGAGAACTATTCTGTTGTTTAAAGGAAACCAGAGACGTGCCAATCAAACGTCACATGATCCTGGACCTTCGTTTGTTCTAAAGCGCAGGCTCTCGCAATTAGTGAAATGTGAGCGTTTGTACACTAGCAAACAGTAGTGTAAGAACATTAGTTTACAGACTGCACACTAGCAAACAGTAGTGTAAGAACCCTAGTTTACAGACTGTACACTAGCAAACAGTAGTGTAAGAACATTAGTTTACAGACTGCACACTAGCAAACAGTAGTGTAAGAACATTAGTTTACAGACTGCACACTAGCAAACAGTAGTGTAAGAACATTAGTTTACAGACTGCACACTAGCAAACAGTAGTGTAAGAACCCTAGTTTACAGACTGTACACTAGCAAACAGTAGTGTAAGAACATTAGTTTACAGACTGCACACTAGCAAACAGTAGTGTAAGAACGCTGGTTTACAGACTGCACACTAGCAAACAGTAGTGTAAGAACATTAGTTTACAGACTGCACACTAGCAAACAGTAGTGTAAGAACGCTGGTTTACAGACTGCACACTAGCAAACAGTAGTGTAAGAACATTAGTTTACAGACTGCACACTAGCAAACAGTAGTGTAAGAACGCTGGTTTACAGACTGCACACTAGCAAACAGTAGTGTAAGAACATTAGTTTACAGACTGCACACTAGCAAACAGTAGTGTAAGAACGCTGGTTTACAGACTGCACACTAGCAAACAGTAGTGTAAGAACATTAGTTTACAGACGCTGATCATCTCACTCTGCCTGTTGAAGGTAAGAGCTTGGATGCAGACTCCTGGAAGACAGACTGCTCCGATGGATATGCGTAGTACGTAAATCAAGAAAGTAGCTATATTAACACGCAAAAGGTGATATAGAAAGATACAAAATAGGCTATCTAAAATTCAAACTGAGGGAAGAAAAGAAATAAAAATGTGGTTTTCATATTAGTATGTTTTCTTGTTCTCTAGTTCATTCCTATTCTGTGACAATGTTCAAGTGTTATTATTTAAAAATAGAAAATTATAATCAGAATTGTTTTTATAAGCCTCAGCAACCACAAAAGAAAAGTCTACAGTGGAAAAAAAAACAATAAACAAGGAATCAAAATACTGTAGTTGACTAAATACTGTCGCCATAAAAGAAAACAGTAAGGGAAGCAAAGGGTACTGCAATAAAACTAGAAGAAGGCACAGGGCGGTCTCTAAATAGCGGGGAAGACCTTCCCTAGTGATTATCTGAGTGAGCTGGGTTAGATTCCCCAGGCATACACACATACAGTGACTGAAAACAAACAAGACCCAATGTACGCTGCCTCCAGGACCTCCCTTCGCCTGTAGAGGCAAAGAGACTGGAGTGAGATGTAGATGGGGCAGCAGGCTCTCTGAGAGGTCAATCCAGAGGAAGCCACAGCAGTTCTGAGTACAGACAGTGAATGGTGACTGGACAGTGAGTGACTGGCCGGAAGGGAGAAAAGGCTGCAGGAGCCCGTTCTCACCAGTGCGCAGGTCGTCAAAGGAGACCCACAGCTCGAGGAAGCACCTGCCATTCAACATCAGTCCAACGCATAGTCTCCTCACTAGAACGAACATTCTCTGCACAAATCAAACAACAGGCCCTAACAGCCACGGCAGCACTTTTCAAAACGCGAAGTCAGAGCCAGCGAGAGGGCTGAGAGTTAAGGGACTCGTGGCCAAGCCTGAGAACTGAAGTCCAAACCCAGGAGACGGTACACAAAGAACTGACTCCTGCAGGTTGTCTCTGCCTGTACACGTGCTCCACACGCATACACGCACACACAGACACACACACATGTACACACACACATAAAAAAATTAATCCGAAGTCATACTGAGTATTCTTTTTTTTTTCAGTTTTTGTATTGATATTTATTGAGCTCTACATTTTTCTCTGCTCCCCTCCCTGCCTCTCCCCTCCCCCCTTCAACCCTCCCCCAAGGTCCCCATGCTCCCAATTTACTCAGGAGATCCTGTCTTTTTCTACTTTCTACTTCCCACGTAGATTAGATCCATGTAAGTCTCTCTTAGTGTCCGCATTGTTGTCTAGGTTCTCTGGGCTTGTGGTTTGTGGGCTGGCTTTCTTTGCTTTATGTTTAAAAACCATCTATGAGTGAGCACATGTGAAAATTGTGCACACGCGGCTGTAAAAAAAGGCATTATGAATAAAGGGGAAAAGTGATTTAGGAGGAAAGAATATATATGTAGATCTGCGTGTGCGTGTGCGCGCGTATAAAACACTAGGAAGAAAGGAAACGGGGATAAAGAAATGCAGTAAGCTGGGGACACGGCTGTTATGACGTGGCTGACACCGTGCCCTGGTCTGACACACAGCACCTCAGAAAGGAAATTGAGCTGGGGAGTGGAGAGTGGCCCAGCAGTTCAGAGCAAGTACTGTGTTTGCTGAAGACCAGACTTCAATTCCCAGCTTCCAGCACTAGGTAAGCAAGGGCAGTCAGGGCTACACAGAGAGGCCCTATCTCAATAAAAACAAGAGCAAGTAAGATGGTAGATTTCAAACCAACAACATCACAACCATAAATGAAAAATGGTCCAAATTAAACAGAAGAAATAATAAAGTGAATTTAAAATGCAAGCCAGCGTTAAGATGCTACCGCCAGGACCTCACTCAGACACATAAATCTCTGGGCCTGGTGTGTGATCGCCAGCCAATCTAACCAACAAAAGAGACACTGTCTCAAAAAACAGGGTGGAAAAGTTATTGAGAAAAGCACCTGACAAGGACCTCTGGCCTCCGCACAACGTGTATACATACACAAGACACACACACATGCATCTATACATAAATACACAAGTTAATAAGTAAAATCTAAAACTTTAAACAATAAGTTGGGCATGATGGCACACGCCTTTGATCCCAACACTAGGGAGGCAGAGGCAGGAAGATCTCTGATCAAGGCCAACCTGGTCCACAGAGCAAATTCCAGGACAGCCAGGGCTACACAGAGAAACTCTGTCTTGAGAAAAATGAGATAAACCAAAAACCAAAAATAATTAAAATAATATTCGACACTGTTAGTAATCAAAAGAAACTCACAGGCCATAGAGAGTAGATTTCAGACCAAAGTACATCATCAGAACTAAGGAGAGACCCTAACTCTACCTCTAATTGGAGAAAGGGATCCAATTCATTCAGAGATCATGAAACTTAAAATATATGAACGCATACAGCAGCAGAGCTTCAAAATGCATTAGGCAAAGACTGACAGAAGTGCTGGAAAACCAAGTAGTCCACAATGAAAGATTTCAACACCCCTGAAGACTAAGTACAAGAATAAAGACAAAACCCAAACGGTAGTAAAGAGTTAACGCTGGCAACCAACTTGGCTTCACTGGCTGTCCACAACTCCACCCAGGATTCTTTTCAAGAGCACGTGAATCATGTAAACCAGAACCACGCCAGTGTAGTGGCACACGCCTGTAATCTCAGCACTTGCGAAGACGGTAAGAAGGATTACCACAAGTTCCAGACCACTCAGCACTACAAAATGAGACCATTTCGAAAACAAAATTAATCCACCACGAACAGACAGACAGGATCATGCTGAGGGCTAATAAAATGTCTTACTAAAATTAAACTGGGGCCAGCAGGATGACTCAGCAGGTAACAGCGCTCGCCACCAAGCCTGACAACCTGAGTTGACCCCAGGAACTCACACGGGTCGGAGACAAGCAAATCCTACAGCTGTCCTGGCTCACGCACAGTGCCCGTTCCTGCCTGTGGACATCCTACGTGCATTCGTGTGCAAGCACAAACACAGACAACACACACAAAATAAACGATTAAAAATCTTAATAAGAAACAGGAAACAAAGATGTAAGATACCCAAATCTGTAGGCTCAAATTACCAACAGTATCTAGAGAAGGTGATGAACAGTTCTTTAAAAAAGATGAAACTAAATGGCCAGTAAACATGAAAAATTGTTCTGTTTCACTAGCCGTCAAATCAAAGCCACACTGAGATCCCGCCTTGTTCCCGTCAGAATGTCAGCTGTGAGGAAAACGAGAACAGCGAACGCTGGTTCGGGCAGACAGAAGGGACTCGTGGCCAAGGGTGGAGACGCACATGGTCTCGTCACTGGAAGTCGGTGTGGAGGGCTCCTAAGAATTGGCACTGTCCTCTGCACAGTCAGCTACATCATCCTGAGTGCACACCCACAGACTCCCAGGCTGCATCACACAGACTGCACAGCAGTGTTTGCGACAGTACTGCTCACAAGAGCTAAATTATGCAATCTCCTTAGTTGTCCAGTAGAAAAATGGGTAAGAAAATTGGACAAAAGTTCGTCAAGGAATCACTTTTAGCCATAAAGAACAAAGTTCTATCATTTACAGGATGCAACTAATCACACTAATAGATTAAGCCAACCTCTGACAAAACAGTATGTTTTCTATTATTTGTGGGTGCTAGATGTTATACAGACATGTGCTCGGCACAAATGTGCACTCACACTCAAACACACACACACACACACACACCAGGAAAGTGAACAGGGAGAGCAGCAAGGTGTGAGGTGAAAATATGCCCAATACACACAATAGATACACATATGAATGTTTTAAAAAAAACACCATTTAAAAAGAATCTTATAAAATTAAACTTTTATTTTGCAGGAGGATAAAAATTTTAAATGAGCTAAGCTTCCAGCTCAGGATATCAATTAAGTCGAGAGAAACAAAATTCAAGGTAAATAAACAGCAGACAGGAAATAATAAGGAATATAAATCACTGATGATAAGTATTAAAAAAAAAATCAACAGGAAACCAAAGGCTGTTTCATTGGTATAGTCAACAACAGATAAACCCTTAGTCAGAGCCCACCGGGGGTGCGGGGCTGAGACAGATTCCCAGAGTCAAGACTAGGAGTAGAAACACCTCCACTCCCTTTAGATACTCTTTCCCTGTGCAGCCCTGGCTTGCCTAGAGCTCACCACATAGACCAGGCTGGCCTGAACTCAGAGATCTGCCAGCCTCTGCCTCCCAAGCGCATGTGCTACTGTGCTCAGCTGACGACAGATCCCACAGGCCTTAAAAAGCTTAGGAGCACTAATTATGCCTGTGAATTTAACAACTTAAGTGAACCAATCCCTTCAGAGAAGCAAGACATCGATGCTCAGTGAGGGAGAAATAAATATGACTAGATGAAGCAATCCCTTCAAAGAATCAAGACATCGATGCTCAGTGAGGGAGAAATAAATTGACTAGCCATTTGTCAACAACAACAAAAGCATTAGCATGGAGTTAAAATTCTCCCTTGAAAGAAACTTCCAGACCCAGAAAGAAAACCACGCAAACTGCTGAGACCCAAAGTACACGGAGAGATCTGGTACTTGTGTAACTTGGCACACGCACATTCCGTGTTAGATAAAAATTGATTACTAAGAGGCTAAATGAAAAGGAAAGAAAGTAACAAGATTAACTTGAAAGACGATGGGGGCCTAAACCAAGTCAGGCAAAGGGGTTTGGTTTGGTCTCTTGTTTTTCAGTTGTGGGTACTGAGACAGGGCATGGTTAAATAGTTAGTAGTGAGAATAGTCAAATGTGGTAATTAATTCGACACAGACAACATGGGAGAGAAGAATAAAGATACTCCACAATTTTCAGCTGGCATAGTAAAAGAACCATCCAGGTTCTTGTCAGGGAATATAAGAGAAAAACAAGGCCAATTTACTTTTCGACACATTTTACATCTGTATATTCAGCACCCAAAAGCAAGCAAAGGGATGTACGATGTAAACACTCAGGAGACGCACAGTTTAACTAGCCTCTGTCACCAGGGATCCCTTGCCATTAAAGCCTCTACAATTATATTATTAATGGCTTGGCACCAAGGTCTTAGAAGGAATGAACCTGAGGCCTACTCCACAAGAAGAATCAGCGCCTGCTATCGTCAACATGATCCAAGCTGGGCAGTGGTGGTGCACGCCTTTAATCCCAGCACTCGGGAGGCAGAGGCAGGCGGATCTCTGCGAGTTCGAGGCCAGCCTGGTCTACAAGGACAGGCTCCAAAACCACAGAGAAACCCTGTCTCGAAAAACAAAAAAAAAAAAACAAAAAAAAAAAAAAACCAAAACATGATCCAAAGCCCATGGCTAAGTAGGTAACAGGCCCTAGGGTTTCTGCTAAAAGCTCATGTTGTCAAACTACCGTCTAAATATTTCTTTTATACACTCAGATTTGGTATATGTGTTGCTTTTATTGGTTAATGAATAAAGAAGCTGCTTTCAGCCAATGGCTTAACAGAATATAGCCAGGCTGGAAAAGATATATATAGAGAGAGTAGGCGGAGTCAAGGAGAAGCCATGTAGCCCCAGAGACAGAGGCCAGATGGAACCTTGCTGGTAAACCACAGTCACATGTTGACACACAGATTAATGAAGATGAGTTAGTTCAGGATATAAGAGCTAGCTAAAAATATGCTTAAGCTATTGGCCAAGTGGTGATTCAAATGATAGTTTCTGAGTGACTGTTTCGGGTCTGGGCAGCCGGGAGCGAGGGGTCTCCCTACTACACAGATTAGTGCTGTCCTCAACTTTGGGTCATAAAGCTTCCTTAGAAGGTGGTAAGCATTTAAAGTACTGGTCAAAGTGTCGAGAATAAGAGACTGTTGAGTGCCCAGCCCTAAATGGGACATCTGTATCAAACTCTGTGCCCAATGCTCAAGAAACACAGAAGAGGGAGCAGGAGATGGGAGAGTCAGGGACTGGGAGGACAGCTGTCCTCTGGACATGGATGGCTATCAACCCATAAACTGACTCCAGCTAAGGTCACCTACACAAGAGCAAGCCAACAAGACGGGTCGCCATTCCAACAGGCAGCACTAACTAGACAGGGTCGGTTAACAAAAGAAGAAAAAGCAGACGCAAACATGATGGGGTCAAGGGCACATGGGAGGAGGCAGCTGAGGTTACATGAAGTTGTTAAAGAATAAAGCACTCTATTAAAAGATAAGGCTGTGGTGTTCTGAGTGAGAACTGCCCACAGTCTCGCATGCTTCAATGGTTGGTATCCAGCTGATGCAACTGTTTTGAAAAGAGGAGCTGTATCACTCAAGACGGACTTTGAGCTTTCAAAGGCCCCCACTCTTCTCGGTTGGCTCTCTCTGTGTCTTGTACTTAGGATGAGATGTGGCTCTCGGCACCAGCTTCAGCACCATACCTGCCTGCTGCCATGCTTCTCCCCACCAACCCCCCTGAAACCGTAAGACCCCAATAAGCTTCTATTAAGTTCCCTTGACTTAGAAGATGCACTCAACGCATTTTGCATTATGATACGGCTACAAGTGTATGGGAGCAGGGGGGGGGGGGGGATGTGCTGGTTTGAATGAGAATGGTCCCCATGTTTAAATGCTTGGTCCCCAGTCTGAGGTTTCCAAACGCACACCATTCCCAGTTCAGAGCTGCCTCGTCCCTCACCCCCACTCCTGCTTGAGACATAAGCTCTCAGCTACTGTTCCAACACCTGGCCTGCCTGCCACCCATGTGCCCTGCCAGGATGGCCACGGACTCACTCTCTGAAACTGTAAACCCCAGCAACCTCTTCCGTAAATTGCCTTGGCCATGGTGCTTCAGCACAGCAGCAGAAGAACAAGGCCCAGTTAGAAAGCTCAGCGTTCGGAAAGTGTTCCCCACACAAGCCTAACTTTCTATGATGGATCCCTGGGACTCACGGAAAGGGGGAAGGAGAGAACCAAATCCACAAGGGTGCTTTCTGACCTGCACACGCAGCTGTGACCCACCCACGCTCATGTATCATATGCAAACACAATAATAAAGTTTTCTTTGAAAAAAAAACCAAACATTTAAAAATGAAATAATGGCTGTGTCTGTTGAGGATTTAAGAAAAAGGGGCTGGGAGATGCGCTGTAGAATATTATTCTAAGATGAGTTCCATCTGTGTAACGATGCGAAGATGTGCTGCGTTCTTTTAACTGCATTTGTTTAACTCCGTGAAGCTGTGTTACTTTGCCTGTCTAAAACACCTGACTGGTCTAACAAAGAGCTGAACGGTCAATAGCAAGGCAGGAGCAAGGATAGGTAGGGCTGGCAGACAGAGAATAAATGAAAGGAGAAATTTGGGATCGAGGGGAGCAAGAACAAGGACCCAAGGGGCCAGCCACACAGCCAGACATGGAATAAGAAGGAAAGAAAGGATCTACGAAAATAGAGAAAGGTAAAAGCCCAGAGGCAAAAGGTGGACAGGACAATTTAAGAAAAGCTGGCAAGAAACAAGGAAGCTAAGGCAGGCATTCATAAGAAATAATAAGTCTTTGTGTGTGATTTTTGGGAGGTGAGTGGAGGGCCCCCCAAAAATCCAAGAGTAAAAAAAAAAAAACAACCAACCACAGAGATGATTTAATTACTACTGTCCTGCAAGCCTGAGCATCCTAAAACCCAAGCAATAAAGCTCGGTGCAATGCACCTGCACGGCCATCACATAGCTTGGTGCGTAGTCAGGAGGGCCCGGGGGAACTCCAAGTCCAGCGACACCCTACCCTATCTCAACAAGTAAGGTGAAGAGTGACTGAGGAGGACACCCAATGCCACCTGGCCTAGCCTCACACACAAATGTGCATGCGCCATAGATGCACGCATGCACGCCACACACACAGACTAAAGTCTGTTAGGAGGAAAATGAGTAAGGGATGTGAGGAAAAACAAGTCCCTTTGCCTGTCTGCTTTATTCGCACTGCGAGACCTGAGCTCGGTGATTCTGTTCTGGGCAGTAAGAATTAACTATGTACTCTCGAGAGTCTGAACTACTTACTGTGAGAAACTCATTTTATATATATATATACACACACACACAGCACGCTGCTGTAGTAATTCTTCACTGAACTCTGCCTTTGAATGACTCAGCAGACTAGACGATAGCTTGAGTTATTTTTCTCTTTGCCATTTTCGGTTTTGTTATCTTTAGAGTTTTCCCCCTTGTTCCTTTTATTTTTCTGAGACAAGGTTGCCTCACTACGCAGTCCTGGCTAACTTTGAACTCACAGAAACCTGCTAGGCTCTGCTTCCCCAGTGCTGGAATTAAAAGTGTATACGATCACACCCACCGGGGCTTTTTGTTTTTTAGAGTTCAATATAATCAAATAATTACAGCAATTGGCTTGTGAGTAAGTCTTAGAAGCCAAGCACTGTGTCAAGGCATCCAGTCTCTCACTTACATTTTTTTAACATCTATCCAGACAGACATCTCTATTTTATGACTCAAACCAAACTACAAAAAGGTTAAACAATGAACCCACAGTTGCCGAATTAGTGAACGGCAGGCAGAATTCAGACCTAAACCTCAAGTCTACGGAACACAGAAACCTGGGTACATACCTTGCAAAGATCTTTCATAAATGTCTATCTTTCAGATCCCGTATCCAGTGTTTTATGACCTACTACTTCTCAAAATTCCTGCAGATGAGCTAACGACCAGAAAGCTGCATTCTCCTCTTTACTTCCTCTCATTAAATGTCACATCTAATCAAGCTGTGATTATCATCAGGTAGGTTCTTCACCACAGCCATTTCCTGCCCCGGCTCATGTTCACTGCCGAGAATTAAACCCAGCAGGTTTTCTTTCTTGCCTAGTGCTCATAAAAAACACCTGCAATCAGCATTTTTATTTGCAAACTAACCTCTTGATTTTTTTTAAAAGCCATGTTATCCACTTGCATGGCACTAAGAACCTGAACTGCAAACGCAGCTGTCCCAAACATCACATGGACTGTCGTCTTAGTCACAAGCGTCTGGTGGTTCACAAACCAACGCATGTGCAGCTCCACGCTAACCAGAGAAGTATAAGCGCGGAACTTTTTTCTCAGTTTCAAGGGAAGTCCCAATTTACAACATCCTGCCCCACTAAAACATCTTGAGCTAGCTTTAAAACAGCAGGCTGGAGGTGCTGGTGCAGAGAAAGCAGAACCTGAGTTCGAGGCCAGTCTGGTCCATCTAGGGAATTCCAGGCCAGCCAAGCCTGCCAAGGAGAGCCTGTCTCCAAAAAAATAGTCAACCAATAAAGGAGTTTCTAGTCTATGTAAAGAGGTTGGGGGCATAAAGAATGACAAAACAGAATCCATGAAGTAAGCGTAAACACCTCTAGGAGTGCTATATTAGTCTTTGTTTATAACTTAGAACTAGACAAACACATTAAAAAATTTATTGCATAGACAGTTGGAAAATAAGTACTGAAGAGTATTAGGTACGGGCCATGGTGGCGCACGCCTTTAATCCCAGCACTCGGGAGGCAGGGACAGGCGGATCTCTGTGAGTTCGAGACCAGCCTGGTCTACAGAGCTAGTTCCAGGACAGGCTCCAAAGCCACAGAGAAACCCTGTCTCGAAAAACCAAAAAAAAAAAAAAAAAAAAGAGTATTAGGTAAAACTGTAACAACAGACAAATAGTTTCTATTAATGTATGTGGTAGTTTAAGCGAGAATGGTTCCCCACAGGCTTGTGTATTTGGATGTGTGACAACCCCCCCCCCCCCAGTTTGGAACTGTTTGAGAAAAACTGGGGGGTACAGCCCTGTTGGAGGAGTTGCATCACTGCAGGGGTGGGTTCTGAGGTTTCAAAAGCCCAGCCATTTCCAATTTCTCTGTCTCCATCTGCTTCATTCTTGTGGATCAAGACTGAAGTTCTCCACCTGCAGAGGTGGTGCATGCCTTTAATCCCAGAACTCAGGAAACAGTGGCAAGAGGGTCAGCCGGGCCTTACAGAGTTCTAGGGTAGGCGGGGCTACACTCAGATGCCCTATTTACAAAAAACCTTGTAAATTCCCAACTACTATTACAGTGCCCTGCCAGCCCGATGCAGACTCTTTCCCTATAAAACCATGAAACCAAATTAAATTCTTTCATAAAGTTGCCTTGGTAATGATGTTCTGTCACAGCAACAAAGACGATTTAGTAATAGGTTTGCAATTTCCAGCCATCAAAAGTGGATATACTCACACTGCCCAGACACATCCTATGTAATTAGTAGATACCACTGGTATTCATGAGTACTTGTATACAAAACTACAGTTCCCAGTCTCTCGGTCTATACTAATGTTCTGAGACTGCCTTCTGTATGGAATGCCTTCCTTCCCTGTTATGAAAACACGTTTAGGTTGCCAAGGCTCTCAGACAGCTCCTCCCTGGACCTTCTACCCATCATCCTCTTACTAGCTACTTGGAAGTTCTATTCTCTCTGCTAAACAAATAAGGAAACTGATGTGGGGACCACATTCACAGTGAAAGATCAACAGGTATTTAACCTCTGGGGACTTTCTCATTTCATTGTTGTTTGAGAAAAAGTCTCACTACGTAGACTGGCTGTCCTAAAACCCAGACATCCCCCTGCTTCTGCCTCTCAGATGCTAGATAGGATTAGAAGCACATGCTACCACACCTGGCGCTGATGTCTGTCCTTTAAACTCTCCATAAAATCAGGCAGATTCCACACATTCTCTCACAATATAGAGAGATATTATCGTTTGTTTAATTATCTCTCCTCTTAATCGGCTGTTCAGAACAGTCAGAGTGCCTGACTCCATCCCTGTGTCTTCAGCAACAATCAACACTGCCTATTACACAGAGAACTCCAAGTGTTACAATGAGAATTTGATTCAGTTTATCGCTTTGCAACATTGTTGTCTATTAGTCTCTTTATACAAGTCTAAGCTATTTTTACCGGAGTGATGAAGCACAATCGCTTGAAACGCAGTCCTTGTAACCAAACTGGTTAGAAGTGAACCCATCAACTGACTACCATTGAAATCTTGGATTAAATAATACAAGCCTGGCGGTGGTGGCGCACGCCTTTAATCCCAGCACTTGGAGGCAGAGGCAGGCGGATCTCTGTGAGTTCGAGGCCAGCCTGGTCTACAAGAACTAGTTCCAGGACAGGAACCAAAAAAGCTACAGAGAAACCCTGTCTCGAAAAAAAAAAAAAACATAAATACTCCGACTACTTTCTGATCTTCATTTTCTCAACATATTAACATAAATTCTCTTAGTGAAGCCGTTCACATTCCAAATCCCTTACAATTATACATAAAAACAAACTAGCCAAAAAAGTTTCCACTTAAAAACTGTTCAAGTCATCTTTATTTTTAGGATCAACTGCCCAGTGCCAACTTGGCCTTTAAAATATTTACTCTAGCAGGCTTGACTAAGCAGAGTGCCCACGCTGCGAGCTGCCCTTGAAATGCTTACATCTTCAGGCTATGCTACAATATGGTGAAAATCAGAACCTTCCCACCTAACACCTAGACTGCCACTGTCTGAGGCATTCAACAGCTTCCCTGTGCAGGAGGCAGACCACTTCCAAGGGGGGGGGGGGGATGTACTGGACCACTTTGTTTTCTGGGCGCAGACATGGCCCAGACATCTACCTAGACCTCGCCAGCCCTCTCATCTGGAGTCTGAGCCATAAAACTCAAAGGAATACACATTTCTTTCTCTCTTAATCTACAGCCTGTAATGCCAAGTTAGGTCTTGAACTACGGTGCTTACGCAGGTTCATCCAGTTTGGGAAAAAAGAATTTACAAAAGTACCTAGCCAAGTCATGGTTAAGTTTATAATCAAAGACTCAGAAGAAGGGGAAAAAGGCAAAAAACCAGAGAAATGTTTTGGTTAAAGCAATAAAAAAACTGCAAAAGTATGACACGTAAAATAACATCAAAGTAAGCAAAACCTACCACTGACAAAAACAATTGTGAACTGCAAAGCTAATTTCAGCAGCACCTACGTATGGAAAACCCACAGGGAAATTAATTAATTGTTCAAGAGTCTACTTTCCCGGTGGCACACGTTAACGCGGTTCCTCGGTTTTGTCAGGATAAAAATAAAATAGTTAGCAAAATGACCCCCGAAGTTAGCAAGGCGGGGATGAGTTAGAAAGCACAACGCCAGAACAATACCAGAACGAGGGCTGTCAACACGAGGCAGAAGAAAGGTGAGCATGCCTAAGGACCGCCGCATTGTTTGCAGACCTCAGGCAGCCTGCAAGGCCCGCGCACAGGACACGGGCAGCCGCCCCTCTGCAGTCACCGCCGGATCCGCAGCTCCAGCGCCGGGGCTGCTGCAGCAGCTGCTTGCCCTCCCGCGCGGGCAGCGCCAGCAGCACGCAGGGCGCCCGCACCGCGAGCCCGCGCCTCCCGCCGATAGCGGACCTCGCGCGGGGGCCGGCCCGGGCCACTCGCCGCCCCCTACGCCCTCCGGGGACCGCGCCACCCCACGCCGGCAGCGCGCAGAGGCGCGGGCGCCCACCCCGCGCCCGAGCCCCGACCCGCAGCCTCCGCGCCCCGGCGGTGGGAGGGGGCCGCGGCCGAGCCGGGCCCGCAGGTGCCCGCGGCTGGGGGCACCGCCGCGCCGACCCCGGAGCCCGCGCCCCGATCCCGCCAGCCGCCCCGCCGCCCGGTCCGCACGGCCCCGGGATCCCGTGTGACCCCGAAGCCCTCCACGCGGCCAGCCGAGCACGGAGCCGCGGCGCTTACCGTAGCCGCCTGCGCCGCTGGGAAGCGGCTGGGAGACGCGCGGACACGCCGAGGAGAGCGCCGCCGCCGGAGCCCGTAGAGCTAAAGCCCCGCCGCCGGCGGCGCGCCGCCGCCACCCTCGCGCTGCCCGCCCCGCGCTCCGCCCCCGAGACGCTCCGCCCCTCGACCCGCCACGGAGTCTGCGCCACCCGCCCCTTGCCCCGCCCCTCCCGGGACGCCCCGCCCCGCTCCCCCGGCTCGCCACGGAGTTTGCGCCGCCCGCCCCGACTCCGCCCCCCGGGACGCTCCGCCCCTCGGCTCGCCACGGAGTCTGCGCTTCAGTCCCCGGGTCGCTGGGGCCGGGCGAGCGGGGCGGGGCCGACGCCTAGACTGGCAGCTCTCTTAACCAATAGGACTAGGAGGCGGGCTCAAGGGAAGGCGGTCAGTTACTGGCGGCTAAATGGACCAATGACCGGTGGGGAGGTACCGAAGAGAGGCGGCCAGCGTCCGCTCCGTGCTTCGGCATAGGCCGAGGGCGGCGGGAACGGCCCCGGATGTGGGCGGGGCCCTGGCTTGTGCAGGGCCTCGGCTGAGGCGGTTCGGAGAGGCGGAACTCTTACCTTCTCCTAATTATGTGATCAGCTGAGGCTTTCATGGGGGGGACCAGGGTGGAAGAGGACGAGGACCCAAACTGGCGGACTTCCCGACCTTCGCCGTCCTCTCGGCTCGCCCGCCGGCCGCTCTGCCAGGTGAGTCGGGAGCTCGGCCCTTGCCCGTTCGATACCCGCCCGAGCCGCCCGGTGCTTGGGTGACCCTCAGCCCATCACGCCGCGGCTCGTCGACTACCGGGTACATCTCGCACAAACCGCATTCAATTCCAGCATTAGGTTTGGGAGAGTAAGGGCAGCCCCACGAAACCACCGTGGGCGTTTGCCTACCGAAGACCGGGATAGTTGAGCAGCAACCTTAACGTTCCAGTGCTGATGCGCCCTAAAATCAGCCAGGTTGTCAGCTGGGAGGACACTGGGTTTGTAGCGGAAATGGTGATCTTACGAAACGGAGCTAGCTGCCTTTGGGTACGGAGAGTGTTGACAGTAGCGGGAGAAGGGGAATCGAATGGTGAGGGATGGACCTTGGACCGATCTGCTGCACACAACTGATCGCTAGATGCAGATGAAAGGATAAGAGACCTGTAGATCTCCATGTGGAGAAAACAAAACGAAAACTGGAGGTTTGCACAGTGGATCCGGAATCATGAGCAGAAACCCTACCTCCTGTGTACCAGAAATAACCACCTCGAGTGGGAAATATCTATTGAGTAAATCTCAGCCTTGGTGTGCACCTTTGACCGTCCCTTGGAGAGAGAGAGTGGTGGTAAAAGCTAAATAAACTCTTTGCCCCTATTAAGACGTTTTTGTAAAACTGGAATCCGTATCACCATTGTAGTCCAGCCTTTAAATGTCAGTTGAATCTCAGTAAGGCTGTTTTCCTTGTTGAGAGTGTTTTCCTGCAGTCGAGTTTTGTTTTGCCCCACAATTAGAAACTTATAACCACAACAGGCTTAAGCCCTTGCATTCTTCCGTGTCTTGTCCCAAAGTGCCTGTGGTCATTGCAGACAACTTGGTACTTGTTCTGAGGGAAGAAAAAATAAAAAAGAAGTTCATATCCTGTGGCATACAGAAAAGTTACAGTAAAGGGACATGTGATCACAAATATTCGTAAAGGCTCTTAAAATTGACCAAATCAGAGGTTGGGACTGAGCAAACATTCACAGGATTAAAAACATATGTAGTTAATTAAATAGCCTACCCACACCTCCACCTCTGCTTCTAAAACCATCCCACTCCACTGTATAAGGCTTCCAGCAAGGAAGGACCAGTAAAGAAAACTGCTTTCCAGAACTGAGCCCTGTATGAGCAGTTTCTTTACACCCCCATGCCTTTAACCCAACGGAGACAAAGTCAGGTAGCTCTTTGAGTTCAAGGCCAGCCTGGTCTGTAGTAGCAAAGTTCTAGGCAAGCCAGAGCTACATACTGAGACTCTGTCTCAAAAAAGAAAGCCTACCTAAAAGCCGAAATACCGCAGTCCAAAGCATTTACAACCCAAGCGAATGCAAATGGATGGGTCTGAGAAGGCACAAGGACATCCACAGCTAACTGCCCAACCATAAAGGATGTGCACTTGCTGAAGATTGCCACCCTTGAGCAGAGCACATCAGCACAGTTAAGCACACTGCTCCCTCTCTCCAGCTCTGCAGCTCTTCCTGTTTCCCTGCATCTTCTCTAGCACCCATTCCTTTGTTTGCCTCTTTGTTTTCTGATCTGTCTATTTCTCTCTAGTCTGTTCATCTTCAGTGTGTCCTTTTTCAGGGGCTTATTTTCCCCTGGGCTTTATCATGGAGTCTACGTTCCTAAGTGTTTTTTCTTGGGCTGGCAAGATGGTTTAGCAGGTAAATGCATTTACCACCGAGGCTGATGACGTAAGTTCTGTCTCCAGGACCTTTAGTGGAGAGAGGACTAAATACTTCCACTTAGTCCTCTCCCGGTCTCAAGTCCTGTGTTTCATTTCCTTCCCCACATAGCTAAAGGACTTATGTTTCTCACCTGTTTCCATCCCTTCCTGCCTAAGTCCTTACTCAGCTGCATGTGGTTTGGCTTCTGAGTTCCCGTTGTATCTACCCTTCGTCTTAATGGTCTGTAAATCCATACGTGAAAATTAGATGTAAGACCTTATTTATACCGTAAGCTAAGATAAAAGTTAATGCCGTCCCAGTTGAGAATGGAGGTTTCAAGAATGAGTTTAGTGATGTTAGCATTGAAAAAAATAAGAGAAATTGAAGATATTCTGGCAAGAAGTGGATCCTAGGCCTTTCAGATTTGAGGATATATCCTAGAGTAACAGTAAGTCTTAAATTGTGAACAAAAGTAAGGGTCATGGAGAGATGGTGATGGTTTATAAAGCTACTGCTTTTCCAGAGGACCTGAGTTCAGTTCCCAGGACCCATACTAGCTTGTTCAGGACTGCCTATACCTCTCACGCCGGGGACACCACCAGGGGTGCCAGCTCATGCTCACATTCAGAAAAAGTCTTAGGAGTTGACGTTTTCTTCTTCTCTAGGGCATTTGCACAAGTGGCATACACATGCAGACATACTAGACTTGAATTTTTTTAATAAGTATTTTAGAGTAGATTTAGAGAGAATAGTGATGTAAAAGATCCTTGTCATAGGATAATTAGTCATGAAGTAATGACAAAATATCTAGTTTTTTAAGTGGTCTGTTTAGCAAGAAAATACTTACAAATGTAGGAAACAATGATTATCGATGCCTTCTGCGTTACTTAGCCCAGCAGCAACTTTGCAGTCTTCATGCATTGAGCTTATATTAGCCATTTCACCCTTATAAACCGCATTGCCTGGTCCACTGCTGTGCCTCAGGTGCTCAGTGTTAGCACCTCTTGAAATTAAATGCAAACCTATAGGTTTGCAAGTGTGCAGAGAGCTTAAGATCATTGCTGAGTTGCAATAGTCACAGCGTGGGCTTGCGGGGTAGCGCTGAGAAGAAACCAACTGCTCTTGAATAGGTTCATACCCAGTGTCTACACTAAAAATCTTAGCACTACAGTGATGGACTGGAAGAGATGACAATGGCTGGGAAAACAGCTCTGCAGCCAGGAACAGGCTGCTCCTACGGAGAACTGCAGGCTACTAGAGGGAGGATTGCAGTGTCCCAGGGGAATCTGCCACCTCCAGCCCGAGGGCACCTGCACTTGCATGCATACACACACACATACACATAATTCAGGACAGAATGTTTTTAATATACATGTATATGCATACTTGCATGCATACAGAAAGGGTGGTTGTTGCTACAGGACAGTGTTTTCTAAATTAGAAAGACTGGGAAGTAGGAAGCAGCCAACTTTTCTAGGAATAGAAGTGATTTCTGCTGTCACACCCTGAGCTTTTTTCTTTTCTAGGGTGTATCTCCCTTACCTCAGCCCTGAAACATCCTCTTGAAACTGTGTAAATGAGAATGTCCTTGGCTCAGAGAGTACTCCTCACCTGGCTTTTCACGTTACTCTTCCTGATCATGTTGGTGTTAAAACTGGATGAGAAGGCCCCTTGGAACTGGTTCCTCATATTTATTCCAGTCTGGATATTTGACACTATCCTTCTCGTCATGCTGATCGTGAAAATGGCTGGACGGTGTAAGTCTGGCTTTGACCCCCGGCATGGGTCACACAATATCAAAAAGAAAGCCTGGTACCTCGTCGCCATGTTACTCAAGCTGGCCTTCTGCCTGGCACTCTGCGCGAGGCTGGAACAGTTCACTACCATGAACCTCTCCTATGTCTTCATCCCGCTGTGGGCCTTGCTGGCTGGCGCTCTGACAGAACTTGGATATAACGTCTTCTTTGTGAGAGACTGACTTCCAGAACACCGGAGACCTGACGGGAAGTACCAAGTGTAGTTCTAAGCTGCCATGAACAGGGTTGTGGAGGCAGGAACTTGTAGCCAACCCAAAGCTGAATTATTCAGTATTTGAGTTGCTGATATCTTTGTTATCCCTGTGTAAATAAAGCTTGTTTCTGACCTTATTTTTCTGTGCCTCTCACCTTGTGTGTGGTCAAAACGTGAAGTGAATGTAAAGCCTTCAGTTGTGAACTCTGTGTGAGTTTGCTGGACGGTGCTCTGTGTAGACCAGGTGTATATGTGTGCTTCTAGACTACGAGGGAAGAACTTGGTTATGAAAATATTCTAGGGATGCAACCTCATGTCCAACTCAGAAAGAACCTTAGTTTGGCATTTCCAAGTGGGGTATGCTCACGTTGAGTTCTTCCTGCGGCCTAGGATGAGCCTATTTACGTCATCGGAGCCAGCTCTGCCTCTTTGTCCTGGGAGTCTCAGACAGAGCCTGACTGAAGTGTTCAGGTTTGAGATATTCTATGCGGCTGCCACAACAGCAAACTTAACCAATGCCAAAGTCCAGGTACCCATACTTCTCAAGTTTAGAGGTGAAGCATATCAAAACTTGGAGATAAAATTCTTGTTTTACCTTCATGGGAATGCCGGGCATCTTGGATGAGTTCACGTGAGACCAGAGAGAGAGCATGGTCCCCAGAATTGGAGCTGCAGATGGTTGTAAGACCATGGGGGGGGGAGGGCAAGGGATCAACCCCCCAGTCTCTCTCTCTCTCTGGAAGTGCTCGTAACTGCTGAACTTGTAAGTGCTTTTAAGGTTTTTTTTTGGTTTTTTTTTTTTTTTTTAGAATTAGCCAGGCGGTGGTGGTGCACCCCTTTAATCCCAGCACTCAGTAGGCAGAGGCAGGTGGATCTCTGTGAGTTCGAGACCAGCCTGGTCTACAAGAGCTAGTTCCAGGACAGGCTCCAAAGCCATAGAGAAACCCTGTCTCGGAGAGGGGGGAGAAAAGGTGTTTTGGGGAGATTTTTTTTTTAGGATTTTGTGTATGTGTGTGCACGTGCTTGCAGAAGCCAGCGGGTCGAGACTGCCTGGAGCTGCGGTTAGATGCTTGGCTCGGGTGACGGGATCCGCCTCAGCCTCTGCAAGAGCAGTGTGAGCTGCTAACCACTCGCCCTCTCTAGCCTCAAGAGACTGCTTTTGTCCTAGTTGTCACTTTTAGCCCTGTCAGGGTCTAAAGTGGCCATTTTGGTGGTTTTAAAGGATCTACCATAGGCAGAGAGTGAGATGATGCATCCCATAATTCCAGCACTCTGGTGGAGGAGCAGAATTTTGAATTTGAGGAAAGCCTAGCTAGAGGCCTTCTGTCTCACTGCTGATACAGAATTTCTGTGCAGGTGGCTACTGGTGTGCGCAGGCATCCATGCGTGTGTATGGAAGAGAGAGGGCAACACCCGCTGTCCTCCAAAGTTTGCCGATTGGCTAGACTACCAGCTAGTAGTCCCCTGAGTCCGGAACCTGCTTGCTACTCCACCGCCCAAACATGTAGCTTTTGCTTGAGTGCTGGGTATCCAAACTGGGGTCTTCACTCTTCAGCAGTAAGCCATCTTCCAGGGCCTCCAAAGATTATTTTAATACATTTCTTCCTTGTAAATAGAGATAATAAAAGCAGCCACACACCACAAAGACCGCTTAAATTACATTAGGCTTTTTTTTTTTTTTTTTAGTTTTTTCGAGACAGGGTTTCTCTGTAGCTTTGGAGCCTATCCTGGCACTAGCTCTTGTAGACCAGGCTGGCCTCGAACTCACAGAGATCCGCCTGCCTCTGCCTCCCGAGTGCTGGGATTAAAGGCGTGCGCCACCACCGCCCGGCTAGGCTTTTGAAATTAAAAAGCTAACCAAAAAACATCTGGTTGCAAATATCTTCCTGTCAGTTAACTGGCCACGGAGTGTTATTTTTGAGTATCTAAACGTAGGAGTCATAAAAACAGTATTTGGAAGTGAGGATTTAGGCTTGGTCAGACAAATCCAAACAGGCCTTTGGAGCAGATCATTAATTCAAATAAAATTCCCATTGTAATAAACAAGCTGGAGAATCACTTAGTTCAGATAAAATTGTTCAGGCAATTGCGCCTCTCTCTCTCTCTCTCTCTCTCTCTCTCTCTCTCTCTCTCTCTCTCTCTCTCTTTTCTAGACAGGGTTTCTCTGTGTATCCCTGGCTGCTCTCTCTGTAACCGTGGCTGTCCTGGAACTCACTATGTAGGCCACCCTGGCCTCAAATTCAGAGATCCACCTGCTTCTGCCTCCTGAGTGCAGGGGATTAAAGGCATTGCCGCCACCAGCACCCTGCTTCAAGCAATTGGCCTTAATGATAAGTTCTCCTAAAGTCAAAGTGTGATAGTTATTCCTTCCCAGAACAACTGTAACAAGAAAGGAAAAGACATGAGTAAGAATTATATGCAGAAGACAACAGTAACCAACCCGCTCATTCGTGAGGATAAAACAAGTTTAGTAGCCTCTGGCAGGTTCTCAGTTTGCAACCTTTGTCTTGTGCGACACACCTAAGGCAGCACAGGAAATGATTAATGTGTGCATTAATAACATCTCAACATTGGCTCGTGAGAAACATTAAAAAGCTGCAGCTGGGCGGTGATGGAGGCAGAGGCAGGTGGATCTCTGTGAGTTCCAGGCCAGCCTGTTCTGTAGAGCAAGTTCCAGGACAGGCTCTAAAACTACAGGGAAACCCTGTCTCAAAAACAACCTCCCCCCCCCCCCAAAAAAAAGATGCTTGTTGGTGGGAAATACATAGTATTACAGAAAAAATGCCTTCTGGGTTCCTTTTTATAAGATGCATAATCACTGCCTCAAGTAACAAGCAGGCTCCTGCTGAGGCCACTGTTCTCTGAGTTATGATAGATACGTAACTTATAGACAGCACTTTTTCAGTCTAAGCAAAAGGGTATTTCTCAATAAGAACAGTTATGAGCAGACATCTTCATGAAATGGAAGTCATGATCTATGAACATCTTTCCCCCAGCTAGCTCTACAAACAACAGCCCACTCCTGGAGAGTTCTCCAGGACCAAGGACAGATCTGTGCTCAGATTAGATAGGAGCCTGTCTGGCCTGCAGCACACAGGTGTGTCGCAAGACAGCCACAAACTACGCCGACACTTTTCTAGGTGACAAGGTCAGATTAGAGTCAGAAGGTTGACACCGTGAAAAGGTTTAAGATTCTTACAAGTTTGCTAGCCTCAGAAATTTGGCCTGTTTTCTACTTTGCTTTTCTGCAGCTCAGCAGATGAGAATTAAAATTAATAAGCAGAGCTGAGAGGGAAAGCAAAGTACATAATCATTTCCATCCATAGAAGGGCAGGCACGTCCCTGAGCCATAAAGGAAAATGGGTATTTGTCTTTGTTGAGTGAAATGATCGATCCTTTAGCATTTACAAACTACCAGAAGAATTTAATGATTTGCTGTTCTCAGAATAAGCACAAAATTAGTGTCTATAAGGGCAGGACAGAGAGGAGCAACAACTCAGAATGGTAAAGCTAAACATGAGGCAAATGTTGGCGGGGTCTCTTACAAACAAGAGTGTGAGCAGTGTGGATGGGGAGAATCCCCAGCGGGTAGCAAGTGCTCTCCACCCAACACTAGGCCCGTAGCGCTATCTTCCCATTTCCTGTTTCCCATCACTGCTTGCATCTGTGGTCAGCGGGCAGTCTGTGATGTGCCACACCTTTACCTCGGCCCAGAGCTCTAGCAGGGCTTCTGAAGGAAGCCAGCAATGTGCTAAGCATCCGTCGTGTTCTGCCATTCCCTTCACCAGCCGGCATACCGGGCGTCACCTTCCAGGGGCAGCCACGGCTATAGTTGTGACGCTATGGTCTGCTCTGACTGTCGCATTTGTACCGCTGTCTCATCGGGTGCAGGGAAAGAAACGATTTCCCGAGAGATGACACTGTAGACAGAAATGCCAATAACCAAATAGAGGGGGAAAGGGGTTGCCAGTGTTTGTTGGTAAGGGACGGGGGTGATAATTAAAACGTAAATGAAAAACCAGACCAACTGAAAGTTCTGCAGTCAGAGAGCTTGGAGACTAAAGGAAAGCCCATGGTGACTATCCTCTTTAGAGAGGCTCATGAACCCTTCCAAACACCCAAAACCTACCACCATTCCCCAAAGAATGGATGTCACAGAGCTTTAAGGGAGGGAGCGTAAGAAGGGGGAAGGGAGGAAGGGAAGGAAGTAGGGAGAGAGGAAGAAAAAGCTAAGTGCAGCAGTATTAAACAAAAGTCTCACGGACGGATCTGGCAGCAACGGCATCCTTTCGAAACCCCATCCCTGCTGAGGGGTTAAGAATGAAGAGTAAAGAAAAGGCACGGTAAATGAGGGAAGAAGAGGAAAGGAAGACACAGCTTCCCCAGAATCTCACTGAAGAGAAAGAGAATTGGCAAAAGCTAATTTTCTGAAGAAGACAGTGGACGAGGCGTTTCCCATAATACTGTGGCTCAGTTAAATAGAATTTCAACAAGAAAATTCTGAGAGGACAAACTCTCCAAGTTAGCTCTGGAACAAAGTTCTTGTATTTTCACAATGGTAAGCAAATCACAGTAAAGAAGCATACAAGCGGGCTGGAGAGATGGCTCGGCGGTCAAGAGCACTGACTGCTCTCCCAGCGGACCTGGGTTCAGTTCCCAGCAACTACATGGCCGTGTACAACAGGCTATATAACTAGTCCTAGATCAGTGATTCTCAGCCCTTTGGGGAGGATCAAATGACCCGTTCACAGGGGTCACCTAAGACCATCAGAAAAAAAAAGATATTTACATTATGATTCATAGCAGTAGCAAAATTAAAGTTATGAAGTGGCAGCGAAAATAACTTTATGGTTGGAGTCAAACATGAAGAACTGTGTATTAAAGGGTTGCAGCATTAGGAAGGCTGAGAACCACTACTCTAGGGTATCCAGAGCCCTCTTCTGGCCTCTGTGGGCACTGCACACAGGAGTGGCACAGATACACACGCAGGCAGAACACCATACATGGGAAGATGTACTATCTTAAGAAGAAACTAACAGTTTGCTTTCTGTTTCTACTGAACACAGATTCTACTTGCCCATAGTCTCTCTGCTCATTCATGTCCTTTAATCAGATATGACATCTAGGATGAGCTAGAAAAATACATTCCTGAAATGCAAGATTACTTCCTCCCACTGCCTTGCTCTTTCAAAAATCAGTATATATAGGGGCTGGAGAGATGGCTCAGTGGTCAAGAGCACTGGCTGCTCTCCCAGCAGACCTGGGTTCAATTCCCAGCATCCACATGGCAGTTCACAACTGTCTATAACTCTAGCTCCAGGGTATCTGGCACCTTCATACCAAATACACATAAAATTAAATATTTTTTAAGAAATCAGTATATATGTCTCTTAATTTAACCTCTTATTACTCATAAAGAAGAAAGGTTTTGTGTTTAATATTCTTTTTGTTGTTGTTTGTTGAGACAGGGATTCTCTGTAGCTTTGGAGCCTGTCCTGGAACTAGCTCTGTAGACCAGGCTGGCCTTGAACTCACAGAGATCTGCCTGAGTGCTGGGATTAGGGGTGTGGCACCACCACCACCCAGCTACCATGTTTAATATTCTTCATTTCCATCTGCAGTACACAACAATCTACAGGAACTAAACAATAAGGCGGGAAGCCTTCAAGGCTGCCTGGGTTGCAAGGCCAGCCTGAAAGAATGTCTGAGACCTGGGACTGTAGCTCTGGGGTTCACGTGTGTTCAATCGGACCAGCCAGCAAACCAGAAAGGGCTGCAAGGCTCCTCCGCCGTCCTACTCACTCCCCGAGGTAAGCAGTCAGAGCCAGATTAAGCATCGTGTTCTCATTAAATAAGCAATCCATTTTAAAACCAGTTCAATGTTGCTTTCCTATCTAGTTATACTAGTTATAATCAGGCTAGAGAAAGAATAAGAGCTTTTCCTACCACTTGAGCAAATAAAGTTCACCATGTCACTTAACAACCTATCTTGAAAACAATGGTGCTCCCATCCTCGTCTTGAAATAGAGATATTCGGGTCTGTGCACTCCAGAACCCACACCTAACTGAAGATCCAAAATGACCTCGGTGTTCCCTCTCTTGGGGCAATGTAATGTTTATTTCTGCCTTGAGGTAGATTAAGGAAGAACTTTCAGGTTAGAATCACTTTCAGGATTTTACCATCTGAAGACAGAAACAGGAACTTGCAAAGAGTCTGAGACTAAAATGTTAAATTTAAGAAAATAATTACAAAACAAAGGTAAAAAGACTGTGGTTATCAATCTTATTTATTGAAAGGTGGAAGACAAGGAAAATAGCCTCTCAAATGCCAAAAACAAATCTGTACCTAAATGTAAATAAGTGCTTTACATACCAATAAAACTGTCCCTTTCGCCCCCCCAAAACTGAGTTTACCAAACAATGCTAATTTATTATTTACAAAAAAAATCTTACCTGCCATAGAACTGAATTTAGAAAAGAAAATCTTATTTTGAGTACATTAATTAAATTTCTTAAAACATTTAACCTAAGAAAATTTTTCCTCAATTGCCTACCCCTCCCATTTCAGAAAGAAGCCTATTTCAAGCAAGTTTATAGAGAAATGCATACATAATACAATACACAGTGCTGTGTAAACCAACCTGGTCATTAAGGTCAGCAGTCTTGTCGTAAGGGACACAGACAATCAATATATGGCTTTATGTAAATTTGAAACTAAATATCAAAAATGTTTAATTCTTTTGATAGCTAACCTGAGTATGGGATATATGACTTAGCTAAGAGGATATAAAAAAAATAAGAAGGGGAAAATGTGTGTGTGTGTGTGAGAGAGAGAGAGAGAGAGAGAGAGAGAGAGAGAGAGAGACCTAAGTTTTGAAGTGAAGGTCTATATATCATTTAATAACATATTAACGATGACTCTGTATAGCATATGACCCTATTAAAACTGCATCTTAAGTGCTTTATTGTTCTGGTCTAAGATATTGGAAATTAAAAAAAAAATCTTATTTCACACGGAGAATGATTAATTAAAAAAACCACTAATATGCAGTATTAAAATAGGTATTTGTGCGTAACAAAGGTAGTTCTCAGTTCAGCACGTTCTCAGATGGCATCTGAAGAGGATTTTTAAAAAGGAACCCGTAAGACCAGGGGCATAAGCATGATTCAAGTCTGTAAGGCTTTATCTTGAACTCTTGAGCACGTTGGTTATTCATACCCCACCTTCACAGAGGTGTATGCATTTGACAATCAACTAAACCTTTACATTATGGGTAACTGACTGTGGGCTACCTAAGAAACATGCGCTCCTTGAAGGGAACACCGTAGGCTCATCTAACTGGGGAACAACCTAACAGTGCTTCCTTGCAGTATGACCTTAGAGTGTCTACTATAGGGGACTGGGAACAAACACACCGTGGTAAAGGTATCACCCCTAATTTAAAATCCAGGTCTTAACAGTATCCCTTCCTAATCTTAGCACTCGTTTATTAAGAATCTGTTCCCCAGAAAGATGATGAAGAACCCTAAATTCAGCTTAAAGTGGCTTAAGTAAGTGCAGTGAAAGACAGCCAGTTACATAGAGAACAAACCCTTATTTACACTGCCATGACGTTGAACTCCTCCACTCCATGAAATGTCCGCACTCCAAGCTGAGTTCTTGTGAGCCACCAAGATGTCCTGTTTCACTGCCCAGCTTCTTAGTAAGTCAGAAGAGAAGACTTCCCACTGTTGCTAACGTTGATTCTCATCGGTTCCTCACCACATACAAAGCATGGGCGGTGAAAATGGAACCCACGGAATGGAAACGGCAGTCTCCCGAAAGGCAGCGCAGCGCAGGAAAGCCGGCTGAAAGTTGTCAGTCAAGACAGGGACCCAGGATAATACAAGGAAAGCGTTTGCAATGCAAGAGCTCCTTCCACACCCCCCTCCCCCCCACACACACTTCCAAGTGGAGCAGACCGAGGCTGTGCAGACTTCCCTACTCACCACACGCGGCGGCCCTGCCCTGACACTGGCCTGGCGGCCGGGGAGAGGTCCTGAGAAAGACGAGCTGACAGTGACTGCTACATCTGAAGTCACTCTCATTGCCTCGGTTTAAAAATTTGATTTTGTAGCATGGAAAAAATGTAAAAGAAGCCTTTTAATTGCCCATAATTCAACTTTGTGCATGTCAGTTTTTCACTCAGCTATTATTAAACATACAGGTGCCCTTTAGTAAGAAAAATTTCTATCACCTAGAAAAAGAGGATTACACTAGGGCTAAAGAATCTGGCCACGTAACTTCATTGATTAAAGGGATAGAACCATCAACATACTTAGTTTCTCCCAACTTCTAACTCCCTATTAATTATTTTCTTATTGTTGAACATAAATATTTTAAGATGTATTCCAGAAAGTAGCACTAGGAATTTTCATATATTCACCAATTTAAGAAATTGTGCAAAACAATATACATATATACATCCCAAAATACACGCACATGTGTGTACACACACACACAAACACACAATATATTATATTATGTATATGCTTTCATAACTGAATCCTGGTTCTTTGAAGGTTTGTACAATATGGGAAATTAAAATATTTACTAGATTTGAGCACATACATTTTCCTCCATTTCCTCCCCCACATGTATATATTAACAGAGACATAGATCAAACAAACTGAATTGTCAGGTTGTTTCTGCAAACTCAACAGAAAGCATTCACTGTTATGAACCTTTATTAGGTGGCTCACATCTCAATATGGATCGTACTAAAGACTTTTGAAAGCTATGTACATACAGTGCTGACACACTTGACAGGAAAGGAAAAGTAGATATAAATAAGCTCTATGGAAAACCTTAAATTGTCAAAAAAGAATTCTGGCTCATATTACAAAAAAATATATTTATGTGATTTTTGTCAGCTCCATCCTGAACCTAAAACTCAGACTCCTTTGATGTGACCGGCAATGGTGACAGTGCGGCGGGCCCTGGTGCGCGGATTCAGTCACGGACAGGCACTGCGGAATGTTACGAAGCTACATAAACTACGTTGTAACCAACGAGAGCAATTCCTAGGCTCGCTTTCAGATTTCATGAATCGTTATTACAAATTATCTTTAAAAAGGAATTTTAAACACAATGTACAAATTTAGCACAAATTCCCATCATCCTTCTTGTCTTGATTTGAGTGCACAGAACTCTGTTGCCGTGTATCAACTATATTAATGAGACTTCCAGGACACAGTTCTTCCCTGAAGTCTTTGTTACTGTCTTTAAATTTAGAATCCACGTCAATCTGAAAACCTGAAAACTGAACATGATCCAACTTCGTCTTAACAGTCTTGCCTTCTGTGCTATTCGGGGTTCTAGTCTTTTCAGCTATAGTAACTCTCAAAGGGTCTTCCTTGGTTCTTGTAGGTGCAATAGGTTCATGTTTAATCTGTTGTGATTCATACTTAGAAGGAAGTTTGTCTGAAAACACAGAGTCTGATGAGGTTTGGTTCACAGCACAAAGGATGTTGCCGGTGTGAGGTTCGAGAACGGATGACTTGGGACCTGAGGACATGCATGTTTCGTGCGTGACTGCACTGTGACAAGTGTCCTCCTCTGCGTGATATAACTTAAGTCGAACATGCCACGCCAAACTGCACACAGCAGAGACGGTCTTGAACTGATGAACAACATTCCTCGGAATGAAGTAAATGTCATTGTCGTATAGCTGAATCCTGGCATAGCGAATGCCTTCTCTCCGCAGCTGATTAAGTTTTGCATCATCAACCCACTGAACACACTGCAAAAAAAAAAAAAAAAATACAGGTAAGACTTTTGCACAACAAAATCTAAGTGAAAATGATGATTATTTTAAGTTTTGGTTTTACCTGGGACAGTGGAGGTTCATGTAAATCTAACTGCATTCGTTGAACCACTTCTAAGAAATCTTCTGCATGGAAACAAATCACATCTTTGGTTATTCGGGGCTGGTCAGGTCTGTAAAGGAGGGTGATAATAAAGGAACCTTCCATTAATGTTTCATTCTGTTAAGTCCTTAATAAATTCAAACAAAACTAGTTTATAATCAACACCAAAACCTGACAAATAAAGAAAACCACTTCATCTGTTAAAATCAGGTTAGCCGTGAGCTCCAACCTAAACAGACTAACAACTGTCTTTACTCTCAGAATTATCCGTAAATTATACAAACCATCAAAACTAAATATCTCATTTTAATGCAGTTCAATTTTTCTTTAAGTGTTAAAATATAAAATACTGCATAAAAGAAGCTGAAGCAAACAAGAAAGACACACACTACGTGTTCTCATTTCCATGTGTGAGTTAAGGGCCTTGGCAGAGCACAGAATGGTAGTTATCAGGCTGGAGAGAGTGAGTCAGGGAGGAATAACTGGAAATGTTCTGTAGTACAGGAGGTGACTATGGCTAACATTTAGTTAAATACTGCAAAACAGGCAGGAGAGAGAACTTCATTCTCACCACACAAAAATGGTGGATGCTGTGGTGGTTGTGGAAGTAACAGATAAAGCAGTGTTCTGCTCTGTTACATAGGGTATACCTGTGTTGAAAGATCACACTGAATCTCATAAATATGTACATTTAGTATATCATGAATTTTATAATGAAAGTATGGGCAGAAGTGGCTCGCGCCTGTAACCTGGATTACACAGTGACACTCTACAAAAAAACAGAGAGAGAAGAAATACTTTCTTGTTCTACAGAAGATACTAACTGTCTACCTGAACACACCCAATCTCAAAAGCTCTGGACACTAAGTAGGCTTGGGCCCAGTTAGTGTGAGATGGGAAAGATACTACAACCATGCTGATGCACACAACCCCTAAGGACTCTTGCGGTTTTATTTCATTGCTGTAGTTACTAGTGCATATTATGGGTCTTAGTAACAATAAATTAAGAAATGTCTATTACAAATACTCATTCTTCATTGGAGACATTACATTTCTTAAATCCTGACAGTCTAGCCTGCCGGAGACAACTGACCGAAACTACGATCAATCAATGTGCAGGTCACGGAACCCTGTCTCAGCTAACACATCTAGAAAACACTCCCACAGCTAAGGCTCAGGGAACACTATAGAGAGGGGGTGGAAGAATTCTACGAGCCAGATGACCAGGGCTGTGCTGTGAGATTCTGTCTCCTAATAAGTTACACCCGTGGAGTCTCACCAACAGGACTGCCCAAAAAGGACACCAAAGTGTGCAAAGTCACATGGGGAAAGCCTTTGAGGCCCCAACCCTACACAAAGAACTGCAGGCTGCTAAGTAGAAAGGTGGGGGAGAGGTGGCCCTCTGGGGACAAAAGCACACTAATTGGTTGTCCAATGACAAACGCTCCTCCCAGGCGACATACATAAAAGAACATTATATGGAGTTAAGACATGGAGCTGTGTACATAGATACAAGTACAACATACATAAAAGAACATTATACGGAGCTAAGACATGGAGCTGTGTACATAGATACAAGTACATACATGGCTATAGCAACAACTGATAAAAAGAAAAGGCCATGGATCTGAAGGACAGCAGGGAGTGATATAAGGGAGGGTCTGGAAAGAGGAAAGGGAAGAGAAAAAGGTTGTAATTAAAAATATAATCTCAGCCGGGCGGTGGTGGCGCACGCCTTTAATCCCAGCAGTGGGGGGGGGGGGGGGGCGGGAAGAGGCAGGCGGATCTCTGTGAGTTTGAGGCCAGCCTGGTCTACAAAAGCTACAGCCTGGTTCCAGGACAGGCTCCAAAGCCACAGAGAAACCCTGTCGTCTCGAAAAACCAACCAAACAAAAAGTACAATCTCAAAAAAAAAGAAATATAAGTCATAATATAATCAAATCCCTAAGGTTCAATGAGAGAGTCTCCCGGGCAGCCAGTTCCTGGAGTGCAGACTTTTCAAAGACTAAAACACAGAAGAAAGTTAAAGTATGGACAGAAAACACAAGTGTTCTCTCCCAGTGCCTGGACCAAACACCATGCTCTGGCCTTCTAGACTCCCGTAAGTCTCTGCGCTGCTCCTCAGACACTGTCGCTGGCAGACTAACCGAGGGGGACAGAAAGTAGCAGATGAATGGATATTTGAGGTAAAGAAATGGCTGAAGTAATGAGCTACCAAGAATACTACAAGACAAATGTTCTACCACTTGACTGTCGCTGTAGTACATAGCTAAATAAATTAGTCAAAACAAGGAGCAGCCTTAAAATGGGTACATGTTTTATTGAATGTAAATTATACCCTAACGTTATGGGTATAATTATGGGCTAGAGAGGGCTCCACAGGCAACGCACTAAGCAGGTGTGAGGACCCGGGTTCAGAGCCCCAACCATGCCAAGTTGAGCACTATAATTCCAGAGTTCTTATGGCAAAATGGGAGTGGAAAATAAGAGAATCCAGTCCCAGAAAGCTTACAGGCAGCTTTCCTGCATACTCAGCAGCTGAACAAGAGATCCTGTCTCAAAGAAGCAGAGTAAGAGGACCGAGTCTCAGACACACTAACACACACCACGGTCACGACATAATGAATGACCCTCCCAAGGGTAATACAAGATATTCGTAAATGAGCTTACAGTAGCTCTAGGTATATCTAGTTCCCTTTAACCAGGAATTTCTCCATTAGTCATTTTAAAAAGGAAATTATTCCACTCAAATTAGAGTCTAGCAATTTAAATATTCAATTCAATTATGCTATCAAATGTAAGAGCAAAATAAATGATTTTCCCTAGCAAAAAGAAATTATGAACATTTCCAAGACAAAGCTTTTGTTTTGTTTTTCTTTTTTTTTTCTTTTTTGTTTTTTGAGACAGGATTTCTCTGTAGCTTTGGAACCTATCCTGGTACTCACTTTGTAGACCAGGCTGCCTTTAAACTCACAGAGATCCACCTGCCTCTGCCTCCTGAGTGCTGGGATTAAAGCCGTGTGCCACCACTGCCCAGCTTTTGTTTTGTTTTTCAAAACAAAAGTTTCTCTCCACAGCCCTGGCTGTCCTGGAACCCTCTCTGTAGAGCAGGCTGGCCTCAAACTCATGGAGAGCCTCCTGCCCCTGCCTCCCCAGTGCTGGGACTAAAGGTCTGTACCACCATCTCATGGCCCAATAAAGGTTTTAAATGGCATACACTTTTAATTCCAGTACTTGGGAAGAAGAGGCAAGTGAATCTTTGTGAGTTTGAGGCTAGCTTGATGTACATAGTGAATTCCAGGACAGTCATAGCAAGGCCAGCTCCACAGTAATACACTGTCTTGAAAACAGTAAAAGAAAATGTAATAAAATAACAGTAGTTAGTGTAAGGAAGAACCCAGGTTCAAGTTCTAGTACAGCCATCGCCAACAAACAGCAATAGTGGGGCTGGAATTGAGCAGTTAAGAGCGCTGGCTGCTCTTCCAGAGGACTCAAGCCCATCCCTAGCACCCATGTGACAACCCCAACTGTCCTCTTCTGCCCCACCAGACACAGAATACATCTGAGGAAGCAGCTGTGTACCGCTGTCCGCAGTGCACAGCCTTCAGCACCCCCACGGCAGCTGTGGTCTGTCGCTCAAAGCCTTGGCCTATGTGGTCAGCGTGGGCCCGCGTCCTGTCTTCAAACAGCATCTCCCGAGGCTCGCTGGTTCGAGGTAGATACTGAAGGTTTTTGATTTCATTGGTAGTCCTGTTTATTAAAAGAGATTTGCATTTAAATACTGAGGCTTGTTTCCTTACCAGGCATTTCATACTCACATAATTTCAGATAAAAGGAGATGTTTAATTCTTAAAACGAATAAAGGCAAACAAAAACTAAGACATGTCAATTCTGGAAAATCCTTTCCCACAAGTGGCAGCCCTGGAGTGTGGGGCACTCAACAATACACATACTTCTAGAAGTAACACATTTCTTTCTTTTTTCCTTTCTTTGTTTTTTTTTTTGGGGGGGGGGGGTTGAGACAGGGTTTCTCTGTGTAACAAACAGCTCTGGAGATCCTGGAATTGACTCTGTAGACCACGCTGGCCTCTAACTCACAGAAATCCACCTGCCTCTGTCTCAAGCGCAGAGACTAAGTGTGCCATCACTGCCTGACTGACATAACCTTTTAAATAGATCAATTCGATATTCCCACGACACACGCCATAGGCCAGGTGCTGTCTAAGCTGAGACTACAGTACAGAGGAGGGTGCTACTCTTAGGAGAATCTCAGAGACAAAAATAAATTAGCAAAAAAGACCCCACCCCCCAGGTTAACAACGACGACGACGGGACAGGCAGTGGGTCCACGAAACAGTTACTAGAGGGGAAAAAAGTCTTCATCTTCCACTGGCCCTCCTGCCGTCTTCTGCTCACCTGCTACCCACTCTCCTCGCACACAGCAGAGGCATCTCCACTCCCTCCCTCTGCAGCACCTTCCCCTAGGCTATTCAGATGGTCTGCGTCTGCCGCTCTCCTCCTCCTCTTCTGATGCTGTGAGTCCTCCCCTAGCTGTGACCACTCTACTGCCTGCTGCTCCTGCATCCCTGCATGCTGTGACCACTCTACTGCCTGCTGCTCCTGCATCCCTGCACGCTGTGACCACTCTACTGCCTGCTCCTCCTGCATCCCTGCACGCTGTGACCACTCTACTGCCTGCTGCTCCTGCATCCCTGCACGCTGTGACCACCCTATTGCCTGCTGCATCCCTGCACGCTGTGACCACTCTACTGCCTGCTGCTCCTGCATCCCTGCATGCTGTGACCACCCTATTGCCTGCTGCTCCTGCATCCCTGCACGCTGTGACCACTTTACTGCCTGCTGCTCCTCCTGCATCCCTGCACGCTGTGACCACTTTACTGCCTGCTGCTCCTCCTGCATCCCTGCACGCTGTGACCACTCTACTGCCTGCTCCTCCTGCATCCCTGCACGCTGTGACCACTCTACTGCCTGCTCCTCCTGCATCCCTGCACGCTGTGACCACTCTACTGCCTGCTCCTCCTGCATCCCTGCACGCTGTGACCACTCTACTGCCTGCTGCTCCTGCATCCCTGCACGCTGTGACCACTTTACTGCCTGCTGCATCCCTGCACGCTGTGACCCCACTCTACTGCCTGCTGCATCCCTGCATGCTGTGACCACTCTACTGCCTGCTGCTCCTGCATCCCTGCACGCGTCTTACCAGACTCTTCGTGATTAATATTCTACCTGTTTGGAAAGATGGGAGGCTAATAGACAAGTGACATCACACTCAAACCCCTAAATACACAAGCAGCACGCAGTACTGTGGTTATCTGGACAGCACCAGGCCATGAAGCATCACATATATCAGGGGCTCTAAACCTTGAAGTACAGAGAAATTCCGAGGGGCTGGTGAACCCTTTAAATTATATCTAAAAATTTGTATCTATATCATCTGGCAACAGATTTTCTGACTAAGTTCTTTACTCAGTTCCTGAAACAAGCAAGGTGGAAAGGCTCAAACACTCAGCTGAGGCCACCCTGGTCTACACAGAGAGTTCCAGGACATCCGGGGCCATGGAGAGTTTCGAGAGCCCATGTTGGGTGGCTCAGAACTACCTGTATCTCCAGCTCCCGGGGGGCGGCGTGTAACACCTGTGACCTCCACAGGCATCTGCACATATATGAACATACCCACACATGCATATACCCACAGACAAACAAAAACACATCATTAAAATGTTTTAAGTAATCTTTCAAAAAAGAGAAGAGAATAAGCTCTATAAAACACAATTTTACAACTGTTACCAACTTAGAACTTAACTCTTGGATTCCATTATTTATTAAGCAGCAGACACCATACAGCAAGCCCAACAGTCCCTGCGGTCAGGAAACCTACCATTTGCTCCATGACGTCTTACCCTGTTTTGTTTTAGATTCATTTATTTTATGCACATGAATCGTTGGCCTGCATGTATGCAGTGCATCATGTGTGTGTCTGGTACCTTCACAGGTCAGAAAGGGCATGGGACCCCTGGCACTGGATGGCTGTGAGCCAGCATGTGAGCGCTGGGAATGGAGCCTGGGTCTCCTGAGTCATCTCCCTAACCCTGTTTTGTTGTTTGTAATAATTCATGATGCTGTTAAAATCATTTTAGGTATCTACAGAAAAAAAAAGCCACACTGCCCCCTAGCACCCCCAGTTCTATGACCACAAAGTTAACTTAGTGTCACTCTCCCTCTCCCTCTCCCTCTCTCTCTCTCTCTCTCTCTCTCTCTCTCTCTCCCACCTGCCTCTGTCTCCCGAGTGCTGGGATTAAAGGTGTGCACCACCACCTCCTGGCCTAAATTTTTAGTAACTCTTTGATGACACCACACATGCATAAAATAAATTCATTCTCTCCAGTATAGGAGCGAATATCCAAGTGAAATGAAAAGCCAACTGAAGTTCTTCTAAAACCTGGAAGACAATGAACTTTCATTTTCTCTTTGTATTATTTTATGTCTTCCCAATGATGTGGGTTAGTTCTTAATACAAGTTTTGAATACTTGTTAAATTTATTCTAACCAGTTTGTCTCTCCATGAGTGAGATCTTCTCCACTGCTGTCGTAGAATATTAGTTTATGATGTGTTACATTTGTTTATTCAGAGATGCTCTGCTTTTGTTTACACTGCCTGTCTAAAATACCTGATTGGTCTAATAAAGGGCTGAACAGCTACCAGCAAGGCAGGAGGAAGAGTGGGTGAGGTTGACAGGCAGAGAGAATACATAGGAGAGAAGGAGGAAAGATCCAGGGGCCATACAGCCACACAGCCAGACACGGAATAAGAAGGAAAGAAAAGATACACAGAAACAGAGAAGGAAAATACCCAGAGGCAAAGGGTAGATGAGATAATTTAAGAAAAGTTGGCAAGAAACAAGCCAATCTAAGGCTGGGTACCTCCGTGTGGTTTATTTGGGAGCTGGGTGGCAGGCCCCCAAGAGTAAAGTGTAAGGAGTCCAAAGAATAAAAACAACCAACTACATACTCCTCGCTGTAATTATTCTCATGTTTCATTTATTCTGGATGTTTTGTAATCAAGGATGTTCATACACTGCCGACGTACCTCTTCCTCTTGAAGGGCGACTTTGGCATGTCCGCCACAGGGATCATCTGCTCTCCCGGGCGCACCCACATGATGGGGCCATCATCGCTATCTTTCCGACTCTCTAGCTTTAGACTAGAGAGTGTTCCCCACGGCAACGTACACTAGAAACAAATAATAGCACAAATTAGTTATTCTCAAAATATATCTTCAAATAAGTACTAAAACTATTACGAGGAGGGATATGTGGGTGGGGTAAGAGAGAGGGGTAAATAATGTAATTATATTAATCTCAAAAAATATTACCTGAGAGTCAACAAATGAAACAGACTGATAATTAAAACAAAAAATTCTAATTCTCCTTATAAAAATCTTTACCATGTATTAACAAAGGCTAAAATTAAATTGAAGGAAAAATGTTCCCCTCTTAAACACATATCCAACTTAAACCCACCTCCACCAAAAAGTCAAATGCACCCTTAATTGGTGATAATCAAATACTAATGTCATAAAAAAAACCACACACAAACCAATCAAAATATTTGTTTAGTAGTTTCTTGACAAGGCTGCTTTTTTTCTTTTTTTTGAAACAGGGTTCTCTGTAGCTTTGGAGCCTGTCCTGGAACTGGCTCTGTAGACCAGGCTGGCCTCCAACTCACAGAGATCCACCTGCCTCTGACTCCCGAGTGCTGAGATTAAAGGCGTGCGCCACCACCGCCCGACAAGACTGCTGGTCCTAAAGAAGTGAGGGAGGAGGGACGAGGAGGAGGAGAGCACCAGACGGAGGGATGGGATGTCTTCATCACCTCACCGTCCCGTTTGAAAGAAGAGCTAAATTTTCTACAAACAAGCAGAATGATTATGCTCAAAGAACTTGCTATGACTAACTGGAAAAGGAAAAAGAAACAAAAAGTGTAAAAGCTATAAAGGGGGAAAGAAAGAAAGAAAAATAAAGTCAAAGTAGACCACAGGCTATGTAACATACGAGGCAGGACACAGTCAGTCACGCAATGGCTCAGGTGGTCGGCTGGAGAGCAGCCCCACATTCTGCTGTGACCACGGCCCTACCTGTCGGGTAGAGAGGGTCACACTCGTCCTTGAATTATTGCTTATTAAGGAACTAACTATGCAGTTCAGATGCAGTAAGAATGCAGCAGCTACTCCAAAACAGAAGGGAGGGGAGGACCTGGCCACAAGGCTGCGCAGCAGGAGAGCTCGGCACAAAACTGACTGACGAGGCCTGCGTCGGAGTCTCACAACGCATGCAAATGCGAAAAAGATGAAATTTAACATGGAAAAGATGGGGGTAGGGTGCACAAAGCTGTCTTCTGACAGCCACATGTACCTCATGGCCCGTGTGTGCCCCAAACCCACGTGTACTCATAATAATGAATACATTTTTTTAAAAGAATATAAAATGGAAGTTGATTAGAAAAATTTTAGAAACAAAAATGGAGCATGAGCTGAATGTTTGATGCAACTGTACAGCTCCCCAGGCCAGTTCACACCACGTTCCCACCACCAACTGTACAGCTCCCCAGGTCAGTTCCCACCATGTTCCCACCACCAACTGTACAGCTCCCCAGGCCAGTTCACACCATGTTCCCACCACACCCTGGTTCTCACAGAGCTTACTAGGCATCCTCATCTGAATCTTCTTGTACAGACGCAGTAACAAGCAATGTTATTTGCTGATTCACCCTTTCACTTTGTCATTACAATAAAGACTGAGAAATTTGGGCAGCGGTGGCGCACGCCTTTAATCCCAGCACTTGGGAGGCAGAGGCAGGCAGATCTCTGAGTCTGAGACCAGCCTGGTCTACAAAGTGAGTTCCAGGACAGTCAGGCAGGACTCTTCACAGGGAAACCCTGTCTCGAAAAACAAGCAAACAAACACACCAAAAAAAAAAAAAAAAAAGCTGAGAAACTGCATGTATACATAGGTTTCCTTCTTTGAATTTAAATAAAAATTAAAAAAAATAGTTGTAAACAACCATTCATCTGTATCAACTATAACTTGAAAGTAACACCCACAACCTAGAATGCTAAGACTTTCTCTTACTTTTAAGAACGGTGACTCCTCCAACATGTCAAGGAACTCAGGGAAGAAATCTCCCACTTCTTCATCAACGGCTCCCACCAAGCTAATCTGTCGCATGGGGCCAGCTCTGTAAGTACCATGAGAATATGTTCTTTTTACCTGAGGGACATGAATGTAATTAAATTAAATAAGTCAGACATATATATATGAAGTGTTTGTTATTGTCAGATAACAATGAATTACATCTTTTCGGACTACTAGAACATAGCCAGAAATAAAGAAAATACAAGGCAGAAAAAAAAAGAAGCCTGTAATAATAGCGGGGCATTTTATAAAAAATACTACTAAGCCAGCTAATTTCTGTTTCTCTGTCTGCAAACTACTCACTAGAAGAGCTCAAATGAACACTGTATGGACAACCAGCTGCACCGTCTTCCAGTAGTTGTTTGATACACTGCTACTATTCAAAGCGACACACCATTTTTCTAAATAGACAGCTCTTATCTTTCCCCACAAGTGTCAAATGACCCACATTCCTAGAGGTTAAATGTCAACAGCCACTAAGGATTTCCTTTCATTCTGGATAAGATTTTCACTAGCAGCCAGTTCACACGCTATCCTCAACTCTGATGAAATGGCTGAAATGCCGAGGTGGAAATCCTAGGCCACAAAATCACCCCTGCCATCAACCTGCTAACTTCAGATCCCACAGAAAGTCCTGCTCTCCCTGTGACCCAGATCAGAGAAGAAAAAGCAGTGCTCACTACCTAAAGCACCTGTGTGACCGAGCGGCCTCTGTCTGTGGGTTTGCTGACACCTGGATTGCTCATCTGCTCCTCACAGACGATGGTGCGTTGTACAGAGAACAGAAATGGGAGGTATCATTTCTTGCTTCTTTTCCTAAACAAACTGTAGTCAAAATTCCAATGATCGCCTTTTACAAAAGTAAGACTTTGTGGTCACAATATGTTGAAGATCACTGCTTAGTTTGCCCAGGGCTGACCTAGTTTAAGCCACAGTCCTGCAGTACAGGCAAACCTAAATGGCCATGCTTTTGTTATTATAAACCTATCCAACTGCAGCGGCATACATAGACTAACACATGCAAAGTGCCAGTTCCAGCCCACATACGTTAGGAGACATGACAGTAAATATTCTGTTACCCTAGAATAACTCCAAGACACCAGAATCTCATTCTTATCATAACCAGCAAGCATTGATTCTTTAAATTTTTATCATGATGAACATTAACTTCATTTAAGAATTGTAAGCTTAACTTTTCCATTATCTGTCAAAACTTCACTGCTCAGGTTCACAAGCCAAGCCCCAAGTCACAAAATGTACAGATCATACTTCCCCTAAAAGGTCCCATTATCCTTACATCAATGTTTCCCAACCTTTGGGTTGTGCCAGGTGTTTACATCACGATTCACAACATAGCAAAATTACAGTTATGAGGTAGCAACAGGATAGTTTTATGGTTGAGGACACAACATGAGGAACGGTGTTAGAGTCACAGCATCAAGAAGCTGAGGACCACGGCCACAGAAACAACAAACTGAGAGTCTGAACTGACTCAGAGACATGACGGTATCACAGCGGGAACCTGGTCAGAGTGCGGTTCAGTACGGTCATCTTGAACAAACCCAGTCGCCATTCTGAACTCTAACAAACATCCCCGATTAACAGGAGGCAACCTGGCCATGAGTGTGGTTCAGTACGGTCGTCTTGGACAAACCCACAGTCGCCAGTCTGAACTCCAGCGAACATTCCAGATTACAATACAAAAACTATCAAATGATTCTGCATTCATGTACTTGGTTTGAGATCTGCATGTGACCATATGAATTATGAGAAACCACAAAGCTATTGAAGAGGGAAATTAGGGCTGAGGGTACAGATCTGTGGAATCCCTTGCCTAGCATTTATACAGTCCTGGGATTGATCCCCAACAAGGGCAGGGAGAGGAAGGAAAGAAGTAAGATCAATATAAAACACAAACTTACTGAGGGTTTCGAAAAGTAACAAAGGACAATTTAGGGAGCCAATGTTTCCGTGTCATACAGGCAGTTAAGTTTGCTGTGCATACATTTATTTAAGTCAGATACCTGAGTATCACCTATGTCACTAAACAATTCTAACCACCAATAAATCCTTAGTATCCATGTACAAACAAGACAAAATACCAAACCAGAGGCTGGGCAGTTAAGACACACACCCCTTTAATCCCAGCACTACAGAGGCAGAGGCAGGTACATCTCTGAGTTCGAGGCCAGCCTGACATACAAAATAAGTTCTAAGACAACCAAGGCTCCAGAGAGAAACTTTGTCTCAAAAGGAAAAAAGAGGGGGGTGCTGGAGAGACGGTACACAGGTTAAGAGAGGACCCAGGTTCAATTCCCAGCACCACATGGCAGCTCACAACTGACAGAAACTCCAGTTCCAGGGGACCCAACACTCTCACACAGACATACATTCAAGCAAAACACCAATAAAATAAATAATGTTTAAAACTACCCAAACAGAGGCTGGGTGGTGGAGATACACGCCTTTAACCCCAGCATCTAGGAGGCAGAAACAGGCGGATCTCTGTGACTTTGAGGTCAGCCAGGTCTCCAAGAGCTAGTTCTAGGACATGTTCCAAAGCTACAGAGAAACCCTGTCTCGAAAAACAAAACATTATTTGAGTTATGAAAAAAGAGATGAACATAGGTCCACTTTACTAAATCAAATAATAACCCATTAAATAATGTATATGATTTTCAATTAAATAATTTCATTAAATAACATAAAAGAATTTTCAGTGAGTGAATTCTTCTCAAGTAATAAGCACACTTCAACATGAGCTCTCCCGAAGACGTGATATTTAATACTCTTTCACAGCAAGAAAAAGAGAGAAAAAAAATAACTTTTTCTACTATATGCCATGACTACATACAAAAGACATGAAAGAACACTGTGTAAAGTGAATTTAAGGGCGACCAAGAGAAGGGGAAATAAGTCTGAAATTGTACGCCTATTTAGCTAGTGTGTAAATGAAGGCACACTGTTTGAAATAATTTATTTCTCTAATAAGTAAAGCTGGCTTCTGCCCCACTATCACGTAACTTTTTTTTTTTAATCAGATAACTATTTCTACTCCACAAGAAAGAGGGAGAAGGCTGGCGTGTGGTGCACATCTTTAACCCCAGCGCTCAGGAGTCAGAAGCAAGCAGATCTCTATTGTGTGAATCCATCCCGGTCTACATAGCGATTCCAGGACAGCGAAGGCTGAGCCGGGTACACCAGCACAGACCTACTGGGGAGGACGGACAGGGTATTGCAAATTTGAGGCCAGTTGAGGGGAGATGGAGATATTCAACCATGACTAAGCTTTAAAAAATAATATAATCAAGTAAGTTTGGAAAATCCTTGTGCAATAAATGCCAATATGTATGCTAAATTTCTGAAAAGACTCAGCAAATAAACGAAATTTGTTTGATCTAGATTGCATGTGTTATTCCCTGATCCACGAAGTCCCCCAAATACCAACTAGTACAGTCTAAACTTCCCTCACTCTGTTCAGTGACAAAGGCACAGGCTTTTAGATGATAGGCCACACGTTAACTTTTAGATAGGCCACAAGTTAACTTTTATTATAAAGCTAAAACTCAATTTTGTCTCTAGTCTCTAAAATAATGTTCTGTGGGAAAAAATAGGAAATGGAAATTAGCGTAAAATACTTTGGTGGTTTGGATGAGAATGGCTCCCCTAGGTTCGCATCTGAATATCTGTTTGCAGTTGGTGGGAAGGATAAGGAGGTGTGCCTGCTAGAGAAGGTGTTGGGGGGGTAGGGGTAGGCATTGCAGTTTCAGAAGTTCAGTCCCTGTCTCTTGTCTCCCACTTGTGGGCCCCATATGTGAGCTCTCAGCTGCTGCTCCAGGGCCATGCCTGCCTGTCTGCCTGCCTGACCCCACAGCCCCCACCACGATGATCACGGACTAGCAAGCCTCCAATTAAATGCCTTCTTTTATATGCTGCCTTGGTGACGGTGTATCTTGACAACAACAGAAAGCAAGGCAAATACGCACTAATGTTCTCACACTAATGTTACACACTAAGTAGTGAGGACTTCTTATTACAATGTATTTTACACCAGCCGGCACACTAAGTAGTGAGGACTTCTTATTACAATGTATTTTACACCAGCCGGCACACTAAGTAGTGAGGACTTCTTATTACAATGTATTTTACACCAGCCGGCACACTAAGTAGTGAGGACTTCTTATTACAATGTATTTTACACCAGCCGGCACACTAAGTAGTGAGGACTTGGTATTACAATGTATTTTACACCAGCCGGCACACTAAGTAATGAGGACTTGGTATTACAATGTATTTTAGACCAGCTGGCACACTAAGTAGTGAGGACTTCTTATTACAATGTATTTTACACCAGCTGGCACACTAAGTAGTGAGGACTTCATATTACAAGGTATTTTTCACCAGCTGGCACACTAAGTAGCGAGTACTCCCTATTACAATGTATTTTATACCAGCTGGCATGGATTTAGCACTGACTAACTTGATGGACCCAGTGCTAAGCATTTACAGGGAATCACAAAGAACATAGCTAGAGGTGATTTACAGGTTTAGGAGAAACCATTTTAAAAGAACTGAAAAATACCTGGTTAAATTAATTTTACTTGGTCCAAGTGAAGTCCTTGTCCAAAGAAAAGGGGGGATGGGGAGCAGGGAATGAACTCAGAATCTTAAGTATTTCATTAACTGATTTTTAAGTAGAATAAAAAAGCAGAAATTAAAATTTAAACTTATAAATTCATGTCAAGAAGTTGCTCCCAAGCAGTGTCACTATACTCTTACCGTTTTACCGCAAACCTACCGTAAAATTAAGAGGAAAAACACAAGTCTATCTAAAATATACAATTAAAAGCTATTTAAAAAAAACCCAAAAACTAAAAACCTCTTACCTGAGCATGAAAATTGGACATAGTCGTCGTCTCTATATCTTTCTTTCCCAATATCTCCATTTTCACTGGTGAATTGGGAAAATTATATGAAAAGTAGTCTAAAAAGTCGGGTAAGTAAGTAGCTGCCCCATGAACAATACCCATGACATAGAAAGCTGCAGAACTTTCATTTTCACTGAACACTAACCCCACAAATTCTTCTGCAAATCTCCGCATCTCCACAGGAGACAGGCAGGAGAGCTCATTACTGTAGGCATGGACCACAGACGCCCCTCCGTTAGGCTGGTGCTCGATATGAACGAGCCGCTTGAACTCCAGCGTGTCCAACCTCTTCAGGTTATGCTGAACGCGCGGTTCCTTCAACGAGACAAACGGAGATTCACTGTTACCAGAAACCTTAGAGTCACAGTTCTTGGCGTTTAAATGTTTTCCAATGTAATCCTTTATGTGATCATTTAAGACGCCTTTGGCTTCTTGATCCTCAGCCTCAGACAGCAATCCTGCACAGATGGTCTGAATAGACTTGCTATACATTTTTGGACGCTTCCGCTTTTCATTCTCTTTGTGTTTCTTTTTCTTTTTCTTCTTTACTTTCTTAATTTGTAAGTCTTCTATATTTGTTTTTGGTTTCTCCTTCCCACCTGTTGGAAAAGAATTTTTTGAAACTCTGTATTTTAATTAGTTTTTAAAAACATGCTTTTAGAAACTGTTCTGTTACAAGTAAATTTACTTCTGACACTTGTGAAAAATCACTGACATTCATTTTCTATTCAAACTTTACTTTGTCTTTCTTTCCGTCTCATCCATTCCCTGCCTTTACACACAGAGACAGCAGGCTCAGGACAGCTAACAGACCCAGCAGGCTGGGTGCTCACCCCAAGAGTGCATTTCAGAAAGTGTGCTCTTCAAAGGTAGAAAGCAGGAGCTCAGAAACAAATGTCTACAATACCGTTCAGACAGTTCTCATGGATGTACTGTAAAGTTTATTTTGTCTGAGGCTTTAAAAAATCAAATCCAGCAAGGCAGTGGTGGTGCACGCCTTTAATTCCATACTTGGGAGGCAGAGGCAGGTGGATCTCTGTGAGCTCGAGGCCAACCTGGTCTACAAAGCTAGTTCCAGGACACTCAGAGTTGCTATCCAAAAAATACTGTCTTAAAAAAAAAATCAAAAAGAAGGAAGGAAGGAAGGAAGGAAGGAAGGAAGGAAGGAAGGAAGGAAGGAAGGAAGGAAGAATCGATCATATCCAGAGGCCAAGGAGACTTATAGATGACAAAGTCAGAAGAATTCCATAGTGAGACATCGCGTCAGAGCAGGGCACAGTACACCGCACCCCAGTCCCTCCTCAGTAAGCTATACTTGCGTCTACCATAGTCCACGACAGTGTAGAGTTCCAAGTCAAGACTCAGCAGGAACTCTACAGGAGGTGACAAAAATCAGAGCCCTCATACACTAGGTCCCAATGATGCCCAGATGCTAGGTAAAGAGAGAAACAGGGTAGACGGACAATACAAGCTTATATCCTGAAGAGTTTCTGTGAGCAAAAGCAGCAGACCCTGGGTCAAAATTCCAGAAAGTCCATGGGCTATTTAACTAGAAAACTTAAATGTATACAAAAGCACACACATTAATTATTTACATATACACACATAATACTATTTCTCTATTTTCCTTATATAGAAATTTGCACACCATTTCTATGTGTGTTTTAAAAAAAAAAGTTTCCTAAGATAAGTATAAAAAGGACAACAAAGTAACAATTCAGAAAAGAAGACTGTTTCTACTGCTTCCTTTTGGCTTTTGTGTTGAGTATGTCTTTGTAGCACAAGCATCTGGACCTTGGAGACCAGAAGGAGAGGTGAGAGCCTCTGAAACTGAGTTACAGATAAGTGTGAGCCTCCACAAGGACGCATTACACCCAGGTCCTCAGAAAGAGCAGCTACCATGACTCATCTCCCTAGCCCCCTTCCAAGGATCAGCCTGCAGAGACTACAGTGCTGAGGTACAAACCTGAGCCGTACACACTCAGCTTTATTACCGTTCTTAGGATAGTCCAGATAAAATTCTAACAACCTGCCTATTTTGGGGGAGTGGGTGAGTCTCAAACATGGCATACAGTTTAGGATAACCCCGAACTTGATCCTTCCTCCTCCCTTCCCAAGCTCTGAGGTTTTAGGCATGTCCACCACACCCAGGGTTGTGCAGTGCTGAGGACAAGATCCAGGGCTTCTGCACAGTGGGTGGACTTCATCACCTGAGCCACATTCCAGCCCTCACAAGGCTTCTTGCAGCATTTTCCACGTTCACACGTCTCTTATTTCTTTATTTTTCATGACTGAGATGTTCTGCCTAATTCAAAACTAAATCTCTTAGGCCAATTCCCAAAAGACTTGAATCTCAAAAAGAACCACCTCCACCTAGTATCTTTTCTTTATTCAACATTGTTTTCTTTCTCTCTCTTGCGCTCTCTCTCCTCTCTCTCTCTCTCTCTCTCTCTCTCTCTCTCTCTCTCTCTCTCTCTCTCTCTCTCTCTCTCTCTGTGTGTGTGTGTGTGTGTGTGTGTGTTTACACAGGCCTGCAGGTGCATGCCACAGAATGTGTGCTGCAGTCAGAGGAAAACCTTCAGAGTCGATTCTTTCTTTCCATGTAGGTTCCAGACATCAAGGGATCAAATTCAAGTAGTCTAAGTCAGTGGTTCTCAAAATGTGAGTGACCACCCATCAGATATCCAGATAGCAGACAGTTACTATTCATAACAGTAGCAAAATTATAGTTATGAAGTAACAGTGAAATAGTTTTGTTGGTTGAGGGGTCAATACACCATGAGGAATTGTATCAAAGGGTTGAAGTATTAGCCAGGCTGAGAAAACAAATCCCGTCTAGGTATGTATTAACAAAAATAGGGACTGTGTGCTGCCCAGGCGCTGCGTACTCCTCTAGGATGTAAGAAGCCCCTGCGTCAATTTCCAGCACTACATAAGCCAGGTATGGGAGCAGACAACTGTAGCCCCTGACCTCAGAGGCAGAGGAATTCAAGGTCGTCCTTGGCTAAGCGTTAAGTACTAGACTAACCTGTAATACATGAGATACTGTCTCAAAAATTAATTAACTATTCAAATATGACCAAAAATTTAAAGAGTAAGATAGTAGAGTAGCCAAATGAAAGAGCAAAGAAGTTTTAAGAATAATCCAATAAAATAAGAAAAAAAGCCTATCAATAAGATTACAAATATAATTTAAAGGGTATAGGTTGCTTGCTTGGTTTTGGTTTTTTGAGACAGTGTTTCTCTGTATGGCCTCGGCTGTCCTGGAACTCAGAGATCCACCTACCTCTGCTCCTGGGAGTGGGGATTAAAGGCTGCACCACCACTGCCCAGCTTGGGCATAGGTATTAATAGCAACCTCAAACCCCATAATGGAAACTACATGCAAAAAGTACAAATAAAATTATTTTGAAATAAACATCACTGTAATGAAAATGTTTAAAAACTAATTAAATTCACACAACACATTTTTGTATTAAAAAAATCCTGTAACCAACCATATTACTCTGAAATAAAATAGACAACATATTGTCTATTACCTAGAACAAAAAAATTATAACAGCAATTTGAAAAGGCAAGCTTAATCAATAGGAGATTCTTAAGTTGGGCATCAAGAAGCTAAAATATCCTGTCAAATTACTTTATAATTAACTATTACAGTGTGCAAAGATGCTGTGCCTAAGACTGTTGGGCTGGCCCTTGCCTGGAGTTGGAACCCTGAATTCTGAAGGCTCCTACAATGTACTTTGCTGTTTTCACTGGCACAAACAGTACTGTGTAAGCTGAGTACTTGTTTTCTATATGCTAAGTACTTGTATTCCTTCTGGAAGTCTAAATGTTGGTCCACGGTAGACAGATGGCACTGATGTACCAACTCCCAATAAAACCCTGAGTCACTAATGAGCTTCCCTGGTCCAAAACGCTCTATGCAGGCTGTCACAGCTTACTGAAATAAGCATAATCCTATGTAACTCCACTTAGAGAATTCTCAGAAACCTTTGCTTCACAGGTATCGTCCCATGCACTTTTCTCTCTGCTTATTTTCCTTTGCATATTTTCATAATAATAAATCATATCATAGGAACAACTATTATGCTGGGCCTTGTGAGTCTTGCCACCTCTTCACAGAACCTGAATGTAGGCTTGGAAGCCCCCCCAAAACAGAGGTAAAATATATTCTTTCTGTTAAATTAAACTAAGGAACTAGTTTGCAGGGGGCAGATTCTAAGAACACCACGGAATCTCTGATTCATTCTGTCTCACACACGCAGTCACTAGATGAAAACTGTAGAGTACCTTAGGAAATGTCACTCTGAATAGCAACACTCTCGTCTTACAGTAAAAAACACTGAAAGTTCGTGTTACTCTAAACCTGTAATTCTAACAAAACCCATTGACTCTGATATAATAAAAGCCCTTGAGATACATTTAGAAACTAGAGCTGGTGTCTAAGGAACGTGGACAACTCTCAAATTATGTATGACTCAGAGCAAAAGGATGCAGAGCGCAGAACAGGCAAGGACACAGAGACGGGGGCGAAGGACTCCACACATGAAGACCTAGAGCCAAAGTGGGGTGCCAAACTGAAAGCCAGAGAAACAGGAACAGGAAAACAAAGATACACATTCAGCAAGAGATAAAGGGACACCCACAAAAGACAAACACCCCCCCCAAATTGAAACAAGCATATCAACAACACATAGCAGGCAAGGTGGTGTGCATGTGGCTCACTCAGAAGCCTTGGGCCAGCGTGGGCTATACAACCATCTCCAGGAGAGCCTGGGAAGACCTGCCTAAAAGAACAAGGGGGGGGGGAGGAAAGAGTGAGGGAGGGGGCTGAGGACAGGAGGAGGAAAGGGAACAGAAGCATACACTCTAGGGGGCAAATTATAACAAACTTTCTTTAAAAATAAAACTCTGCAACAGGGTGGTGATAGTGCACACCTTCAATCCCAGCACCCGAGAGGCAAAAGCAGGATCTCTGTGAGTTCAAGGCCAGCCTGGTCTACAGATTCCAGGACACCCAGGACTACACAGAGAAACCCTGTCTTGAAAAACCAAAAGATAGATATACAAATAGATAAATAAATAAGTGTTAACTGATACTAATTTCTACTACTAACCTCAGTATATCTTTCTTGCTAACAAAATAAAAGATAAATTTAACCCAGGAAAACTAGACCATCTTTCATATGTGATATAGGAAATAACACATTCAATTCTATTACCACACACAGAAAAGAGAAGCAACAACAATTACTAATATTCAGTCTGTGGTCTCTGGGAAGCAGTTTCAGTTTCTGGGGTTACGTGGGTTTGTAGGGTGGTATGAGCACAGGTGGAGGCCGGGGACAGTCCTAGTGTCTCCTTAGGACAGGTCTGTTAGTAACCAGGAGCCCACAGTTAGGCAAGGCTGGCCCACATCCCCAGCCATGGGAGAGCCACAGGGCATCACAAGGCCTGTTAACTTTAACATGGTTCTGGAGATCAAACTCAGAGTCTCACGCTTAGGGGAAGACACTTCACACAGATCTGCACCCTGGCCAACAGTGTCTGCCAAGGCGCCTTCTGATTGTGAGAGAGAAGGAGGAGGAATCTAGACAGCGATTTCACCAGCACACTAGCATGTGCCGTAATCGAGCCACGTGGTAGAACACAGATTCAAAATATGGGTGAAGTTTTAAGACGAGTTAGCTGGGGAAAAGCCTAAGCCAAGGCCATACTTTCATAATTATTAAGTCTCGGGGTCATTATTTGCAGGCTGGTGGTCCAAAGATAGTTCAACAAGATTCTTAACAACACAATGCTGTCATTCTTTCTGCCATGATTTACCACATCTGTGATCTTTGGTGTGCTATCAATAACCTAGGACACTGTTTTTAACCTATTACACCTGCTCATGATATAACAACATCTTAAAATACCAAAATTAAAATATTTTCTTATAACTTAATTTTAATGAAGTATGTACGTAAGATGGTTGGAACATATGCACATGTTAAAAAATAGTTGGCAGAATTTGGTAGAAAAGGATGAGACCCACTAAATAAGTTTATGTAATGCATTTGTTTAAACTAAGAGCAAGGAGTCCGACTTTGTAAAACAATAAAACTTTCCTATTAAAATCTTTTCACATACACATAATATATACATACATATGTGCAGTCACAAGAAACCTTGTATCGTTCTCTTTTTTGGGTTTTTTGTTTTGTTTAGCTTTTTTTTTTTTTTTTTTTTTTTTAGTATTTTACAATTTTTTTTGTTCTTTTTAAATCAGGGTTTTGCTATGTAACCCAGAATACCTAGAATGTACTCTCCTGTCCAAGGTGGCCTCCTGCTTCAGTCTCCTGAGAGCTAGGATACAGTTGTGAGCCACCATGCTCAGGTTCAAACACACACACACACATTTGTTTACGTATGTGAGTGTTCTGCCTGTGTTATGTATGTGCACACATGCACACTTGGTGCCCAAGGAGGTCAGGAGAAGGCACTGGATCCCCTGGAACTAGAGTTACAGACGGCTGTGAGCCACCGTGCTGGAAGCTGAACCTGAGCTGTCTCAGAGAGCACTGCGCATTAACTCCCGTCTCCCTAACTCCAGTTCAGTGACAGTTTTACAGAAGTCACAGAGGAAGTGAGATCCGTAAGAGAGTTAGTAAGCTAGGCAGTTAATTTACATTTTCAAATATCTGTATGCTACGGCTTGTAACACAGAAGAAACCTATGAGGAGAAAATAAAAGACAGAGGCCATTCCTGCATATCCAGTGTGAAACCCGGGGGGACTGGAGAAATGGTTCCATGGTTGCAGACAACCTGAGTTCAGCTCCCAGCACTCACATGGCAGTAACTCGAGTTTCGGGGAATCTGACACTGTATTCTGGTCTCCACCAGCACCAGGCACAGACAGAGCACATATTTACATGTGCAGGCAAAACACTCATACACACAAAGTTTAAAAAATAAACTACAGCTGGCATGAAGGTACACGCCTTTAACCCAGAGCTCCAAAGGCGGGCGGGCGGGAGGGAGGAAATAAAATAAGTAAATAAAAATTTAAAGAAAAATAATAAAACAACAACAGTAACAAAAGCAAAGGGGCAAAATAAACAGAACAAAGGGATTGAAAACATTAACCAAGAAGTCATCACCTAACTGGGGATACATGTCTTTATGGTGTAAAGAATATTACAGGAAAAAACATCCTGGGGTTGGAGAGCTGGCTCAGTGCTACGAACATTTGCTACTCTTCCAGAGGACCTGGGCTCAGTTCCCAGCTCCCACATTGAGTGGCTTGCAGCCACCTGTAACCCCAGTTCCAAGAGATCCGACAACCTCTTCTGATCCCAGAAGACACTGCATGCATGTGATGAACATACATGTACACTCAGGCACACAGACATAAGATAAATCTATGAATAAAACAGCTGACTTGTACAAAAGTTTATTATGCAAAGAAACAAAGAATATTTGTAAATATGACAAAGAAATGAAAAGAGTCCACATTTTCCATAAGTAATAAAAACTCGTTACTGTGTTTCACACCAGCTACAGGAGAGTGTTATTTTCTTCCTTGTGGATATAAATGTTAACTGTTACCCAAATCCAATCTGAAATTAATGGAAGTCAAAGGGTTCTGATCAACAACTAACAGCCCTGTCTGTCCTGGAACTGGCTTTGTAGACCAGGCTAGCCTCAAACTCAGAGAGATCCTCCTGCCTCTACCTTCTGTGTGCTGGGATTACAGGTGTGCGCCATCCCCAGCTGTTTTTTTTTAAACAACTATCAATCTAACAGAATAGCCAATGCCTTCCCAGCTTCCTAACAAAAGAACGTCACTGACTCATACCTAAGTGAATTTGAGACTGTTCTTATCTCTATTCTAAGATATGTTCTGACTTTTTATAGAATGTGTTATGTTGCTGTCCAACATACCACCCCAAAATTCTTCTCCCTACCTTTCCCATGTGCAAACACAAACTGAACAACTGACTGAACACACAGCACAGGCCTTTCTTTCTTTCCTTCCTTTTTTTTTTGGGGGGGGGGGGGGGGCCTGTCCTGGAACTAGCTCTTGTAGACCAGGCTGGCCTCAAACTCACAGAGATCCGCCTGCCTTTGCCTCCTGAGGTGGATCTCTGTGAGTTCAAGGCCAGCCTGGTCTACAGAGTGAGATCCAGGACAGCCAGGACTAAAGAGAGAAACCGTGTCCTGAAAAGAAAAACAAAAACAAGATACTCTTCAGCAAGCAAGGAAGAGAAGGAGACAGCGCCCCTTGTGGTTTAGCTCAGGGTGAACCGTCCCTCTCAGCCCTCTCTGCGACTCCACTGTGACCTGTAAGGTTACCGCGGCCTTTTATTCCAAATTATATCAACGCATCCATCAAACTACAAACCTGTTTCTGTATAAGCCTACCCATAAAAGCCTGGCACCCTGCGGAGTACAGGCCCAGCGCTAGGGCTGCTCTTCACTCTCAGGAAAAACCATTGCCAGATAGCATTCCTTATTTCGGTACACAGTGACCAGTGTTCTGAACATTATAAATACAAAGTTCACAATACAAACTTACTCTTCAGCAGAATCTTTACATCTCCATTTTCCTTCTTGATCTCACTCATTACTTTGTGTTTCTTTTTTTCTCTCTCTTTTTCTTTGTCGTTCTCTTTAATTTTGTCTTTGATTTTATCTGAAAAGACAAAAAATATTTAAAACTGTTAGAAATCTTCTTTATTCTCCATGAACTTTAGCTCAGTTCCTAGACATATACATAAGAAGACTGAGCGTGGTCACCCGCGCCTCTGATCTCAGTGAGCTGGAGGCCAGTGTGGTCTACACATGAAGTCCGGGGTAGCAAGGACAGCAAAGTGACACCTGATCACCCCGAAAAAGAACAAAAACACAAACAAAATAAACATTATACACACAAAAATCATGATGACAGGAAAAAAATTCCCTTTTCTTTTCCTTTCTCAGTTTTAGGTCAAATTTCTACATTTCTTTCACTGAGCACACAATACAGATCAAAATTTATCACAAATTTAATTTCAATGATAATTTTCCCTCATTTCATGTCATAAAATGCAAGGTTAACTCGAATTACAGAAAACCACAGGCTATCTTTACTGGGGCAGACCGGTAGGCTGCACAGTTCTGCTCTAAAAGCAAGCACACGCACCCTGTTAACACTTCCAACTGTCACAGGATTATCACAAGAATTAGATGAAGACAGAAAATGACAACAAAGAACTACAGGAAGACTAGACACCAGTTCCCTCACCATTTAGGAAGAACATGGTTAGCTAGTAAAACTGTAATACCAAGTTATCAGGCATAAGCATTTAGTGATCTATAGTCTAAAAAATCCAAACAAAGATAGGGCCTTGCCGTCAATAGTTTATATTACTATAAAACTGTGGCAATAAGAACATTTCCACACTAGCCCAGAATGGAGTGTGTAACAGAGGTTTATTTATAACAGGGTAAACTCACAGAATTAGTAGCAATCCACAGTCCTCTGTGTGTGCTAGGAACCAGAACTGAATTAGAAGCCAAAGGGCTCACACACGCCCCATCGCCTCTGCATTTATAGTATAGTCATGGCCTTCTACTTCTTGGAGACTCTGTGGAGGGACTTCATAGCTTCCTATGACACCATATGCATTGGCCTGGCCTCGTGGCCCGACAGCGTTGGTCAGAAAACAGAGTGGCATTTTGACCACGCGAGCTCCTCCCAGGTGAAGAGTGGCTTAGAAAGGACTCAGGAGGAGCTTGAGCTCCAGCCTCCAGCACTTCGGTCCCTGGCGGGCACAGGTGTGGCCAATGTCCCTGCCTCAGAGAACATTCTTTATGGGTCACCTAGGAAGAAGTCGGAAACACCCTGGCCTTCTTCACCCCTTCTGTGGTCTGAGTTATCTGAACCTGTTCTACAGTCCAGCCAGGACTCAGAAGGTGGTGCTGAGGAACACCTGGCAAGTCTTCCACAGAGGAGTGGTGTGGCTTTTCTGTCTCACCTCCAGTCCTCCTGTGACTACATGGCTGTCATTAAGGACATGAATCTCCAAGTCTGCCTAGCCAGTCCCTGCCAAACTCCACATCTTCATTTCTTTTTTTTTAAATATTTACTTGTTTATTTTATGTAAATTGGTACCATTATCTGCAAGTACAGCTTTATGCCAGTAGAGGGCATCAGATCCCACTATAGATGGTTGTGAGCTCCGTGTGGTTGCTGGGAATTGAACTCAGGACCTCTGGAAGAGCAGCCAGTGCTCTTAACCACTGAGCCATCTCTCCAGCCCCCACACCTTCATTTCTTTAAGGTACTTATAACCAAATCGTCTTTCATCCTCTTTCCAGGTTAACAAAGTACAGGCAACATGAAGGTGAAGAGGGTTAGTGAAGGAGGAAGCGACATCACAGGTGAGAATCAACAAAAACATGTATGAAAACGTCCGAACAAAACCCATTCGTCTGCTTATTAGTTTTTAAAAAGCTAAAACTGTGAGTGTCTCAAAGGGGCAACACATTAATTAAATCTCTTCAAAATAATTCATCACATCACTTTTGCTTAGAACAAATTAAACAAATTCTCCTTGCTCTGTCTAACTAAAAGAAGAAAACACGGTTGGTGTCAGCAGGTCCTAGAAGCCCCACCACACAGACTGGGGAGATAGTTAAAGTGCAGGCTTGGGAAAACAAGGTGTAGCTGCGCCTCACAGAAGAGCAGGGGACAGAGAAAAGGAGACCTCCAGACATTTCTCTGTTCTCCCATATGTTTTTTGGAGGACTGCAGGGTAGAGAATGTCTGTCATCTTTGGAACACTCCTACGTATCTGACGTGTGAACACGCTAGTTTTGCACAGCAAGAAGGATGACTGTGTGCATCTCCCACAACCCAGCACCTGGAGCACAGCAAGGATGACTGTGTGCATCTCCCACAACTCAGCACCTGGAGCACAGCAAGGATGACTGTGTGCATCTCCCACAACTCAGCACCTGGAGCACAGCAAGGATGACTGTGTGCATCTCCCACAACCCAGCACCTGGAGCACAGCAAGGATGACTGTGTGCATCTCCCACAACTCAGCACCTGGAGCACAGCAAGGATGACTGTGTGCATCTCCCACAACTCAGCACCTGGAGCACAGCAAGGATGACTGTGTGCATCTCCCACAACTCAGCACCTGGAGCACAGCAAGGATGACTGTGTGCATCTCCCACAACTCAGCACCTGGAGCACAGCAAGGATGACTGTGTGCATCTCCCACAACTCAGCACCTGGAGCACAGCAAGGATGACTGAGAGAATTTCCCACAACTCAGAGTACCTGGAGCACAGCAAGGATGACTGAGAGCATCTCCCACAACTCAGCACCTGGAGCACAGCAAGGATGACTGTGTGCATCTCCCACAACTCAGCACCTGGAGCACAGCAAGGATGACTGAGAGAATTTCCCACAACTCAGAGTACCTGGAGCACAGCAAGGATGACTGAGAGCATCTCCCACAACTCAGCACCTGGAGCACAGCAAGGATGACTGTGTGCATCTCCCACAACTCAGCACCTGGAGCACAGCAAGGATGACTGAGAGCATCTCCCACAACTCAGCACCTGGAGCACAGCAAGGATGACTGTGTGCATCTCCCACAACTCAGCACCTGGAGCACAGCAAGGATGACTGAGAGCATCTCCCACAACTCAGCACCTGGAGCACAGCAAGGATGACTGTGTGCATCTCCCACAACTCAGCACCTGGAGCACAGCAAGGATGACTGAGAGCATCTCCCACAACTCAGCACCTGGAGCACAGCAAGGATGACTGAGAGAATTTCCCACAACTCAGCACCTGGAGCACAGCAAGGATGACTGAGAGCATCTCCCACAACTCAGCACCTGGAGCACAGCAAGGATGACTGTGTGCATCTCCCACAACTCAGCACCTGGAGCACAGCAAGGATGACTGTGTGCATCTCCCACAACTCAGCACCTGGAGCACAGCAAGGATGACTGAGGGCATCTCCCACAACTCAGAGCACCTGGACAAGGGGGCCTGCAGGTCTGGCAGAGCCGTTTACACTGCACACAAAAGCAAGCAAAGCAAAGGCTTTTTTCCCCCAAATAAGGCCCAGAAACTCGCTGTTTTCTCTGCAGTTTTCAGTTCTGTTACACTGGTATGCTGTTCAAGACTTTTGAGGTCAGTACTTAATTTTTCTGTCTTTTCTTCCTCTACTTACCAATGCCATTCCAGATTCCTTGCTCAAATGTAGTATTTCAACATTTCTGCTAATTACACTTAAGAATGCCTTTGCCTAACCCAACTCAGTCTGCCAAAATCATATGTTCCTTTTTCGAGAATTCCTTTATCCCTACCAATTAAAAATGATTTTATGCCAGGCGGTGGTGGCGTACACCTTTAATCTCAGCACTCGGGAGGCAGAGGCAGGCAGATCCCTGTGAGTTCGAGGCCAGCCTGGTCTATAAAGCAGGTTCCAGGACAGCTAGGACTGTTACACAGAGAAACAGTCTTAAGAAACCAAAGGAAGGGAAAGAGAGGGAGGAAGGAAAGAAGGGACAGAGAGAGGGAGAGAAGAAGGGATGGAGGGAAGAAAGGAAGGAAAGTAGGAAGAAGGGAAAACAACTATGATCCTCCTAGATGTGACGGAGAAAGCTTACTGTAGACAAGAGAAAAACACAGCTAGAGGCAGAGACATCTGGGGAAGTGCACAGTGGACATCATCAGCAGGCTGAACTGGGCCATGTGGAAGCAGGGAGAGGAGAGGGAGAGCCAGGAGGCAAAGAGGTCAAAGGGTAAATTGGGCTGGCATAATGGCTGGGTTCCATAAGAACCAGAGTAGTTTGGGTAGGCTCCAGGTGTGCTGGTCAGTACGGGGTCTGCTCTGGTATGTTAGTAGGCACCTCCTGGTTTGAAACCTAATGATCTAGCTCGTTATTCACTCTCCAGTGAAATTACAAACAGTTTAGTTTGCATTCCCCGCCCCCTACAGCAGGCAATACCTCTGCACTTGTTTAATTCCTGTAAGATACAAGCAGAAGGACAAAACAGGAGAGTCCTAATACAAAGTAAAAAAAAAAAAATGAAAGATGCAGAATTAGCCAGATATGTAGTGTGCACCTTTATGCTGCACAAATTCTAATTGTTCTTAATAATAAAAACCCAGAGTCAGATATTAGAGGGTGAAAGCTGAGAGGTCAGAGAAGCAGAACAGTCAGTCACTAGAGAGTTTACTTCTACCGATGCTCAGACAAAATGGGCATCCCGTCTCCACGAATCCTCAGACTACGTCTGAGCTTCTGTCCCCTCCCACCTTATATACCTGCCTCCACTCCTTAGGATTAAAGGTGTGCGATCCCAAGGGCTGGGATCACCTTTGTGTGAGCTCTGTCTCTCTTTTAGACAGATTCAATTTCGCGTAGCCCAGGGTGGCCTTGAACTCGAGGAGGTCCAGATCCGGAGATCCACCTGCCTGTCTTCTGAGTTGCTGGGATTAAAGGTACGTGCCACCACTGCCTGGCCTCTATGGCCAACTAATGGTTTAGCTCTGCACTCTGATTTTCAGGCAAACTTTATTTGTTCATTCAAAAGCAACACATCACTATACCTTTACCCAGCACTAGGGAGGCAGAGGCAGCTAGGTCTCTGAGTTTGAAGCCAATCTGGTAATGTAGTAAGTTCTAGCAATGTCAGGGCTACACAGTGAGACCCTGCCTAAGATAAAAAGAAAGGGATGCTGGGGGGGGGGGGGGCATGTTACTAGGAATGTAAAAAGAAATCTTTCCCATGAAAAGACAGTTGTAAGGCAGACAGTAAAGTACCTGACCCTTCCTGTAAATGTTCGTCCACGCAGGCAGGCATGGTTTGCTGGAAGGGTAAGTAGTCTTTAAATCAATGAAACTTATGTGTATTAAGAACTGAGCCAGGTGGTGGTGGCGCACGCCTTTAATCTCAGCACCTGGGAGGAAAAGGAAGGCGGGTCTCCAGCCTGGTCTATCCTAGTCTATCCGGCCAAAGTTACAGAGAAACTCAGAAACTCAGCCTCGTAAAGTAAACAAGAAGAAGACTAAGAGACTGGAACATCCAGCTCCATCCAACCCAGCTCACGGGCCTTGTAAACTGCTGGCCTGAGAGAGTCCTGGAGCCGCTGCTCTGGGGCTTCTAAAACCCCAGGCTATGCGGACTCTGGAGGGCAAAGGTCGTTTGCTTCTCTTCTCCATTATTCTCTTTCGTGGTAAATGGTAACAACATAGCACAGTTACTCTTACAGCAACAGTCACAACGACCTACGCTTCCTAGAGTACTACAGTCTCTATCACTGACGAGTCACCAGCAGGAAGGCCCACTGCAGGCCCATGGGATCAAATACCCCCTCTGACCTGTACAAGCACCAAGCATACATGTTGTACACACTTGCCTGCAAACAAGCACTCACACACTATCTGGTTTTTCTCGGCCTAGTATCTTAACTGAGAAAATGTCTCCATGGGATTGGCCTGTAGGACATTGTCTTAAATAAGCAGCGGATGAGGAAGGCCCAGCCTCTGTGGTAAAGCGACCCTTGGGCTGGGGGTCCCTGACTTGAGGAAACCCTGGGGATAAGCCAGTAAGCAGCACTCCTCCATGGCTTCTGCCTTAGTTCTTGTCCTGACTTACGTCAATGCTGGACTGTAAGATGAACTATAAACTGAAATAAAACATTTCCTCCCCCAGGTTGCTTTTGGCCATGATGTTTTACCAAAACAGAAATAACATTTTCTTTGAAATAGAAATTCTAAGACACAAATATAAAATAAACAGCGTTAAAACAAAGAAAAGAGACAAAGAAAAACAAGTGCAGGAATTTGAGCAGCACGGGGGGGGGCAAAATTTAGTTCCACTTAAAATGTACTAAGTAAAAATTCTTAGGCAATTATACGTACACACGCAAAAGAAAAAGTGTGCGTGCGTGGGTGTGTGTGTAACTGGCTCAAGCATCCAAAGCCCATAAGAAGTTGGCTCGTGCTCGTCTGAGGCCAAACTGAAACCTGCTAAGACATGGAGAGAGGCTGGCAAAAGGCCCCACAAGTGAAATGCTTGCTCTGCCGGCATGAGGACTCCAGGTTAGCTCGAGAGCCCACACAGGTCAGCATGGCAGCTCAACACCGCAGACTCTCGTCTGGCCTCAACACATGTGCCATGATACTTGCCCACATTTACACCAATACACATACATCATAGTCACGCACACAAATTTAAGCCATGGGGAGGGGTCAGTTTAGTATCCTGTCATCTCTCGCAGGGTAACAGGATATGCACTGAGTCGTCTTGGCTCTCCTATGTGATTCCTTACTCCAGACACTGAAGCAGCAGGAACCCCACAAAGTCAGTTCCAGGCCAGCTAGGCTACAACATGCATCTGTCCCTGTGATAGAACACAGACCAAAGCACCTTTGGCTCCCAGGCTGCACCCAGCATCAGAGGCGGGCTGGGCTGGGCTGGGCGGACACTCCAGGCAGGAACAGGACCACTTGCCAGGGGCGGTACAAGCCACAGTGGGCTGGGCCTGTCCATAGCAATCGCTAATCAAGAAAATGCCATGCCCCCAAAGACTTGCCCACAGGCCAATCTGATCCAGGCAATTCATCAACAGAGGTTTCCTCTGGTTTGTGTCAAGTTGTAAAAAAAAAACAAAAAACCAAGGGCACACAAAAGTCTAGCCTTCAAAATCCTAAAATGTTCAAGTTTACAAGAACCTTGAGCACCTAGCCCCAATGTCTCCCTGTAGAGACGAGACAAGTTTTACCCCTCTTCTAAGGCAAGGATTCAGACAAAGGAGACAGTTCAGTCAGCAAATGCTCGCTGCAGAGGTAGGAGGCCCTGAGCTGGGTCCCCAGCATCCATACAGGAACAGTCAGTCCAAGCATGGCAGTGTAAGCTTGGGATCCCATGCTGGGGGGGGGGGAGGGGAGGAGGAACAGGCTCCCCTCCTACCTCCTCCAGTGCTCTGTCCAGACAGCCTAGCCTAAAGCGCAAGCCCCATCCCAGTCCCATTTTCTGAGAGCTTGTCTCAGAAGGAGCAAGGGAATGGGGGGGGAAGGGGGCTCCTGAAAAACAATACTAGAGGTGGTGTACTAGTCATATAATGCCACCACACCAACACCAACACCATTTACACCCTTCCCCAACACACACACACATTTCAAGATTTCAAGGCCAATCATGGTGGGTCACACCTATAACCCCAGCATTTGGGAGGTAAAGACAGATAAAGACTAGTTCAAGGCTGGCCTAATCCACATAGTAAATTCTAAACCAGCTGGGCCTAAAGAAAAGCACGGTCTCAAAAGTAAGTCACAGATTCACCAAGGCCTCCTCGTTTCTGTGTTGTACAACTCAGACGTTTGCCACGCGTAAGTCTATTCCATCTAAGGAGCTAGAGACGGCTCAGTGGTTAGGAGCACAGACTGCTCTTCCAGAGGACCCGGGCTTGATAACCTCTTCCTGCCTCTAAAAGCAATGTACACGTGAACACACATGCAGACAATACTCATACACATACAAATAAATCTCAGCTATTTTTAAAAACAGCAAAATTGCATATAACACATCCACCTATTGGTAACAGATCAGATTTTACTAAAAATAATCACGGCGCTATACTTGATATGGCAATCTTTTGGGCAGAGACCTTTTTGATCCAAGAGAGTATTATTCTGAAATAAAGACCCATACTCCTGCTGGGCAGTGGTGGTGCCCTCGGGAGGCAGAGACAGACGGGTCTCTGTGCGCAGCCTGATCTACAGAACGAGTACTAGAACAGACTTCAAAAGCTAGAGAAGAAGCGCTAGGAAAAAAAAATCAAAAAAACCTCCCAAATCACTGCTGGTTAAATCGTTTTGTAAACAGACACTTAGAACACAGAATATTCTGTTTTACGATATAATGAAAAGCTTTTGTGAGGGTGACCAACTTTGACAACTCATTATTAACCAAGCATAATTCTATTACCCACACAATTCACTCCCTTTTAACTCCCACACCACAGACAACGATCTCTGGTGCTTACTTCAGTCTGCCCTGCGCACCCCAGTCAACAACTTCTGATCCCATCACACTCTCCTGTGCTCTCAGTGTCAAAGAGCTGACGCAATGTTTCAGAACGGCAAGAATATCTTCCAGGCTGAAATATATGCAATTAATTTCCCCCAACATTTACCAAGCACCCAGAAGATGAAGGCTGTACTAAAAATGAGATAATGGGGAATATAAACTCCACAGAGTTTAGAGCAGTAAGACTCCTCTGGGAGTGAAATGACCCTCACAAGGATCTCAGGTCAGATAGCCTGCATATCAGATTTTTGCATTACAATTCCGAACAGTAGCAAAATTACAGTTATGAAGTAGCAATGAAATAGTTTTCTGGCTGGGGCCACAAGTTAGGAACTGTATTGAAGGGTCACAGCACCAGGAAGGCTGAGAACCACCGGTTTAGAGTCCAGTAAAGACACGGTCTGGGAATGCTGGACTTGCCTGGCGTGGCGCAAGCCCCCATCTGACCATCAGCAGATGGAAAGGATAGGACTAAAGAAGAGCAAGTGGCCCGCGAGTGGCAGCAAGGACATTTAACCCAGCTCAAAGCAGCAGAGATCTCGGTAGCGAAGGCCTGAAACAAGTAGGATTCGGTGGGACAGCAGTGTGGAGCTGGGAATGGAGAAAATTCTGCACAATGAGGAGCTCCTTGGAGGTGCTGAGAGCTCAGCAAGGATATGAACAACCGAAAGCACCTGACAACATTTTAAAGAAACTGAGCTGCATCTCAACAGGAAAGTGATATGACCAGGTACGTACTTAGGTCTCGTTACACTCACTACACTGTGAATTGAAAGAGCACAGATCTGAGGTGGAGGCCACGAGGAGGCAACTATAAACATCTCGGGCATGATGATATGGTAATCCAAAAGTAAATAAAGACACAAAAGACAAAGGCCTGAACTGACCAGAGTTGGCAGCGGGCTGGGTGGGAATGGAGGACAGAATTCAGAATCCCAGCTTGACTCACTGCGTAAAGACCACAGGAAACCACAAAGGCAGGAGGACACCACACACACTGGATAGGAGTTGTGTTGTGAAAAGTTTCCTCCCAGACAAAAACCTTCCACCCTGCAGGGAAGCTCCTCAGTAAGGAAGGCAAACAACTCAAAATGCTTCAGGAAGTCCCTGAAATGGTCCAGATTCACTAGGCCCCTCCCTGACAGAGTAAACAGTAAGAGCTCAGAGGAAGTCAAAGCTGAGCAGCAAAGACTGTCAAAGCTGAAAAGCTACCAAGACAACTCAGACCTTAACAACTTCCTGAAAGAAGCAGGAACTAGCCAAGCTGCCAGGACTGGAAGGGACACTCTCCGGCCTGCTGAGCTGTCATCCCTGCCGAGGTGGCCTTGGCGATACAGCTGTCCGAGTCACGCCTGCCCCTGTCAGTAACCACAGTAAAACTCACCGGCTCAGCAAGTTGGAATCCAGTGGTATCCATCCATTCTTTGATCTGCCGTGGGCTCCCTGTCTAGGGTGAGTGGACTCTGTCACACAGCATTATGTCAGCAGAAAGCTGAATATTAAAACACTGGCCCAAACTCCGACAGGCACTGAAGTTACTAACAGAAGAAATAAGACAATACACGGAGGAAGAAACGCTGGAGGATAAACTCTTAAACTGTAGACTGGAATAAGGGTTAGGGAAACCAGGCTTAGTCTTGGCTTCTAGAGAGCTTTTCTAGGCTAACGGCTAACTGGTGGATGCCCTGTTCCTTACAGAAACCGCAGCCATGCTCCCGATGCTTTCGGGGTGGCCCTCTCCACAGATGTCTACACAGGAGCACACACTAACAAGGTGTAATCACCCTCTCTGTAGAATACTCAAAGTACTTCTGAACTCAGCACTAATTGTGGGCGTTATCTAGTAACAGACCTCTACACTCTGTCTATGGCTCAAATTCAGCTCTGCAGGCCTACACACAACTTTTAAATCATATCCTTATCCTCTCCATCTGAAATTATATATGTATGAATAAATCCAATTCTCTTTTTTAATGATTCATTTTTATGTGCACTGGTGTTCTGCCTACATGTATGTCTGGGTGAGGATATCAGATCCCTTAGAACTGGAGTTACAAACAGGTGTGAGCTGCCATGTGGGTGCTGGGCATTGAACCGGGATCCTTTAGAAGAGCAGCCAGGACTCTTAACGACAGAGTTTTCTCTAACCTGAATAAATCCAATTTTCTTGCTACAGATTCAACAATCAATATACCTTACTACAATTCCCTCTAAAAGTAGTTATCTTTCTGTGTTCAGAATCTCAGTCATATTATCAATTTCAAATAGAAAATTACTTCCATGTCACTCTCTCTCCTGCACTTTCAGCCAATCCATCATACATTCTGCCGAGTTGTTTTTCCTATATTATCAATCTGAATATATTATCACCCTACAAAAGCAAACAACAAAAACCTGCCTGCCTTGTTAATGCCTACAAAATGAAGTGACCCCCCCCATCTCCCAGGCACACCAAGGTACGTGACCCCCCCCCATCTCCCAGGCACACCAAGGTACGTGACCCCCCCATCTCCCAGGCACACCAAGGTACATGATCCCCCCCATCTCCCAGGCACACCAAGGTACGTGACCCCCCCATCTCCCAGGCACACCAAGGTACATGATCCCCCCCATCTCCCAGGCACACCAAGGTACGTGACCCCCCATCTCCCAGGCACACCTAGGTACATGCATGACCCCCCCCAATATACGCAAAATAAACTAAGTTGTTCCCTGATCTCCTAGGCACATCTAGGTACGTGACCCCCCCAATATACGCAAAATAAACAAATAATAAAAACTTGTAAAGCATCAATCTCATCCAAATGGCTCTACTCACAGACTACTGAATATTCCACACATGTTAATTTTCCTATAATCGTTTTTAAGAGGTTTTTTTCTTTTGCATGAGTTGCATGCATGGGGTAAGGTTGGGGAGCAGGGGTGCCAGAAAGAGGCACTGGATCCCCTGGAACTGCAGCTACAGGTTGTTGAGAGCCACAGCGTGTGTTGGGAACTGAGAGATCCTCTTCAAGATTATCAAGTGCTCATAACCACTGTGCCATCTCGAAGCCTCTCCACCCTCCTTTCCACCATTTTCCCACCCCCAAAATGCCTTCTCCATCATCTCCACATGTAAACACAACTGGTCTTCCAGAGCCCAATTTTCTGACTGTCAAATAATCTCACATGCTATCTTATCTATAGGTCTGGCTGAAGACCCAAACAAAATGAACACAATTTACTCAGCAGCTGAGAGCTAGAACTCTGAAGCCAGATCATCTGCAAGTCTGAAACCTAGACTTCCATGCATTTTATAGTTACATTCTATAGACTGCTACACAGTCTCTGTAAAAGACTAATATCTAGCATTTTAAAAGAATTATAAAACATATAAAACTATAGGTAAAATGCTGACTACAGTTCCATAAATGCCACTGTCATTTCTGTTCTCAAGTTCATATTCTAGCTCAAGGTGTACCTAAGAACATTCTGCATCAATCCATGACCTATCACAAACACGTCTGACTGAACTAACTAGTTCTCATTACCTTCAAACAGGACAACTGAGTAGTAGTCAATATTTGCTACCTTTTTCTTGTTGTTGTTCTTCCTAAACAGGGTTTCTCTGTGTAGCCCTGGCTGTCCTGGAACTCACTCTGTAGACCAGACTAGCCTTGAACTCAGAGATCTGCCTGCTTCTATTTCCCACGAGTTGAAATTAAAGGCATACACCACCAAGCCTGGTCATATTTGCTATCTTTTTTATTTTTACTATGTGTGATGTATGTACGTGTGTATTTATGTACATGAGTGTTCTGTCTTCCTAGGTCTGCACAACAGAGGAGGGCATCGGATTCCACTACAGGTGGATCTGAGTCACCATGTGGTTGCTGGGAATTGAACTCAGGACCTCTGAAGAGCAGCCAGTCCTCCTTACCACTGAGCCGCCTCTCCAGCCTTGTGCCTGTTATCTTTAAGATACAATATTCACCATAATTCAGCTAGAAAACAACAGCAGAGCAACTGCTCTCCAGAACTGCTCCACATAACAAACCAATGAAAGTGGCTCTGAATTAAATATCTATTAAAGCAATAAAATTGAAGCAAGCATGAAGGTTATACCCAGAATATATTATATTGTTTTTATTTTTATCTATATTACATTTTTCAATATAAAATGTTAAATTTTTTCAATCTATAATTCAAGAATATAAAGTATACAATGTAAGGATCAGTCTGTGTTCAAAATAAATAGATTTGAAGTTACAAAGTAGTCTAGTGGATAAGACACATAATTTTGTTTACTAAATACAAGGTTGTAAAATAGTTCATACTTGCTATTTTTATTATAGCAAAAAAAAAAAATCAAAACTTTTATTTTTCCATAGTCTATTTTAAACAGTTCATCTAAATTTGAAAAGTTTAATTCACCAAGGAAGACAGAAAAGTTGAGATTTATTATAATCAATGTAAAACCTTTGAAATAGTCATTTCTTTCAAAAAGCTAGTACAGGGCTTTCAAAGTGGCTCACTAGGCAAAGGCACTTCCCAAGTCCAACACCAAGGCTCAACCCTGGGGCCTACACAGTGCAGGGGCTGAGGGGCTCCCTCCTGAAAGCTGTCCTCTGACCTCTACATGCATCTGGGGCACATGCATACACACACACACGCATGCTGGGGCACATGCTTACACACACATATGCTGAGGCACATGCTTACACATACATGCATTCTGGGGCATTTGCTTACACAGCTCCATCTACACGCAAAAATGAATAGTTTTACTTTTTGAACAAAAGCTAGAACATGGCAATATTTTATACGCGTATATACATGACATTTTCAGACACCAGGAAGTCATATGCATATGAACTCCAGCTACAGGTGCACACACCACATCAGAGAGAAAAGGAAGGCTGGGAATGCTCACCCCTTAGGAGCAGCTTCAGTGAAAACAAACGAGAAAGAGTGGAGCCAGAGAGGTGGCGCAGCTAAGAGCACCGGCTGTTTTCTCAGAGGACTGTAATTCCAGTTCCTGAGATCTATACCCTCATCTTCTGGCCTCAGGCACCAGGCACACACCTGGTTTATAGCCATACAGGCAGACGGAATACCATACAGAGTAAACAAATAAATGTCAGGCTCCTATCTCCTCAGCAATCACACTATGAAAAGGTGACATCATCCCTTAACGAGTATGTATGCCTCTCAGTCATAACGAGGGCTCACGCCATTCACAGGAGGAAGAAAACGCGAGATAAAGTGAGTGAATGACCAGCCAGTTTCGAAAGGACAAACAGCACATGCGTGTGACTCCTGGGTCTCACACGTGAAGCTGAGACGTCCAGGTGGCATGGAAGGAGAATAAGGCTGATGGCAGGGGGTAAGCACAGAGTGGTATGTCCTCCATACAATACACTTGGACAACGGGAAGAAAGAGAAGCATAAAGACCACCTTTGGTGTAATCAGAAGATACTTTAACTATAACTTGGAATATAAAGCATAAAACAACAACAACCACAAAAAGTAAAATGGTAGATGCTTTGGTGAACAGGACAGAGACACGATGACAATCTTGTTGGCAGCACCGGGGTTTGTGTACACCAGGTAAGCACTCTCCCACAACCCCAACTTGATGAGGACAATCTTACACACCATAAAAAGAGCTGGAAATGGGAGGCAGTGGGCAAAGAGGGCAGAACACCCACATATTCCTAAGGAAAACAGGTAAATTCTCTAGAATAGCTCCAGGCCCAGGAGTTCCCACAGAGAAAAGGGAGGGCTTGAGATGAAAGCAAGGAAACTGAGTTTATCAAACAGCTAGCAAGATCTGTGGCTTTCTTCTCCCCTGCTCACCAGAACCCAGACACCTGTGTCTGTGCTGCACAAGAGACTGGGCTTCTAGGGGCAGAATAAGAAGTCACAAACGGGAGAGACGGATCCAAGTAAGGCTGGTGGCCTTTTAGGAAGAAACCACTGCGTCCCACTGTGCCTCTGAGAAAGGCCCGTGAGTACACACAGCTGGGAAGGACACACCTGCAGACAGGGAGCGGCCCTTCAGAACCCTGATCTCAGGCTCCCAGCGTCCTGCAAGCTAGGCCACCTAGTCTAGGTGAGGAAGCAATTCTGTCCAGCATCTGGCACAGAAGAAACAGAAATGAAGTTTAGTCTGAAGAAGCAGAGTGCTTAATCCAGAAAAAACCAGAGCAGATAAAACATGAGCTGGGTGAGTAAGCCCTGCGCGTTTGTGCTCAGGGGCTTTCGATGAATCTTGGTAACTTTCTCTAAATTGAAAGAACTGCTAAAAATAAGACAGACTTGAGGGCAGCCTCCAAATAAATGAGACCAAAACAAACAGGAAAAAAAGATTAGTACAACCAAAGCAAGGCAGGAAACAGAACATTTCAAAGAAACTATAATTAGCTTCCTTGAAGAAATAACAGAGATGCTAAGCCCGGTCGGTTTTAAAGAAAGGTATTACAATACAGGAAGAAAAACACAAGGCTTATACTCTTCTTTTTCTTTAAAGCTGAAATTGTAAAACTCAGAGAGAGAGCTGGCACACCCCGAAACAGAGCGGACAACTGCAGAGATCAGCTTCTCTACACAGCAGCACCAGAGGGGACAACAAGGTTCATCTGCAGACTTCCCAGGGCAGGCGGTCTGAGAAAATCCTCAACAGTCCAGTGCGGGGGGGGGGGGGGGGGGGGGGGAATCAAACCCAAAGAAACTACAGTTTCTACACATTCCTCACAGTACCGCTAGTAGAAAAAATGAGACTATGAGAGTAACCTACCAGAAAAAGGAACACAACAGCAAGGAAAGAACCTGGGGCGTCATCAGTGAGCTCAAGGCCCAGGGCAGACAGCTTATGCACAGGCCTTTAAGAGGAAGCGACCGGACGAATTCAGGAAGAAGGGACAGAAGGGATTGTCGTTTACATGGAAAATTACATGAAGAAGCATGTTAGAGAAGAAGCCGCTGGAGGGTACAGGAAGACTTCACTAGAAGACGGAGGTGGAGGCGGAGGGGGGGGTACAATAGGTCACCCCAAACACAACCTTAGCAGACTATCACCTCTCAGAAGAGTGGGACTGGGAAGGACGCTCAGTGGGCAGGCAGCTGGCTGCTCCTCATGAGGACGTGAGTGTGACTGTTACCCCAGCACTGGGGGACAGGCGGGGACCCACAGAGCACTCTGGCCTGTCAGCTTAGCCACAGACAAGCTTTCTGGTTCGGTGAGAGATGCTATCTCAAGGCAGTGAGGTAGAGAGCAATAGAAAACACCCGAATCCCTGTCTGGCCTCTGTATGAGCATGCAGCACGCATAAACCCCAGGCTGCACATACACACAGCGACACAGACACAGACAGAAAACAGTCCATCGCTGGAGAGTGTGAAAGCGCATGGCACCCTCAGCACACCGTCGTTAAGGCACACCGTTTTTACCGCACACCGTTTTTACTTTTTTCTTTTTTAAAAGGACAGGCAGCCCAGGCTGGTCTAAGACCACAAATCCTCTGGCTCCCTCTCAAATGCTCGGATTAAAGGCATGCACCATCATGCCTATTTCTATACTTTTCAATTCAAATGTCACTTGGTGTTAAAGAAAAATTTAGTAGTTCATGTGGTTATTTTGTAATTTTAAAAATTCATTCCGATGTGGAGCAGTGGTGGCGCACACCTTTACTCCAGCACTCGGGAGTCAGAGGCAGGCGGATCTCAGGAGGGAGAGGACAGCTGTTCTAAAGCCTGCCTGAACTGCACAACACTATGTAAGCCCTGAAGCCTGTGCACAGCTACAGCCCATCAGACCCCTGGAGACGACAGGCACACACCATGTCAGCTCTGTGCGCAAGACCCTACATTAGGGCCCTCCTGGCTTGAAAGGCGGGTTAGGACTGACCCACCTTTAATTCACGGTAGGGTTAGGAAAATTAATAGCCATGCTTCAGACTCAGCAACTATTAAATGTTGTCTCAGATTGCTTCAAATACACATTTACTTTATCTGAATGCTTCTGTTAGGTAAATGAAGCTAAGATCTAGCTGGGTGTGATGGCCCAGACACAAGATGTAGTGGCTCACACCCGAATCCCAGCACTAACTGGGCTGAAGCCAGCCTGTTGGTTCTACATGGTAGTTGGCCAGCCAGAGCTACAAACAACACAACAAACAAAAACAAATAAACAACAAAGAAACAGTTCTAAAGATGTTTGAAACCGTATGTAAACATAGCAGTGAGGGTTAATACAGGTGCAGAACTGAGATGTAGTTTTTTCTCTTTTTGTTTTGTTTTGTTTTTTTTTTTTTTTGAGACAGGGTTTCTCTGTGTGGCCCTGGCTGTCCTGGAACTCGGGCTGAAGACCAGGCCTCGAATCCAGAGATCTGCCTGCCTCTTCCACCTCCACCCCCTCCCAGTGCTGGGATTAAGGTCATGTGCCATCACTGCCCGGCAAGATCTATTTTTCTCAAAAGTCTTTATACCTAATTTCTGGTACTTAGTCTGTTAAGTCAATGTGCTGTATGTAAACAAGGGGTTTCTGAACTAGTACCGCCAACTTAAGAGATTCATTTAAAGAGTATATCTGTCAAACAACAATCACTTATTCATTCACTAAGATTTGTATAAAACGCACTGAAAATAAACACTGCCTATACTTGCAACAATCTATGAAACAAATATATTTAAAAATCTTGTTACTTTGTTATCACTTTTTTTGTTAAAGCAGAACCTAGATGCAGTCAAATTCAAACCCTAGAGTGCACCAAAATACTGAAAAGCTACCTTTTGCTTTGATTTTAATTTCCCCCCCCAAAAGTGCTGCTTCTAGCCAAAAAAAATAAATTATTTAAAGTTAATAGTTAACATCTAGCTACAAGTAGTAGCCCCACCTTTAATCCCAGCAGATAGATCTCTGACTTCGAGGCTAGCCTGGTCTACAAAGTGAATTCCAGGATAGCCAAGGCTACATAGACAAGCCCTGTCTCAAAACACAAAAACAGAAAGAAAGAGACACAGAGGAAAAGAAAACAGTTACCATCTAATCATTATCCCACACGGGTCATGGAAAATATCTTTCCCACCTCTTAACGTTAAAACCGTCACTGCTGATACTTAAAAGTAACAGGTAGCCCACAACAGAAGGGGTTTAGGTTCGGGGGTTACTACATTTCTTTGGAGGGGCTCACTTATTGTCACAGAAGACCTGGAGGTTAGAGGACACCTTGTGGGAAGCTGGTTCCCTCCATCCTGTGGGTCCTGGGGACTGAACCCAGATTGTCATGCTACATGGCAAATGCCCAAACCACCGCAACAGTCCCCAAAAGGATTTTAAACGTCATTTAAGACTGCAAGAAAATGTATCTTTAACAGCCACTTCACCATTATGGTCATATATATTTGTGTTATATATATGTATATATATGTATACTACACATGTATGCTATGTTATAAGCCAATATCATTTCTTAAAACGCTTATTTCCTTTCACCATTCGAATACTCCAACAATGGGGTTAATTTCTGCAGCAATTAGTAAGAAGCAAACGGGAAGCTTACACAAGCAAGACCAAACTGCGTACGGATGGACTCTGAAGCACTTTATAACTTACTTTTTATTTAGCCACTGCGACACAGACGTTTAAAACACTTAACCACCTACAACTCCAGAGCAGAAGGAAATAAATGTCATCCTCAAAGCCTTCCTGAAGCAACACTCTCGAAAACTGGAACCGCCTTACAGTGTTTCACTGGGACCAGGAACACAGGTCCACTCGCTTGGCTCGGATGCAGAAATGTTCATGGGTAGCATGTATGCCTTTAAATGATGAATATATTCTATTCAGATAATTTTTTCAAGATCTAAGCTACCATGAGATCAGCAAGGCTAAAACTGCTTGGCATTTCACTTGCGTTACAAAACAAAACAGCACTTCCAAACATTGTGCGACAATGACAATGTATATTTATGTAACCTCGTGATCTCATAAAGATCTAGTTTCCGGCTCGTCCACTTTGTATTACAGTCAGTCAGAGCTCCACACAGCCACAGATAACTAAAGACTCTTTAGGAAACACTGAAAACTATACTAGCTTACGTTACAAAAGCATACTGGAAAATGACATTTAAGAAAACTAACTGCCCATTTCTTACGCAGTCACTTGACTTGGCCATTAAAATAAAATAAAAAAAAAAGTCAAGGCATCTGATTTTATCATTTGCTGCAGGAGGGAGAAAGAATACGGCTGAATGCTCCTGAAGGGTAGTATTTAAGAAGAGACCGCCCTAAACACTTTAAGAACATGAAGCAGTTCGAAAAGTGAAAGGCGGGCACCTTAGAAACCAAACACTCGGTGCCGCGCGCACTACCTTACTTCCCTAATAGGAAAGAAACGTCCTGGTCCTGGACGCTTCCAGCTTCTGCCGGTACACCCACCACGCACGCACTTTCTTTCTCTCTTTTCTTTCTTCTTTTTTTTTTTCTTTTAATTTTTTTTTTTTACAGGATTTTCTGGCTGTTGGAGGCTGCGTCGCCAATACGAACCCTGCGACCCGTCCGATCTCTAAAGACCTCTCTTCTCCTCTCCGTCCCTAGCCGACTGCGCCCAGGCGGGGAGTCCTCCAGCCCCGTTGCACGTCCCACGGCGCCCTAACCGGGAGTCTCCGCCACGCACCCTCCTTCCCTCCCTCCGTGCGGCCCGCGGCCCGCGCCCCGGCCGCTCCCCTCCCCCGGCGGCACCCACCTCGCGGCGGCTGCGGCTGCAGCGACGCCGGCCTGGCCTCGCCGTTCTCATCCCGGGCGGCGCCGCCGAGGCCGTGCCTCCGCTTCTCCCGCTCGCGCCGGTCCTTGGGTCTGCGCGGCTTGGCGGCGGCTGAGGCGGCGGCGGCGGCGGAGGAGGAGGAGGAGGAGGAGGGCGGCGCGGCGGGCGGGAGCAGGACGTGCTGGGGCCGCGCGTGCAGCAGCGAGGGGGCGAGCAGCAGCGTGCGCGGCAGCGGCTGCGGCGGGGGAGCGGGGGCCGCAGAGGCCGGCGGGGAGAAGCAGCTCCGGGCGGCGGCCGGGGAGGACGAGGAGGAGGCGGGCGCGAAGCTCCAAGCCGCCGGGCCGCCGTAGCTCGCAGGCTGCCTCCCGCCGCTGCCGCCGCCGTCGCCGTTCACTCTCCGCGGCGCCTTCCGCTCCTCGGTCCGGACCTTCTTGGCGGACGCCGCCCCCGGAGGCTCCCGCGAGGCCGGCTGCAGCTTGCCGAACGCCTCCCTGTCCGAGAGCGCGGCCGCGGCGCCCGGAGCGGGGTTCGGCGGGGCCGCCATCTTGCGCTCCTCTTGTATTTACTCTCGTCCGCTCCCCGGCGCGGGGGCACGGGGCGGGGTCTCCAGGCCCCGGCCGAGCTGCCATTGGGCGCGCTCGACTGAGGGATCCTTGAACTGGCCAATCCAAGGGGCGGACCCGGGCCGTCGGGGCGGGATCAGCGAGCGGGCCTCCGGCGGAGGTCAGAGGGCCTCTCGGCGCGGCCGGTGGCGGAGCTCCCGGGAAGGAGGGTGCGCGGCCGGCGCCCCGGGGAAATCGGGCGTCGCGGGAAGAACCCCGACGTCTGTCAGGACCGAGGTAGCGCTGCCGTTCGCCCCGGAGACTTTGCCTTACTTACTAGTACCGCTTTCTCTTTCTGCCATGATTGGCTCGGGTCCCTCCTGCCTCTGAACGCTCTGCAAACCGGGATCCGGCGTTTTTCGTCTCGGAGAAAAATCGGTCGAGAACCCGATTGACCGGAAAGGCTAAAAGAGTGCAGAGATGCCTTGTTTTAACTGATGTCGTAAGTGTTAATGCTTTAAGAGAGTTTCTTGCAGAGACAGAACTTGGATCTCTTTGGAGCGGGAAGATAAAAATCACTTTAAACTGAGCTTCAGTGCTAAAGGTTTTAACTTTAATTGTACCTTTAACTCACCGGGAAAAAAAAATCTGTTAGCGATGTTTATAAATGTTTGAAAATCAAGTTAGATTTCTATATTTCAGAGTTCGCCAAGCATGTGCTTTGACTTCTATCTCAAATATTCGGAATTAGGGAGGTGTGGGTTACAACACCGTGGAAGCCTTAGTCAGGGCGTGTCTCTTAGATCCTGAATGCGTTCAGAATCTCCAAGGGCTGGATGTAAAGATAAGACGTGATAAATTAGCTCACCAGGGGAAAAATTGTGTGATCCCTACCAACAGTAACTGTTACTTTCTGCAGAGTTTACAGTTACCTCTCAAGAATAGTCTGCTGGCTTCAGGAAATTAGAATACTTTGTTATTTTGTTACCTTTGTTTTGGTCTCATCCCCACTGCCTTAGGACTTGGAATTTTTAATGTTGTTTATAAATGCATCTTTTAGTTTGTTTGTTTGGTTTGATTTTTTTTTGAGTCGTAGTCTCTCTGTGTAGTCTTAGCTATCCTGAAACATGATGTAGACTAGCTTGGCCTCAAACTCACAGACCCTGCCAGCCTCTGCCATTCCCCACCTGTCCATCCCCGCCCCCCATCTTCCAGCGTCCACCACTATGTCCAGCCTCATTTTTTTTTCCTTTGGTTTTTAGAACAAGATTGTTGACAAAAAAGAATATTTCCTGAAGCAAGACCCAGAAAGACAAATTTCGCATATTTTGTCTGATGTATGAAATCTAGATTTGAATCTACATACATACATACGCATATGTATTTCATGTAAAAAAGTAGACAGGGAAACAGAATTAAGGAAATGAGAGGAAGAAAGTTACCTCATGTTCTCACTTATGGGAAACGAATCAGTATATGGTATGAAAGCAGAGAGGGACTACTTGAAGAAAGAGGGGCCATCAACAAAGACGTGAGAGGGTTGTGGTATGGATATGAGCAAACAAGGCTATATATACATGTATGGAAATGTCCTAAGGAAACAATGCAAATAAGACAATAAAATGAAGACTGTTTAGTGCTGCAGATTGTCTGATCTGGGCATTCCTAACAGACTCAAGTTCTATGACTAGTATCAGTTGGTCTAGTAATCTTTTTAAGGTTCACGTTTCCATTTTCTCTCTTTAGAAAGCATCTGCTCGTGCGGTGGGGTGATTTCCAGGAAGGAAGTGACTGTTTAATGATCTACTAAATAACATACAACTATATATTCATGCATCTCAGCTATTAAGTATCGAAATGCATAGTTTCTAGCAGTGAGAGCAAGCGCTGAAGTGTGCTGACTGCGTGTGGTGAGAGATAAGACAGGACCGGAGTCAGCTGCTCACCAGTCTCCTTGCCAGGCCACTTTGCCTGGTGAGACCTCTGTTGTCTCTGTGGGTTTTTTGTTGTTGTTGTTGTTGTTTTGTTTTGTTTTGTTTTTAGTTTTTCGAGACAGGGTTTCTCTGTGGTTTTGGAGCCTGTCCTGGCACTAGCTCTTGTAGACCAGGCTGGCCTCGAACTCACAGAGATCCGCCTGCCTCTGCCTCCCGAGTGCTGGGATTAAAGGCGTGCGCCACCACTGCCTGGCTTGTTGTCTCTGTGTTAAGTGAGCAAATTTGACTACATGGTTACTATTAGCCTATATTTGTCTTCTTCAAGATTTCAAAATCACACTGAAACCATTACAATTAAAATAATTTCTCATCAGACATGGTGATACAGCTCTGTGATCCTAGCATCTGAGAGGTAGAAGCAGGAAGACCAAAAGTTCAACTAAGCACATAGGGAGTTCAAGGCCAACTTTGGCCTCATGAATATCTGGCTAAAAAACTAAAGTAAAATAAATTTTTAAATATCTTCTCTATTTTTATTGTATGTGTACCAGTATTTGTCTGCAGGTATATATGTGACCACATACATGCCTGGTACCTACGAAAGCCAGAACAGAACATGGGATTCTCTGGAATTTTTTTAGGATTGATGATTTATTATCTATTATGTGTATCTATTATGTATTATGTATATATGTATTCTGCTTGCATACCAGAACACCAGACCTCATTACAGATGGTTGTGAGCCACCATGTGGTTGCTGGGAATTGAACTCAGGACCCCTGGAAGAGCAGGCACTGCTCTTAACCTCTGAACCATCTCTCCAGCCCCAAGGATTCCCAGGAATGTGAGCCTTACTAGGAAACAAATCCATGGTCTCTGCAAGAGCAATAAGTGCTCTTACCTGTTGACCATGTCTCCAACCCCTAAAATAACTTTTGTAGCTACTAACCCTGAAGAGAGCGCCTTCTTATCAGTTGTGTCACGCCGGGAAGTTTGCATCACTCACCTCACATTTTAATTCAGGAGAATCTGACCTGAAGGCTACAATGCACTGTGTGGAGTTTCTATTTCTTGCCCCATAATATACTACTAGCAGATATATTCCTAAACTTGATGAATCTGAGCAAAAATATGGTTGTGGATGCTCATGGACCCTTATAAACCAAAATGACAAACTCGTGTAAAATACTGTGGTCGTTTGAATGAGAGTGGTCCCCATAGGCTTGTTGGAGTACTTGGTCCCAGTTAGTGGGACTGTTTGGGAAGGATTAGGAGGTGTGGCTAAGGATTGGATGTGGCCTTGTTAGGATAGGTGTGTCTTTGAGGTTTCAAAAGGTCATTCCAGGCTCTGTCTCTCTCTGCCTATGGGGTCAGGATGTAAAGCTCTCAGCTACTGCTCCCAAACCCTGCCTGTCCACTTCCTGTCCTGGTGAGAGTAGACCAGTGCTCTGAAGTTGTAAGCAAGCCCCCAGTTAAATGCTTTCCTTTAAAACCTCTTCATGAAAATCCATAGAACGATAGAACGTGACTGAAACAAATCTGTTCTGCTGCTTTGAACAAAGCGACGTCCACGATGATCTGGAAAGCCAAATTTAAAAGTTTCAGGGCCCCGATTGATTCCATTCTTCTGCCCCAACTCTCCACCCGCTATACAAAAAAAGCATACATATGCATGATGTGTTTAAAATAAGTACATACATCGTTTTCCTAAAAATAGTGACATGATCAGCAGCTAAGAGTGCCCTAGGATCTGAGCAGTGTGGAAGGTCTGCAGGTTTCTTGACCTCATGGTCTCCTTACCCTTTGCAAATAGGAAAAGAGCTGAGTGGGCAGGGACATTGGACCTGGACCTAAAGACAGTACTGTAAAACATGCTTAATTATAACTAAGTCCAAGGATGCTAGCTAGTAAAAGTCTGTCTCTGTATAAACAGCCATTACCTGTCAACTGTATCATACCTAACAATGCTTAACTGGGGAAGAATTTTTACCACGGTTGTCAGCTCCTGGTGTAGTCTTCTTCTGTGTGTCCGCATGTGTATAATATGCGGCCAGAGAGCAGCCTCGGGTGCTGGTCCTTGGCTGACATCTGTCTTTTCTTTTCTTTTTTCTTTTTAGACACGATCTCTAACTGGCCTGGAACTTACCAAGCAGACTTTTTAAAAAAGCAAACCAGGAGGGCCCCATCTGCAAGCGCTTTTACCCCCTGAACCGCATCACCAGGCCTGTGAGTTTTGTTTTGTTTTTAAAGGGTTTTATTTGTTTCTCTCTGTGTATGTACTTACGGGTGCCCATGGTATTTGCCTGTATGTGTGTCTGTGTGAAAGTGTTGGATCCTGGTTTTACAGACAGTTGTGAGCTGCCATGTGGGTGCTAGGAATTGAACCCAGGTCCTCTGGAAGAGTAGCCGTGTTCTTAACCACTGAGCCGTCCCTCCAGCCCCCATAACCAGCTTCTTAACCACAGTCTTCCTTCCAGTTTGAGTATGTACTTAAGCTTGGGAGGGAGAAAACAGGAAGGCAAAAGAGAGAACTGTAGGGGAAGGCTCGGCCACTGTGTAAAAGCTTCCTCGGTGAGGCAGTAGCAACCACAAAGCAGGAAGCAGACGGTGCAAGGCGGAGTCAGAAGGCCCACAGGGAGTAAGTAGGAGCGGTTCTTAAATGTCTTTTTGAGAAATTATTTTGCGCTCAGGGTTTTTATATGAAGGGGCGTCATATCATTTTGGTGCCCATTTTAAGGAAGGGAAAGCCTGTTTTCCAGTCATTCCTGTTGGAAGAGGGGTCACTTGGCAAAGATGGTGAGCACAGCACAATGTATCGTGACCTCAAACCTTCACGTGACAAAGTGTAATGGAAACTTCTTACTCATGACCCAGCCCTTGCCCAGTTTGTGAACTTGCATCCCCACATCTCCTTCGCTTTAATTGTGAACAGGGAAACCCTGCCCCCAGCATCATCACGATCAGTTCTGTAGAGTCAGTCCCACTGCCAAAATCTCACTGCCTAGAATGCTGCTTACTGGGCACCTCACCTGTGTCAGGTGGGGTTTCTGCTGTAATGTCAGTCACTCTGCCAAAATCTCACCACCCTTAGGATGCTGTGCCAGGTGGGGTTTCCGCCTCAGCTTAGCTTTAGGATGTTTTCTGTTTTCCAAGAGCTTTTTTTTTTTTAATAGGGTCTCACTAGTAGACCAGGTGAACCTCGGATTCACAGAGACCCTCCTGCCTCTATCTCCCAGGTGCTGGGTTTACAGGTATATACCACCACACCTGGCTGTTTCAAAGGCCTTTATGAAACAGCTGAAATTTAGAGTGTGTGCTGATGATAAGTCAGTTGTCTTTCGATGTATCCTATCTTGCAGCAAAAATACTGTGAGGTCCCAAAGAAACCCAGGACAAGTCTCAGTCCCTGTGGCTTCTCCCAGCACTTCTCACCCCTCCCCCTACCCTAAACCTCTCCAGCCCAGGGGCTTCACTGCCCTTCCCCTGTTCCAGATACCTAGATAACTCAGCCATTCTCGCACACACGTGTATGTGTGTATGTGTGTGTATGTATATGTGTGTATGTGTGTGTATGTTTGTGTGTATGTATATGTGTGTGTATGTATGTGTGTATGTATGTGTATGTGTGTGTCTCTCCTGTCTCACTGTCCCCTGGCCCTCCACTCTTCACCCAGTTCAGTCCAGACCCTTCCAGATACCTCTGACGGTGCTCTCCCTCAATTCTACAAAAAAGCCCTTCTCAACCATACCTAAGAGCGGTGATGCCCTCATTTTTCAAGCATACGCTGGCCTCCAGAAGCGCAGTGTACATGAACATACATTCATACGCAAACAGGGTTGGGAGCGGGGCTTAAAAGACCTACTGGGCATGGTGGTGTGGTACTCACCTCCTTTATTACCAGCACTTGAGAGTCAGGCGGATCTGTGTGAGTTCAAGGCCACCCTCATCTACAGGACAGGATAATCAGGACCACATAGAGAAACCCTGTCTCTAGAAGAAAAACAAAGAATAAAGTGCTCAGAGATCGGGTTCCCAGGACCCATGGAGAGCTGGATGCAGTGGGATGCATATGTAATCCAGCACCCTTAGGTCCAGACAGAAGGCAGAAACAGGAAAGTGCCTCACATCTTGTGGGCCCGTGGAGTCTCATTGGCAGCAGTGAACGGTGAGGGCCAGCACCCAATGTGACTGTCCTGTGACATCTACGCGTGTTCTGAGGTACATGGGTGCCCTGCACACATACACACCAAAAACTAACTCAATTAAATAGATACCAGAAACAGCCCTCCTACAAGACCACGTGTTCTAGTCCTTTTAAATAACACCACTCCCTATGAGCCACAAAAAGCAAGTCCGAGATAACTACAGAGCAAAATACACAAATTTGTATTTTCCATAGAACTTGTAAAACTTCCCCTTCCTAATCTGGGGCACAGTCACACAATACAATCTTTTAGGTTTGTTTTTCATTCATTGGTCTGATTTGGGGACACGCATATGTGGAGGCAGAACACTACCTGAAGAAGCTCCTCTTCTTCCACCATGGGGCCCCCACCAGGCTTTGTTGAGATTTTGTATGCATTTGGTGTGTTGCCTAAACACACGTCTGTGTAGGGTGTTGAGTTACAGTGAAGGTGGGTGGCACCGGTCCATGGGTGGAGCATGAACTGTGTTTGAGTGAAGAAAGCTAGCTGAGAGCAAGCGTGCGGGTAGCATGCGTCTGCTTCGCTCTGCTCTTGACTGTGGATATGACCGAAACTAACTACTCGAATCGCTGCTTTGACTTCCCCCAAATAATGGACTATATATTGTAAAGCCAAATGAACCCCTTCCTCCCCCCCTCAGCTGCCTTTCTGTCGGGATGGTTTTAACACAGCAACAGAGATGAAACTAGGGCCCTGAAGAAAACCCTTACCAAAGAGGATGCACTGGTGGCACACACCTATGAAAAGATGATTCCTGTGGGAGCTCCTTTGGCCAATAGCCTTTAAGATAGCAGCCCATGTGGGCATGGTCTCTTATACTACAAATGCAGCTATAAAGCTTGTGCTGGCTCTCTTGCTCCTGGTTCTCACTTCTGGCTGCTAGAGTCTGTTTCTGTTCCCCGTTAGGGCAGAGGATTGTGATTTAGGACAGTGATCTGTGGGTCTCCCCTAAATAAATAACCCTTTATTATACATAATTCTGGACTAGTGTGGGATTATTTTGTATCTTCCATCATCAGATGATATAGCTGAAATGTGTACCAATACAAAGAACAAGATACCACCAAACACCTATTGGTATATCAAAGACTAGAACCCTGGCTCTACCAAGTGCTGGTACCAACAGACAGCAACAGGTACTTTGATAGTCTTCTAATAATCCAGAAATCATGCTCCTTGGAATTTATCCAAAGGAGCTGAAAGCTCAGGGCCACACAGAATTTATATATGGATGAAGAATGCTAATGAAAATGCTGGATTTGGCCTGATTTGCTACATAAAGTTCTGGGAAGGGACCTCTGGAGACAGACGACGGGTGATGGGGGTCAGTAGAGGAATGATGTGTTTTAGGGCAGATGAGATACTCTGACGTTATTACAGTGGGTGCATGTCATTGTGCCTTTGTCCAAACACAAGACTCTGCTCTGTGATATAAGTAATAGGCTCTGGATGTATCAATAGGCTTATCAATTGTAGCAAATGGAGCACTCCCGGGGGGAGTAGTGTTGATCGAGAGGGCTATGGACATTTGAAGACAGAGCACAAGTTTTCTACATTCTGCTCAGTTTAGTTTTTGTGAACCTAAAAAAGTGTTCTGAAAACTACTGGGGCTGGAAAAATGGCTTAGCAGTTACAAGCACTAGCTGTTCTTCCAGACGACTGGGGCTGAGTCCCCAGCACCCAAGTCTCTGCTTACACCTGTCTTAGCGGTTACCATGTCTCTACTCACACCTGTCTTAGCGGTTACCATGTCTCTGCTCACACCTGTCTTAGCGGTTACCATGTCTCTGCTCACACCTGTCTTAGCGGTTACCATGTCTCTGCTCACACCTGTCTTAGCGGTTACCGTGTCTCTGCTCACACCTGTCTTAGCAGTTACCATGTCTCTGCTCACACCTGTCTTAGCGGTTACCGTGTCTCTGCTCACACCTGTCTTAGCGGTTACCGTGTCTCTGCTCACACCTGTCTTAGCAGTTACCATGTCTCTGCTCACACCTGTCTTAGCGGTTACCATGTCTCTGCTCACACCTGTCTTAGCGGTTACCATGTCTCTGCTCACACCTGTCTTAGCGGTTACCATGTCTCTGCTCACACCTGTCTTAGCGGTTACCATGTCTTCTCTCACACTCATCTTTAATTCCAGCTCCAGAGGGTCTGATGCCTTCTGCTGACCCCCAAGGACATTTAGCATTCTCATACACACACCCAAAACCCCAGACACACATTAAAGAAAAAAAACAGCTCTAGTGGCACATACCTTTAATCCCAGTTCTTGGGAAGTGAGTTCAAGGCCAGCCTGATCTACAAAGCAAACTCCAGGCCAGCAAGGGCTATACAGTGAGACCCTGTCAAGAAAGGAAAGGAAGAAAAATTACCTGGTTCTGCTATCATGACAACAAACAAAATAACGTAGAAGCCGGGTATTGTTCTGTTTCTCCATTCTCTGCATTCTAGGAGTATTTGCATAACTTATGGGGCACTGTGAAGACCTTGTCTTTGGACTGGAAAAATGGCTCAGTGGTTAGGTTCAATACCCAACACCCACAAGACAGCTAACAACACTCTATAACTCCAGTTCCAGGGGATCCAACACCCTCTTCTGTTCTCTATGGGCACTGCTCAAATGTGCAGAGATGTAAGTGCAGACGAAACAACCATACACACATACACAAACTAAAGGTTAAAAGTACACAAAACAACAGGTCACTTACTGCCTTGGATTTCTCTGGTTCTGGTCCTCTCGGCACTCAGTCTTGGTAGACCTAGTACTCCATGGCCCTGAGATACTCCAGAAGAACAAGCTCTCCCATGGCCACACTCTGCCTCTGCAAAATCTGGACCTCATTGACCTCTGCCCTCTTTTTTTTTTTCCCCAGCTTTCCTTCCTCCAGAAATAGAATCTCAGTTGTGGGCAGCCTGTGTTGTTCTCTTCAGGTATTTCATTTTGTTTGAGATAATAATTTGATCTGTAATCCACGCTTGAGCTTCTTGGGCATGCCTCCAAATTCTAGGTAGGCCTGCAAGTGTATACCCACCCAGCTTCTATTCCCTCTTTTGCAATTTTGAAACAGGATTTCATGAAGCCCAAGCTTCAAATTCACTATGTAGCCACAATACCCTTGGCCTTAACCTGTTGTTATTCTGGTCTTCCTGCCTCCACCTTCCAGGAGCCGAGTTTTATAGGCATGTGCCAGTTTGTAAATTGTGCTGGAAATGGACCATACATACTATGGGCATTCCGACTGTGCTTCTGTCTGTATTAATGGCATTAACCAAGCTTCTTCTGTGCCAAATAATATTAATGTCATTCCGTTACAGTCAGTCTTGAAGCAAAGACACAAACACATCAACACATTTGAAAATTAGAGGAAAGGAGCATTTTTGTTAAAAAAAAAAAAACACATCTTTAATTATCCTACCCGAACTTAACCCCATTTGTCTATTTGTACTTTGATGCATTCACTCGATATATTAGGTATAAATTAAATGTGTCCATGCAGAACCATAGCTCTCTTCCTAAAAGGAATAAGAGTTTATTCTGGAGATACTTTGAGTGCTCACAGTCTGGGAACACAGATTTACCTCACCTCAATTCCATATCCCAATGTAAGCAGTTCCATGAAGTTGTATAGAACAGAGAAAGTCATAAATCAAGGTGAGTCTCAAATATACTGTTGGGTCTGTTCTGATGGAACTTCTGCCTCATTCCTGCATGGACAACCCCATCTCTCCCCGCCTCACCCCACCCACTCAGAGAGTCTCTGAGCAAAGGAAAGGAGCCAGAAGCCCATTTCCACATTCTTGGAGGTTACTGTGGCTTCCTTCCCTGACGCCGCCAGTCACCCAAATCCCCATATAAGCTCTCAGCTTTTGACCAAACTTGGGCACAAACCCCGCTTCCTGTGGACACATCATCACCCCTCACCTACCACCTATAAAACCTCCCTGCCCTGCTCAGGCATGTGACCTCTTTGACCTTGGTCTCTGAGACCAGGGAACCTGCCCGGGAGTTGCTTTGCCCTCAACAAACCTGTTCTTATACTTTTTCAGTTCAGCTTGATCTGGCTTACTGCATCAGCAAAGAGGCTTATTATTTAGGGCAGAAAACCTATTAGCTACACACACCAGAGAGGCAAGGATAACCAGATGGGGACACTTTTTCATGGACTCAAGATACTATTCAATGACACTTTTAGCTTTTGGACTGAAGAAAGCCAAAAGTCTGTTAAATTAGTAGATTGAATATATATATATATGTCACAAGGTGTTAGTTCTGTACAGAGGTGGGTAAGGAATGGCTGTTCCAGTGTGCTAGAACAGCCCAAGATAAAGCACTTACCTCTGAACCCGCAACGTTCCAATCTCCGCTGTACCGCAATTCTAATCAGCCTGTCAATCTCTGCGTACACAGCTTCTTTTCAGGAGTTTTCATCCAGAAATGTCCGTGATAATCTTAGTATCCCGCTCTTTAGAAAGTGAAGTCTAACAGAAATGTCCGTGATAATCTTAGTATCCCGCTCTTTAGAAAGTGAAGTCTAACAGGAAAGTTGCCCTCAGGTGAAAATCATTCTCATTGAGTTCTGTTGTCTCAGGGTCTATAGTTTATATACACACACGTGTGTATGTATGCACACATGCATGGACAGAGTGGGAGTCGCAAGAGCAGGGAACGCAGTTTGCTTGTCCTGTGTGCTTGCCCATTAGAGGTGAGGTTGTTCCTTTGAACCCGGTCTGGACAGGCCCATTCTACAGTTCTTGTTGGTGGCCCCACTCTTTCCTCACCCACGGAGCCTGCCCTGCTATACTGCGTTCCATTCTGTACTTATGTCACCAGGGGGCGGAGCTCTCGGTGTCCCCAGTCACCAGTCAAGGTACTGGAGCTTATTCTCGGCACACTCAGGAATAGAATCAGTGGTCCAGCTACACAGCAGATGGCAGAGCTCAGGCCCAGGGCAAAGACAAAGGAGAAACGTGATGTGTTTTCTCCTCATGTAGGTCAGCTCTTCTTCCCCTTCTAGAGTCCTCAGTTTCTGTCGCTCCTCCTCCCAGGATCCTGATTTCCACCAGACTGCTCAGAGCAATCCAGGAAAATAAAAGTTAGTTCACAGCCTTTCCATGGCTTCTGCATCAGGCCCTGCCTCCCCTTGGTGATGGACTGTGTTATGGAACTGTAAGCTGAAATAAACATCTCTCCCTACATTGTTTTTGGTCATGGTATTTATCACAGCAATAGAAACCCTCACCAAAACATGTCACAAGTGTTGAATCTCAGTGCTTAGGGGTAGGGGTGGGGCAGAAACAAGCAGATCTCCTTGATCTCGAGGCCAGCCTGGTCTACACAAAGTTCCAAGCCAGCCAGGGCTACATAGTGAGATCCTGTCTCAACGACAACAAAGAAAGAATTTCTCCTGTGTCTCAGGATCTCCACCTGGACAGGCTGTCAAGATGACATGGAATAGGGGAACAAATGAATTTGAAATTACAATATGAAAAATGATATTACATTCTCCTCTGGAGATTAAAACAAACCTACAGGGGCTGGAGAGGTGGCTCAGTTGTTAAGAGCATTGCCTGCTCTTCCAAAGGTCCTGAGTTCAATTCCCGGCAACCACATGGTGGCTCACAACCATCTGTAAAGACGTCTGGTGCCCTCATCTGGCCTTCAGGCATACAGACAGAATATTGTATATATAATACATAAATAAATATTAAAAAAATAAAATAAAACAAACCTACAAAAACGCTCCTAATAAGGCTGACTGGATGACTCATAATGCTCAACTGCTCCTGCAGAGGACATTCATATAATGGCTCAGAAATGTGTCTAACTCCTGTCCCAGGAGGACCCCTAGGTACCAGGTGCACATGCAGTATGTGTGTGTGTGTATACATATATATGTGTATATATATATGTGTGTGTGTATACATATATATATAGGCAAAACACTAATTCACATAAAATAAAAATAAACCTTTTTTTAAAAGCTGGGCCTTGGGGCACACAAAGCTGGGCCTTGGGGTTATTAAAGTATTTTATGTACATGAGTGTTCTATCTTCATGGACACCAGCAGCAGGCATCAGATCCCATTATAGATGATCGTGAGTCACCATATTCCTAGAGAATCTGGAAGAGCAGATAGTGTCCTTTACCTCTGAACCATCCCTCCCGAGTCCTCTCTCCATCACAGAACATTGCGAGTATGGTGGTTCTCTTTGTCCTCTCAGTACTTTGGTAAGGACATCCTGCACTGGTGTGCTGGACAGCGCTCTATGTGAGTGCTGGGGACACGGGTAAACTGGTCCTTGTCTTCACAGCAGCAGGCAAACCCACAAACGGTGCTGTACATACCGCTCGGGATGGGGCATTTACATACGGGGTGCTAGCCTTACTTCTGTTAGAACAGACCGCCCCGAAGGCCCACGTCATAAAACACCCAACATTCAGTGCATTATTAAGAGCTAGTTTCCGTAAATATAGCACCCCGAGTTAATGAAGCTTTCTGATCCAAATCATTACATTAGAATTTGTGATAGCAAGAATCCTTTGATGTCAGTGATGTGGGTTCTCTTCTGTAATTAAACAACTGTTTTAAAAAAAAAAAGAAGAAGAAGAAATGAAGGCATCAATGTGAAAGACAGTTCTCACTCCCAAGAGAAGGAAAGAGAGTTTGCTCTGAAGTAAAATATGAATGACCAAGGCCCAGGAAGGCAAATTTAGGTTACCTCAAATCCCATGTTTTAAAAAGAGACACAGGTTCCAGGAATTGGAGTTGGGAGTGGCTGGGAGTCACTGTGTGGGGTGCTCAGAACTCGGGTCGGGTCTTCTGCAAGAGCAGACCACTCCCAACAAGGGTCTTCTTCTCCAGCCCCCCAAATTCCATGTTTTAACAAAGTAGCAATTTTGTAGTTTTATAGTAACAACAAAAGAAGTCACATATCGCAGGGCAATGGTGGCACATGCCTTTAATCCCAGCACTTGGGAGGCAGAGGCAGGCGGATCTCTGTGAGTTCGAGACCAGCCTGGTCTACGGGGCTAGTTCCAGGACAGGCTCCAAAGCCACAGAGAAACCCTGTCTCGAAAAAAACTAAAAAAAAAAAAATCATATATGAAAACATTTTCAAGCTCTTGGATGGTAGCATCAGATGGGTCACAGGAAAGTGACCCCTGCTCCCCCCCACCCCGCCCCAGATGCTATCAGGTGATGCTCAGCTTCTGGTTCAGTGGTCACAGGGAGGTCATACACAGAGGGGGCAGTAAGTGGCTACCTAGAGGCTGAAAGCCTGAGACGCCTGACTCTAGGTCTGTAACAGTCCAACCTCTCCACAATCGTGGGAGTTCTAGCCAGCCCGTTGCCTTCGAACGTCCAGCGTGGATAACTTCTCAGAAACCAGGGAAGCGGGAGATCAAGTTACTCTTGGGGACTCGTGCACTCCAGACAGCTCCTTTTACCCGGGTGTCCTCACCACCAGCGACTTCCTCACCACCAGCGACTTCTCCCTCACCACCAGAGACTTCCTCACACCAGCGACTTCCTCACACCAGCGACTTCCTCGCACATTTCGTGGCCTTTGGACTCCCTCCAGTGGCCAAACACTTCCTGAACTTGCCGGGTTGCAGCTTCCTTTGAACAGCTGCCCCCTTCCTGCCAACACCTGGGCTAAAGGATGAAGGGAACCTAAGTGTTTATAGGGGTAACAAGGCAGATGCAGCAGTCGCTAATCGTAGACCATGGGTTGCTGTATAACTCGGCGTTTGTATTTTTGAACATTTATGTGTTAAACGCTGAACAGAAAGACCTGCTAACCTGGGAGTGGTGGCGCACCCCTTTGATCCCTGTACTTTGGAGGCAGAGGCAGGTGGATCTCTGAGTTCAAGGCCAGCCTGATCTACACAGTGAGTTAGTTCCAGGACAGCCAGGGCTACACAGAAAAACTGTCTCAAAAAAATCAAAAAAGGAAGGCGGGCGATGGTGGCTCACACCTTTAATCCCAGCACTCGGGAGGCAGAGGCAGGCGGATCTCTTTGAGTTCGAGACCAGCCTGGTCTACAAGAGCTAGTTCCAGGACAGGCTCCAAAGCTACAATCTGGAATTCCTCTGCCTTCTCTATTACCAAAGGGATGGCCTCTTATAGTTATTGATTTAAAGGATTATTTATTTCTGTTTACAGTATTTGTATACCTATGCAAAGTTATTCTGTAATATTGTATACATGCATGTTTCTACCTGTTTAGGACATTTTGTATACTGATACAACTTTTAGGATGTTTTCATATTGCTTATATATTATTCTTACCTCTGATTAAGATACTTATACATTGTTTACATTTTGAGGTCATTGTTCTCCTTTACTGCACAGTAAAGATTATTTAATATTCTGACATGAAGTCTTAGTCTTTAAGTTATACAGCTATTAAATATCATAGGTCAATCGTTGGTCATGTTTGATATACATATAGTCAGATTAATTAGGCTGTTTAGATATATAGAGATTGTATTCTGCCTAGATAATCTTCAAACACTTCAAGGATCTGTAGAATATGGCATTTAAATAACTTAGGGTTCTGTTGACATGAGACATGATTGCTCCCGACAGCACCAATCTATTCCTGAGAGAATGTTGAGAAAAGACACTCCACTCGGGCAAGAAACTGCCTATACCTCAACCACTGACAAAGCACATAGTATCCAGACTGGATAAGCAGGACACAAGGAAAAGGACTGCCAAACCTTGCCAAGACAGGGTAGGATGGTGCTGAAAAATTCCCTGCCTCTGGAAATGGTCTGTCAGTTACGCTAGGCCTTAGCCAAAGTTGGTGCTGCAATGCTGCAAATGAGACTTTGGGTGGTTGCGCAGGTAGCCAATTGTCTCCATTATATACTACTTGACTCAAGTAATATTATCTTCTCAGGCTTCGATGGGTTGAAGATTAGATAGTCGTGGTTACCTTCCTCTTATGATTTGGCCAAGCTTATTATTTCCAATGCTGGACTTAGAGTCTTTGGAATAGAATGTTCGTTAAAACATTTATCACGTGTTCCTTGCTTAATACTGTTTATGTTGTTTGTAATTTTATACTTGATATCTGTTCCCTATTGTATATAGTTTTGCATTGGGTTGGATAGCTCTTGTTTAGACAAAAGGGGGAGGGTGATGGGGAAGCTTTGTTAACCAATTATCTGCAAGAGGTGGGACCACGTTAGGGTGTGGCTTTCAGGGACCCAGAGAAAAAACAGGCGCACGGCCCAGGTGCTCTCTCTCTGTGTGATTCTCTTGCAGCACAGCTGAGCTTGGGCTTCTCGTTCCTGTTTTGTGAGTTTTCCCCTTAAATAAAAACATAATTGTTTATCTTTTAGTTAGCCTTGTTATTTCCTGAATTGAGCTAACTTCTACACATTCCAATGAAGATATTTCAAGAAACCCCCAAGCCACAATCTTTAGAAACTAACACCAGATTTAAACAATTCACCATTTTTGTTATGTATTCACCACATGTGTGCAGGTACATGTGTTGAGGTCACTGGTCAATACCGATGATTTCCTCAATTGCTCTCCACATTGTGTGTGCGTGTGTGTGTATGCGGCCACAGAATCTGTGTGGTCAAGACAGTCTGTTTGCAGGACCACTGGATACAGCAGGCTAGCTGTCCTGTGCACTTGGGGAGAGTGTATTTGCCCCTCATTTCCAGTACATGTGCTAGGACCAGATACTTCATGCTTCTGGGTCTAGCACACACAGACTCAGGTCATCAGGTCTGCATGGTAAGCACTTCCCCACTGAGTCATCTTACTAACCCTTTCCACAGTTTTAAAAGGTTTAAACAGGGCTGGAGAGATGGCTCAGAGGTTAAGAGCATTGCCTGTTCTTCCAAAGGTCCTGAGTTCAACCATATGGTGGCTCACAACCATCTGTAGTGGGGTCTGGTGCCCTCTTCTGGCCTGCAGGCATGCACACAGACAGAATATTGTATACATAATAAATAAATAAATATTTAAAAAAGGTTTAAACATACTCATTTTATGTTATGAGTGTTTCACCGGCATGTGTACATGCACCACCATGAGGTAAGTGGGTGTCGGATCTGATGTGGATCCTCCAGAAGAGTAGCCAGTGCTCCTAATTGCTGAGACATGTCTTCTGTCTCCCACCCACTGCATTTTTTGAGAAAGTTCCTCATCAAACCTGCAATCAGTTCACTGATTCAGCTGGAATGCCAAACCAGAAACTCCCAAGAGCCCCCATTCCACCTCCTAACCCTGAATTAGAAGTCAGTACCTGGTTGCCTTGAAACTTGCTATGCAGACCAGGCTGGCAGCCTCAAATTCACAGAGATCTGCCTGCTTCTGCATCCCAAGCGCCAAGATTAAATGTGTGCACACCAGGCCTGATCCATACCTGTTCTTTTATGTCGAGTGATGAGGATCCAAACTCAGGTCCTCGTGTGTCTGGTTAACAAACACTCTGACTTCACTCCATTTCTAGACCTTAGGTTATTTTTTCAGACACACATCACACGGGTTTAAGGATTACTAGGAACATATCTGAGACACACATCACACGGGTTTAAGGGTTACTAGGAACATGTCTCAGACACACACCACACGGGTTTAAGGGTTACTAGGAACATGTCTCAGACACACACCACATGGGTTTAAGGGTTACTAGGAACATGTCTGAGACACACATCACATGGGTTTAAGGGTTACTAGGAACATGTCACAGACACACACCACATGGGTTTCAGGGTTACTAGGAATACAGACACACACCACATGGGTTTAAGGGTTCCTAGGAACATGTCTGAGACACACACCACATGGGTTTAAGGGTTACTAGGAACATGTCTGAGACACACACCACATGGGTTTAAGGGTTCCTAGGAACATGTCTGAGACACACACCACATGGGTTTAAGGGTTACTAGGAACATGTCTGAGACACACACCACATGGGTTTAAGGGTTCCTAGGAACATGTCTGAGACACACACCACATGGGTTTAAGGGTTACTAGGAACATGTCTGAGACACACACCACATGGGTTTAAGGGTTCCTAGGAACATGTCTGAGACACACACCACATGGGTTTAAGGGTTACTAGGAACATGTCTGAGACACACACCACATGGGTTTAAGGGTTCCTAGGAACATGTCTGAGACACATATCACATGGGTTTAAGGGTTACTAGGAACATGTCTGAGACACACACCACATGGGTTTAAGGGTTCCTAGGAACATGTCTCAGACACACACCACATGGGTTTAAGGGTTACTAGGAACATGTCTGAGACACACACCACATGGGTTTAAGGGTTCCTAGGAACATGTCTGAGACACACATCACATGGGTTTAAGGGTTCCTAGGAACATGTCTGAGACACACACCACATGGGTTTAAGGGTTCCTAGGAACATGTCTGAGACACACACCACATGGGTTTAAGGGTTCCTAGGAACATGTCTTGCCAGCATAGGCTGCAGCACTCAGACAGCCTACAGTATTTATATTTCTATCTTGCAATTGTCAATTATCATTTTCCTTTTTGGTTTTAGAAAAGACTACGGCTGTCCTGGAACTCGCTTTGTAAATCAGTCTGGCCTCAAACTCACAGAGACCGCCTGCCTCTGCCTCCAGAGTGCTGGGATTAAATGCGTGCGCCCCATCCCCTGGCATGGACTACCATTTTCTAATGACTAAAATATATGACAACTTTTCATATTCTAAGCAATCAACATGAAAATCATTTAAACAAGTGCTAACATAAAGTTATAATACCAACATTGGAAGGCTGAGGTGGATCAGCAGCAAATCAAGGCCCAATGTGGGTTCATAATACAACTGGAAGAAGTCTGGGAGACATCAGAAACTGGCTCAAAAACCAAAACCAACAAAACTCACAAACACATAATTAAAGCAGAAACAACAAATAAGCTACTCAATTTATTTTCAATCTCATGGTTTTACTATCCTTTTTAAACACAGGAAAAACTTAATGTCCAATTCCAATCCCTGAGACTGAAATTTAGTCCTGGAGTTTACGGACAGGACTTGAGCTCCCATCATGGGACATGAAGACTCTTCCCATCTCACTTGTTAGGTGGTCTGGGGTCGTGGGAGAGTAACAGTGACGTGGATGCTGTGCTCAGAGCAGGGGCAAGCCACAGTTTTCTCAGAGGGCACGTTCTAGTCTCCCTGTACCCTTTTTGAGACCAAATCTCATTATGTTGCCCCTGCTAGCCTTAAAACTTGCGTGCTGAAGGGATCACAGGACCGTCCTTCCCTGGTCTCCCATGGGGCTGTCCACACGTATGCGGCACTATTCCTCCTCCATAATTAAGTGGGGACTTAGAAGGTAAGACTGAGGGGCTGCTGATGGTGCAGCAGCTAAGAACACACACCACTCTTCCAGAGGACCCAAGCTCAGTTCCCAGCCACCATGCTGAACGGCTCACAATCTCCTGTAACCCTGGTTCTAGGGGGACCTGATACCCGATGTCTCTGGTGTCTGTGGGCGCTAGCACTCACATGCACATAACTCCACAGAGGTACACACACATTTATATATACACACACACACATAATTAAATAATACAACCTTTTCTTTAGAATAAAAAAAGAATTCAAGATGTAGCACTGTAAAACTGTTTTTTATAGGTCAAATATCCTGAAACATACATATATTCTGATAGTCTTCTAATCCCAGCTGAATTCAAAATTTAAAGTAACACACACGAGCTAAGAGAATTCAATATTGTTCCAAGGCACTTACTGAATCTCTGTGACTAGATGAAAACAAGACCCATCAGGACGAACAATTAGACAGTAATAATATAAAAATAACTTCTTGCTCACAATTTACAAAATGCATTATTGTTACAATCTTTGATCTCTGATAACCTGCAGCGCTGGCTGCATGAAACCAGCAATTTTAAAATTCAGAAACTGTTTCTAAAACTTCAGGGCAAATAATTTACAAATAAGGTACACAAAGACTTAGACCATGCAGAAATTCTTACATCTTGTTAATAATATTTTATGACTTCAACTTTATCAAATTATATACCTACTTGCCCTGTACATATACAAAATAATGCATACATGATAAAACAGCAGAAGAGTAGTCCTTTGACTCAATTATCATAAAAGTATTACTATATTAACAGGGCTACAAGCAGCTTGTAACAGGGTTAAGAGACATTAAGGCAGTAATACTTGAAGTTACAAAATAAACAATAGGTAATACTTTTTCCTAAATGTAGTATAAGGCAGGTAGATGGTCCCGGCAAAAACATTAAGGTAACGATCTACACTGCTGTTAGTCCCACATTTTAAAGATGGAATACTATAAATCTGGCTTTCAGTGGCACTTGAATTTTCCAGTATAATTTAAAGTGTCCTTTAACTCCCTGAATCATGTCCATTCTGAAGGTGGATCTCTTGGTCCTTTAGGTTTTCCACAGCGATTGCCGAAACCTATAGACAAAAAAATACCATCATCACATTAACATTCAAAACCACTTTAAAAACAGTAAGAATGCACTCATAGCTGCTTCTCCAAACCCAATTCTCAGGGTTGCCCCAGCGCTGCAACACAACACGGTGGCAGCCCCCCGCCACTCTGTGGCTCTCATGGCCACCACAGCACCGTGTCCCAGACCCCCCAGCTCCCAGAAGAACAGGTAGGCTGCCCACAGACACTGGACACTATCTCTTCTCCCCCAGACCCAATTCCCAGGGTTGTCAGTTCCCTCCCCCTGGGCCACGCCTCCTGGGTGATCCCACAGACCATCCCCAGGCCTCCCTTCCCCCAGCCTTCTACACCAGCAAGCATCCCCATCAACACACCAGCTGAGCAGGCATTTAAAACAGGCAGCACACAGCCAACACTGAAAACCTCGAGGAAACAGAAACCTGGGAACCAAACACCCACCCAGCAAAGACAAACCCAGAAATCAGCACTAGACCTATGTATAATCACCCCAACCCCAGACGCTGATGTGTCTAATGGCACAACCACTAACCCTGGAGCTCAGCTGTCCTACGGCAGCAGCCCCTGGAGACCCCAGCACAGCAGAAGCACAAGACCTCGTCCTAAAAGAGGAAACGAATAAATCCCTTAGAGAATCCAGGACACAAACATACATTTGAAGGAAATGAAAAACCTCTCAAAGAAAGCCAGGAAAACACAAACAATTAGATAAAATGAATACACTCCTTAAGGTCAAGAAAAAAGCAGTTGAAGGACATGAATAAAAGTGTTCCAAGACCTGAACATGGACGTGATGAAAAAAACACAAACGGAATTCTAGAAATGAGAAACTTAGGAATGTGAACAGGAACTACAGAGGAAAACTCCAACAGTTACAAGAGACAGAAAAATCACAGGCATTGAAGATACAAAAGCAGAGATGGATCCATCAGCCACAGAAAATGTTACAATTCCTAACACAAAACATCCCGGAAATCTGAGATTTAAGAATAATAGGATTAGAAGGAGAAGAAATCCATCTCAAAGGCCAAGAAAATATTTCCAACAAAATCATAGAAGAAAAGTTTCCTAACCTAGAGGAGGACGCGCTCATGAAGGTCCAACAAGTATGGGACTGACATATGGCTCAGCGACTAAGAGCACTGGGCGCTCTAATTCCCAGCACCCACAAGGCAGCTCAAACCTGTCTGTAACTCCTGACACCTCACACAGACACATAACACCAAATGGATTATACCAAATAGACGGGGCCAGAAAACAAAGTCCTTCTGCCATATAATAATCAAAACACTGAGCCAGGCGGTGGTGGTGGTGGTGCGCGCCTTTAATCCCAGCACTTAGGAGGCAGAAGCAGGGTGCTGGAACAGTCACACAGCGCGCAGGTCTGCTTACACTAGACTATAGCTTCCTTTCTCCTCCGAAACCAAGTCATCCACAGAGCAGCCTGGCCTCTCTCTCGTCACAGGAAGATCCCCTTGAACGGATCTTTCTGTCTGCCCCTCCCAAGTGCTGGCTGGGTCTACATGGTGCTGGGGCTCAAACCCAGGGCTTCTCACAAGCTGGGCAAGCAACCTCTCAACTGAGTTAGACTTCCAGTTCCTTATATTGCAATTTTAAAAACTTTGATTTTTAATCTCTGCCTGAAACAGAGTAAGTTAATTATTTCATAATTTCAAGCAATTTTAACCATACATACATGCTTTTACTCTTGGCATTTCAGAATCTTAATATAATACACTATAAAGTCTGATAAGGGCTAGAAGTACGGCTGCCAAGTTTGACAGCCGGAGATGAATACCACGAACCCACGGTCGAAGAGAAGAGCCCACTTCCAAAAACTACCTTTTCATCTCCACAGTACACACCACACACACGCACTCTCTCTCAGTTACCAGTAAATAAAAACATATTATCGTTATAAATCTGCCTTATGGAAATCCTGAAAAATAGTAGTAATATATTTTCTTACTCTTGCCAGGACTCAAGGCACACCTGGGTTGAAGTGCTCTCAATGACTGATCTACGCTTCTAATTTTTGTTATCTTTTGAGAAAGGGTCTTATTAAGTAGTCCTGGCTCGTCAGAAATTCACTATGAATTTCTTTTTGAACTCACAGAGATCCATCTGCCTCTATCTCCTATTGTCAGATGCAGGCACTGAAAGAACGCCACTATGGTGGCCTATTAGAATTATGACGTGAATTACCAATATCTGTGGCTTCAGTTAGGCTTTCTGTTGTTTCATCTTTCTTGTCGCTCAAAGGAGATGGAGAGTCTGTGCACGCCTCTGTGTGGATGCCCCCTGCATCTAAAGTAAAAAACAAGTCCATATTAATCACCACCCTCTAAGGTCACAATACTCTGCTGATCATTTCTAGAGGCTCTGAGGTAAATACAAGGAGAGTGGGCACGCAGGACAAGCTGGGTTCCAGTTACGTGACTTTCTGGTGCCGTTCTGAGGGCCCACCGCATAGAGCAGGCCACTCTGTGGCTTCAGGTCTCCTGTCTCAGCCTCCTGTGCGCTAGACTCACAGAGTGTACAACAGCCCAGCACTCTGTGAAGACGGTTCTTGTACATTTACTTCATCTCGTCAATCCCGGGCATTGTAAGCTACACTTTCGTAAAGTAATTACAGTCAAACAAGTTTCTAATTAATGGATAATTTACCATGCTCCCATTAATTCTTTTGAAGTCTTCTTGTTTAAACTGTAGCTAGTTTACTCATTTAAAGATCAATAGAAAGTTTTTTTTAAACAGTAATTCACATTTTTCCTTCTACAACTTATGCCCCCCTCCCTCCCTCCCTGAGGGTCTCACTCTGCAGCCCCAGCTGGCCTGGAACTTGCTGTAGCCCAGGCTGGCCGCAGACCGCAGAGATTGTCCGCCGGCCTCTGCCTCCAGAGTGCTCCGAGGTCAGGTGTGCCCAGCCCAGCCTCTACAGCTCCTGTCCATCTCCCTGACCCTCCTTCTGGAATCCAGGATAAGTCTAAAGATGTTTCCTGGCCTTAAGATGTTCGTAGCCTAGTGAAGAGTCAACAGACCTACTAAGGTTGGTCATTTTCTTCTTTGCCCCCCCTCTCTGAATCTTTCCATTTTGCTAAAACAATCTTCTGTGTGCCCAGGTTGGTGTCTAACTGCTCCTCTTCCTAAGCACCAAAATTTCAGGCAGATATGTATCAGCATGCCCTGCTTGGTTTTCCTTTAAACCGTTCGCATTTCTCATTTATGAGAATGCAAAACCATACATAGCTTATGCGTGGAGGCCAGAGGACAATGTTCAGTAGTCAGTCTCTCCTACTGTGTGGGTCCTAGGGATTAACACAGGCTGCCAGGCTTGAAAACAAGGGCCTTCACCCTTCAGCTCATAGGACTTGACCTGGGGGTTATGCTGACGGCCCAGGAGGAGACACACACAGATCATCTCAGTAGTGAGGTAAACTCCCTGACAAGATCCAACACCGACACAATGGAAACGAGACATACATGAACTACTGGTGATGAGGTCCCCATGGCATCTCCTAAGAGAAAGGAGATGCAGACTTAAGACCTGAGTTCTTAGTTATGTGACCATCACTGAGCAGCAGGACTCAGTTTTTCAATCCAAAGCTTACAAAAGCCAGGGAGAAAAGAGAGGGTGCTAACTGGAGCATATGAAAGGAGCAGGCAACATCAAGAGCCCAACTGCTACAGGAAAGGGGACATTGCCATCTGAGGCAGGACGTGTCAGGAGCGTTTGCTATGTGTTGCTGATGTAACTCAGCTTTCTAGCTGTCATCGAAGAAAGGTAGCTAAAACTGACATCAATAATGTGATTTACTTTACTACGGCAGACACCCTCCCACTGTCCCTCTTCCCCCCATCTGAGATACAGTTTTGTACAGCACAGGCTGGCCTTGACTCTGGACTGCAGGCATGCACCTCGGTGCCTCATCTGTGAGGGCTGGGGAACCTGGCCTTCATGCATGCTAGGTACCCACTCAGACAGTCTCGATCAAACTTGATAGTATAACTATTGATTTATTTTCAAATAAACACAAACATCCTCAACAGAAGAGTCCTAAAACAACTGGTTTTTATAAGCACATTTCCACTTGTAGGTCCATTTACTCAGACAGAAGCAAACTTCTAAGTAACTGTAACTGTTGTTAATTTTGGTGCTAGAAATAAACTAGACCCCGCTCAGTCAGAGCTATCCCCCAGCTTCTGGATATTTTAATAAACGATGAAAAAGCAACCATTTCCCATAAACCTGTGACTTCTAGAAATAAATGTTGCCACAACTTTCCAAGTCAGATCAATAACATGTAGGTACAGCCAGCTTAGAATTTTATCACAGAGGGCCAGGCAGTGGTGGCACACGCATTAAATCCCAGCACTCGGGAGGCAGAAGCAGGCAGACCTCTGTGAGTTCGAGGCCAGCCTGGGCTACAAGAGAGGACAGGTGCCGGGACAGGCACCAAAGCTACAGAGAAACCTTATTTCGGAAAATAACAAAAATAAATAAATTTTATCACAGAGAAGTTATCCTACATAGAAAATAACCAACCAGTATGAAACATGACACGTACTATTTTACTGAAATCAATCTATAAAGTAAAAAGGAAAAAATAATCTAGTAACTTACCACATTTTTCATTTCCAGAGGTTATCAAGTCCTGCAAAGACATTTAATAGCTATTGCAATTATGTGCATCTTATGTGTAATAAACAGAATATTTATTATAGGTATATACCCCAAGAAACTGAGGTGTATTAAAAAAAAATCCCCTCGTTATTTTATTCATTTATTTCTGAAACAGAATCTCACATAGGCTGGGCTGGCTTTAAACTCACTATTACCGACAAGGATAGTCTTAAATCCTGACCTTCTTTCCCTCCTCTCCCTAAGTTCTAGGATTACAGGTATGCACTACCATCTTGGTCTATATCTTGATTTTTACACCAAGAAAAAGAAAGCAATAGTGTTTCATTACACTTGAAATTTTATGATGTTATTTCAAAAACTCCCCTTTGTGTTGGCGTGTGTGTGTGTGTGTGTGTGTGTGTGTGTGTGTGTGTGCGCGCGTGTGTGCGCACGTGAGCGTGCACGTGCCTGCGTGGCGCTAAGGGGACGGCCCTGGAGTCCTGCTGTACTGTTGCTCCCTGCCTTTCTCCTCTGCGGCAGTCTCTCACTGAACCAGGCACTGGGGTCACAGGCATTTGAGGGCACACCTGGATTTTTACAAGGGCTCTAGGGTGGGAACTCAGGTCCTTACGTGTGAACAGCCTGCTCTGACCCACTGAGCCGTCTCGGCAGCGCTTACTATACTGACCTGCACTCTAAAGGAGAACACGCCACTGGAACGTTCCAGCCATCTACTGTGTCCTACCAACTGTGGTCTCCCTGAGCACAAACTACCACGACCAAACTGGCTGTGTCTGACAGGGGACCAGATCCCCCAAATACTAAGTACTGTTTGTACTTCCAAAATAATTCAAAACACGGACTAATTTAAAAAATTTTTTCAAGAGCAGTTTGACGAAATAATAGTCTGAAGAGACGGCCTTACAAAGTCAGGGAGTTCTTTTAAAATAAAAATGTATCTTTTTAAAAAAAGGCTGTATCTTGCATTTTACATCAACTTGGAATCAGAAATCTTGGTGTACAGCAAGATGCGGTGGTACAAGTGTATAATATGGATAACCCCCAACTAAGGAGGACAGGCAGGAGAGTCAGCCATTCAAGGGCAGCCTTGCACATAGGATAAATTTCACAGCAGTTTGGTGATAGAAGATCCTGTCTTAACTGGGACGCTATGAAAAGACTAAATCTAAGAATAAGAGAAATAGAGGAAGAAGAATAAACCCAGCTCAAAATACTTTCTTTTTAAACATTAAAAAAAGATTTATTTATTCATAAAAAAAGACCCTGTTTTAAAAAGTAAAACAAAACCAACCAACCAAATAACCCCCTAAGCAATGCTAATCAAAAGCAATCAACTATGGACATCAACAAAGCAGGGCTATCAAGCTGCAGTAAGACGCTGCACCTCCCCTAGTGTTAGAGCTGGGCAAGGTGACCCAGTGTGAGTCTACGGGAGGTTGGCCTTTTCAGCACAGCTCTGGAGGAGGAAAGGATGGGGGCAGGGGCAGAAAGGAGGTGGAGGGAGGGGCTGGGAGGAGAGAGAAGAAACTGCAGTCCAGATGTACAATAAATTAATTAAAAAATTAAAAATCACAATAAACACGTAAGCAGAAAAAAGGGTCAGCCATAGCAAGGGCAGAAGCGGCCAATCAGCACACAGCTCTAAGGCTGAGCTAGAGCCACCCCAGCCTCCAAGGACTCACTTCGGATCCTCTCTGTTCCGACTCCTGACTTGGGAGTTCACTCCATTCGGGTCTCACAGGTATAGCTGAGGAACAGGGAAACGCAGTATATTAAATTCTGTCTTTAAATATAAAGACGCATCCTATACATTGTAGCAACTATCTTCACAGACATGCCCGCCCATGACTCAAAGCTCGCGTTAATTTACACACACTAAACAGTGAAGCAGTATGCACTGCCACTGATGAACGAAAAGACACCAACCGCAAACACCGCATTTAATTTTAGCAGTTCCCAATGACTACTACAAATTCGATCATTTAGCCCTCTCAGGAAGGGAAAACAATACTACGTGAAAGGGTTTTCAAGTGAGTAATAAAAAGCTGTCAGCATCAATTAAAACTCACACTTTGACCCTAATTACTCAGCGCAATAACTGCTAGATTAACATCAGCCGTGTAGAAGAGATACTCACTCTGCTCACTTGCTAATACAAACGACTCAGGTGTTCGTTCAGGTAGGGGAGGAGGCGACTCTTCACTAACATCAACGTCTAAATTAAAAATATAAAAAAATCCAAGAATTAAACAAGCAATAAAATGCCATTCAAGCAGCAAAGAACATGAGCTCCAAACACCATTACCACTCCATCCGTGACAGAGCAGAGGAGGAGCGGAGTGCACTGCTGCTCGGGTCCTGCTAACCCCGACGACGCTGCTCTGACCGTCCCGTTCTCCCCGCAAGCTTTACTCGGCTCCAAGTATGTGCCCGAGTCCCATGCCGGGCAACTCAACTACCGTTTGAAGCGCGAGCTATCATTCTAGTTAATACAGCCACTAATATTTTAGGAACCAAGTGCTGTGAACAGTGTCATCTGACGCCACATCAAAGATATAAAGTCATCTTAAAGGTTTTTACACCAGTGGAAACCAAATTAGCCCCTCTAAAAGATAAATGATACTGCGTTAAGCAAGCCCCACAGGTCGGCCTTACGGCTCGGGATAAACCAGTGTGTTAGGTCGCTGAAGTCCAGCTCTAGGGAGAGAACAAGGCAAGGGCACACTGGTGTGCAGGTGTACGCAGACATGAGGAGAACTGTACTGAGGATCCTTATTCTTTTGTCCAGGCTTTATGCTTGGTTTCTTTGACGACCAACACTACGGCAGGATACCCTTGTTTTATCACATCTGATAGGCATAAGCACTACAAACGGCAAATCAAGTAAATTTCCAGCGAGCACTGCTGCGGCTGGCCAGCCCGTCTTCAGTCCACAGCTCCGACACAACACTGATGCGCCTACCCAGAGCGCCCGCACTCTCTACCTCATCCAAGAGCGGCAGCGGCTCCGTTTCTCCCTGCCATCTTACCACTGGCGACCACAGGAAGGACACAAGACACCAGCACCAAGTTCTGTGCGCTGCTAAGTTCTAACCGGGTTCTTTCTCGTCAAGAAGTGTTCCCTAACGGTGGCCCTTGCTTTCCAACTGCATGCCTCTCCGTGGATCTCCAAACGGCCTTGTGTGCACGACAAGCTCTCTGTACAGATTCCCCAACAGCCCCTCCTCCACCCCCAAGAGCCATACAACCAGAGACTTCGCTATTTTAATACGGTTGCTGCACATCACAGTGTGTGGGGCCCACACTAGCCAAATCTGAAAAAGAATGTCAGACTTAGGAAAAAACTGAAGTCAAAATTGTGCATGTTTGGTATGTACAGGCCGTGGGTACAGGAAAGAAAATAAAAAAAGAAAGGGGGGAAAAAGGGGAAATGAAAGAATTCATAGTGAAAAATTTTGTCAGGCAGCAGCTTATACGAAATACTATTTTTGGTTATCAATACAAATTTATTGGGTTAATTCACTAACAAATTCAAATACAAAATTCTCTATTTTTTGTGTCAATTGTTTTACAAAGCAAGTAACAAATTAAGTAATAATCAACTATAGAATAAATAATACACGATACAATCTACAAGTAATTAGAACAACTAAAAATTACTTGCCCAGTAGTGGTGGCTCATGCCTGCCTTTAATCTCAACACTTGAGAGGCAGTCAGATCCCTGAGTTCGAGGCTAGCCTGGTTTACAGAGATAGTTCCAGGAAAGGCAGGACTACCACACAGAGAAGCCCCGTCTCAAAAAAACGAACAAAACAAATCTTATTTTATACACACTGTGAGGGTGTCAGGCCCCCTGGAACTGGAGTTACAGACAGTGGTGAGCTGCCATGTGGGTGCTGGGAATTGAACTCGAAGAGCAACAAGTATTCTTGACGACTGAGCCATTTCTCTAGCCCTGAAAAACAACGCTATTTGTGGCAGTCATAATAATGTATCCCTGGATATCTCAGAGTACATAGGATTGAGGCAGAAAAATAAAGTTCCAGGTTCTTATTTAAAAAACCAAACAAGAGGGAAGGCACCATGAAGATTTCAAGAACCAATACTACACAACAGACATGGTGATGCAAACCAGAACCCAGGGCAAGGTGGGTGGAGGCGGGAGGACCCTGAGTTCTGGGCCAGCCTGGCCTTCATAAGGAGACCCTCTGTCTTGAAACAGCATGTCTTACAGACATAGCAGGCTGCTTAAAGCAGAGAGGGTAAGTACAGACCTGGTATGGGGCAAACACACACCCTTCTCGAGTCTGAAGGTATCAAATGGCCGCTAGTCAGCTGAATACTTTCCAGTCTGTTGTGGGTTAATGTCCCACTGGAAATAACTTTACTTGAAGCATTTGTGAAAAGAGTTCTTTAAAGCTTTTGTAGCTGGGCAGTGGTTGGCACATGACTTTGATCCCAGCACTTGGGAGGCAGAGGCAGGCGGATCTCTGTGAGTTCAGAGCCAGCCTGGTCTACAGAGCTAGTTCCAGGACAGGCTCCAAAGCTACACAGAGAAACCCTGTCTTTAAAAAAAAAAAAAAAAGAAAAAATATTTTGTAGTTAATGATAGAAAAAAAGTCCATTAAGTATTTACAAGAAGCAAGGGTGAAATTAATAGCTCAGCAAGTGTTCTACAGTATTTTGCATCACTGACACTGCAAATTATTTTTTCTGGTTTATTTCTAATTATTTAGTCGATAAATCTGACTTAAAACACTAGGCTACACGTGACCAAAGCAATCTTCTAATAAGGACAGGAATACTGTGGATGTAAACTCCAGGACAGACAGGGGCAGACAGTAGGGGCCTTCAGGCCACATTACCTTCTTCAGCTCCCGCCACGCTCTGTCTAGCAATGGACATGGGCAGCACCTTCCTGGTGGAGCTGCTCTCAGCACCGCTGGCAGCAGAGACGGTGGCGCTGGCCGTGGAAATGCTCGTCTTGTTCTTGGTCACAGCACCGTCAGAGTCCCTGTCCTCTGAGTCGGAGTCGTCAGAGTGAAGGGGGTTGGTAAAGCTGAGGGGCGCTCTCAACAGGGGAGAGCTGCTGTGATGGTCCACGCGCTCGTGGGTGTCAGCGTCTGCCGAGCTCGCGGTCTTTACAGGCTGAGAATGGTTGTCTGGGGATTTGCCCTCGGATGAGTCGGATACGGGTGTGGCGTGTTCAGGTCCGTGAAATGACCATGCCACATGTCCTGTCTTATCGAGAGGCAAGCGGTCTGGCCGTGGCGGTGTGTGGGAGTTCTGGGACTCTTCTGAAGAATCGGGGACTCTGTCTGAATTTGTCACACTGCAGTCCACACAGGAATTCTGAGAAACACCATCAACTTTTAGATTACCTGAATTTAACTCCTGTGGCCTAGACGTTTTGTCAACCACAGACGATGAAGCAGATTTAATTTTAATCGCATGTCCCCTATTCAACAGTGTGTTCCCATCAAAACTTTTGGGGCCCTCTTGGAGAGGAACTTTCTTAATCTCAAAACTTAAATTTCGCTCTAATTTTTTATCTACATGTTCAACAGGTGATTCGTTTTTCCCTGTAAGGTCTGAAGATTTATTGTAATTTCTGTTGAGGTCTGCTGAATGCTGCTCTGATGAGACCATGTGCAACACTGGCTTTGGGTGGTATCTGTCACTGTCCTGCCACACGGTAGTGACGGTCGGAAAGGCCGAAGGGGGAGAAGGCGTCAAGATGGGCGGCACCGGGTGAGGTTCTGGTGGCTGCAGGATTTCTTCCTTGGCATCCCCTTCTACAAGGCAACTGGAAAAAAACAAACCGGACTTCAGGAATGTTTAACATTTTAAAAGTTGACTAATATTTCTGCAGCAAGAACTAGTACATTAAAATCCATTACAATGTGGTTATAAAGTTCTAATTGTAAGACTTTAGTTTTGATGGCTTTCTTAGCGGTCGGTTCTCTAACTGTCCTGTCAGGGAAGCATCACAGTCACCCTCCTCGGACAGCGGGGTCCGCTTCCCAGGTCACCACTGCTCCCCAGTCCGGCTTACTCTTCCCTACACTACCAACTGTACAATGTAAACTTTCCTTTTACTCTTCCCTACACTCCCAACTGTACAATGTAAACTTTCCTTTACTCTTTCTTACACTCCCAACTGTACAATATAAACTTTTCTTTTACTCTTTCTTACACTCCCAACTGTATAATATAAATTTTTCTTTTACTCTTTCTGCTTTCACTCCCAACTATATAATATGAGACTTTTCTTTTAAAACTGGTTTTGGTTCTAAAATTATGTTGCCTTTTCAGTCAGAGTCTCAGTGCACAGCCTAGTACAGTCTCCGGGCTCTGTCCTGCACACGCTGGAATGACCATCTCACTCACCAGAACATAACCTTCTAGAGGAAGTGTATACTTGTATCTTCAAAGGTACTGATTTCTCACAGAATGAGAAAATGCTAAGTTAAAAACAACTGTTCTCTAAGGCCTTCTGATTCTGATTAAGTCCAGCTTAGCTGTAGCCAGTGTCTAGCATATAAAAGAATCATTACCAGCAAACAAACACCCATCCCCTTTGCTAATAAACTAATGGAAGGAAATAAAACAGTGGAAGCCAGGCACAGGTCAATTTCCAACACGCACACGACAGCCTGTAACTGTCTAACTCCAGCCCAAGGGGATCTGATGCTTTATGTGGCCTCTAGGGGTACCAGGCACACACGGGGTAGACAGGTGTAAATGAAGTTTAAACACCCATACACATTTAAAAAGTAATTAAATAACTGTGTTTGAGTGTGCGTGTGCATGTGTGCTCATGGAGGCCAGGAGAGGACATTGGTTCCCTGGAGCTAGAGTTTCAAGTGGTGTGAGCAACGTGACACGGGTGCTAGGAACTGAACCTGGGTCCTTACCTGCGGAGCCTTAGCCAGCCCCAGTTACTTACTTTTTAATTGAGAAGGATGCTTTACCTGTGCTATACCTTTTCTGATCTAGAGCAATAACTTTAAAAATTACATCTGAGCCTCAAAGAAATTTTTAACAGTGAGAGGAAACAATTCGACTGGAGAAAACAAACAATTCGACTGGAGAAAACAGAGAGCACAAAGTTGGAAATTACTGCGGGAACAAGCATAAGACCCTAAGCGTGCCAATCTGGAATTAATAACAATGTCACGTGATGAACCTATCTGATTAGTTCAGTTAGACTGCGCTCTAAACTTTTAAGTGATGAAATGAATTAGTCTCATTTGTGATTTTCTTTATCTACTGTTATAGGTCTGACATTGTACTGGCCACAGCTTCCCCTTCCTCCACTCTTCCCAGTACCTCTATACTCCATTCCCCCTCTGTGGCCCCACCCCACATCCACCCCTCCCCTGTTTCTGTTCAGGAGAGGGCAGTCCCCCATGAGTATCCATAAAACACGGCACGAGACCCAGTGAGAGGCGCGGAGAGTTAGAGACAGACCCTGCTCCCAGTTCTAGGAGTCCCACAAGAAGATCAGGCTACAAAACTGTCATATATGCAGCAGGCCTAGGCCAGCCCTGTGCAGGCTCCCTGGTTGTCGGTTCAGTCTCCATGAGCTTGTCTGAGGATCAGAATGCAGAGCTAAACCACTAGAGGCCACGAAGTGGAAGCACACAGCTTTAATCCCAGGACTCAGGAGGTGGGGGCAGAGGGATCCTTAGGTCAAGGCCACCCTGAATCTCTGTCAAAAGAGAAACAGAGCTCACACAAAGGTGATCCCAGGACTCAGGATCCCACGTCTTTAATGCCAGCACCAGGGAGGTGGAGACAGGAGTGATATGGCTGGGTGGAGAGAGGAACATAAGGTGGGAGGAGACAGGAGCTCAGTGCAGTCCTGGGAGACAGTTGCAGTCTGAGGAGAGACAATCTGAGGACAGGATTGCTCCTTCAGTCTGAACACTGGTAGAGGTAAAAGAACATTCTAGAGGCTGGCCACTTTGCTTCTCTAATCTTCAGTATTAACCCCTATAACTCTCGGTTTTTATTATTAATACCAATTAGAATTCATGCTACAGTTGATCCTGTGAGTTTTCTTGACTCCTCTGGCTCCTACAATCCTTTCTTTTAAGCAGAATTCCCCCAAACTCTGCTTAATTCGGCTGTGGGTCTACATCTGTTTCCATCAGGTGCTGGATGAAGCCTCTCTGATGACAACTGGTCTAGGCACCAAGCCGGTCACAGGAGATGGCCAGTTCAGGCTACGTATCTGCTATTACTAGGAGTCTTATCTGGGGTCATCTTTCCCTGAAATACCCCCGCATTTCCAGGAGTCTCTTTCAGCCCTCTCCCCTCTGCTGGCAGTCTTGCTGAGGACGGCCGTGAGCACCTGACTTCACTGTCTGTGTGAGAGGTGCACACACCACAGGGACAGGCACACGTCAGTCTCAGCACCCTGACCTTTCCGCCTTTACCTTCCAAATGCTGCCTTGCGTGCGTGCCTAGTCTCAAACACATTATCATTTTTAAATGGGCTGATCCTCTCATCATTTTCCTCCAGTTTTGCTTTGATAATCGAAAGTTATATTCCGGTGTTTTAAAAACTGTGGCAATTTTTTTTTTAAAAAAAGCACCTTAAATATTGCTTAAGAGCTCAGTAAAACCAGGTGGTGGTGGTACACGTCTTTAACCCCAGTACTCAAGAGGGAGAATCAGGTGGATCTGAGTTTGAAGCCAGCCTGGTCTACAGAGCAAGTTCTAGGACAGCCGAAGTTACACACAGAAACCCTGCCTTGAAAAACAAAAAACAAAAGAACACCCCCCCCAAGCTACATGACACAATTTTTCCAACCAATAAACTTTAATTTTTTTCATTAGCCAAAACAATAAACTTCTACTTAAAATTCTGGTTTCTATGACTGCTAGTGTATAAATAAGTCTTTTTAAGACAACTTCTTTGGATTTAATGTAGTTGTCTTTTAAAAAATTAAAGACTTGAGGCTGGTGAGATGGCCTGGCTTTTCCAGAGGACCAGCGTTTGGTTCCCAGCACCCACATGGTAGCTTACAGCCACCCCTTACTCCAGTTCCAGGGGTTCTGATGCACTCTTCTTACATACATACACATATACATACATGCAGGTAAAATACTTACACATAAAATCAAAAGAACAAATCTAATCTTAAAAAAAAATCGTAAGCTCATTTATTGTTTTTTTAAGCTCAGGCTATGATTTGCAACGGTTCTCAAATCTACCCATTTTCTTTAATGCTGATCTTACATTGCATGCTTGTTGTGCTGTTTGTGGGCTTCCCAAATAAGACAGTCCTAAACACATCTACGTGAACCAACAACTCTGTTTGAACCCCACAAATGTGCTGAGTTTTACACACAGGTGTGAGAGTCCAGTTCATTTCCCTGGCAGCATTCTGTTGGGAGCAGACATCCATGCTATTTTTTGCCATATAAAATATTCTCTCAGGAGCTGGGTGTGGGCTCAGTGGTAGAGTGCTCGCCTCCCACACAAGGAAGCCCTGTGTTCCTCTCTTAGCACTGTCAAACCGAATGAAGACAAAACAGAATGAAATGCTTTCTCCTTTGTGGCCTCCACACTGTTTCCAGTTGTCCTTTTTCCCTTATGTTACACCCAGACTTAGAGATCTTACGCTCAGACCTGCTGTTCTCGGCCACTAAGCCTTGGCCAAGCAGGTATTTGGGGCACCTTCTTGAAATATGAACCTCTGCCTAGTTCTCCTATGCTAATGAAATAACCAGTTATAAAACTAAGAAATGTTCAGAATCTGTAATTTTAGCTATGTCAGTAAGGTAAAAGAATCCGTCAGAGAAAATGTCTTAAGACACACAGTACCTCCTAGTCCGTGGTGGCTTTGGAGGAGGAGAGTCTTGTTTCTCACTATCAACAGAGCTGACCATATTTCCAGGGGTAATTTCATTCTGCCAAGGGTAAAAAAGGTTTCATTAAAATTACAGGAAAAATAACTTTCCTTGATTGGCAAATGAGAGAACCGAACCCACAGAGCTGTCCTGTGGCCTCCTCAGATAAGCTGTGGTTTATATCCACACCCCAGATCATGATGTGTACATACAAACACACACATACCCCTTAATAACACATTTTCAAAAGCTGAAGATGCAGTGAGATCATTTAGGCTGTAGTGGCAATGAATTACAACATGACAAAAAGGGTCTTGCTGGTGATGAATGTCTACAATCCTAGCACTCACGGAGGCTGAGGCAAGAGAGCCTCAGACAGACTGGGCTACATAGCAAGATTGTTCCCCACACAAAGTATGGAGTATATGCAAATAAGTACAAAATATTAGACCCAACTTATAATTATTTAGTTGTGGGTGAAAGCGAAGGGCGAATAATGTAGTTAAGTTTTAAAATGTAGCTTCTACTTGAAGCAATAATGAATATTGACTTTGACATAAAATCTTTTCTATATTTTCCTTACTGAGTCACTACGTCTCTATCATACCAGTAGAAATTAAGTACGTTAGTAAAACCTGGGTCAGATAATAATAGCCTTTGCCATGACCATCTCACACAGCTGTAAGGCAAGCTCTTGGTAAAAAGTAAGTTTGCCAAGGCCAGTGGGCTAAGAATACTTACACCATCAGCCATTTTCTGTGCTGCATGAATTTCATACAGTTGCAGCTGTTTCTCAAACAGCTGGGCAATAGCTCTATGAACAAGCTCATACTGCTCCTGTTGCAAAGAGAAATTATTGATAAACAAGAGACGACGAAAAACGCCAGAGGAAACGTTTTTGAAATATAATTTATAAAGAGAGAAAAATCAACTATACCTTTGTTTGTACTGCAGAGTGCCTCTGTGTTCTCATTTCTTGTATTAAATTAAATACATTAAATTCCTCTGGAATTTTCTAAAACCAAGAATTTAACACATATAACTACGGGCAACATCAAAACCATAAAACTATCACGTTTTCCCCGACTTTAGACACATGCTAGACACCGCAAGCCTTCACTGTGAATTCCCCGACTTTAGACACATGCTAGACACTGCAAGCCTCCACTGTGAGCTGCCTTTCAGACATGGTGGCGTCATGGACAAAGCCCACCCAAGCCTCAGCAGTCACCTGCAGAGCGTGACCACAGCACGAGGAACAGAGCCCACGACAAACTGGAGAGATGGAGTAGGGGCCGAGAAGACGCTCAAGTCAGTGCTCTCCTAAGTGTGAGGACACGGGATCTAATGCTATATAAAATCATTCTTACCCCAGCTTTTAGTAAGTTCCATGTGTAATCTATGGCACAAATAGCACCTGTTCTTCCACAGCCTGCACTAAAGATACAAAATTTGAGGGAAAAAAAATTTAATTTTTAAAATAAAAGGCATATTAACATCCAGAAGCAAAAATCATTTAAGAAATATGATGGAATTCTAATTAGTGAACAAAATACAGTTAAAATACCGAAACAGTATTATGCTTAACACTAAAATTTGAATATTTAAATTTTTAATTCAAGAAATGTCTAACAGTAAATGACTCACAAGAAAACTCTAGCCTTTCCCTCTGTCAGTCAAGTTTAGCCAGTGCCACCGTGTGGAGATAAAGTACAGCAGGATACTCGAGATGGCTTATGCTCTGGCCTGCAGGAGCCAGTGACTCTTAACAGTATAGGAAGCAGGGATTCCAGAAACAAAGACAACTGACTACCATCCCCTCCTGAGGGAGGAGGAGGAGCCGTGTTAATTAAGTTGGGAGCACCTGTAAAGATCCTGTGCTGCAGCCTGCCGTGCTGAAGGAGCACCTGAGAGGCTGAGACGGGACATTCGCGTCCCCAGCCAGTTTGGGATAGGTCCTAAGACCCTGTCTACAAGCACACGCTACAAATGGACACATTTTCTCTTCTTTTGTAGCTGTGCATTAAGTTACTGAAGTTAACATGTTGTTTTGTTGTTTAAAGGAATTAAATAATTTTTGGAATCAGAAAAATTCAACTGAAACAGACTTAAGAATTATGGTTACTGACTGGATAACTTAACAAAACAGGAAATAATTTTAAATAACTTGAAAAAAGTCAAGTCAAGACAACTTCTTTATCTTTCAATTCCAAAACAAAACACTTTTCTTTTTCACCAGCTGACTGGTCAACATATCACTGAAATGTGTTAGATGACCCCCAAATGCCCACCAGAGACTCTGGAGTAAGAGGCAGAACCAGCTCTCTTCGCAAGTCAGGGAGGAAATCTTCAAAGTTAAGATAAATAAATCTTTAAAACAGTAATTAACCAATACATCTCGTGTCTGAAACTTTCATTTACTTAACAAGACTATTTTATGTGCACGAGTGTTTTGTCTACATCTATGTCTGTGTTATCACCTGAAGCCAGAAGAGCGAGTCAGATGCCCAGGAACTGAGTTGGGAATCAAACCTGGGTCCTCTAGAAAAGCAGGCAGTGCTCTTAACTGATGAGATACTTTTTCTTTTCCTTTTTTTATTTGGAGACAGGGTCTATGTAGCCCAAGTTGGTACCCTATTTATAATCCTCCTGCTTCAGTCTCCAGAATGCTGGGATTATAGGTATGCACCACCATCCTGGGTTTCCTTTACTTATTTCTGATAGTAAATAAAATTACAGATACAAATAACTTAGCAGTATAAATTTAGGGTGATTCTGAGAAACACTGATTCTAAGGTCTTTTGAAGGACTAAGATAGAAAATAGAAAAATTGCCTCAGGAGTAAAGTAGCTTTTATGATATTTGGAAATAACAGATTTATCTAATGAAATTCTACATTAGGTTTTGAAATATCCTACATATTACTAATAATACAATCATGACTATACTGCAAAGCTACTGCAAACGTTTTATTTTTTCTTTTTTTTGGTTTTTCGAGACAGGGTTTCTCTGTGGCTTTGGTTCCTGTCCTGGAACTAGCTCTGTAGACCAGGCTGGCCTCGAACTCTCAGAGATCCGCCTGCCTCTGCCTCCCGAGTGCTGGGATTAAAGGCGTGCGCCACCATCGCTCATGTTCATGGCTGACACAACATTTATTCTTTTTAAAACTATAAAGAAAAATAAAAAAACAAAAAACTGTATTCTCCCCAACATTTTTAGACACCATACATGTAGACCTTACAAAATGAAGCCAAGGGGTGGTGGGTTGGATGAGAAATATCCTCCACAGACTCATATGGACCCTTTAGGAAACAGAGCCTTAAGAGGAGGAAATACATCATTGGAGGTGGGCTTTGAGGGTTTGCCGCTGCCACGTCTTTCCTAACGTGTACTGTATCCCTCTGTATTTTATGAGGGCAACGCAAGAAAGTGACGATACAAGCGGCTCTGCCTCCTGTATTCCTCAGCTGTACCCAGGTTGGCTGGTCTGTTTGGGGGTCTCCGTTGTTGCTCTTCTTCTTCCTCCCATCCCATCCCCTCTACAGCTGAGGCTGATCTTTATCTCGCAGTCTCTCAAGCGGTGGAGTATAGGCATGAGTCACTCTGTCAAGTTTTTGGATATTTTTTCAACTAAACCAAGTCGGACATGGTGGCTCATCCTTGCTGGCCATCCCAGCACCGGTGAGGAAGAGGTAAGAGTTCCAGGTTCACTTGGGCTACTGAGATCATCCACACTTTTAAAAACCTTTCTAAAAAGGGTTGCAGACAAGAGTTCTACCATAAATGTAACCTGGAGTGCACTGGAGATGAAGGTTGTCAGGTGAGACAGGGAACAAAGGAAGGAGTCACAATATTTGAAGATATAAAAATTATAGACATGCTTAGGTATGCAGTCTTAATTTCCAAAAAATGAAAAAATTAAGGTTATTTTCTGCCCAACTGGAATGTTTCTTCACTTTTTATTTTAAAAATTTCAAGGTTTATGAGTAGAAAAATAATCAGACAATAAAAACAGCTCAATGTGTTCAATTAAAAACAGGTGGCTATCTTATTTAATTAACATAATTAAACTCTAACACACACTTGGAACACAAAATTAATTACCCCTTCAAAGACAAACACTGTCACACCCATTGCCCCAGAAGTCAAAGGCTGGGCTCACATGTCAACATGACTAATTTTGCAAAAAGTAATTGGAATTTAAACATCACCCGAAAAGAGAAAACACTTCTACACAGGAGCTGCATATAGATATGCCTAAACTTAAGTCATTATTTAGTTTTATGTATACAGCACAATTTAATAAAGTTGTCCAGTATCATGTACCAACAATTTACTCATAACTTACTACAAGACGCCGTGCCAGGTACCACGCACACACCTGTAATCCAAGCAGAGCTGTGGAGGCGAGGGAGGCAGCTGTGGCTATTGAGTACATAAGCCTTCCATCCTCAAAAAACCTCGGAGGACTGGCATATTTACCAATGAACAAGTGAATGCCACCCACCACAACTTCTTAAGAGGATAAAAAAGAATGCCAGTTTCAAGCCCTGCGTAAGATTTCAACAGTTTTAAGCTATAATTTCATGGTATGACAGACAGTGGTGCAGACACGGAGGCTTGTTCCTCAGGAAGGAAAACTTCCCTGAATGCTTTTCACCTGGAAAATACCTTATTACTCCATTCTAAGAGCTCTGAAACTGGGGTACAAATGACATCTCTGCTGTGTAACTGGCAATGGATTCTTTTAAATTCTCATGCTTGATAAGTATACAATAATTTAACCTTTTCTTCTGGATTTTTTGAGGTAGACTTACTATCTATGGATAGGTTGGTTACTAGGTAACCCTGACTGGCCTCGAGCTCTGAGATTCTGTCTCCGCCTCCTTGGTTTTGGGATTACAGGCATGTGCACCATACCCAGCACTTGTCTGGAGACCAGTGGTATCTTAGACCATTTCTATGCGTATCTACACACATCTTTTTAAAGCCTGAGGCTTTATCATTCATGAAAATTTGCACGACACAACACTGACTATACCAGGGAATATGTTTTACTGTAACATTTACAGTCTATCAACTAGATTAGATTCCATCAATTCTCAGGCCTCAAACATACTATAACAGGGCCAGGAAAGCTCAAGACAAAAACACATCAAATTAATGTAGAAACAAAACTCTACCCCACAACAGATTTAAGCACCGCACTTCCTACATTTAGAAGACTCTTTCGTACCTGCAATGAATACAAATAGGCACATCTTCGTGCTCCTGGTATGTCCGCATCAAGCTGATCATGTCCAGAATAGAATCAAAGGACGAGGGAACATCGTGGTCCGGCCAGTTCACATAATGGAACTGATAGAGCCGGCGGGATTCCTTCATAGAAACAGAAAATCAGTAAACATACGCACAAACTTAACTATCATTTCTAAGTTACCTTTAAAAAAATCAAATACATAGCCTTCATTTATTACTTACCAAACACCTAGTATTGATGATGTTTTAAATGTAATAACTTACTTAGCTTCCACAAGGAAGGTGGTGCTCATTCCATTTTATTTTAAAGGTAAGAAAATTTAGACATATTAACTTTCCTGGTGTTTTATAGGATATAACAAACGCAGGATCTAACCCAAGAGATATTAACATGTACAACATGATCTTTATCCACTGTATTTCATAACACATTCTTTAATCCACACTATAAAATTGATAATACATCATTCTTTGAATCATTGGAGTTAGAGAGCCAAGAGATTATCCTGAAAAAGAAGAGACTGTCTAGCTCCAACTCCACTTTCTCACTAGACTGTTGGTTCTGCATCTGTGGCTGAGGGAACTGCCTCTCTCCTCTCAACCCTTTGGGGACAACTACGATGGAAATGAGGGAGGTTTTTTTTTTAACAGAATAATGCTAAGATTTTACTTTCCTTTTCCTTTAACCAGCTAATGTAATATATATTTATGTATTTAAGCTTTTTCCAAATTTAATTTTATAGTAAGCACTGAAAGCAATAGTCAAATAAATCAAAGATCCAAAGAAGCCCCAGCAACTCTAAAAAATACTTATTTTAATTTATGTGACGCGCCTCATACCCATCCCCATGGAGGTCAAAAGAGGGCTTTGGATATTACAAAAGTGGAGTTATAAGCGAGTTGTGAGCCACCACAGTTGGGCTGGAATCTAACCTGGGTCCCCTGAAAGAGCAGGAGGGCTCTTAGTCTCTCCAGCCTCTCAGTAACTTTTAGACTGTTCATTCTAGACGTAACAGAAAGAGCAGAGCTTGGGATTCAGCTCCAGTACTCAGTTCTGTATCTGTCACTGACTACACAGGCAAGTTACTAACTTCTCAAACCCCTTTATGTGCCATACTCTTTCAGTTAGGATAACCAATGATCTGACACACACGGAGAAGGTGAGTGTGAACTGCCATACTCTTTCAGTTAGGATAACCAATGATCTGACACACACGGAGAAGGTGAGTGTGAACTGCCATACTGTTTCAGTTAGGATAACCAATGATCTGACACACACGGAGAAGGTGAGTGTGAACTGCTATACTCTTTCAGTTAGGATAACCAATGATCTGACACACACAGAGAAGGTGAGTGTGAACTGCTATACTCTTTCAGTTAGGATAACCAATGATCTGACACACACGGAGAAGGTGAGTGTGAACTGCTATACTCTTTCAGTTAGGATAACCAATGATCTGACACACACGGAGAAGGTGAGTGTGAACTGCTATACTCTTTCAGTTAGGATAACCAATTGATCTGACACACACGGAGAAGGTGAGTGCGAACTGGAGATAATGTGCAACAAATGCAATAAATGACCCAACTAAAGGGAGGGATTCAGTAGTTGGGGAAAAGAACGAGTGCAGGTAGCTTGTCAAAAGAGAGCAGGCAGGCTTACAAGTGAGTTGGTCAGAAGCATTTTTGCAATGTCCTTTTAGACATGTCTGGTTTCCTCCCTGAGAAATTATCATTTTGTCTGGCTCTGAAATGAGGTAAATATAACTTTAAATTCAAATGACAATTTACTTTACTTATATAGCTGGTGACTGAACCCTTGTGCCTGATGGACAAAGACCCTGAGCACTGAACTATATCCAGTCTCTAAATGAAGATTTAGTTTTGTCTTTAAAAAATTATGCATACAACTGACTAATAAGTGAGTAATGTTATAATTTGTCTATTGTTAAGAGAAAACTATTTGCAACAAAGAAAGAATCATTATTCTACACACAAAAAATTGAAGTTTTTCTAAGTAAGTTAAAATTTACACTGTTTTATTATGCAATACAGATTAAGGCTCAGACCCTAAATAAATAAAGTATAAAACAGCAGGACTGAGACTCAGAGCAAGAATGGAGAGGGGAGAAGTAGAGATGGGGAGGAGGGAGGAGGGAGTACGTATGGAGGAGGAGAGATGGGAGGAGGGAGTATGGATGGAGCAGGAGAGATGGGGAAGAGGGAGTATAGATGGAGCAGGAGAGATGGGGAGGAGGGAGTATGGATGGAGCAGGAGAGATGGGGAGGAGGGAGGAGGGAGTATGGATGGAGCAGGAGAGATGGGGAGGAGGGAGGAGGGAGTATGGATGGAGCAGGAGAGATGGGGAGGAGGGAGTATGGATGGAGCAGGAGAGATGGGGAGGAGGGAGGAGGGAGTATGGATGGAGCAGGAGAGATGGGGAGGAGGGAGGAGGGAGTATGGATGGAGCAGGAGAGATGGGGAGGAGGGAGTATGGATGGAGCAGGAGAGATGAGGAGGAGGGAGGAGGGAGTATGGATGGAGCAGGAGAGATGGGGAGGAGGGAGGAGGGAGTATGGATGGAGCAGGAGAGATGGGGAGGAGGGAGTATGGATGGAGCAGGCACTCTTTATCCATAATGGAAACTGCTTACATTTTGAAACTCAAGTAAAAGTGTCCGAATGAAGTAGTCTGTTCTTGCTTGCTCGTTTTCCTAAAAGGAAAAAAAATTTGTTAGTCAGTAAAAATATACACATCAAAATAAAATAATTAAAAGTAAACAATCTAAAATTAACATTTAGAATTCTGCACATGTCTAATAATTATTTTAAAAACCTTAAAGTCATCCCGTTAAGTATTTTTAATGGTGCTAGGATCTGAGCCCAAAGCTTTGTGTGTACTAGGATAAACACACTGATCCTAATGTTTTATCTAATTCTTACTTACAGTCTTTAAAAAGTGTTTACTGATTATTCAATCATGACGTTACCATCTAAGACAATATAGCTAAGTAGCATCCCCAGAACGTTTTCAACAACAATCCCCAAAGAACATCCCGCCTTAACGTCTCCATGTCAACCCCGCTTTCTCAACTCTCCAACCCTGCTGTTATTCTGACTGTGGCTGTATGAAACACGAACCACTCTAAGTCTGACACCATCTCGTAGAGTATTAGAAGGAAGTGTGACATATGTCTGCTGCTCAGTTCTTCTTTCTGCTTTTTTAGTTTTAACCACAGACAGCTTAGGCCAGTCATTAACAATAATAATATCTGCTACTCATTAAGAAAATAGACTTCCAGTATTATTCTAGAATGGGAACTTTTTACTTATTGTTTCAACTTATGATTATTTGTTTCTCTTTCTTTTTTCTCCCTCCCCCGCTGTCCTGGACTTGCTCTGCGGACAGGCTGGCCTCCCTCAGCACCAGCCTGCTGTCACCTGAGTCTCACCCACCCCTCACCAGGCAGGTGCCACCATGCTGGAGCGGACACTGGCCCGAGCTGCTTGCTAGCCGTCTTCCAGTCCACACTCCCTTTATTTACCCCACACCAACAGTCCCCAGGACACACCCATTTCTCTGCTCAGACACTGTGACTGCAAGCAGGCATGTTACTCTCTATGGTTATTAAGTTTGTAAATTTAGTTTTGTTTTCTTTTTTCGAGATAGGATTTCTCTATGTTACAGCTCTGACAGTCCTGGAACTCACTTTGTAGAGCAGGCTGGCCTTGAACTCAGAGATCTGCCTGCCTCTGTCTCCCGAGTGAGTGCCACCACTGCCCGGTGCATAAATTCAGTTTTTTATTTGCAGTTAAAATCAGTGGAAACAAATCCTGAGTTGTCTTAACAACAACAAAAAAACATAGATATTCCTTCTTATTAAAGTCTTCAGAATGGATTAATTTTGATACTAACGAACCAGATAAGCTTTTATTCACCAAACCAAACCTCATATTAAGAGAATTTTTAAAAATTTATATTTTAGGTCAGATAAAAAAAAACCATCCACAAAAGTCAACTCATTTTTTCCCTGCTTACGGAACTGTTCTGTTGCTGAATGCCGACACTAATTCACTTGACTTGTGACATTCACTACAGTTAGCTTGTTAAACATAAGCACATCGCCCAGAACTACGTTCCCTGCATTGTCCTGGGCCCTATGGTGGAATCATTCCTACCCTAAGAAGGTATGTCTTTACTGAAGTATATTGTGGTGTGCATTAATTAGTATTCATCCTAAATAAAACAAAATGCAGCAGAATTAAAACATCTTTTGCCCAGTGTGGTAATGAATACTTTTAATTTAAGCATTCGGGAGGTAGGGGCAGGCTGGTCTCTATGATATGCACAGTGAGACTGTCTCAAAAAGACAAACCACAGAAACCTTCAACATTGTCCCACAAACCATTAATTTTAACTATAACTTTAGAGTGTTTATTGCAGACTAAATTTGAGTTCAATTATGAATTGATTTTGGACTTCAAACCTCCGTAATTTTGTGAGCCCTATTTTATAATAAAAGCTCTCTACACTTCCCACCCACACTCCAGTGCCCCAAGGGTTCTCTCTCTACAGCACCTGAAATAGGTAGTTCAGCGTTTAGCTGGGCAAACACGTTAGGTGACTAAGAAATAAGATATTAAATGTCACGTAAATAAAATAGTTGTATTCTAGCTCACCCACATTTTACTTCATTTCCGCCCACTTCCCTTTTTCTTGTTTTCCTTCTTCACTGTTTTTAACTTCATCTTCTCAAGTTTCAACTGTGGTAGATCTGAGCCTGAGCTGAACTCCAGAGAACACGAAATAGCACGGTACACATTTCTGCCCCCGCCCGCCCCAAGGACAGGATCTCCTACTAATCTCAACAGTAGTGAGTGGTTCCCCATCTTCCCCATGCTGGGCCCCCATACAGCTCCTCACGATGCGGTGACCCCCAACCATAAAATTATTTTCATTGCTACTTCGTAACCGTAATTCTGCTACTGCTATGAACTGTAACACAAATATTTTTTGAGACACAAGTTTGGCAGGGGAGTCACAGCCCACAGGTGGAGAACCTCTTGTCTAGAACTTGCTACTGGACCGGTCCTCCTGAGTGGTGCTGGAATTACAGGTGTGTACCACCAGGCCCAGCCTACACTTTAGACTTCATGTCCAATTACCTGTTATAAGGAATACTCTTCACTTTTAGGGCAGCAATTCTCAAGTCTAACTTCATACATAATTTTAAAATATGGGGGAGGATAATAGGAAAGCTTAATATCACAGACTACGTCCCAGTTAACAATGTTCTTTTCCATTTATTTGATTAGAAAAGTGAGTATGCCAATTTTCAGAGATGAGTTGAGCATAGTTAAACAATAACTGTCACGAGATATAAAAGGACTAACAGAATCAACATGAAAATAAGGAAAACCTTATTTTATTTACAGTTGTAAAAGTCATTTCTAAAGCTCCTAAATTTAAAAGCAAAATAAAACATCAGTACTGATTACTACAGTAAGTGAAGGTTTACACAGAATTGAATCCTAGACTTGCAGCAGCCTGAGTTCATACCATATACAAATTTCTCAAAGAACGAATTTTTAAAACAAAAATAAGTACTTACACAGGAAATTCTGAATGGTGCAAACGTTACAGGATCTTCTCCATACAAAGGCCAGTATCGCTCACATTTTTTCTGTTGTCCAAAAAGAGATCAGCAGGAAAGAGTTCAGTAACTGTACACAGTTCATAAGCTTTTACAGAAAGAGCACCGTGTGCTCTAAGATGCATTTGGGCACTGCTAATCATACTATTCTACTGGCTGTTGTTAATTCAGAGTGATCGTCACCACGTATACAATGAGATCATTAATGAAATAAAAAGAGATCCTCAACTTTAATAGTACTTAGAAAAACCGTATCTCAAAAACAATAACAAAACAAAACTAGATGAATAAAATTTAAATTTCCAACTATAATCAAATAATAGTAAAGAATATTAGCATTTACATAGCAAATTTGGTTAGTCTTCAATATTTAGATTCTGCTATTTTTATTTATCCTCTGTCCAACATTACTTAACACTGGTAAACAAAGTTATTCTCAAGGAATAAAAGAAATTAGGTAAAATATGGCTTCTCCATAATTTATGACATGTACTTACTTCGCTTATATGGCACATCTCAAAAATTTTAATAGCCATTTTTTAGAACTTAAAAATTACCTTTACTAATTTATCACCCAACATAAATAACTTCAAATCAAGACACTACACAACTGACTTTAAATCTGATCTGGGTGTCACACCTAAAGGTAAGCACTATTCTCTGTACATGTATTAACATCTCAGGACCGACGCTGAACAACACCCCACGAAATGAAACACCTCTCACACACCATCAGCTAAGGTCAAAGTCATGGGAAGCTCAGGGACCAGAGTGTTTGCTAGCATGTGTGAGGTTCCGGGTCCAATCTCAGAATATCAGAAAAGAAACTAAGCAGAGATTTCCTTCTCTGAACTCTGAAAACAGTACAAACAAAAGCTGGGTGAGGTGGGCATACCTTTAGTCCCAGCACTCGAGAGGCAGAGGCAGGAGATCACGGAGTGTGAGGCCAGCCTGCTCTACAAAGCAAGTTCTAGGGCTTTATAGTTTTATAAAATATATAGCCAGGGTTATAGAGAGAAACCCTGTCTTGAAAAACCAAAAAACCAAACACCTCAAAAAATCCAGAAACAAAAATAAAAAACCAACCAACCAACCAACCAGAGAGAGGAACAAAGGGAGAAAGAAGAGAGCAACAACAGGTGGTGGGGGGCTGGGAGGCAGTCCAGTGAGCACAGTACCCAGGGCTTTCGACACCAACGGTGGGAGTCAGAGCGAGAGCACAAGGTTAGAGAGACCCTACCTCAAACCACAGGAGAAGGAGGGAACAGGCAGACAATACCGTCTGCACGCGAACCTCTGGCTTTCCACACATCCATGTTCACTGTACCTGCACACACATCCATGGATGCAGGTACACATACACAGACAGACTAATCAGAATATTCACGCTGTTTTTAATTCTTATATAAATTTGACTGGCCTCACACTCACATACACCAATCTGGTCTCAAATCTGTGCAGGCTTCTCGCCTCTGCCTCTCAAGTTCTGCATTACAGGTGTATGAGATACCACATGCAGCTAGCTTTAAGCTTTAATCATCGGAATTACTTTAATATGCTTATTTGTTCAATTTTATAAATATTTCAAAAGCTACTTTCTAGACAATAAAATACATTTGACTTAAAGTACCATGAAACATTTGAGAACTATAAGGGACAATACACATTTTTAGTGTATTATAAAATGTACTTTTGAAATACAGAAAGACGTTTGTGTTTTAGAGATCGTTTTGATCCATGTATCATGTATAACAGCAGAGCACACAAGTGTGTACCCTTTAACTACTTGAGATCAGATTAATGTGAAGTGCTAAGTCAGGATCTTCTGTCCTCAAATACAATGTGGTAAGCGTATACATACCCTTCCCATCTCAAATTCCCGACAGGCCATGACGATGATCTAAAAAGGAGTTGGGGGAGGAGATAAAGAATATATCAGTTAAAAATATATACTTGTAATATATTAAAAAGTAGCTTTTTAAACTGGGCAATGGTGGCACACGCCTTTAATCCCAGCAGACTGGGAGGCAGAGGCAGGCGGATCTCTATGAGTTCAAGGCTGCCTGGTCTACAAAAGTTAGTTCCAGGATAGACACCAAAGTTACACAGAGAAACCCTGTCATGAAAAACCAAAAAAGAAAGAGCTTTAAGGTTAAAAGTATAGTATAGGGGATGAGAATTACTCAGGTAAGAGAACTAGCTGCCCATCCAGAGGACCTGGTTTCAGTTCCCAGAGCCCACATCTGTAACTCCAGTTCCAGATGGTCCAATGCCCCTTTAAGACTCTGCAGGCACTGCACACATATAACACAGACATACATGTAGGCAAACACACATAAAAATAAAATCTCAAGAAAAGTACAGGACAAAGACACTATCTTCTAAACAAGAACTACCTACACAGCCAGAAGTAAGTAATGTCATTTAAAATGATTTATTTTGTTTGGATTATGCTGTGAATCTGACATACTTATTTCTTACTTTTGAGTTATACAAAAGGACTGTTGGGGTATTATTTACCTAACTTAGCATTACTCTTCACCAAATATTAAAGTACAGTTAAGCGTAACCTTCTAAAGGTTGAACATAACAAAATTATCAGTCTCATACAGTTATGCTATCTGATGCCTCGTTTTATATAGCACTAGATATGAAAGTTTGCAGAGTCTATAGTAAAGTTGTGCACTATAACCATCAACCTCTTACTGTGACTATCACTGTGCTCTTATCCCTGTATCCGCTTACCTGTAAATGTGCTTCAGTGCCTCCATAGTACACTCTCCTCTAGACACCTCAGCGTGTGCATTACCCACATCTCAGTATGTTCAATACCTAACGATGAAATCCTCCCAATTCTGAGAAAAGCATACCTCTATGAAATCCAAACCCCTATCAGACATCAGGAGATTTCCTCCTGCTTTAAATCTCATTAGTGAGACGGACAGCAGACACTAAGAACCGCTGCTATCCTATCCCATCCTTTTAGTGTCTCTCAAAGGTCAATACAAGGAGCCAACACGTTAGACACTGTAACACGCTCATCACTGAGATGGGTTTCCACACCCACACACAAACGTCGACTCCACTGATAGCACAGTCCAGCAGACGGCTCTGTGCGGTCTACCAACCCCGCACCTCCTCGCTCTCCAGTCTAACAACCCCGCCCCTCCTCGCTCTCTGCAGTCTAACAATCCCACACCTCCTCGCTCTCTGCAGTCTAACAATCCCGTACCCCCTTGCTCTCACGCCCAAGTGCACACTATTTCCCTTTATCTCAAACAGGCAAAGGAACTAAAATGTCAATAGTTTAGATATACTTCCAAATGAATGAGCGGGGCTTGGGTGGGGAGAGAGGCTCCTTAAATTCTTTTATCCTTCTCTTAATGGTTTATAGTTAATATACTTACATCTACTTCTAGAAAAAGGTTAAATGACATGGCTGTCACGGATGGAGGAGAGGATGAGAAGTGATGGCTGTCAGGGAAGGAGAAACGGGTTTTTTCTTCTTTTTATTGTTTTAATTAATTCCTTTTAATTTCATGCATATGGATGGGTCTTTTGCTAGCATGTAGGTCTGTGTACTACATGCATACCTAGTGCCCACGGGTGTCCCAGGAACTGGAGCTATAGGTGGTTGTGAGGCAACATGTGGGTCCTGGGGAATCAGAACTAGGCCCTGGGAAAGAGCAGGCAGTGTCCTGAACTGCTGAGTCATCTTTGGTAGGCTCGCCAGGTCTCGGGGGAGGACTCCATACATGTATTTATGAGAAGCACTAACTGGACAAGACACTGGAAGGGTGATGCATGGGGATCTCCAACAAGAGCTGGAGAGGGGAGGAAAGGGTGAATATGATGGGAATGCAGTGAATGTACGTATGAATTCCTCAGACTAAAAAATATGATATTATTTTTAAAAGAACGTGCCTATTTTATCAATCATTTTGTTGGTTTATGCAAGCATTAATATTTTTTAAAATGACCTTAGAGTTATTTAGTAGCTACATCATCGGTCACTGACTTAGGACAAGATAAATTACAGGCATACTTTTCTTAAAATATTTGAACTACTTTGTGAGAATTTAATGAGCCATATTCAAAACTTGTTTTTGTCTTTTTCAGAAATATCATTATATTTAAACCATTATACCTAAAAAGTTGTTTTACTTTTTACTCGGTAAGACGCCTAGTATTTCTACATATCATGGATCTCAGAAGTGACAATTCACTCACCACAACATTGTACTCCCAGATCATCCTCCAGAAGTCTATGACCGTATTCGCTAAAGGCCCCTGGGTCGCCACATATGCTTTTGGCCCATAGACGCCCTGAAAGGGTGAAAGGTAAACGTCAATTCACAGAAGCGTCAAGTTACTTTAGTAATGCTTTCTTCTAAAGCCACCATTCACCACAGTGCATAAAACACGGCAGCATGTGCCCGAGTCACTGCAGCTTTGCTAATCAATGGTACAGAGCAGTAATTAAATCACTTTGTACTAAGAATTAAACAAAATCTTGGTCATAGTGTCATATGCCTTTAATCCTAGCGCTCAGAAGCATGCAGATCTCTTTGATCTGTGAGTTTGAGGCCAGCCTGGTTTACAAAGTGAGTTCCAGAACAGCCAGGGCTGCAAACAGAACGACTCTGGTCTCAGGAAACAACAACAAAAACTCAATGAATAGTCAAAAAATTAACTATAGCAAAAACACAAGAGTAAATCCTAAAAACAATACTAAAGCTAGTAGTTAGCACTCAGAGCCTACTACAGGGCTCTGGAATTAGCTAAGACAGCCGACTGAAACAAATGAACCGGCAGACACCTGAATCAGTGCTCTAACTACAGTTAAAATCTACAACTCTTAATACACATGTATAAAAGAATCTACATATTGACAATATCTGAAACACAATACCCATTTTGTTTAGTCCACAAATTGTTTTACTGTAATAAGTAAATTAAAGAATTCTTTACCTAAAACCCTATTTGTTCAACATTACATAGACAATATTAATTTTAATACTCTTATCATCTAACATTTATTATCAACAAAACACCTATTAAAGTATTTATGACTGCCAATATAAAAATCTCTGAAAAGCTGTAATAGATGTATAACTGGATTCAAAAGCCAAAAATAACCGATGAAACAAATTTAAGCTTTTATTTAAACTCGGTCACAAAGGACACTGCATAAACAGGACAGGTAGGGAACAGTAGAGAAAGCCTACAATCCCATCGCCAGGGAAGCTAAGGCAAGAAGTCTCAAGCTCCAAGCCTGTGACCACCCACCCACCCACCTACCCCTTCAATACTGTAGATTCAAGGCTGACAAAGTTCTCTGACGAGACGGTCACCTTATTATCCGGTTTTTAACCTTGAGACAGTCGCATTCTCTAGCTCAGACTGGCTTTGAATTTGCTGTGACCCTCTGGCCTCAGCCCTCTTACACAGGTCACAGGATCACAGGGGTATGCTACCAAACATGGCTCCAAGTTGTCATCGCAAATAGCAACAAATACCAAAGATTTTTAAAACTGCAGTTGTATACTGCATTTAAATCAACATTACCTAGTAATTTTGGCACTATTAATTTATCCTAAGAAACTGTGCAAAAGAATAGTGTTTATTATAATTTCATCACCAAGAAAAACTGGGAACTACCATATGGTTCAACGACATATAAGCTCAAGGGCCAACTTACTGAAGTATTTACATAGGCCTTCAATGTAAAGGCAGCGCAGAGAAAACTATCTCTGCTATCACACACACACGCAGCTTGAGCTATATGTATATGGCTTAGGTGGCTAGAAGGAAGGCACATAAGATATACAAGGCATTCTTATTCTATTTATTTTCTTATTAGTACATATTTGGTAGTTGATACCTTCAAAAAACTGTATGTAGAAAGGCACTAAGTGTAGCAAGGAAAAGTCCCCTCATTTTAATCCGTACCTTAATAAAATTTGCATTGATGTAGTCTGAATCTTGAGACGGAGTCTTCAAGGTCAGCTTAACTCGGCTGTGGTCAACTACGAGAGAAAAGACTTGTGTAACTTCCGTCACGATGCAGCTCAGAGGCACGGACAGGTTCCACCCACCAAGTGCTGGGATCACAAACATGCCACCGCATCTACTCTAAACACGCAATGTCGAGTTCAGGGGCCACGACGGTAATTGTAACATTATCTTAACAAAAAGTAAACTCTGAGAAAAGCAAAAAAAATTATAAATATGTTAAAGCTTCAATCAAAATTATATCTGGAACTTTAAAAATATAAAACATTAGACCTTGACCAAATTATCTAGGGGTGAAGCCTCAGCGTTTTTGTTTTTTAATTTAAATTTTGTCTTTAAACCCAGCACTTCACAAGTAAAGGCAGGTGGATATGGGTTTCCAGGCAACCTGGTCTATAAGTCCCATCACATTCAGGGCTCACAGAGACTCTGTCTTAAAAGACAGAACAAAATAAACTTTATGTGTATGGTGTTTTGGCTGCATGTATGTCTTTGTGTCAGGTGTGTGCAGTGCCCACAGAAGTAGAAGGTCAGCTTCTGATCCCAAGGAAGTGTAGTTACAGAAGGCTGTGGTGTGAGCTGCCGTGTGGGTGCTGGGGAACTGGACTCAGTCTTTTGGAACAGCAGCCAGTGCTTTTAAAGGCTGAGCCATCTCCCCAGTGAAACCTCAGAACCCTTTTTTAAAATTATTTATTTATTATGTATACAATATTCTGTCTGCATGTATGCCTGCAGGCCAGAAGAGGGCACCAGACCTCATTACAGATGGTTGTGAGCCACCATGTGGTTGCTGGGAATTGAACTCAGGACCTTTGGAAGAGCAGGCAATACAGCAGGCAATGGCTCTGCTGAGCCATCTCTCCAGCCCACCTCAGAACCTTTTAATGACCAGCACTCAAGAGTTCCTTTGCCGAGGTTCTTACCAAGAAGTGTACCTTTCCATATTTCACGAGAAATTTTGAAAATAATCATGACTAATGAATTAAAATACTACAGTATGACAGGACTGGACAAAAAAAATCAGACAATATTATGGAAAAATGCAATCTTTCTTTTACCTTCCAATATCAGAATGCATATTATTTTCATTTGCATTAACTAAGCTATGTAAATCCTATTTATCTATATATGTATGCATATATATATTATGTATTCATGTGTGCCTATATCTATCTATATCTCTATTTACAGAGAGTGTGTGTATGTGTGTGGTAACAGCCCTTGCTGTCCCGGAACTCCAGCTGTAGACCAGATGCACTGTCTCTGCCTCCCGGGTGCTGGGATTAAAGGTGTGCGCCACCACGCCCAGCTACTACTATTTATTTACTTTATAGGGGAGGGGCAGGGGATGCTGATGGATGTATACCACACGGAGGTTCTCAGACTTGGTAGAAAGTGCCTTAACTCATGGAGCCGTACTGTCAGATTTTGTACTGGTTTAAAAAAAAAAATTGAGCAGGGCATAATGGCTCATGCTTTTAATCCCAGCATTTATTGAAGCAGACGCAGAAGTATTTCTGTGAGTTTGAGGTCAGCCAAGGCTACATAAGGATCTTATTTCAAAACAACAACAAAAACCCAAAACTTCATTAACTCAAAAAATGACATTTAGAAGTGACTTTAGATTTAAACAAAGATTGCAAAAATAGCATAAAGTCACAGCTACTTGCTCCTGAGCTTCCTCTAATAGTAACACTGCTTTGGAGGGTGGAAATATTGAATCAAGATCTTGCTATATATAGTACAGAATGGCTTTGAACTCATGATTCTTTGTATTCAGCCTCCCAAGTGCTGGGACTACAGACTATCCCCCACGACTGGCTTAATACTAATATATAACCACCGCATAATTCCTAAGACCAGAAAATTCAGTTATCAAACAAGTAACAATTTTAAACTATATTTCTGAGTTTTTCATTTTTCAAGATTATGTATTGACTTATTGTCTCTTTCAATTTTAAGTTCCCCTAATTTTTAGCTGTGACTGGGAGGGAGTTATGTATTTTTGAGAATAATCCCACAGGACTGAGGGCTGGAGAGGTGGCTCAGTAGGTAAAGCGGTTGTGCTCTCTTCAGAGATCTCAGTGATTCCCAAGGCCTGAATCAAATGGCTCACAACCACCTGTGACTCCAGCTCCAGGACCTAACGGACTCTGGCCTTCCTCTGGAAGCTGCACACATGTGAGATACATAAACTCACACAGGCACAAATGTGTGTACACGCTCACACATAAATACCACAGAATTAACATGGTTGAGGGCAAGGTGGGTCACGAGGTACACACATTTTACTACTTGCAAACTAAAGGAGCCTATTCACCTGGTTGATAAGGTATGAGAACTGCCTAGTACCGCCTATAGATTAGAAAAGAACAACACACAAGCTGTAACCATGACTATCACATTACAGCTTCCTAATCCATAGACAATGAATATGAAAACCAATTAATTTACAAAAGATAAATTGGAGATGGCAACAGCTATGAATATACTTCTTACTGAAATATTACAAAGACAACTGTCATAAATGACTTATTTCTGATGTTTTGGGATGGGATCTTTACTTTGGGAATTTGTAGATAGAGGAATAAGAAAGATGTACTAGACTCTAAAAACTATTCGTCGCTAACACGTTTTCCATTCTTGCTAGTGCTCTGCCATTTATTTCACTCATATTACTTTGTCTCCTCTTTTTTAATTTGACTTTGGAAAGATGTTTCTTTTGATACATGAAAGAATGACCATATAAGGTTTCTTAATAAGGGGTCCCAATCAATAACTGTTATCGATATGGCATACTACTCTCCAGTCAGAGTGCCTCAAAGATAAGAGTACAGCAACTGGTTCCGAAATGACAGTTAAGATCATCAGCCTACATGTAGGCTGTCTACGTGCAGGCTGGGGATTTGAAGAAGGAGGTTAGGCATACACAAAGTGAAATAAAGAATCTCCTATTTACCATCAGAACAGGTGGAATATCCCCAACTCACCAACCCCAAAAGCTCTATTTTAGCCCTTACAAACAAGAAAACATGGGTAAATAACCTCTTATTCTAAGAGAACATTGAAAATTTCCAATTCTGGAAATAGTCTCTAGTATCCAGGAAATATTAAGCACTCTTAGCTGGACATCATGGCCCATACCTGTAATCCCTGGATTTAGGAAGCTAAGGCAAGATGATCTAGAGCTTGGGCCAACCTGGACCACCCAGTGTTAAGACTTTTATCTTAAAACCAAGCAACAACAACAAAAGGAATTCTTAACACAGTGAGATTAAAATAAAATTCTCCTTAAATAATTTGAAGACTTTTCACCAAAGGAGATATACAAAGAATTGGCTAACAGCACATGAAAAGCCACAAATTAGAAATATAACAAGAATCAATAGAAAAACTGGAATAAAAAAGTCTGGGCCCAGGAAAATATATAATGGATAAAGCATTTGAGTGTGGTGGCCCACCTATAACCCCAGCCTCAGAAGGCAGAGACTGCAACTGAGGAAAACTTCCAACCGCAGGTCTTCATAGGCACATATGAATAGGCGTACACACTCATGCAAGATCGTAAGTGCAACGGCTCACACCTGTAACTCGAACTGCTCAGGAGGCTGAGGCAGGCTGAGAACTTGAAGGTCTAACACAAACTAACACAGTCTCAACAATCAAAAACCCAACTCTTCCGCGAGCCAGTGGAAATGTGGGAAACTGGTTCTTACGTGCCACAGTTGGGAATGCAAAATACTGACTTCGACATAAGGTAGGTGTTGTGTGGTACATGCCAATAACCCCGGCATTATAAGGCGAAGGCAGGAAGATGAAGAATTCAGAGGCCAGCCTGGGCTAGGACTACACAGCAACTTGCTGCCTCATAAAACAAAACAGACAGACAGAGAACTGTTAAATATAATCTTCTGCAGATCTACAGTTATATCCCTACACAGGCCCCTAGGGACAATGAAATTGTGTGTACACAAAAGCCTTTCCTGTATATATCAAATGCCGAGTGGACAAGCAATATATAACATAGTTACAGAATTAAATATTTTTCAATAGTAAAAAGACATTGTAACACAAATATAACTAAAAATGTGCTAAGTTAGTGAAGTTAGGCACAACAGATCACATAATAGATGATGCTTATTTCAGACTTCTAGAAAAACAAAATCTAGACTCAGAAAGCACGCTGACAATTGCCTGGGGCTAAAGAATACAGAACTTTTGGAAGTAATGAAATGTCCTAAAACTGGATTGGGCTGGCTTACTTATGATATCTTACATATGATACTTATGATATAAATTTATTTTAAAAATTAATTACATACTTTTGTTTCTGCAACAACGGACATGTTAAACATTCAAAGAAAATTGAGAATTTATTTTCTGACAAATGTACATGCCAAATCCAAACAGGCAGAAACTGACTAGAAGGAAGAAGAGGTCCTCCTGCCCTGACTACCGCTGAGGCTGGCACTCTAAGGAAGGCTCAGCTGTGTGCTGAGCGCTGCAGGCTGTGCAGCAGGGCCCCAGAGTCTGCTCCTAGAGGCTGGGAGCAGCATGACAACCAAAAAGCTTCCCGTCAAACATCCGAGTGCCACAACCACCCTATCTCAGTGTCAAGGCTCTGGATACAAACTATCTTTCATCACATGAGCACACAACCACCCTTTCTCAACATCAAGGCTCTGGATACAAACTATCTTTCATCACATGACTCAACTCTTCCAGACTCAGTTTCCCAGCTGCAAATGGGATTACAAGAGGGAAAATCTATTTATCACAGAAACGAGCAACTGATTCACCAGCATACCACCAACCTCCCCCCTTCCCCGTATCCCAGCTCTCTCAGGGCCTTACCCTTCCCGCATTACCCTACAGAGCTCGTGTCTATGTGTCTTCACTGTCTGACACCTAGGCTAGAGAGAGCATGAAGTTCAAAAGCAGGGACTTCTGCATGTTTGTTTTCTGCATCATCAGCACACAGATTCCGATCACAACTCTATAAAATGCATGTGAAAACCGAAACCTGGAGCCAGTTAAGATTTATTTCTCTAGACTACAGAGAAATCAGTGGGCAGAACTGAAAGGTCACATGATTATGTTGAAAGTATCCGGAAATCCACGTCAACTCCTATTCTATATGAGTAATAGTATATTAATGCTATGGTCTGACTGCATCCCCTAAGCTCATTTGCTGAAACCTACTTCCCAATGCAGTGATATGGGGGTGGGGCGAAGAGGGCGTGTTCTGATGAAGGCAGTGACTGTCTCTACGAGAGGCCCTCCTTGATCTACACAAGGGCTCAGCGAGTGTGCGCCCTCACTTCACACCAGTGCTCCTGGAGCCCTCATTTGGACTTCTCTCAATGCACTTCTGTTGACACGTCACCAAGTCTGTGCACTTTGTTAGGACAGCCTCAACAGACCAAAGACACTGGCAAGGAAGGCGGAGCATATTTAGGCAAAAGCCTTGAGAGGATACTGTGCTAGATTAGTAGAAAATGACTGACCTACCTAACGCTCCAAACAGGCCTTAGAAGGATTATCACCGTAGCTCCAATTTACAAAGGGAACGCCAGTCCCGGGTCTTATAGCTACAAAACCTGCAGAGTGGCAGTTCATCACTTGTCTGTGCTGGTCCCTGTCAATGTCACTAACACAATCCACAGAAGAGAAGAATGTAGCAGAGTTACACAAAGTACAGGTTTAAACGCAGGCAAAGAAAGCAGTGAGGAGGGTCGGAGAGGTGGCTCCGGCAGTGAAGTACTTGCTGGGCAAGCATGAGGACCTGAGCTCTACCCCAACACACACAAGCCAGACATGAGTGGTACTTGTACCACCAGCTCCAGAAGGGTGCACAGGTAGATCCCTAGGCTTGCTGGCTGGGTAATCTAGCCCAACTAGGAAGCCTTAGCCACAGTGAGACGCCAAATCTCAAACAAAGAAAGCGGAAGTGGCTCCTAAACCACTAAATCGGAGCTGCCTTCTGATCCGATCCGTCCCCATACAAAACAGATAGGCATGCACACAAGAAATCAGTGAGGAACAGAGGGAGATAAGGAGGAAATGAGCTGAAAGAGGGTTATCATGAAGGAAGAAAATTTCAGAACAGACTGGCCAATGGCACACACACTTAATAGGAAAGAAAACCACTGAAAAAGACCACTGGAACACCAGGGTATTTCAGAGAGAAGCTCTCACAACGACACTTAAGGAAATGGCACTACAGGACGTAGATAGTTCAAGACAGCTGCAGGCAAACACTGTGGCATCTTTAAGAAAAAGGAGGTCCAAGGCAAAATTTTTCTTTATAAAATGTGGACTCTTAGTTAAGCATGTGTTTAAAGGAACTTATCTAGAAAACAGTATTATCTTAGCATGTAATCATAATGAGAATATCATGTTTTCAACTTTAAATATGCTTAGATACCTAGACTGCTGAGGACAGCAGACACAAGTTTCTGAGGTATCTTGTGGCCCACTTTTTCATCCACAGTTAATCAATTAAGGTTCTTCTCCGATTAACAAATCAATGTTTTAGCATTTTAAGAAACTATCCCAATTGTCTACATCACTTAAAAACAACAAACCCTGCTACAAGAAGGGCTTCCAAGAAGCAGTTAGGAATTTTTCTGTAGTGTTCCTCGGAGGGACTGACACTACCTCCTCAGCTGCTCAGTTCAGAGCTGGGGTCACCAGAGCTACACAGCATTCTATGTACTCTAACAAGGGCAGTTCAAACTTACATGGCAGTATGTCCTTATATCTGTTCTTTTTAACATTCTCTTCTTTTTCTCCAGTGGCTGTGGGGTAAATCTTTTCTGTTCTATATTTGGTAGACAATCTTCTTAATCGCTTAAAATACAAGAAAATAAAATTCAAGTTTAGAGAAACATTGATATTTTCAAAATGTTAAAGATTTACAAATGAATTCTGTTGACCCAATTCCTCACAACTAATTCTCCTATTCCTCTAAGCTGTTAATTTCCCTGTCCCTTAAAAATTAACCCTAAGAATAATTTCTTTTTAGAGTAAGTGCAATTATAAGATTGTTTATTCCAAATGAACAGCAAAGGGAACTAGATGTAGTTTTACTTGAAGATATCACTAAGCTGAGATTGTCTTGGACAGGTTTCTCCTCTCAGGAGCCCAGGAGCACCCTCGATGAACCAGGCTCTTTCCGAGGCATACACTAACAATCACTTGTAAAACACTGCACACAAAGTTCCTTCATACTGGATTGGCAATGCTCAACAAAGACTAATTCTGCTTCTTCACTGCCTCACAGAAGTGGCTTGTGGGTTATGACAAATTCTTACCACATATGGCAGCAGGGATGTTCTTTGGGCTGGAATATTTCTGTTTGCCAGTAATACACTTCCTGCTTTCAGAACTGAAAGTTGGCATTGTGAATTGTTTAGATTCTATGCAACTACACTTCTAAAAATTAGTTTCAAAGGAGATTACTTCCTTGATGGATTAAAGACATATTGAAAGTACTTTGATTTTAGGACTCAAATTATTAAATACAAATGAAATGAAAAAAATCTAGTAGCAACTGAATTTTTTTCACCAGTTTATTTCTGTAACCCATGATGCTGAAACTCAAGCAATTAAAAATTTTCATGACTGTATTTAAAGAAAAAAAAACCCACAGAATTTTAACACAAGAATCTTGTCGTTGTTATGGTATTACTTTAAATAATTTTACACACGGGCACTTACATAGGAAATGGTTATTTTTGTTTTACTCAGAAAAAAAAAAAAGACTAAATTTTAGAGACAGAACATAGGAAAACACATTTTTTTTTTTTAAGAAAAATCATGCTATATACTGGCACAAAGCCTAACTAAAATTTCACAGGTCTATAGTGACTTAAAAAAAAAATCTCAAAATATACAGATGTGTAAACAACCCAGTTTTCCATATGCCTGCAATGCCAGCACTCATGGAAACAGGTCACTGGGCTACACTAGAGCCAGACTTCAGTACGATGTGTGTCCAAACACGGTATTAGTATCTTACATTTCTACACATGTGCCTCAAGACAAAACTGGCGCAATATGGAATAATGTATGCACAAAGCTCTTTATTGCAATATGTTCATAAAAGCAAAGTTCACAAACAATAAAAAAAACTGCCTATTAATAGGACTGGATAAATCTGTTTCATACAATCAAGTATGATATGACTAAAAAGCAAATAAGAAAGCTCAGTCTTGAACACAGTAATATGGCATTAAAGGATTCAAACAGCGTCTGCTTGCACACGCGCACAAAGCATCTCCAAGAATCGAGCAGCACAGGCTACAGCAGGACAGGAATCGAGAGCTGAGAAATGGACAGGAAGGCAAGTACTGTGTCTTTTCACACTTCCCTGTTGCATGAACATACTGCCTACCCGGAAGATTAAATGCAAAAGTAAAGCAATAGAAAAAGGCAAAAAGATTGCTCACAGATTTCATTATTCCCTGTTAATAATATCTTGCATATCCATCTTCTCTGCTCAAAGATCTGACATCAGAAAAGATGTATTTTAAGATATTTACAGTATCTTAATATAAAGGTTTTTGTGAAAATTAAACTTAAAGGATGTCGGTTTAAACAGTCAAAGAAGCGTTGGCAGAAAAGAAAAGTACCGTACATCACTATTACTGAACCAAGAGTTAACTACAAAGGAAGGCACAGGGCCAGGCTGGACTCCAAGCTGCTGTCACCCTCCTGGAGCACCTACTACCCACGCCAAGCACTTCCTGTGTGACAACTACTGAGAGATATCTTTACAGTGTTTTTATGTGAAAGCTGGTAATTATTACAGAAGGTCTTCGAATCATAAACAAATATTCAAGTTTGAATTTTTATTTACCTAATAGTCTTAAAGCCTGACATGTCATGGAATGCTTTATATGCTCAACTTTATAATGAAGAATATTTAATGAAAATAAAATAAAAAACCTAGAGTCTACATAAATGGTATATCCAGTGAGATCTGATCATTGCATATTTTATGTGTGTGTATGTGTATGGACACAGATTATATACATATGTATTAAAATATTTAATAACATAATATTTAAAACATATTTTAATACATGTTATATATATCAGTGTTCAGATATGATTATGTGTAAATTAAGTCACATATAAAATCAAATATGTTTAAAAATCATCATATACATTAGATATGCAACATAAAAACAGAATAAAACTTTGCTTTGCACTTTGAAAAACATCAACATCCAGAAAACTCTACCAAGCTGCATTAAAAAGACATTTAAGTAGAGACTTTGTTCCTATCAAAAATATAGTCAGCCTTACAATTAGTTGCATTAATTAAAATTTTGGTTTTCATAATATTCACCGATCCATTTAACCCACCGTTACAATCTTTATAAAAAGACTCAGCAAGTCTGCCATATGCATGGCTCAATAATCATTAATTACTATTGGCCAATTAAAGATTCCTTAAATATTACTTGTACTTCAGATTCCTAGACTGAGTCTCAGAGAGACTCACATCGTGGGTCACGCTGTCTGCCTGGACAGTTTGTCCACCGATCCTGAGCTGGCTTTGCCGAGGTCCCCAGTCCCTCAGTGGTCTGGGGTAAACTAACTACAACACTTTCCTTCTTACTCAGTTCCCAGGTGCTGCTGCCGTACGTCTGACCACATCTGTGAAGGAGAACTGACTAATTCGCCTGTGATCGCAGCACTGGGAAGGCAGAGATAGGAGGATCCCGGGACGTTCTGGCTAGCCAGAATAGGTGAACCAGGGAGCTCCATGTTCAATGAAAGCCTGTCTCAAGTAAAAACAAAGTAGGGATAGAGGAAGACACCCAACATCAATTCTGACCTCAACATGCACACACCCTATGTTTGTAAAATACCAGAAATTAACCCTGTATAAACAAGGCAAAACTTGACATTATCAGGCGAAACTGGCAAAAAACACCACTTTTTTTCATTTGAAGCTGAAAGTCAGGACTGAGTAACAAAGGATAAATGATGTAAAGGAGAATCTCGGGACCTTTTAAGTAAACACTCCAGCGGACCACTCTGTCTTTGCTCTGGCTACACCAGGATAAAAGCCCTGAAACGTTTGTCTGAGATCACTGCTGTGACATACTCCACCATCCACTCCTCCCAAACCGCTTCCTCATCTCTAACTCAGCTCTTCTATGCACAGCTAATCAAGGACACATCTCAATATACAAACATCATCCTCGGCAGAACTAGAACTTGCTGAAGATACAGCCAGAACGTCACACTGTATGAACAGCAGCTCCTATCACAAATCCATGACGGACACTCCCCACCTCTGGAGTGCTGGGACCTCAGGTATCTACTACCTCCCCCAGCTAGAAATACAAACTTTTAACTAAGTTTATTCTTTACTTAACATCAAGGTATTTTATGGAAATAAAAGCAGAGTATCACTTAAATCAGAGGGAAACGAAATAAAATTATGCCATACGAGATCAGTGAGATGGCTCAGCAGATCTGATGAGCTGATACCGCCCCCAGGACTCACATGGAGGAAGAACTAAGTCCTGAAAGCTGTCGGCTGAGCTCCACAGGACACCGTGGTTAGACATCCCAAATGATAAATGCGGTAAAATTTTGTTATACACGGCCGGGTGTGGTGGCAAAAGCCTTTAATCCCAGCACTTGAGAGGCAGAGACAGGTGGATCTCTGTGAGTTCGAAGCCAGCCTGGTCTACAAAGTGAGTTCCAGGCTAGTCAGGGCTACACAGAGAAATCCTGTCCTGGAAAAAAAAAACAACAAAACAAAAACCTGTCATATGCATTAGTTTTACTGAACAAAGTGACCTAAGAAAAGAAGGTTTATCTTGCAAGGTAAACTGGACAGAGGTGGGTGTGTTTGCACACATGTTCCAACTCACAGGGCAGGCTCTCTCCTACTATCAGCACCTTCCTTTTCTCTATCGAACGCCTCTCTGCCCACTAGACTCACGACCCAATGTCTACTGACATTTATTTCTGGTTGTGAGCCTGGCCTTTAACAGTTGAGCCATCTCTCCAGCCTGTCTACCGATTATTAACTCCAATTCCAAGGATTTTTTCCCTCGCTGTCCCCACAGTAAATGTCTCAGAAATTACAAACTCCAGGCATTAAAACTATGGCTACTGATCTGAGTGTAGTGGGGCACAACTAAAACACCCCCGTGCCTGGGACATTGTACGCGTCTTTAATCCCAGCACTCAGCAGAGGCAGAAACAGACACACCTGAGAGTTCCAAAAAGACCAGGACAACACACTGGGATCCTGTCTCAAAATAATAATGATAATAACAATAAAAAAGTAAAGAATTCAAGGCAAGCTTTCACTACACAATGAGTTTGACACCACCCAGAGTTGAGACCCTGTCTCCAGCAACACACACAAAATAATATCTTCCTTCAAATTATGATGTATCTTACTTTTAAGAAAACAGTCAACAATTTTCATAGGGGACTAAAGCAACCCATCATTAATAAAATTAAGAACATCAAGACCCACTGTTATACCTTAAGGGACAATAACATCAATTCTCTTTACCTCCACTAAAAAACAAACCAAAGACAAGTCCTAAATTCTAGCATGGACCAATTATTTCTCACTGCCAAAACAAACAGCACAGACCAATTATCACACCTGCAGTGTAGACAGCTCAACATATACTCACCACTCTATGGAAAATGATTATTTCTGCACGACCAGAGTGCCACAGAGCCGTGGTCAATTATCACACCTGCAGTGTAGACAGCTCAACATATACTCACCACTCTATGGAAAATGATTATTTCTGCACGACCAGAGTGCCACAGAGCTGTGGTCAGTAAGCCAAGGCCTTAAAGAGAAAACCTACGTTTCCTGGGAAACTACCAACTTTCTGAAAAGAAAAAAAAAATTTTTTTTTTTGTTACAACTCTACTAAAATTACTTTTAGGAGTTTGTCAGTAATCTCAAGAGGCACCAAAGCTCAATACTGAGCTAAAAAATTTGCAACAACAACAACAACCAAAAAAAAAAAAGAATCAGATGCAATCATAACCATTATGATGGATTTCATGTCATTTTTTCCTGTTTTAGAACTTATTATTTGCCATCCCTGGCTTTTAATTCCATCACTACTGCCAATGACTAGAAACCACTGTCCGGGAGACAGATGCACTCACTCACGTCTTCTCCATAGTGCTAGTATCTTCTCACGTGAGGATCACACTCACAACACCACAGCTAATGAACTGGCCTCCTAATCACATCTGTAACACACTCACGTAAGCTATACAGCTTGTATAAGTGGAGAGAATAAAATGCTATTTAAAAACTGGTCTTTGTTATTTAATCATATTGATTTGAAACTGATTGTAAAAAATGAAGTGGAGTACTTTGCCTCAAATTGTCCTTCCATCCAATATAACCAGATTCTTCGCATCAGAGACCCGAGGAAATAAGTGTACACTCCGGGTGGTGTGGCCACAGTCATCTTGTTTTAAATAATATACCTGAGCCAAGGTTTTTGTTTTGTTTTTCAAGACAGGGTCTCTCTGTTTAACAGCCCTGGCTGTCCTGGACCTCACTCTGTAGACCCAGCTGGCCTCAAACTTAACAGAGATCCACCTGCATCTGCCTCCCAAGTGCTGAGATTAAAGGCGTGCACCATCACCATTCCAGGCTCTGAACAAAGTTAATTCACTTCTTTATTACCCACAATCTCATCAGGCAAAGCTTCTATTTCAACTTCAGCTTCTTAAAAAAAATTCTGGTTCCTGCCCGGGGGCAGGTGATGAGCGAACGCCTGGCACACATCTCCTTTCCAGCTGGGGACAGCTCAGTGGTACAGCACTCATCTACACGCAGGAGCATACCAATAGAACCTCGTCCTGTTTCCTCCGGCCTGCTCACCAGCCTACTTCCGATTCGTCTCCTAATCGTTCCAGGCCCCACTCGCCTTCTGTTTCTCAAACATGCGCATCTGCTCCCTCCTCAAGAACACCAGCTGTCCATCAAAATCTGCTTCCCAGGACTGAGGCACTGTAGTCATGTGACAAACAAAGGGGCGAGACAGTACTTACATATAAAATCCCTGCCAAAGAATCCAGAACTATGGCCAAAAGATTCCAAATGAAAGCAGCAGAAAGAAAGGTGTGTGAAGAGAAGCCCAGGAGAACAAAGCCCGGAAACACAAGTTTCCCACAGGTCTCTCCTAATGACGTCCAAAGGACCCATGAATTCCTGAAGCAATCAACTGTGACAACCTTCGTAAAAAGTGGTCTACCCAGGATTCACTGTCCAGCCACATGGGCAGTCCTGGAGTAGCACATCCCAAGGGTCTCAACGCCTACACGGAAGGCAGGTGTTCAGTATCAACAGTATCACTTGCTTCAACAATCGACACAGTGAAGCACTCTTAACAAGGGAATCCTTCTAAAAACCCAAGTTCCCAGATGTCAGCTAAGGCTCAACCAAACAAAGCAGATGTTCCCAAGAGCAATTCCAGGTCCACTAATAACTCTTTCCTCCACACAAGCATAAAGTGAAAATGCACAATTCCTCTCTCTCCTTCAAAGTCCTCCTCATCTTACATACATGTCAGCAGGGTGAATCACCTGACTAACAGATACTTTAGGTTTCACAAAAATCACACCAGTTTATATACATACCCATGAATTACGGGCTCAAGAACCTGACATGTGTCAGACAGCATTCTGACAAGTGGCCAACTGCTTTTCCATGAACAGACCTAGAAATCACTGTTTCTGTACTTTTCTTTCCTGCTATTGTTTCTAATTTTTTTTTTTAGTTACAAATTTTTGAATTTTTCCAAATCAGGCCCTCCAAAGAAAATGATCACTAATCTGTATTTCTCTCATTATTGGGAAGGCTGGTAGTTTGTTCCCCTGTATTCAATAATTACTTATCTTCTTTTCTTAATTATCATGCTATATACCTAAGTTTCTACCTTTTTAATGCTGTGACCCTTTAATACAGCTCCTCACGTTGTGGTGACCCCAACCATAAAACTAGTTTCATTGCTACTTCATAACTGCAATTTTGTTGTTATGAATCATAACATAATATCTGATACGATCCCTGTGAAAGGGTCATTTGACCCCCAAAGGAGTTCTGACCCAGGCTTGAGATCCACTGTATTAGAGTGTTTTGGTTTTGGGGGTTGCTGTTTTGATATTTAGAAGATACTCATGTTTTTGGATAGTAATCTTCCATCTGTTTTATCTTAAAATTACTTAAGTCTCTGCATCACCTCTTGTAATAAAGATGTGCATCTGAGGTGAGAGGACCATTCACAGCGGAGCAGGCTCTCCTTCCACATGGGCTCTGAACAGCTGACATCCCGCCTACACAAGGCCAAATAAGATTTACTAATTCCAGAAACCAGAACAAAATAAAATGTTGAAAAAAAATAAAGACAATTTCTTACTAAGTTGCAAAGGGTGGTCCTGAAGTCGTACACCACACACACACACACACACACACACACTGCTATGTGTATATGATTGTGATAACAGAGAATAGGAGGGGAGAAGTTAGTATTCAGCCATTAAAAGCGCCCCTTCCCAGGTTCATCTGTTAAAACCCGAGTCTCTGTTGGTGCTGCTGTTTGGAGACGACCTTGGGATGGGGAGCCTTGCTGGAAACAAACTGTAAGGGCTTATAGCCCACTTGGAGTTCACCTTCTGCTTCCCACGTATCTAGGTGCGATGAACTCTAGCTTCCTGAGCTGCTGCCATGCTCCCCTGCCATTACAGACATCTAACTTTCTAACCTTCAATTGCTCATTCATGTTGTTCACAGGGGTATTACAACATATAGGTCAATCACTTTAAAATGTGAAAAAAATATAAATGACAGAAAAGAGAAAATATAAGTAACATAATATGCTCAGTGAAAAATCAAAATGCAAAAGAGTGGAAGAGAACAATGAAAATATAAAACATAAATGTAGCAGACACTGCTGTAAATCATCAATTATTTGAATGTCAATAGTATAAATGCATCAATTAAAGGACATAATGAGAATAGCGGAGAAACAAGACAATTACACACTGACTATAGAAATTCACTTTAGAAGAAGGCATTACAGATTAAAAGTGAATGGATGCTGGGACTATGTGCAGTGACACATACAGATACCTCTGCATTCAGGAGACAGGCAAGAAGAAAGAGTTCCAGGCTAGTTCCTGAATCAAAAAGGAGGGAAAAGTAAATACATACAGAAGATTTATCATTCTAAGATGAGTCAAGAAAATAATCACTAATTTTGGATAGAGTGGACTTTACAGCAAGCTAAATGATGGAGACTAAAGGGGTTATCACAAAACAACAAAGGAGTCAATCCTCGGGAAGATAAACAGTCTATGTATATATCTAATACTAATTCAGTACAATAAGATGTAACAATCTATGTATGTCTAACACTAATTCAGTACAATAAGATGTAACAATCTATGTGTATCTAATACTAATTCAGTACAATAAGATGTATCATTCTATGTATGCCTAACACTAATTCAGTACAATAAGATATAACAATCTATGTGTATCTAACACTAATTCAGTACAATAAGATGTAACAACCTTTGTATATCTAACACTAATTCAGTACAATAAGATGTAACAACCTTTGTATATCTAACACTAATTCAGTACAGTAAGATGTATATCAATCTATGTATATCTAACACTCATTCAGTACAATAAGATGTAACAATCTATGTATATCTAACACTAATTCAGTACAATAAGATGTGACAATCTATGTATATCTAATACTAATTCAGTACAATAAGATGTAACAATCTATGTATATCTAACACTAATTCAGTACAATAAGATGTAACAATCTATGTATATCTAACACTAATTCAGTACAATAAGATGTAACAATCTATGTATATCTAACACTAATTCAGTACAATAAGATGTAACAATCTATGTATATCTAATACTAATTCAGTACAATAAGATGTAACAATCTATGCATATGTCTAACACTCATTCAGCACAACACATACAGCGGAACTGACACACAGAAGCAGGAGGACTGGAATCCACTTACTAGCTGAAGACCTTCCCTGCTTGACAGAAAATCAGTAAGGACAAACTGAAGTCCACAGCACCATCAATCGACTAGATATAACACTCTACAGAATACACGCTCCCCTCAAGCGCAAAGGACCCTGACCAAGACAGACCATGTAATGGGGCATAAATATGGGCCACGATAATATAAAACTGAACAAATTTACAAGAAAAGAAATTATATAGTGTTTGTTATTAAACAGAAATCAGCAACGGCAATTCTTGGCGATTAGACAGCACATTTCTACGAAATCCACGTGGGCTAGAGGTGAGCCCAGTGCTATCACTCAGTAGCAGCTCTTGTCTAGGAGAGACCGGGTCCTGGATTCAACCTCCACAGTAAGCAAATAAATAATGAAACCTCAAGAGAAAACTTACTCTGAACTGGTCAGGTGCGGTAGCATATGCCTGCAACCCTACACAAGGGAACTAGCCACCTTTCCATAGCCCATCATTTCATGTGCTAGCTCGGGAACTGCTAGGATCCTCCTTCCCTTTTACTTCTCTGGTGCTGAAGACCAAATCACAGGGCTTCACGGATGTAGGTAAACCATTCCAACAAAGAACTAAACCTAAACCCCAGACATTTCCTTCAAAATGAACGAGTAAAAAGCCCACCACTTCAAAGGGAAATAAATGACGTAAGCAGACTTTTCAAGCAAAAATTCATGTTTTTCACACACGCACGCACACACTCGAGTTCACCACAAGCTTAACAGCTTTCAATATTTAATAAACACTTTGCACTTTTCTATGTCACTATCTCTGTAAAACTAGATTTTATTTCCATCACAGTAAGATAAAAAATTCTATGAAGCCAAACTTTAGTGAGATCTGAAAAATGATGTCATTTTTCTCATCATTAATTTTTTTACATCGAAGAGCTATCTCTTCAGAAAATTTATATATAGTCTTGATTATTTTGAAATGAAGATTTTTCCATTTCAATTTATTAACCTGTCTTAATTCCACATCACACAAAAGGGAATGATTTTATCAGTTTATGAAGTATGACTACGGAGACAATGTTGTAGAATATTTTTATGAGTAGGTAGATGACTCAAGATTACTTTAGTTCCGAGCCTATTAATTCAAAATATAAAAGTTTCATAGTAACTACTAGTGTGCAATTAGAGATCAATGGGGGGTTGGATAGAAAGCAAACAAGCAAGTGTGAAGGTGATCCCTAATTACCGCTCCGTAATGGGCAGCAGATGCGCCTGCTTTCTTTTGAAACACGGCTCCATCACGTAGCCTTGGCTGGCCTGGATTGCTAAGTAGACCTCAAGCTCACAGAGATCGGCCTGCCTGTTTCCCAAGTGCCCCCACGCCCACCTCTCTTTCTTTAGCACACTACCAAGGTTAAAGACCAGGCACTACATTTGTGGGGTAACTTCATTCCTCCATGTCCTGGTCATGAGGCAGCTTATGAGACTCTCAGCCATGACGCACCGCTTTGTTGTATACCCGAGAAAGCCACGTGGCCAACCTTCATGAACTGGAACCTCTCAAACCAGGCCAAACACACCCTCTTACCAATCCTGAGAGCACAGGCCTCTAACCCCAGATCCCAGCCAAGTCAAGGGGCAGCACGAGCAGTTCAGCAGGACCCCGTATCAGAAACAAGGGTGCTGGAGAGATGGCTTATGTCCTAGCACCCACACGGCAGGTCGCAGCCCTCTGTAACTCCACTTCCGGCCTCTGAGGGCTCTTTAGGCAGACACAGGGTGCACAAGTATAAATGTAAGCAAACACTCATATACGTAAAACAACAACACTGACTTAACATGTACTGCAAAAATAGCAAATGCAAAAACAAAATACCATTTTCCTGTTCTAAGAGGTGACAACTTCAAGTATTTATTTGTTCCAGTAACAAAGGTGACTAAAAGACGGCGGGAACCTTAAAATAGTGTTTTTCGGGTTTGGTTTTGAAAACTATCTTGTCTTACACTACACACTTGTTAGGCTGCCTTCCTCCCTGGCAAACACCTTTCTACTCACAAGTTTCTCCACACACATGAACAAGCTCTCACACACACCTCACTGCCAAGTTGCCTCTTAGTAACCCGAAAGCGAGATGTAACAATTCTAGTCATTCTGAGCTTTCCCTCACGCTCCAAACAGGCTAGTGAGTTACTGTACGGTGTAGGGGCGCCTTTATTAGGCAGAAATGGGCAAAACAGAGGAGTGCAGAGAAGCCAAGCCAAGTACAAACAGCCCCGCTATGTCAGACGGGCTGACATGGGAAGAGTCTTCTCCTTTAATCTTAACCTAGTATGGTGTAGGCTGTTAGCATCAAACACAAGGTTTTCTGTGACTGACAAAGTGTTAGCCTAGGCAGCACAGTGTCAAGGACAGCATCTCTTTTCACTGTGCACTGGAGTGAAGGTGTCAGGTCCCCTGGAACTGGAGTCACGGACTACTGTGAGCTGCCATGTGGGTGCTGGGAACTGAACCCGGGTCCTCTAGAAGAGCTGAGCCACCTGTCCAGTCCCAGTTTCAGTATTCTTTAATATCAGAGTCTATGACTCCAGAGTAAAACCACCCTATATAAAAGTCGGGGAGGAAAGATCTAGAAACGCTCTTTACGTCGGAAGCACGGGATGTGTAATTCCTTTTCTGTCTTGCTTTGTTCTCAGCACAAATGCAACCTTAAAACCTACGCTAAGGACATTTTTAAATGTAATTTATTTGTAGCATGTGAAGGTAGAGAAGGGACTCAGCAATCGTCACTGGCCTCGGGACCCTTTCCCGCATTCAGGCTCCTGGCCTGACTTCCCTGGACGACAGACTACAAACTATAAAATGATATAACCCTTTTCTCCTCAAGTTACTTTTGGTCATGGTGTTTTATTACAGAACTGGAAACTCTAACTAAAGCAGCCCAATAGCAGTTATCACTGGCTTATCATGGAAGGTCCTGGAATGAATACACAGCACCAAAAAGAAGAAAAAAGCAAAAACCAACATTTTTTTTTTTTTTGGTTTTTCGAGACAGGGTTTCTTTGTGGCTTTGGAGCCTGTCCTGGAACTTGCTCTGTAGACCAGGCTGGTCTCGAACTCACAGAGATCCGCCTGCCTCTGCCTCCTGAGTGCTGGGATTAAAGGTGTGCGCCACCACACCCAGCCTTAAAATTTTAATTTTTTTCATCTTCAAAATTCCAGTCTGTAAGAGGCAAACTTACGATTTCTAAGAGGGTAAGAAGTATGCCCAACAGTACACCACAGATATGCAAGATTTCATTTATTTGATAAGAGCATTCAAGGATGAGAAATAACATTTCAGAAAGAAGAACCACAAACCACCAAGCACAGAGAGGTACTGGGAGACTCTGAGGAGGCTTTGGAAGGTCAAGCCTCTAAGCTAGGAGAGAGCTTTGGAGACAAAGCTCAGTAGTGTGTGCCCTGAAGGCCCTTGCTTCAGTCCCTGGAGAGGAAGAGGAGAGGGGAAAGCGAAAAAAGGGCGAGGAAGGGTGAGGAAGGGTGAGAAGGAGAGAGGAGGAAATGAGGGTGGAGAGGTGATAAACGAATCATGCTTCCAGTGGGTCTTACAGAGGCGTACTGAAAGAAACCATACAACCGGGATTTTACTAGCATGGTTCCCTTTAGTGTAAAGATGCCAATTTTGGGAAAGTGAGTATGATCTATGGGATGGACTGAATGAGAAAGAAACTAGAGGCAAGGAGATGGCAAGCGCTACTTTGTAATTACTTCCCAAACACCCACCGGCTCACCCAAGATCACAGCGACGTGGTCACCTAGATTTTATTAATTAAATTCAAAACCAGAAGCTTAAATTGGGTGTTTACTAAAAAGTACATTGTTTACGGGGTGTGCCCCACCTAGATGAGCCTGGATATCTAAGTATTCTAAGCAGCACTCAGAGAAACAGAGGACAGAATTATTCAGGTTTTTGCACAAGAAACTGTAAATAACAAACCACACTTTAAAAAATTTAAAGGCATTCTTTTTAAACTAGAGAAAAAATTACTGATCCATTTCTGTGAATGTCAGTCAGTGTGGACACACGTGAACGTAGGTGCCTGTGGAATTCACAGGAGGGTCCTTGGGAACTGGATTTATTAGACAGCTGTGAGACAACAGGTGTGGTGCTGGGAACTGAACCTGGTCATCTCTAAGAGCAGCACGAGCTCCCTCTCCACACATGTATGTGTGTATGCACGCCACAGTGCTCGAGTGGAGGTCAGCTCTGTCCTTTCCACCATGTGCACTCACAGGGTTGAGCACAGGTCCTGAGGTTAGCAGCCAAGAGCCTTTCCCCACAGAGCCATCTCCCCGACAATTCTGTATTCTCTCCCGGCCATTGCTCAAAGTACTACCACACTGTGTAACCTGGCAGTGCATAGGAGAGGGGAAAACAGCTCTCATGGTCGTCTAAGACTATAATGGACTTTGAAGAATTCGCCTGATAAATAAATCTTTGTCTTAATAGCAGTAAGCCTGGCTACAATTTCTACTGTTCAATGGGCAGCAATGCTTATCCTACAGACAAGGCATAGGGGAAGATCAAGAATGAAGTGCTGTCTCTTGTCTAGGAGACGTTTCAGCTGAAGTTAGTCGGAAATGTAAATGTTTATAAGCTTAAGGAAATGTGTTTAATGTATGAAAAATTAAATTTATCGGAATGTTAATGTCTATTTCATCTAAATTTCAAATACTGAAAAAAAGCCAGTTATATTCTAAAAGTATAATTACCTAGAAATCATCTAGGAAATTAACAGGTTAAGCAAATTTTTAGTGCACTGTATCAAAGATCTGGGAAATTAAAAGGTTCACCGCCACTTTTGGAATTTAAAATTTAAGTATGTCTGGCTGAATACAGAGGAAGGGCAAGAAAGCAATAATTAAATTAGTGACACTAAGCATTGAGATTAGCTCAATTTTAGGATATTTAATTATAATATTAAAATATTTCCTATCTCTGGTTTTCAAAAACCAGTTACATATACAAAATTCTTCAAGCTAACTCAAGATGCTATTTCACACTTGCAAAGACAACAACAATCAGAAAGAGACAGCAAAACTGGACACCACATATGTTCCATCAGTATGTGGGTGTTAGAAGAAACTCAACCAGCTCAACAATCCCGACAGTTCTCAGCTGAGTATCTACAGAACTGAGAACATGCACCCACACAGTCACACCCGCTCAGAGCAGCACTGCTATCCCAGTGGCCATAGGGGGACAGACCAATGAATGGAGAACATGGATTCTCCACATACAAGATTATAATTCAGTCACTAAAAAAAGTACTATCAGTCCACACTGCAACATGAATGAAGCCTGCAAACGTCAGCCTAGGGTAGCGGCAAACTGTAATCCCAGCCCTGGGAAGGAAGACTGAAGCCAGCCAGCGCCCGGCCAACAAGGACCACACAGCAATATCCTAACTCAAAGAAACCAAATCACCAAAAGCAGAACAAAGCAGGTGAAACAAAACATTATGGGAAGACAGTCATAAAACAGACACTCCAATTCTATTTACACCGACTGTCCGGTCAGGTAAACGCCCCGAGACAGAAGGGGACTCCTGAAGGCTGTGACCAGGAGTGACCGCGAAATCGCTCTGTATTGATTGTGACGATGGCCGTCCCACTCTGTGACTACACTAAAAACTATCAACTGCATACTCTGAATAAACTTAATGGTTGGCAAGTCTATCGCTATAAAGCTACTGCTAACTTTAATAGAGTCTGAAGTCTAAGATCTCCGCACACCTTTATTCTCCTCCCTTTTCAAATACAAGCACCAAATCTCAAGATTTCAGGGTTTTACCTACGTGTACTTAAAAGAAAATAAATGCATAGATAATAAATAGTAGGAAAACATTCTCTCTCAAAGCCTGGGTCTTTTTGTAGATTCTACCATCTAGTTTCAAAACGTTAAAATATGTGGAAGAAAACTATACCTACATCTCACCTATCTTCTCTTTAAACCGTTTAATCTGGTCTCTTCCATACTCTAGTCCCAAACTGCTTTTTCTAGAGAGCAGAACCCCTCTCACCCAACCCTCCCCTACCAGTCCCACTAGCACTGTGATCGGAGTCTAGTACAGCTCCCTTCTCACATCCTTCCCTTCCTCGGGTCCCCCCATTCTGACCACCCCTTCCCAGGAACATTCCCAAACACTTCCCCAAAGCTGGCCACTCTATCTGCCGTCAACCTCTTCCTCACACTCCTATGATTCCCGCCTCCTTAAGCCCACCCTGGGAATAACAGTGAGCTCCCCATGCATACAGGACACTGCACAGGCATTTAGCATGTCCCAAACTAAATTCACCTTCTGCTCTGGAACTTTTCCTACGATCTTGTTTGATCAGTACTACTTATTTCTTCTTTATCCACTGTACCAAATGGTACCTTATAGCTTGATTACATCCCCAGCTAGAAATCTTTGCGTTATAATACTATGTTCATACCTAGTAAATCATTGAGACATCTCTCTCTTCTTCCTCCACCCCCAGTCTAGTATTTAGGCCTAGTTTTGAGCTCCAGGACCCTCAGCCTTCTGAGTGCTGGGACCACGAGTAGGTACCACCACACTAGGCTCGTCAATCCTCACCAAATCTGTTCAGATCAAGCCCTTCCTGCCAAGTAACTACCTTTGTTAAAACATTCCACGGTCCTCCAGAGTCTATTTTCTCTGAGTGAGATAAGGCTCACAGAATCTCAGAGAGCAGGCTGAGGAGGTGTGGTGTGGGGGGAGAGGAAGGAAAGCCACAGGAATGCTAAGCTAGCACATTCGCTGTTCTTGGTAATCTCACTTTCCCCGTGGCTCTAAAAGGTATTTCAACCTACAGCCTTCCACATACACCCCAAACTGCAAACTCATTTAACATACTAAGGTTTTTCTGGAGCATTTTTTGTTTCATTTTGTTAACTCAACTGCATGGTTTTCCAATGAGAATTTGTTGATGACAACTTAGTGTTACAATGTCAGAAGGCTGAATATGCCTGCAGGAGATGCAAGGGGAATCGTGTACAATCACCATTATGACCTTACAGAAAATATAAATATTCAATACAGTAAGATCCCTCATGAGGTGGTAACCTCTTCTCACAGCCCAAACCCTACCTACCTGTCTCAGACATCACCTTTTGTCTGCACTATAGACCGGCTCTCTAGTCCTCAGTGCATGGTTCAGGCAACTCCAGGGATGTTTACGGAGTAAAACCTGACTCTGCAGACTCCACTAAGGGCACCGGGTGCTCCTCTGGGCATCAGGTATACACACGGTACACTAGCATACACATAGGCAAAATACCCATACATATGAATAACTCACTCAGATAAATAAAACCCTTAGAAAACCTGTCATTCACCAGTGAGCACCACCATCTCAGTCTAACAGCTGAGAGTAAAGATGAAGTCCGGACCTGTCACCAGCTATTTAACAACACCAGCATGTCGGGACTCACGTGCCTGGCACCGTCTGCACAGTCTTGGTGCCCATGCAAGGCCAAGAACAAACCAAACGACGGTGAATTCCTTCTTTCCTCTGTCCACCTTGCAGACAAGGTCTCACTCTCATATAAACTAGGCTTGTCTGAAACCCCCAACCTTCCTGCCTCAGCTCCTGACTGCTAGGACCACTACGTGCCTGTTGAGGTAGAAATCTTTCTATCAGGAGTAATCAAGAAATTCACGCCAGGCGTGATGGCAAGTATTCCTGGCACTTGAGGGGTAGGGGCTAGAGAATCCAGAGTTCAAGGTCAGCCTTTACGCAGGCAGCAAGTTCAAAGCTAGTCTAGGCTCTGTGAGATCTAGACTCAAAAACACCAGGAAGAAACGAAAAGAATTCCAAATCAAACAAGATACAATTTCTAAACCATTAAATAAAATCAAGATAATTACAATATATATACATGCAAACCTTACTGGCACGTCTTTTTAAAGTTGTAAATATGTATTCTCTGATCTAGTCCACTTCCTGTAAAGAGATATTAGGCAATAAACAATGTAGATGCTTTATTCATGTTAAAGCATTTAATAGAAATTACAACAGACTAAACATTTGACTACAAGCAATTGGTAAACCATAGTCACACTGTGACAGAGTCACTTAAATTATTGCTAGAAAGTAGCTGTAATTAATAAAAGACACCAAAAATCTGAGTTTAAAAAAACCCAAAGACAAGAATATAACACAGGTATGGAAGGCTCATATCTCAATCTCATAATTAATATTGGGAGGCAGGGATCAGTTCAAGGGCAGCCTGGGTCACAGTGAGCTCAGTTCCCTGTCCCTCAAGGGAAAAAAAATTCCCCAACTACCTAAAAGGCCTGTGTACTTATTGTGACATAGACATTACAAACAAACACAGGGAGAATGATGGAAACAGTCACAGTATGAATGACCAATCCACTTTCCCAAGCACAAGCATCACCATTACTGATTACTACTGTTAATAGTATTCTAAAATTTCCAATATTGAAACTATATTGCTTTATAATGGAACAGCTGCTATAGTCGTCTCTTTTAAGATTCAGCTCTACAATGTTAAAATTTTAAAATGGAGTTTTTAATCCACATCAGGAGATAAGAATAACAAGTCAGAGTTTATCAGGATCATCTTTGGTTCTCTTTCCGTAACAGAAGATAGTTCCTTTCCAGCCTTCTAGTTCAGGGGAAAAAGAGAGCCAACCACCAAAAGTCTTAATTATAGCTGTTGCTTATCAAGTCAGGAAATAAAAAAAAAGCAAGCACTATAAAAGAATAGCTTTAGTCATCAAATCTCTAATGTAGAATTACCTAGCTACTTTGGTATTGTAGAAGAATGGGAACGGATCTGATCCTTGTGAAATGACACCTCCAACAGAAATCCCTGACTCACCTCCAAAGCAAGAAGCCCAAGGCTAAATCCCCGGTCTAGAAGTCTAGAAGTTCAAGGACTGGGCACCTGTCTGAGCGGCCTGCGTTCCCAAACAATGCTCCTTGACAGAGCTATCCAGAAACAGCCAAGGAGCAGCCAGGGACCACTTAGCCCTTCCATAACCAAGAAAGGCTGAAACCATTATTTTTAAACAAATACATAAAGTAAGCTGTTTTCTTCTACTTTCCTACGGAGTGGTAAAAAGGGGACTCATCTAATTTCGTAAATGACATTCAAAAGAAACTAACACAATCAAAGTTCTTGATGGTAGGAAGGGAAAATTACACTTTAACCTTTATAGATTAAAAGTCCCTTCCCCAAAACAGTACCTAAATAACAGAAAATGTTTAAAATAAAGGATCTACGTTTCTCAGTCTTCACCATACACTAAATAAAACCTTGCTCCTACTTTCTATTTTTACACATCTGAGAGGTGGAAATCACAAAACTCCACAATGCCATGAACACTGTGCCAACTAACACTAAAGTCTCATTAGACAGAAATCTCTTTAAAATATGAAAGCCTTCTGTACTATAAAAGTCACTTCGTCTGCACTTTTAAATAAAAACTCGCCAACGTTTCGGACCCACTCATTTTTATAGACCTCAACCTTGTACGGCCCTTCATAACCAAATTTCAGGTTGAGATGAGTATTATGAGAAGCGCACCTTGTCCGGGAGCACATTTTTTTCCCTAGCTCATTTCCCAGCCCCCGCTAAGGAGCGAAGGACTTCCCAAGTCCCATTTCCTTTTCCATTCCCCAGACCTCCAGGGTTTCCAACGCCCCAGTCTTGCGCAACATCCGTAGGAGCAGCAGCCGCAACCACGGCCTCGTAAGCCGGGAAACAACCCTTAGAGGGAACATTGTCCAGCAGAAAAAGAAAAGGAGCAGGGAGGGGGCAATGTAGGAAGTCGGCTGCTGGTCTCACGCCTTCGGAATGGGCACCCCCCAATTACGTACCTAGAGCAATTTCACCTACTGGATTTTAACCCTCGCCCCGACTCAAGCCTGCCTACACAAGCAGAGTGCGGAAAGGGGGGGGCGGAAAAGGGGGGACGGGAAGGTTATCTCCCAGTTCAGGGCTTCAGCCCATATAGTCGCCTCCACCCCACCAGGACTATTGTTCCCAAGTTCCCCACCCCCACCCCGGATAGGAAGTGATAGTCACATCCCCTCCGGCCCCGGCAATATCCCCTAGGGTCCCGAGTGAGCTTCCTCCACGATAACCCCCATCCACCCCGACACCCCCACCCCACCCCACCCCACCCCCGCCAAACCTAAAGTCACGCCGGCCTCACAGACCGTCTTAACCCCGGGTCTCAGAAAAAGAAACCGGACGGGACCAACGGAGATCAGGTAGAGCACGAGATTCCGTACGGACAACCCTTTGGCAAGCGGTGATAATCACCGTGAACTCGGAGCCGGCGTCGTCCCACCGTCCCCTCGGACCCAGGCCGGCAGCAGCAAAGGGACTCGGCGAGTGAACGCCAACACCGCCCTCGCTCCCCGCTCCGCCGGCCGCGGCCCGACGGCTCGCCCCGACCCTCCCCGGAGGGGCAGGCGGGGACGGCGGGCGTGGGCAGGCGATCCCGCACCCCAGCCGCCGCCGCCGCCCGGACGCCCGCCCGCCCGGCCGGCCGGGGAGACAATAGGGAGTAGCGGGCGGCGGGGCCGGAGAGGGCTGGGCCGGGCGGCCGCTCCCTCGGCTCCCGGGCAGCGGAGAACCGAGGCCACGGTGGGGCGGTGGCGACCTCGCCTCCCGCAAGCTCGCTGGCCGCTGGGCGCGCGCCCCGCACACAAAGCGCTGGCGCAGCCCCGGCCCGGGCCGACTCGGTGGAGAGGCGAGGGGAGCTCCGGGGGGGCCGGCGACCGACACACGAGGGTGGCGGCGGCGGCGGCTCGGACGGACACTCACCATGAAGTCCCGGGCGAAGTTGTCCTCCCCATTGTGGTCCGGACTCTTCATGGCCTGCACCCGCTGGATGAACCTCCTCAGGATCTCCACTTGCTCCATCCTCCCGCCGCCTTCCCCCCGCCGGCCGCCCGCGCGCCGCAGCGCCCGCTCGGTCTTCCCCAGCTCGCTCCGGCCCGGCCCGCCCTCCCCGCCTCCCTCTCCGCCCGCCCGCCGCGCCGAGGCGGCTGCGGCTGCGGCGGCACCGGCCGGGCTTCCCGGCGCAACTTGAAAGAGCGGCGCGGCTTCCCTCGGTCCCGGCGAGCGGCGGGCTAGCGCCGGCCCCGGCCCCCAGCCGGCCCCATCCTCCTTCCCCGCCCTCCTCCGTCCGAGCCGCCGCCGCCTCAGGAACACGGCTCTCCGCTCGCCCTGCCCCCTTCCCGGTTCTTCCTTTTCCCCCCCACCCCCCGCCCGCAGCCGCAGCCGCCTCTCCCCGCGGGCGCGCCCCCGCCGCCACCCAGACGCGCGGGCCCGAGCGGCGGCCCCGCCCCACGAGCGACGAACCAGACACCGCCTCTTGCCTGCCGGGCCCGCCCCCCGCCCGCTCTGAGTGGCTGGGAGCCGCTTCCGGGGCGGGGCGTGTCCCTCCTGCGCTCTCTCTGCGGTGAGCTTGGCTTTCGGCTGGGCCGCCGGCGTCTGGGAGCGGGACCGAGCCGACTGGGTCAGACCGTAAACTTCAGACGGGACCTGCGCGTATCCCGTCTCTGCCCCCCGGGAAGGAAGGCGACTCCCAGAATGCCTTAGCGCTCGCTCCCGCCGGCCGCCGGCCGGGACTCCCGAGACCCCGCCTGCCGGGAGTGCCCGGAGCCGGGTGGACAGAGGGATGCTGGGAATTGTAGTACAGTCGCAGCCACCTTCGCCGCCCGTAGGCGCTCTCCTTACTAAACGCTTGGTGAAGGGCACCCCGGGCTTTGGCACTTCGGCTAGGAGAAGCCAATCTTTCTTGAATGGAAGGGCGTGCTCTTTGCAAATCCATTTAACCCCAG